>NW_021703782.1:23667984-24369673 GCF_005190385.1 Monodon monoceros | reverse complement strand
GTG
The DNA here is from genome assembly GCF_005190385.1 of Monodon monoceros. Lineage (NCBI taxonomy): Eukaryota > Metazoa > Chordata > Mammalia > Artiodactyla > Monodontidae > Monodon > Monodon monoceros. The sequence continues at coordinate 24,369,670 of NW_021703782.1, read as the reverse complement.
GCGGCGGCGGCCGGGGCGCCGTCGGGTTGGGCGGCGGCGGCGGCGGCGGCGGCGGCGGCGGCGGCGGTCGGGAACCCGGCCTGAGCCTCGGACCGAGTGGCGTGACTCCGGCCGTGGTCACCATGTCCGCGCCGTCCGAGGAGGAGGAGTACGCGCGGCTAGTGATGGAGGCGCAGCCGGAGTGGCTGCGCGCGGAGGTGAAGCGGCTGTCGCACGAGCTGGCCGAGACCACGCGTGAGAAGATCCAGGCGGCCGAGTACGGGCTGGCAGTGCTCGAGGAGAAGCACCAACTTAAACTGCAGTTCGAGGAGCTCGAGGTGGACTACGAGGCCATCCGCGGCGAAATGGAGCAGCTCAAGGAGGTAAGGAGCAAGGGCCGCCGGCGCCACGCCCTCCGCGCCCCCGGCCAATCCCGACCCCGGACCCGGACTGACCTTAGCACTGACCCCAGAGCCGGCCCTTGACCGTGGCCAAGACTACCCCCGAGCGGACCCCCAACCGGCCTCCGACGCAGGCCAAACTGATCCCTGACCCCGGGCCGGGTCGACTCCCCAGCCGACCCCTGACCCCAGGCAGCCCGGATCAGCACCGGGGCGCCCAGGGTCAGTGTGCTTGGCCGGCCGGGAGTCGGCCCTGCGGTGGGTGGCGGGCCCCAAGTGTGGTGGGCGATGCGCGTTCTAGAAACTCTGGCCTTCGCGGCAAGGGCTGCGGTGGAACCGTGTGGTCAGCTTTTCTGCTACTGATGGCAGGTCTCGGGCACGGTGGGATGGCGTCCTCTGCGGTGTTTGATTTTCTGAGTGCGGGGGATGGGGACGTGGGATGGATGCAGGTGACCGGCTGGGAAAGACCGGGCGTGTGTCTCCATCGTCTCCAGGCACATCACCTCCTTTCTCTGGGCGTAGCTGCCTTCAGAGGTTTCAGCGCCGGGAGACCAGGAAAAGGCGAAGCCGGGGGCTTGCCTTGCATGTGTTCATCACAGCTGGCGGGGGTACCCCACAGCCTCTCCCCATGCTCAGCTCGCAGACCACCCCGCTAGTTACTTCTCTGTAATGAAGTGCTTCTGTCCACTTCCCGTCCTGGTTGCCTTCCCAGGCCCTTCCCTGAAGTTGGGGGACAGGTCTGTGGGTGTTTGTCATGGATAAGCCTTGTGTCTCCTGTGTGATTTTTACTCCGGGGTGAGCAGGTCGGACCCCCAGGCTGCCAAAGAGCCTTGCAGCGAGAGAGCTGCGCAGTCCTGCCGTGAAGTGATTCTCTTGGGTGATTTAAGCACCATTTTCTCTCAGTCCTCCTTGCCTCCCCAGCCTTGTTGTGGGGGTGGGGAGGGAGAAGTTGCTTACTGGGTGGAACACCCAGGTTTGGATCCAGGTCTTGCCTTTTGCTGGTGATGTGGCTATGAGCAGGGACCTTAGCTTCTTCCTCTGCAACATCCCACCCAGAAAGCGTTCGTCTGAGGCATATTTAAAGAGCCTGGACAAGGTGTTAGGTATCTAGCCTGTCAGTGCCTGAGATAGTCTGCCCCTTCCCTACTTGATTCTTATCCTGTCCAGGTAGGCTCCTGGCCCTTGGTCTCAGGATCCACCATGCTCGCTGCTTCCCAGACTGCCCACCTCCCAGCACCCCACTCCCAGTGGCCTCAGGAAGGTGCCTGGGCTATTTTAAGCCTCCGTGTCTCACTGGGGAGACCAGTTGGGTCCCCTTCTGATAGTGCAGGGAATTAATTCATGAAGGTACTTAAATCTATGCTTGGTGGAGCAGGTGCCCTGTAGAAGACTGATAGGGGCCCCAGGGAGGGTGATGGTGGAGCTCATTCGACCCGAGGTCTTGTATCTGTCAGCAGGTATTGGTGCCTACTCCAAGCCAGGCTTATCTGGCACTAGATCTACAAGAGGGGTGACATGTGACCCCTCTGGCAAGGGCCTCATCTTAGTGTGTGGGGTAGGGGAATGTGCCCAAGATGGAGGGATGCTGAGGGGGCCTTGAGAATATGGAGTGGGAGACCTTAGGCTCACCCTCTGCAGCTCAGAGGTGAGCCTGGTCTTCCCTAGCCTCTCCCCTCAGAGTTCATAGTGAGCTCTCACTGGCAGCATGTGCAATCCCCTTCTGTGTTCACAAGCTCGAATTCACGTCCGCTGTAAGAGCAGACCAGAAGGGAAAGTTGCACAGGAATTAATCATTCCCTGCTTAGGGATGTTTCAGTTGTCAACTCTTTACTGTCACAGACATTTGGCCAGTGTAAGAATATTGACTCAGTTTTGTGGCGTGTGTCGGGAGGATGGGTCCCCAGGGGAATTGGGAAGATGGTATATCGGTCTCCACAGGTGTTCTTCAGGCGGCTGCTTGCTTAGTTTGATGTTACCGTCTGGCTCTCGCGCACACTGGCTACATGGCCTTGGACACATTGTCCCACTGTCCTGAACTTCAGTTTCCCTCATTGTAGGTGGGATGAGAACAGTTCAGCTGGAAGTCTCAGCAGAACTAGAGGAAGGTGCATCAGAGTCTCAGTAGATGTTGCCAGAAAGCTCACACCACTTTACTCAAAGCCATGTCAACACAGGCTCTTGTCAGCCTCTCTTAATTCTTGTTATTATTATACTTGGAAATATTTACTCTTATTTTAAAAATCAAGATTTAAGGAGACCATATCTGTTGGGTCTTTTTAAAATTTTATTTGTTTTCTCCTGTAGAGAGATGAGCCATCTTCATTCTTTTAAAACTTTATTTCTTTAACTAAAGTGGGTTCAGTTACTAACAAATTATGCTACAAACAGAGGGGCCTGTATTCCTGTTGAGCATTTGTAGATAATACTGTCTTAGAGGGAGAGAAGCTGGCTGGTCTGTCGCAGGTGACTGGGTTGTGACCAGACCTGAGGGAGGGTCCTCTGTGGGGCCAGTGGCAGTGGTGCTGGCCCTGCAGCCTTTCTCACATGGTGAGTGTATGTGTGTCTGTGTCCTACTGACACCATGGTGTGCGGGAGGAAGGGTACCCACTGGCCCATTTTGCCTAACCATTTTGCTAGTGATTGAGCTTGGCTTAATAAGGGCCCTGTATGTCACAAGTTCTGCTGTGCCCCCTTCCCCACCATGGTGACAGATTTTGGTCAGCCATGTGATGTTTCCTGTCCTCAGTAGCCATGGAACATCTCACTCTGTGTCCTTAGCTGCAGTTTGAAAAGGACAGGTGTGCTGCCCTTTTCAAGACAGTTCCTGCCTGCATGGCTCAGGCAGGTACCATGAGTGAGTGGTCCTTGTAGGTTGGGAATGTGAGGGCTGGAGGGCATGCCGCAGGCAAGTGGTGGGGGTCCTGGTGCAGTCTCAGCCCCACCCTCGCTTGGCTCCCAGAGAGAGCAGGAAGACAAAGTCTGGATGCCCTTGCTGACTTATGTGCTACCTCGGGATCTTGTCTGTGCAGTATACTTATATCCCAGGGAAGCCGAGGGTGGAATTTGGTGAGCTGAAGCCTGTCACAGGCTGGGACTGGTGCCTGGCACACAATAAGTGCTTACGCAATAAGTGTGTGTTGGCTGGTGTCATCAGCTCCTTCCTTCCCTCCGCCTTACCCAGGCCTGGATGCCCTCCCAGCTGCCCCTGTAGTCACCTTGTCTCTGCTTCTTGTTCTCGCAAGGTCTGGAGTGGCCCCGCTTCGCGTCCCGGAGGGCGGCCTGAGCCTGCCGCCTGGGGCCTCTGGCCTGGCTCAGCCTGCACTGCTCTCTGCATCCTGGTTGCCTTCACTGCCCTCACCATCCCTGCCTCTTCCCAATCTTGGATCTTGGAAGCTCTGCCTGCCCTGCAAGGCCTGGACACTTTTCAGAGCCTCCTCTGGACTTGCCTGAGCCCAGCTCCCAATACCTGGATATCCCTCCCATCCTGCAGGCTCTGGCTGCATGAACAACTGTGGCAGAGCTGGTGGGAGCAGCTGCTCTGTCCTCTTCGCTTCCTCCTTCCCATCCCTCTTGTAATTTCCTCTCTCAGAGGATGGGGAAACCAAGGTAGGGATGGGTGTGAGTGATTGAGGAAGGTCCAATAGGTCAGACCAAGTTGGAAGTTTTCTTTGGGCACCAGGTTCCTGTCCAAGTCTGTGTAGAAGTTCCGGCCATGAGCTGGCTTCACGGAGGAGGGTGGTGTGAGGGCTGCCGCTCAGGCCTCACCCCCGTTGGTGAGCTGTTCCTGCCATAGCCTCCGCATGCCCCACCGACTCCTGCAGTCCTCATGCCATCCCTTGGGGTCACCACCCTGTTATGTCTGTTGTACTGCTGGGGAAACCGAGGCATAGAGAAGCTGAGTTTCACTCAAGGCTCTGAGCCTAGGAAGCCTGTCCCCAAGAGAGCAGGCACCTGTGGAGGAGGGAAGGGCAATTGGAGGACTCTGTGCAAGGCGCATCCTTCTCAAGTGTTTGTTTTGAGACAGGAAAAGTCCTGATTTGGACTAAACCCTGTGAGGATTCTGCTCATCTGATACCACCCTAGAACTTGGAGCAGAGAGCCATTGGGGGTTGGGAGACTCTAGGAGACCTGTGGGCCTTTCAGGGCAAGCTGTGTGGTGGTCTGCTGTCAGCATGAAGAAGCCTGACTTGTGGTGGAAGTTGGGATCCAGGGAGTCCTGGAGGTGCTGAGACAGCCCTGCTCCCAGGGGTCTAACAGCTGGGAGAGGCAGCTACCAGCATCCAAAGGCAATGACCACATGCCCCACTGTGGCTGCATTGCTGGGCATTCCCCACTTTCCTGCCTGCAGAGCTTGTGTCTGGCAGGGCGTTGTGAAGCAATCTTGAGGGCTCTTCCATTTTTAAAAATTCCCAAGACTCCCGTGTCACCTGGCATTCTGTCTTCCTGCAGGGCCTGGGGGTTAAGCAGCTGTGTACCTCAATGTTCTCAGGGTGTGGCTTTGGATGGGTGGTTGGACACACTATGAAGGAGCTGCTTTTCCATAACTGGTGCAGGAGGGAGGCCAGGCCTAAGAGTGGCACTGCCTGGGCAGGTGAGGAGGTACTGCATGTGCTGTCCAGGGCTGTGGTTTCCACACTTTGGCTCCAAGGGAGCAACTGGACCCTTCCTGGGCCCTCAGGAGCTATGTGGCCCTGGAGGAATGGCTCTTCCCTCAGGATCAGGCTGGTGTACCTGGGGCACTTGGGCAGGTAGTGGCCAAGGCTCCTTAAGTTTGAGCAGCTGCCTCAGAGAGAGCCATGGCCAGGTAGACACAGACTCCTGCTGGGCCTTCCCACCTCAGGGACCCCAACCCCTTACTGTGAGGGAGGAGAGATCAGTTTACCCTTGTCAGTTTGGGGCAGCCACCCCCCAGTCAGACCTGCTTCTCCACATCCGTGCACTGGATAAAGGGCCACTACACACGCTGAAGGTAAAGAAAGATTTGATTTCTTCTTAGACAGCCAAGTGAAGGTGGCTAGCAGGCAGGGGCTGGCCAGGACCCTGCAGGCTCTGATGGATGAGACTCTCCTGGACCCCAGGCCCCATACTGTCCAGTGTTTGAAGTATGGCCCCTCAAGCTGTCCCCCAGAGCCGGAGAGGGCCCCGTGTGACTGCCCAGCCGCAGTCCTGGGCATCAAACCTTTCTGTCCCAGCCCTGCTGTGCCATGGGAGGTGGACTGACAGATGGGGCTGCAGGGGCAGGGTGTGTCTCGGGGACATGTGGTGGAACAGGCAGTCCAGGCTCAGGCAGGTGATGACATCAAGGAGTATCGGGGCCTGGCTTCTTCTTTAGAGCTTAATATGCTTAAAAAATTGTTCATTCACTTTAAGAACATCAAAATGTAGAAATGAGCATGTCTCTGTAGGAATTATGGAGTATGTATGGGGAACTACCGGGTTTGTCTACTTGCCAGCTTTTTTCTTCCTGTGTATGTATGTGAGATACATATGATCTATAAAAACTAGAAAGTGCTTTGAGCATCTATAACAGTTGTTTTTAAAAAGACACAGAGTTTGGTGTTATTCTTTGAGTTGCAGAAAAGTAGGTTTCATTCAAGTGGTCGAAGACATGGAGGTTTCCATGGGTTTGGAAGGTTCTGTGCACTTCCAGTCTATTGTTGTATCATGTGAAATAATTGTCGTAGTTTGAGTTTTATGGGTTTGCTTTTTTAAGGCAGTTTTTCTGCACTGTTACCCTCCTAAAGGTCTTCCATCTTTAGGGGAAGTTTTAAGCATAACCAGAGCAGAGAGATTGGCCTGCGTGTTTACGCCCCCACTTTGGCAGCTCCAGCTTTGGCAGCCTCCGTTCTGTGTCTCACTTCTACTGTAAGTACATTGGTGTGTTGTGTTGAGAAATTAATCTGTGATTCTGTTTTTTTATAAAAACAGAATCTCAAGATTAATTTTCATACCTCACAAGATTAACAGTGACTCTTTAATGTCATCTTCTATCTGGTCAGCATCTGGATTTCCCTTTTTGGCTCATAGTCGCTTTACAGTTGTTCTGTTTGCATTGGGAGCCAAGCAGGGTCCACTTGGTGCACCTGGCTGAGGGCACCACTGCTTACAGGGCCTCATGTGACCATCCTGAGGCTGCCCATCCTGCTTCCCCACTGGCAACCTGGAGTAGCTGTCCCCGCCCCCATGCAGGCCAGGCACCTCACTCTTGTCTTGTCTTTCCTTTTTCTTTTTTAGGAAATTGGCCATAGTGCTACCTTCAGCTGATACATGGCCTTGCCCTTGCACTGCTGGGTCATTGTTGCCCATCCAGTTCATTCATTAGACCAGCTTTTATTATGCCGCTGAGGCTCGTGGTCACCTGTCAAGTGTATTCTGACTGTGGTGCTGAGAGGTGTCCAGCTCTCTCTGAACCAGGAGGGAGGAGCTCTCTTTGTCCCAGTTCCATAGGTGAGGATGCTGGGGCTCAGAGTGAGGGCTAACATCCCACACCGTGTGCTAGCAAGGCTTGACATGATCTTGAGTGGTCCTCTTCCGGGTCCTTGGGTTCCTTGTTTTAGGCCAGCACATCCCTGAAGCCCTGGCAGTGGACCAGATTCTCCCTCAGTGATGGTGTCAGGGCAGGCCTGGGACCTCACCCTTCTAGCTCCTGGGGTCCCCTGGGCATTCTCCTCCCACCTTCCCCCTCACATCCTGCCCCAAATTCTCTGCAGGGGTCTAGGCTTGTCCACCAACCTGAGAGATTCCCTGGGTGTTGTAGAACCGTGACCCAGGATGATCAGAGGGGATGTAGGCCCCTGGAGTTGCTGCACCCAACAGTCATGAACCCGAGGCTGTACCTAATGTTGCCCCATTGCCGGCTTGGAGAGGCTGGGGTTGCAGTGAGTGCAGCAGCAGCTGACAAGCAGGTCTGCATTCTCATCAGCACTTAGTGTTGTTGGTTTTGTCATCGTAGCCAGCACGGTGAGGGAGAAAGGGTGTCTCAGAGGGTTTGATTTATTTCTTATGGGAGCAGTCAGTTCTGCCATAACACTGATTTTTTTTTTTTTTTGCGATACGCGGGCCTCTCACTGTTGTGGCCTCTCCCGTTGCAGAGCACAGGCTCCGGACGCGCAGGCTCAGCGGCCATGGCTCACGGGCCCAGCCGCTCCGCGGCATGTGGGATCCTCCCGGACCGGGGCACGAACCCGTGTGCCCTGCATCGGCAGGCGGACTCTCAACCCCTGTGCCACCAGGGAAGCCCCATAACACTGATTTTGAAAATGCAAATTTTTTCCAGAGTGATTGATATTTGAGGGAACAATATGAGCATAATAAGAGTTATGTGTGATTTTGTCCTCAGAAAACACCAGGTGAACACAGAACCTGCACCCAGTGACCCACCCACCTGCATCTGGTGTGACTTTCCATCTCATTTCAGAAGGCCTGCTTTCCTCCTCTGGAGGCATCATATCCACGGGCAAACCTCAGGGTTTTGTCAAGATAAAGTGCCATGTGTTGCAGCATTTATGTGTTTTTAAACTACCTGACACTTCTAAAACTCTGCTGCCTTTTTTCATTAATTTTAAAAAATAAACTGCTTTAGGGCTTCCCTGGTGGCACAGTGGTTGAGAGTCCGCCTTGCCGATGCAGGGGACACGGGTTCGTGCCCCGGTCCAGGAAGATCCCACATGCCGCGGAGTGCCTGGGTCCGTGAGCCATGGCCGCTGAGCCTGCACGTCCGGGGCCTGTGCTCCGCAACGGGAGAGGCCATGGCAGGGAGAGGCCCGTGTACCGCAAAAAAAATAAATAAATAAAAAATAAACTGCTTTAGATCCCCTGGCTGAGGTGTTTGTCAGGCATCTCCACTTCAAGGTGCTCTTTCATCCTTTCCAAACTGCACAGCCGCCACCCTAAGGAGAAGGCGGGGGCAGGAGAGGGTCATGCTCACTGCCTTGAGGGGAAGCATGTACATACATTGTTCGGAATTTTTCCCCATGGGAGACATGTCTCTTCCCAATTTATTTGTTTATTCATCCATTCATTTATATTGGTATGGACTCACGGATATTTATTTTATATTTGGGCTTTATTTTGTTGCTCAGCTTGTTACAGCTTTGGCCCCTGGCAGCTCTTTCATTTGGCTCCTGTGCCCCTTCAACATACCTATCATTGTGATTGTTTCCTTCCTTGCTTCCTTACTTCCTTCCTTCCTTCCTTCCTTCCTTCCTTCCTTCCTTCCTCCCTCCCTTCCTTCCTCCCTCCCTTCCTCCCTCCCTCCCTTCCTCCCTCCCTCCCTCCCTCCCTCCCTCCCTCCCTTCCTTCCTGAGAGCCTCTTTACTTTCTGGTGCTACAGGGTTCTCCAGAGGCATCCTGTGTGTTCCCTGCCCCAATACAAGAGTAAGCATTCTCCAAGGAGTCCTGGTTCCTTTTATTGGAGAATGGTATTAGAAGCCAAGATCTGGGCGCTGGGTGTTTGTTGCTGCTGGAGTGTCCCTGCTTCTAGGCCCTCTCAGCCAACAGAGGCAGGAGATAGATCTGGCCCACATATACACACACATCTATAAACATTTCTAGATGTAGTCACATGTATTTATATTAAGCTGAACATGAGTTCCTACTGATGTCTCCAGCTCTGATCTATCACCACATAGATCATTCCCACCACCTCCCCTTGCTTATCTGTATGTAACCTCCCTCCACCAGAGAGACACCTGGCTTCCCCATCCCCCACACAGCTACATAATTGTTCCATTCCAGCACACATCACAGTAGTGTCAGAACTGTTGACCTATACCCCTTTGTGAAATAATTTATCAACTAGAGTATAGTGCTCATGTGCTGTTCTTTTTGACTTTAGTCTTATATACTCCACTGATTTCCAAATACATTACTTAAGCAAGCACCTTATTTGCTATCCCCTTCAGTGAGGTGGTTTCATCTATCTGTAACGCAGTTAGATTGTTTTACCACGTTCTGTGTTCCAGCCTAGGATCCCCATACGTCCTAAATGATTTTTTTAAAAAATTTTATACATTAAGGTTCACTCTTTGTGTGGCAAAGTTATCTGGGTTTTGACAAACAAGTAGTGTCATTTATCTACCATTACAGTATCATACAGAATTGTTTCACTCTGTTAAAAAAATCCCCTGTGCTTTATTCAACACCACTCCACCCCAAAAAATGAACCCCTGGCAACCGCTGATATTTTACTTTCTCCATAGTTTTGCCTTTTCCAGAATGTCATATAACTGGAATCATATAGTATGTAGCCTTTTCAGATTGGCTTCTTTCACTTAGCAATATGTGTTTTTTTTTTTGCAGTACACGGGCCTCTCACTGCTGTGGCCTCTCCCATTGCGGAGCACAGGCTCCGGACGCGCAGGCTTAGCAGCCCTGGCTCACGGGCCCAGCCGCTCTGCGGCATGTGGGATCCTCCCGGACCAGGGCACGAACCCATGTCCCCTGCATCGGCAGGCGGACTCTCAACCACCGCACCACCAGGGAAGCCCCAGCAATATGTGTTTAAGATTGATCCATGTCTTTTCGTTGCTTATTAGCTCTTTTTTTTTTTTTTTTAAATCACAGAATGATATTTCATTGTTTAGATGTACCACAGTTTGTTTATCCATTCAAAGTGGGCATCTTGGTTACTTCCAGCTGGGAGCAATTATTAATAAAGCTGCTATAAAACATCCATGTGCAGGTTTTGTGTGGACATAAGTTTTCAGCTCCTTTAGGTGAACACCAAGGAGTGTGCGACTTGCTGGATCACGGGGTAAGAGTATGTTTAGTTTTGTAAGAAACCGCCAAACTGTCTTGCGAAGTGGCTGCACCATTCTGTATTCCTACCAGAAATGAATGAGAGTTCCTGTTGCTCCACCTCCTCACCTGCATTTGGCAGTTACTGGAGTAGGTATATAGGGGCATCTCATTGTTCTCATTTGCATTTCTCTGCTGACATATAATGTGGAACATGTTTTCATGTTTGTTTGCTGTCTGTGTATCGTCTTTTGTGAGGTGTCTGTTCTGATCTCTTGCTCATTTTAAAATTGAATTGTTTGTCTCCTTATCGTAGAGTTTTAAGAGTCTTTTACCTATTTTAGATACAAGTCCTACTTTGCAAATAAATAACCCAGTCTGTGGTTTGTCTTTTCATTCCCATAATAGTGCCTTTCACAGAGCAGTTTTTAATTTTTTTAAATTTATTTATTTTTATTTTTGGCTGTGTTGGGTCTTCGTTACTGCGAGTGGGCTTCTCATCGCGGTGGCTTCTCTTATTGCGGAGCACGGCCTGTAGGCATGCGGGCTTCAGTAGTTGTGGCTCACAGGCTCTAGAGCTCAGGCTCAGTAGCTGTAGCTCATGGGCTTAGTTGCTCCGTGGCATGTGGGATCTTCCCAGACCAGGGCTCGAACCCATGTCCCCTGCATTGGCAGGTGGATTCCCAACCACTGCGCCACTAGGGAAGCCCGAGAAGTTTTTAATTTTAATGCCATTTTGTTTTCATGTTAAGATTGTCCTCACCAAACCCAAGGTCATATAGATTTTTTGCCTATGTTTTTATTTAGAGGTTTTATTAGTTTTGCATTTTATATTTAGATCTGTGGTTCATTTCAGGTTGATTTTAGTGAGAGGTATAAGGTCTTTGTCTAGATTCATTTTTCGCACATGGATGTACAGTTGTTCCAGCGTCATTTGTTGAACTTTCTTTATGAAGTTGCTTTGCTCCTTTGTCAATGATCAGTTGGCTGTATGTGTGTGGGTCTACTCCTGGGAGTTCTGTTCTGTTCCAATCATCTGTGCAATTATCCTTTTTCCAACATCCCACCCTCTTGAATGTTGCTGATTTTATTAGGTTTCTGTCTTTTTATGTGTTAATGGTGAATCTTTCCCTTAAGCCCTGTGGTTTTTGTTATGTGACTCGGCACACCTGACTGGGATCTGCTGGCCTAGGTCTTCAGCCCTGGGTTGGCAGGGTTGGTCCTGGTCATCATCAGTTGGTGGTCCTTTTTTTTTCTTTTTTTTTAAATCTTGAGAAAAAGTAATAGAATGCAAATTGTTAAAAACAAAAATCCCTAGTACAGTTGGTTAGATTTTTGACAGAAGATGAGTATGATACTTCTCTGTGTCTTTGTGTCACTGTTTTTAAGGTGGTCCATGGGACCTTCTGTTTGAGCAGCTCAGTCAGGGTTGACTTTACTCCTGGGAAACCACCGAGAAAGCTGCTTATCTTACTAGCCTTATGCATTTGACCCAGGCAATAGTTGGGGGAGGGGTGTGGACTCAGCCACTGCTCAGACCTGGGATTGGGTCCCAATTGGGCGTTTACTAGCTGCTTGCCCCACAGGCAGAAGCTGGTGGCTAGGTCCCTCCAAAACTGTGACAGATGCATCCCCATCTTGGTTTCAGGTACCTTCACTATTATTTCAGGTGCTCACCACCCTATGTGAGCCCCTTTCCAGCCTGCCAGGCCTCTAGGTCTGGCCCTCTTCTCTGGTGCTAGGGTCAGACTCCACCCCAGAGATGCCCGCCCAGCCTTTCCCTATGCCAGCTCTGACTCTTCACTACCTTTGGAACAGGTGTGTAGGGACCCACAATGGATTTACGGTTGGTGTGGGTGGTGTTTACGTGCCAGGCCGCCAAGTCTGCATCTCTCGCAGACTCTCACTACCAAGCACACCTCTTTTTCCTCATGCTCTCTCAGCATCAGTGTCTCACCTCCACTGTGGGATGCCCCTTTGTGCCTGTACTGGTTGAAGTCTGGAACACATCTCTGTTTTCAGGACCCACAGGAGCCTGTGAGGCTTTGGGGAGAGGTAGCGTGCCTGGGCCAAAGGCGCAGGGCAGAGGGTCAGGTCCTGATGTGGCACTTTCTTTGGCTGCGATTTGCACAGTGGCTGCTGCAACTTAAAGCAGTGTTGGTGCTGTTGTGATTGCGCTGAGAAATGGCCCCGGGCAGTCTACTGGAGGGTATCCAGGATGAGTCAGGAGTGTTAGGCTTTCATGCCCAAGCTATGATGAAGTGAACCATGTGTGCGTGTGTGTGCATGTGTTCACATGTGTGTGTGTCACAGCACAGGAAGGATCCCTGCAGGCCTCACTCTTCTGGGTGACCTCGATGTGTGCAGGTTGGAGGGGCGAGGCTGGGAGACCAGGTACCTGGCTTCAGTACAGGGTCTCAGCCGCCCACCCTAGCCTCAGATTCTCACCTCTTTTCATGAGCACTGCAGCATCCTTGGTTCCTCGGGGTGTGGGAGTCCTTCATGACAGGGACTTACCCTGCCAGGGTGACTGTGACAGAATGCCAGACATGAGGGACACTTGGCTCCTGACACCCTTTATCTCATCATGGCTACAGCTGCTGACAGGCCCGTCTGCCTTCCAGAGCCTCTTAGGGCAGATGTGAGAATTGAATCATCATTGCGGCCCATGCCCATACATAGTTCCATTGGCTCCACTCTCGTCTCTAAAGCTGCAGACCTCTGGGTTCTTGAAGGGACATGGCCTGAGTTACAGAGTCTCTGGCTACTTGCTGACTGTGAGGCTTGCTGGATGTCCCTTCCTAAATGGGACTAGTAACGTGAGGACATGTGTTGAGATTAGAGATGAGGTGAGAAACCGCAATCCACTCTCCTGGTGTTTCCAGTCCGGTATAGTCCCGGCTGCTCTGCCTACCAAATGTCTTCTGAGGCTTGGGATAGATGGGAGCTGGACAGCTCCCTCGACTGCAGGCCGTTGAATAGAGGTTTGTGTTGGGTAGCCAGCTGCCTCGGAAGACAAGGGCTTGTCCCCAGGCCCCAGGATTGACAGAGGAGCCAGGGTCTGTGGGGAGTGCCACTGGCTACAGGGCTCAGCTGGCCAGAAGCCTGTCTGCTGACACTGGGGCAATTAGAGTGTAATCTTCTCTAAATGGCACCGATTCTGGCTAAATCCCTCCTGTTCAGGAGTGGATTCCCAGTTTTCTAAAAGCAGCTTAGTGTTTGGACACTGCCCAGGGCAGCTGGGGTTTGTGGTTGGTGATGGGATGGATGTGGACCTGTGGGACAGGCGTGGGGGTTGGGGGTGATCCCTGGGTGAGTACCACCCCTTGGGGCCAGTTTTTCTGATCCCTACAGCCAGTGTGCAGGTGCTCTGATGGGAAACTAAGACGGGAAGCCACACAGTGGGAAGGGCAGGCCAGTGGAGAACAGCTGTCACACACGTGCCCCTCCTGGGCCTTTGGAGGGAGTCTGGGACAGGGTTGGGCCCTTGGCATGCTGATCTGATGGATGAGGCTTATTTGCTTGGGCAGGGTGTATGCAGGTGTGCTTGTAGCCTCTGTTCTGCTCCAGTTCCCAGGTGGAACCCTCATCCCCAGGAGGCCCCCATCCTCTCCTGCAGGGGAGATCTGTGCAGCCTTCCCCAGCTCCTCCCTGTCCTCCTGCCAGGTGAGGCTGCTGGGGGCTCCTTGGAGCCCAGCTCCACCTTCATCCCACCCTGCCCTTCCCAGCTCTGGGAACTACTTTGCTGCAAAGAAGAAAAGTTGTTTTTGGAGTGAGAAGCCCTGTGGTGCCATTCAGGGGAATCACCTGACCTCGCTGAACCTTGGTTTGCTCACCTGTGAAATGGGAGTGATAAGTTTCTACTTTGCGTGGCTGTTGTGAAGATCAAATAAGATTCAAACCCACCTCGGTCACCTTTGGGGGGTAGCCAGGCCTTCCCAGGCTGCCTCCAAAAATGTCTAGAGGCCTGGGGCCATGCCTGCCACCACCTGTCTGTTCAGGAAACCTGTGAGACAGGGAAGAGGGAGTGGGTCTGGGGTAGGTCCTTCTTGGAATGGAAGGTGGGAGCAGATGAGAAGAGCTGGCTGAGGGTGGTGAGCTGAGTTCTCCCATGGAGTGCATGGGGTGTCCTTTTGTGTGGGTTTGCAGGTCTCTGAGGGCCTGTGTAGGGAATGGGTCTGTTTCTGGTTTCTCAGCTGGCTTGGGTTCCCTGGGAAGCTCATGCAGAGCCAGTGTGGTGTATTGAATTTCTTGCACGCCAGGATCACCAGGGAGCTTTCAGAAATTCCAAAACATTGGCCACACCCAGAAGGATCAAACAGTTTCAGGGTGGGACTTGAGCATCAGGAGATTTCATGTTTCTGGAAGGATCCCAGTGGGAAGATGCATCTGGGAAACCTATCATGTTACTGCAGCTTATGCTAGGGATCTGAACCCTCCCTGGCCACATGGGTGGACTGTCATTCTGTACTTCTGCACAGCTACAGGATTTATCCGCATCTCTGCACCTTGGTGCACAGTGGGGGCCCAGGAATGCCCTTGGCTGTGTCCACATGCTGGCGGGAGGGCCTGCCTCTTTGTCTGCTTCCCATGGCCAGGTCATGGGCCACTGGCTACCCGGGGCTGGCCCTGGAAAGGACCCCTCTCTGTAGGTGTGCATGAGCCACAGGCAGACCCAGGTAGAGGGGTGAGCCTAGGAGCTATTCCTGCTGCCAAGTCATGGGGGTGTGTCTCCTGCTGGCTGGGGAGGAGCGGTAAAGAGGAGATGCCTGCAGGGCCCGCTTCCCAGCTCCTGCAAGCACCAAGCCTCACCCAGCACCCCTACCACCTGTCCATTCACTGGACCTTCTGTCCCTGTCCACCCACTTCTGATGTGGGCCTGTCACCCCCTTGCGGTGTCCCCACATCCTCCCTATTCTCCTGTCAGTCAGCATATATTTACTGAGTGCCATTCTCTCGCTGGGAGTGGGCATGCCCACTCCAGGCCTATACCCAACTTAGGAGGCACAGACTCCTTAGGCACAGGCCAGGCATGGGGTGCCGTAAGGTGCACCACTGCTTGCATTCCCACAGACCCACCTTCCTTGTGTGAGAAGCCACCTCACCCCCACTGCCCTGGCCTGCACTATGTGTCCAAGGGGTTTGAACCTTGCCTCCCCCCAGCCCAGCTCTGCATCTATGAACTCAAATGGTAGAGCACCAGCCTTAGGATGGCTTTCTGTAGGGAAGGTGGAAGGTCCCAGAGTAGCCCCTGACACTCTTTTTTGCCTGTCCCCTGCTGTCCCTGGGGCTGACTGCCCTGAGTGCCCTCCCAACCCAGGCCCCCTTGGCCCCTGGTGACACCCTAGGTCTGAGATATGGCCTGATATGGACCCAGTGGGGATGTCACAGGGCTCTGTTCAGCCCTCCAGAAGGTTCTGTCCTTCCTTGTGTGTGAGCTTGGCATGTCATCCCTCCCCACCTTGGTTTCTCTTCCTGGAAGCTGCTCCTGGCCAGTTTGGTCTCACCCACCTGTCGGAATTTGGGTGATTCACTGCGAGGCGAAGCTGAGCCCCTCTTCCAGTGGCAGACTGCATTGTTCAGGTACACCTCTGACAGATGCTTCTGGAGTGACAACTCTGGCTTCTGCCCAGAGGATTCTATCTGTAATCAGCTCTCATTTTAAAATTGGGGCATAATTTACCTATTACAAGACACAGAGTTGTTTGTGCTCCTGTGGCTGCTCTGCCTGAGGGTTGTCCTCTCATGCCTTCCAGCCCACCCCATCCAAGACAGCCCTGCCGACCTTCTGCTGCAGTGATTAGGTTCTTTTCTAGACTTGCATATTGACGGGCTGCACCCAGGTGGCCTTTTTGTCTGGCTCCTCTGAAAGGCATCAGAGCTGTGAGTGTGTTGGTGGTGGCTGTTCTCTCTGAGCAGCAGTGCCTGAGTCGTATGCCTGAGTCACCAACACCTCCCCTTGGAGGACATCAGGGTCACCTGTGCAAGGCTCTGTGTGGACCTGCATTCTCAGTTTCCTCGGTGATACCCGAGGAACAGAACTCACTTCCTTTTGTCTAGGACAGATACACACAGTTGGCCACCCTGGTCCCTTGGCCAAAAGGCCAGCTCCTCTGCAGGTTCTGCCCCTTTATTTAGCTAGTGCTTGAGGGTGGCAGGGCTGTGCCAGGAGAGAGGTAATCTCCATAAGTTATGTGAAGTAGGACCAAGGACCAGCATGACCAGCCTCAGCCAGATCTGGGGATTAACAAGCACTGCCCCAGTAAGCTGGAACATTCCAGATTCCAAGCTTGAGACTGGCAGAGCTGACTGGCAGGTGGGCCTGTACTTGGGAAGGTACATTCCTGGCTCCTGGTGTGATTCTTAGGTGTGGGCAACTGAACAGCAGAGTCATGGGTCCAGGTGCTGGTTCTGCCTTCCAATCTGTTACGCCTCTTTCCTGCCTTTTCTGGCAGTCCCACCTGGGAAGTCATACGGAGTTGCTTGTTCTCAGAGTTCAGTTTCTTACCTGTGAAAGGAGATCCCTCCTGTGAGAGAAGCTGATGGGCTCATGTTGACACAGATTGTGAAGTGTACAGGCCTCGGGTTATTGCCCACCCTCCTGGGCCTCTCCCACCTGGTTCATCTCTTCCCTGGACTCCCATCAGAGCTGGAAGAGGGGCCTGGGAAAATGGGCCTTGGAGCCACTCTGTTTCTGTGTGCTGTGTGATTCTCAGGGTCTTTCTCAAGGACATCTGTCCTGGATGCATCCTTATTGATTGCCAGCTCTAGCCCTTTTCATGCCCCTCTCTCCCTACCCCATCCGGTCCCCCATCCAAGCTGGTACTTTGTAGCTGTTGTAACTTGTTTCTCTCCAGTTGCCAGCAAGACTGTGTTCCTGCGTGGGGCAATTGGAAGCATATGGCCCAGAGTGAGCATGCAGTCCATTTTTTTTGTCCCATTTCCTGGCTGGACCTTGCATTCTTATGTCAGGTTTTTGCTGAAGTGCATTTATGGAAAGTTGATCTCTCATTGTCTCTCTGATACCTTCTGTTTCATTAGTAATGAGTAATTGGTCTCCCTGGGCTATATTGAGATCTGGGGTACATTTGGTTTGGGTTTTGTTAATCTTATAACTGTAATTACATACAGTAAAACGCACAGACTTTAAGCGCATGTGCACACCAACCCAGGCACATTTGCATCCTGCTTCCTGTTCTATCTCATCACCAGGAGTGGTGGTAGCTAAGGTTCTGAGCATCTCACCTCATTGTGCATTTAGATAACATTGCAGATGTTGCATCCTTTTCAATGGTTTGTTTCTATTTCAGTATGCAGTTTCATAAATCATTTTGTTTACTTTTTGAGATATAGTTTACTTCCTATTTATTTTTAAGCCCTATTATAGTTTTGACAATGGTTAAAATTAGTTTTTATTGGAGTATAAAATATAGAAACTACACAGATCATACTTTTACAGTTTGATGTTTCCATGCAGCTCCACAGATGGAGCAAGGAGCATGTTGTCAGCATCCCAGAGACTGTTCTCTAATGCTTGTTCAGGGTTAATAATTCAGACACTGCCCCATACATTGATCTTACCTGTTTTCGACTTACTCTAGGCAGTCCTACAGACCTTGGGTTTTGTGTGTTCACTCAGCATTTTCTATCTAGAGACACTGTTGCCTGAATTTGCAGATTGTCAGCACTCATCACTGGCAGGGTTCCATGTGGACACACCATGCTTCCTTACCCAGGTTTGTGCTGTTGGACTCTGTGCCTCTGTGAGCATGCATGTAGATAGCACCCAGGGTGGGCACTGGCATTTTCCATGTTAAATTCTGGCCTTTCTGATCTGTGTGTCCTAGTCGCCATCCTGGTGCTAGTTTGCATTTCCCCGTGGACCTTTCCTATGTTGACTGCCTATTTGGAAACCCTCTTTTGTGAGGAGCCTGTTCAGGAGCTTTACCCTTTTTTCTGTGGGGTGTCCACTTTTTTCTTCCTGATGTGTCAGAGTTCTTAATATATTCTGGACATGGATCTTCCTGCCCTCCAGCAATAGTTCTGACACTGGTGCAGCAGAAGGAGCTGGTGTGAGGGGGTAGGGATGGCCCAGAGTCCCAGCTGTGCTTCTGCCCAGGATAGCTGAGCATGATAGCTGACAGCTTGACATGGCCCCGGCCTCTGGGACCCTTAGTTTCTTCCTCCATAAAATGGGAACCAGAATTCTCCTGAGAACTTTGAGCTAGGCATTAAGTGAAATAATAGATTTAAGGAAAATTATAGGAGTGGTAGCTATTATTATTACTAATATTAATCTTTTTTTAAATGGGAGGAGACCTTACACCTACTAGGATGGGTAAAATCAAAAGACCAACAATAACAAGTGTCGATGAGGCTGTGGAGAAATCAACACTGGAATGGAAAATGATATGCTGCTTTGGCAAGCAGTTTGGCAATTCCTCAAAATGTCAGGCATAGAATTACCATGTATATGTACCACCGGTTCACTCCTACATATATACCCAGGGAAATGAAAATATGTGTCCACACAACAACTTGTATGTAAGTGTTCACAGAAGCATTATTCATAGCAACCCTAAAGTGGAAACAACACAAATTGTCCATCAGCTGATGAATGGATGAATAAATGTGGCCCATCCACATTTACTGTATTGTAATACTATACAATGGGATAGCATTTGACAGTAAAAAGAAGTGAAGTGCTGGTACACGCTACAACATGGATGAACCTTGAAAGCATTATGCTCAATGAGAGAAGCCAGTCACAGAAGATAACGTGTTGTGTGGTTCCCTTTATATGAAATATCCTGAATAGTCTAAGCCATAGAGACAGAAAGTACATTGGTGGTTCTTAGGGTCTGGGGGAGGGTAGCTGGGGAGTGAATGCTAATGGGGAATGAAAATGTGGGTTATGAAAATGTGAAATTAGATGGTGGTGATGGTTGCTCAACCCTGTGAATCTACTAAAAACCCCTGAATTGTACGTGTTAAATGGGTGAATGTTATAGTATGTGAATTATACCTTAAATTTTTTTTCATTGGAGGCAAAGGGGAGAGAGTCTCTTTGCTAAATCACCTGGATAAATTGCACTATTGCTCTCAAGTAATCCCAGAGGATTTGGGGCAGCTTCCTTCAGCCTTATAGCTGTGGTGTCCCAGACACATGAGCTCCAAATGACAAATCAGGCACCTTACTTATACCCTTTTAGGTTCAGCCCTTCTTGTTAGCCTATTTATCATTTTCTTTGAATATCATTTTCTGGTTAAATTAATATTCAAGATTAATGTTTTTTGATGTTGAGATTATAAATGTAATTTTTTTTTTAAAGTACGTTTTCCTAGCCTAATTTAACTTGGGAGGATTGGAGATTTCTAAATGACCTTTTTGGAGGTGTTTCTTTGTGCGTTTTCTGGAGAAAATTAGGCAATCAGACCTGCAGACAATATGGAATTAATATATCCTTTCTTCTGTTTCTTTCTTCCAGTCTCTGAAGTGTGGTGGGAGGTTATCTTGCCTTGTCCTTTTAAGTGGAGTGGCTCTAGTCCTTGTCCATGATTTATTAACGCGTTCTGTTCCTTGTTAAGTTGGCTCTCATTTTAAATGTCTAGGTAGATTTACTGCAGCTATAGGTGCTCTTTCTATGAAATTAAGAAAGAAAGTTACCATATCCATTTTTCTAAAACTTCAGTTGAGGAGTGAATTGAAAGCATCTTTGTGCAGATGACATTCTTACATCCTTTCTAAACATTGGTTTGTCTGTGACAGGGATGTTGATAGTTCACCTTCTGACAGCACTATATGGTTTACTTCTGTGCTTGCTTATCCTGATCCTGGACAGGCACCAAAGCAATATTTTTAAATTGAATTAAATTAGTGCCTCTGGTTTTGTGTTCCTGGGGCAGGTGACTGATTCCCAAGGTGAACTGTTGGCTTCTGTTTGCTGAGGTCTCACCTAAGTTTTTGCATGCACAGTCAGCCCAGGTGTCCTCGGACACCCCCCCACCCCCACCGGCTTTTGAAGGAAGGATTTGTGGATCTCCTCTATGAGTTACAGGGTGTCCATTGAGCCTGTGATGACTGCCCCTCCCTCCCCTCCCCCCATCCTGTCTTGTGCTGTGAGTGGACATGGAAGTGGACAGAGAAGTCCCAGGTTCCATTCCTGCAGCACAGTTCAAAGTTCCAGGGAGTGGGGCGGCAGGGCGGAGGGGACTGGCTTACAGCTCCCTGTTTTAGGGGCATGTGCTTTTCCTATGGATATAATCATCACCAGCTTGAGAAAATACACTAACTTAGTGGCTTTTTTTTTTTCTTTTGTTTTGGGTTTTTGTTGTGTTACTTCCCCTTTCTAAGACCTTTGCCTCATTACTTTGTTCAGTTTCTGTTTCTTTTTATCATTAATATGGATTTTTAGTGTAACCCCTCCCGCAGCACGGTACTGCTTTGGCAGTGATCCCCAAGTTCTGATATGAGATGTTTCTATTTTTTGTTTATTTGGTTTCCTGTTGTTTGTTCTGTATGCCCTCTCTGGTCCAGACATGACTTAAGAGATCAATTTCCATGTGTTTGGGTGTGAACTGATTTTATTTAATAGCTTTTGTTTTCTAGAACAGTTTTAGGTTTACAGAAAACTTTTTGAAATACATTAAAAAATTTTTCTTCTACAGTGATGCACACGTATATGTAGTTATATTCCCTTTGTCAGATTACTGTGATATCACTCTGTCCCATTGTGATACCATTTCCTTAGGAAAAAGCTTGAAAGGAAGCATGTGCCCTTCATCCTTCTGTTGAGTCTTCTTTACGTTGATGCTAATTCTGACTCATTTGAACCCCGGTCGAGTTCTTTGCCAGTTGACACATTCTTGCATGTCTACCATTATACAGTATTTTGTACCCGGCTGTTTTGGCCAGTGAATTAAGTGTTGATAGGTTTAATCAACCTTTGAGAGACTTTAATCTCCTAATGCTATAAAATCTTTATCTCATAATGTTATAGAGCTTGTTATTTGTGTCCAGTTCATAAGCCTTAGTCCCGTTTTGAGGTTAATGAGGCTCACGTGGTTTCTTGGGGCTGACAACCTCGCACAGAGAGTGTGTGGCCCCATATCACAGGTCCCCCCATCATGTCTTCTTTCCATTTCTCAGAGTTGCCAGATCCCCCTTGACTCAACCAAGTGGTGAAGCCCTGTGGTTTGTATGTACTAGTTTTGGGGTAGGGGGAAATCCATCAGCCGTCAGTATCTGCTGAACAACTTCTGCGGCAGTCTGCACTGAACTTGAGTTACTGGTTCCTCTCCCTTACCTAGCTCCCTGCATAAGGATTGGGAGGGAGGCCAGCTCCCAAGGCTGCTCCTTCCTGCCTCAGAGCAGAAGCAGACAACTACAGCTTTCTACTGATTAGTAAGTGCTCTGTGCTCCAGGTGGGGCTGAGCCTGGGCCGCCAGGTCCAGCAGGCACAAGTGTGCCAGCAGATGGTGACCATGTGGAGTGATGACTGGAGGGAGTCCTCCCTCCCTGAGCACCAGCTGCCATGTGGCCCAGCTCTGCCCCAGGCTGGTGCCCTGCACCTTGGGGCTCTCAGCACACATTTGCTCTGAGGAGCTGCTTCCCAGGGTGAGGTTCTGGTAGGGACACCACTTAGAACCAGAAAAGAAGTGAGGGACACTTTAGGGACTTCTCACTCTGGTTGGGGGATAGAGAGAGGCTGTGGTGCTGACTGGTTATAGTAATCAAGACCATTTGTGAGCTGAGGGTGGGCGGTGTTTCTTTCCATTCAAGTGGTTCCCCAGGATGCCAGACTTTGGAGTCCCAGCTGGGATAGAATTGGCTCCTGAGGGCCTGACAGTGTTGGCTCTCCTGGTACCACTGGCACCCACCTGAGGCCAGACACTCAGTAAGCATGCTCTTGCTAACGGCAAACTGAATGCTACCTGGAAAGGTCCTTGTGAAGCTAGCCGGTGGGATTTCCTATAAGCCTGCACAGGAAGACGATGTGGGGTGGGTACATAATGACCATCCGCAGCCCCTGGTCCCAGGAACAGGATTAGGCAGGAAACCCAACAGAGGGGCCTGGATGGGCAGCTAACAGAAGTGGGGAATTTCCGGGATGCCCACACCCTGCTTGGTAGCCCTTCAGGAAGAGGTAGGAACTGCTGTGAGTGGATGGGGCTGGGTCAGCCCAGGAATTCCAACAAGCAAATCCCAGGCTTCATTGTGAAACTGCTTCCTGGAATCATGCCTTACCTCCTGGAAATGCTTATTAGTCCGGTTCTCCTCGTTTGGCATGTATTGTGCCTGCTGTATCAGATCATCACCCGAAAAACTGGTTCACCTCTTGGTGGATATCAAGCCAAAAGACACGACCAAGCCAAAGAGCAGGAGAAGGAAGGGTTTATTACTTGGCAGCAAGTAAGGAGAGTACCAGGGATCTTTCCCAAAGCAGTGTCTCCCCGAACATCAAAATTGGGGAAGTTTTTTCCTTTTCTTATTCAATATTATTTTCACTTTATTACTCAAGAATATTTCTGAGCTGGATAGTGTGGCAGAACCCCTATCAGATTTGTCAGTGAAAAGAGGCAAGAGGAAATGTAATTCTGCAGGCAATATAATAGATACAGTTTTAAAGAAAAAGGGCAAAGAAAATGTAAATTTGGTCTGTCTTCTTACCTATAAAGAAGGTAGGCACAGGAGTAAATTATTTTTTATGTTACATTTATTTCTAAAGGTTTATAAGATATGATTTTAAAATGGGTGTATTTTATGGTTTCTATATTAATTGATACAGACATAGCAAAATACCTATGTGTATAAACTATTAGGCCAGTATCTGCTCACTTCATACCTTTAAGAAAGAGAATATAAGGTTATTTGCAATAATAATTAGTTAATAACATAAAGCAAGCTAATTTTTTTTTTTTTTTTTGTGGTACGTGGGCCTCTCACTGTTGTGGCCTCTCCCGTTGCGGAGCACAGGCTCCGGACGCACAGGCTCAGTGGCCATGGCTCACGGGCCCAGCCGCTCCGCGGCATGTGGGATCTTCCTGGACCGGGGCATGAACCCATGTCCCCTGCATCGGCAGGCGGACTCTCAACCACTGCGCCACCAGGGAAGCCCAAGCTAAGATAATTTTTAAAGAATGTTGACCTGAAAAAGTGTAATGATTCTCAGTGTAGGCGTTCCTATGTGGAACAAATTATGTGTGAATTACAATACAGTTTAAAAGTACACATGCATATAACTATCCTCTAAAGAGCCTTATAATTTTTGAAGATAAATCTACCACATTTCTGAATAATGTGTTTCAGTCCATGATAATCATCAAAAAACGATCAAGGCTGCCTTCCACATAAAGCGCCCTCTGCCGGACAATATGGGGAAATGAAGAGCTCCATCAAAATGACACTTTGCCATCTGCATTGTGAGATTTATGCTGCACAGAAAAGTTCAATTCCTAAGTGATGTTACACTGTATTGAACAAATATAGAGAATTCACCAATCATAAAATTTCCTCAAAAATTGAGGAAGTTTTGGGCTTCCCTGTTGACGCAATGGTTAAGAGTCTGCCTGCCAATGCAGGGGACACAGGTTCGAGCCCTGGTCCGGGAAGATCCCACATGCCGCGGAGCAGCTAAGCCCGTGCACCACAACTACTGAACCTGCACTCTAGAGCTCGTGAGCCACAACTACTGAGCCCACGCGCCGCATCCCCTGAAGCCCGTGCACTCTAGAACCCGTGCTCCGCAACAAGAGAAGCCACCGCAGTGAGAAGCCCACACACTGCAAACGAAGAGTAGGCCCCGCTCGCCGCAACTAGAGAAAGCCCGCACGCAGCAACGGAGACCCAACACAGGCAAAAATCATAAACAAAAATAAATAAATATATATTTTTTTAAATTGGGGAAATTTTAAGATAGTGGCACATGCATATTCATGAAGGGACTTGGGCAGTGTATGCATATTCATAAAGGGACCAGAGCAAAGGAGAAATCAGCATAGAATTGGGGCACAGATCGATAGAGTCCAGGCATTAGTTGGAAGTCACAAGGGTCAGAAAAGGTCCATATCATTATCCCTTAGGTTCCAGTTGATCTGTTATTTGAGCACTTCAGGCCAATCTTTACCATTGAAACAGAACTGGGAGTCTTTACAAATATATATTATCTTTGTTATTATTACTTCTCTTACTTGATAATAGGGAATCATTTGTTCCCGCATTCTTTTCTTCCTTTAAGATAATTACTGAGACCTGCTCAAGGACAAGCGCTGTGACCAGGCTTAGATCACAAAATGTCTTTGGCCAAAAATGGCTTCTCTTATGTCAAGAAAGCCATGCCTGATTCTTTCTCCAGGGACCCCCTACCCTATCTGCTAACAAGATGGCCAGGCTGGGTCAGGAAGAAAGGTCCTCCAGAGCAGCCCTGTTTGCAGCCTGGTTCCCACTGCTGCTTCTGCCCTGCTAGGGTCAGGAGCCAGGCTTGTGCTCAGTGCCCTCATGCAGACTTGTTTCTGGCCCCTTGTAGGTGTGTCAGAGTCTAAGGATCAACCTCTTTGAGCTAGGACTGGTGACCCGTGCTCATTGCAGAAATGCTAACATTGTTCTCTTGATGGGAAGGGGAGTGGGCAGTGAGGACACTGCAGAGCAGACTCTCACCCAGGGTCACTCTTCAAGCCCTGGCAGTCTTCATAAGTGGGCTCAATGGGGCTTATTTCACCTGGGGCTCAGGGCCCATCAGCTGGCTTGGGATTGGACATTCTAAATACAGCCCAGTTTACAGTTGGGCTCAGCGAGGGGAGGGACTTGTCCAGACTCACAGCCAGGATGGACTTGTCCAGACTCACAGCCAGGATGGAGCAAAGGCAGCAGATGCCACAGTACTCATACCTTCTTTCCTGCCCAGTGAGTGCTAGGGTCTGCCATGGCCGAGGAGGAAGGGGCCTTCTTGTTCAGGGCTCAGAGGCATGGCATAAGGACCCAGCTCTCTTCCTAGCCCACCTTGTCCTGCCCTGGGCTTTCGTCATGCCCATCCCTGCACCTGCAGCACCCCTTATCCTTCCAGGTTCTGATCCGATGCACATTTCCTCCTCTGCACCTGGCTTAGGGATGGGCCCCGTCAACATACACTTAATAGTTTTTCTATAGTGAGCCACAGAAAGTGGATGCCAGGTGATGACGAGGTGCTGGCCCAGACTAGGGGTCAGCAAACTGCTGCCTGAGGGCCATATTTGGCTTTCAGTCTGGTCTTGTAAATAACATTTTACTCATTTTTGCCTCTGTTGTCTACGGCTGCTTTCACACCACAGCAACAGAGTTGAGGGTCATTGCAACACACCCCATGCCTGTGTGATGGTTAATTTTGTGTGTCAACTTGGTTGGACTAAGGGATGCCCAGATAGCTGGTGAAACATCATTTCTGGTTGTGTCTGTGAACGTGTTTCTGGAAGAGACTAGCATTGATTCAGTAGATGCCTCCTCAAGTGTGGGTGGGCATCATCCAATCCATTGGGGGCCTGACTGGAGCAGAATGTGGAGGAAAGGTCAGTTCACTCTCTGCTTGAGCTAAGATGTCCACCTTCTGCCCTCAGGCATCGATGCTGCTAGTTCTCTGGGCTTTGTGCTCAGACTGCTTACGCCACAGGTCTGCAACTTGCAAACAGTAGATTGTGTGACTTCTCAGCCTCCGTAACTGCCTAAGCCAACTCCTATAATAAGTCTCCTCTTATGTATATCTACATATATTCTCTTGCTTTCATTTCTCTGGGCATCCCTGACTAATACAGATTTTGGTGCTGAGAGTATGGAGCTGTTTCAGCTCTCTTCCTGTCTGACTCCCTGTTCCCTCCCTCCTGTCCTTGTCTCTGCCCTGGATGCCCCACCCAGAGAGCCTGTGTGGCAGCCAGGGCTTCTCTGGAGGGACCTTCTGTGTCCGAGGGGTCCTGAGGTCTGTGCCCTGATCCAGGCAAGTTAGGGAGAGGCGGATGGGGCCTTTTACCTGGAAAGTCCACAGACTCCCTGTAGACACCAGGCTCTTGGTCCCTGTCCAGTCGCTGACCCCCGTGTGGGCCATGTGGGCCTCACACCCATGGACTGAAGGCAGAAGCCCCAGCGTCATGCTAGCCTGCTTCAGCTTTCCCATTTAGCTGTGCTCCAGTACAACTTTAGCTGTAGAATGAGGCTTGGACCAGACATGGGCCACAGTGTGCTGACCTCCATTCTTCTCATCAGGTGGAAGAGGCAGGAGGGGGGCTGTTTGTCTACTGGTGGGTCCCAGCCCTTGGTGGAAGCAGAGGTTTGGTTTGTTGCATGAATGTCCTCATGGGGGTCTGCTCCCTGCCAAGACCCCACCCTCATAAACAGTTGATGGTCGGCTAGTTGTCACCCTCCCTACACTCACTCCATCCCCTCTGTGTCCTGCTCTCTGGGTGCCCTGTGCTCTGGACCATGCTGCCCTCGATGCCTCACTGCCAACACACCGAGTTTGGTGGCTGCACTGGACAGCAAGGTGGGGCCACCCAGAGCCTGAACTTCGTGACAGGAACTCATCCTCTCTTGTCTCTAAGGGCTCCCGCAGTGAGACTTCAGGCTTGAGGGAGGGAGGGTCAGGGTGGTACCGGTCTCGTTTACCAAGGTGTGCAAGTGCCCTGGTCTCTGAGCCCTCACCACTGTTGCCACTCCACAGAAACTAGGCAGCATGCTAAGTTACTTGGGGAAGCCCCCAGGCCTGACTCCCATCCTCACCCAGCCCCTCTGCTCCCCACTTGGGTCTTCCTGCCCAGGCTGTCCCTGTGGTCTCTGAGACTCTCAACTCCTCCATTCTCAGAAAGCGGCTCCTGATACTTCCCAGAGAGCCTGGGATCTTCTGCCTGGCATGTGCTCACACCGTTCCCCGGGCTTTGGCCCCTCTTCCCACCACATTTGGCTTTGAAATCTTACACCTGGAACCCTGCAGCTCCCCTTCCTGGGCTGAAGCTTGCCCTTGGCCCCCTCCCCATTTGGCACATGCAGCCTCCCCCACCATGTCTGGTTCTGGCTCCAGGCGTCCACATAAATGTGGATGTACTTGAAGCAAGGCCCAGCGTGACCTCACAACTGAGCTCACTGGGCCTGGGAAGCTTCGGAGCAGTGGGCAGGGTATGGGCTGCAATCCTGTATCAGGAACAGCGTCAGCCGGCTCACAGCTGGAGCAGCCCTGAGGGGACATCACAGAGGCACTACCACTGCTGCCTCAGAGTCAAAACAGGCACGCTGTGGTCCAGGAGGTCGTTGCCTTTCTTCCCCAGAGTGGCCAGGGAATTTTGTGGACAGACCTGGGATGGAGGCCAAAGCTGGGCCCTTGAGCTGCCCAGAAACTTTTGGAGGCCCTCCAGTAGGCACCGGCCTGGGAAGTGTGCAGTGAGGCGAGGACAAGCATTTCCGCAGCTGGACACCCCAATCACATGGTAAATGGTGCTGCTCTGAGCGCTTCCTGGGATAGGGAGGCAGGTTTTGAGATAGACTCAAGCCTGCACAGGATGGTGCAAGGTGGGAGTAAGGATGCTTTGGTCAGAAGAAATTCAGACAGGTGGGCTGAGTGACCAGGGGCATAGATAGTCTCCACTTCTCCCAACTTCAACCTCCTGGCCTGTGAGCTGGGGTAGTGAGCATAAGGGTTGAGGTCTCCAGGTATGATGCTTCAAAGACATCCAGGTTGTTGTCTTAGCTTTATTGAAGTATAAGTGAAATACAATAAATTGCATATATTTAAAGTATTCAGTTTGATAAGTTTTCATATAGGTGTATACTCATGAGGTCCACAGTGTGATCGAGATAATGAAGGTATTCATCATTCCCATGTTTCCTCATCCCCATTTGTAATTTCTTTCCTCCTCATCCCCAAGCGACCATGACATATACATTTGTTTGCACTTTCTAGTTTTAAATAAATGGAATCATACAACACATACGATTTTTTTTTTTGGTCTGGCGTAATTTTTAGATGTACCTTTGTTAATGTGCATATCAATAGCTATTCCTTTTTGATTGCTGAGTAGCATTCCATTGTGTGGCTGCTCCACACTTTTTTTTTTTTCCCACGCTTTAAAAAATCTATTTTCCTATTGATGATCATTGGGTTGTTTTGAGATTTTTGTTTTGTTTTGGCTGTTACAGATATACACATTCCTATATGAGTCTTTGTATAGACAATATGCTTTCATTGCTCTTGAGTAAATACCTAAGAGTGGATGGCTATGCCATATGTCAGATGTATGCTTAACTTTTTAGGAATCTGCCAGATTCTTTGCCAAAGTGGTTGTACCATTTTACTCTCCCCATCAGCAGTGTAGGAGAGTTCTAATTGCTCCACCCTCATGCCAACCTTGATAGGGTCAGGCTTTTTTTTTTTTTTTTTTTTTTTTGCGGTACGCGGGCCTCTCACTGTTGTGGCCTCTCCCATTGCGGAGCACAGGCTCTGGACGCGCAGGCCCAGCGGCCATGGCTCACAGGCCCAGCCGCTCCACGGCACGTGGGATCTTCCCGGACCAGGGCATGAACCTGTGTCCCCTGCATCGGCAGGCGGACTCTCAACCACTGTGCCACCAGGGAAGCCCTTCTTCTGCCCATGTTTTATTGGGTTATTTTTCTCACTGAGTTTTGAGAGTTCTTATATTCTGGATACAAATCCTTTATCGAATGTCTGATTTGCAAACATTTTTTTCCCAGCCTATGACTTGTCATTCTCTTAACTTTCCTAACAGCATAAATTTGTAGTTTTGGAGTCCAGATTACCAGTTTCTCCTTCTGTGGGTCATGTCCAAAGTCACCAACATTTTATCTTGTTTTCCCCTGGAAGTCTTATATTTTCAATGTTTAAGCCTATGATCCATTTTAAATTACTTTTCATATGCTGTAAGGTATGGATTATAGCTCATTTTTTTATATAAGGATATTCATTTATTCCATCATCATTTGTTAAAAGATTATCCCTTCTTCACCAAATTGCCTTTGTACCTTTGTCAAGTCAGTTGGCCATACGTATGGGTCTATTTCTCAATTCTCTGTTCTGTTCAGTACCTCTGTTTGTCCATCTTTATGCCAATAGTATGCTCTCTTAATTACTGTAGCTTTATAATATTGAAATCAGTTAATGTTAGTCCTACTCCTTTGTTGTTCTTTTTCAAAGTCATCTTGATTGTTCTAGGTCCTTTGAATTTCCATAGGAATTTTAGAATGAGATGTTCAATTTCTACCAAAACAAATACTGGGATTTTGATTGGCATTGTGATGAATTAAAAGATCCACTTCTGGAGAATTGACATCTTAACAATATTGAGTCTTTTGGCCCATGAATAGGTATGTCTCTCCATGATTTAATTTCTCTCAGCAATATTCTGTAGCTTTTAATGTATAGGTCTTGCACATCTTCTGTCAGATTTAAGCATAAGCATTTAATATTTTTAATGCTATTGTAAATAACATTTAAAATTTTTTCACTTTCTGATTGTTCAATCCTAGCATATAGAAATAAGCTTGATTTTTGTATATTAATCTTGTGTCTTGCAGCCTAGCTGAACTCACTTATTAGTTCTAGTGGCTTCTTTGTAGAATTCTTTGGATTTTCTATACAGACTGTTGTGTGATGTGTAAATAAAGACAGTTTTACTTCCTCCTTTCCAATCTAGATGCCTTTGGTTTTTCTTGTTTCATTGCACCGTAGGCTGGGAACTCCAGTGCAAGGTTGAACAGAACTAGGGAGACTCAGTTTTTCGTCATTAAATAATATTAGCTGACAGGTGTTTGGAAGATGCCCTTTATCAGGTTGAGGATGCTCCCTTCTGTTCGCTGAGAGTGCTTATCAGGGATGAATGTCAAATTTTGTCAGGTTTTCCTGCATCTTTTGAGATGATCCCATAGATTTTCTTTTTTTGTCTTAATATACTGAATTACATCGTTTTTTTTCTAGTGATTGCTAATGAACACTACATTCTTTGGATAAACCCCTCTGGATCATGGTTCCTTATCCTTTTTATATATTGGTAGATTTTTTTTGTTTTGTTTTGTTTTGTTTTTGTTTTTTGTGGTACGTGGGCCTCTCACCGTTGTGGCCTCTCCCATTGCGGAGCACAGGCTCCGGACGCACAGGCTCAGCGGCCATGGCTCACGGGCCCAGCTACTCCGCGGCATGTGGGATCTTCCCGGACCGGGTCACGAACCCGTGTCCCCTGCATCGGCAGGCGGACTCTCAACCACTGTGCCACCAGGGAAGCCCTATTGGTAGATTTTTGTACTGTCTTTGGTTTTGGTTACAGGGTAATGCTGGTCTCATAAAATTAGGTGGAAAGTATTCCCTGCTTTTCAGTTTTCTGAAAGAATCTGTGTACAGTTGGATTTATGTCGTTCTTAAATGTTTGGTAGAATTCACCAGTGAAGCCATCTGAGCCCAGAATGTTCTCTTTGGGGATTTTAACTACACATTCAATTGCTTTAGTACATATAGGACTATTCAGATAATCTATTTCTTCTTGAGTGGGCTTTGGTAGTTTTTGTCTTTCAAGGAATTTGTCCATTTCATCTAAGCTGTCATGTTTGTTGGCATAAAGCTGCTCATGATATTCCCTTATTATGCTTTTTAATGTTTGTGGTGCTCCTTACCCCCACCCCAGTTATTCTGGCTAGAGATTTATCAATTTGATTAATCTTTTCAAAGCACTTGCTTTTGAATTAATTTATTTTATCTATATTTTTTCTATTTCATTTGTTTCTACTCTGATCATTATCACTTCCTTTTTTTCGTTGAATTTCATGTGCTCTTCTAGTTTTTTGTTTCTGTTTTTACTTTTTATTGAGGAAAAACATACAAAGCACAAAGCATAAGTGTGAACTTCCAGATGCTGAACACACCCATATAACAAGCACCCAGATCAAGAATCAGAACATCTCCAGCCCCAGAAGCCTCTTTCAAGGGCCCTCCCCCAACCCAACAGTCACCACTGCCCTAATACCAGCAGAGATTAGTTTTACTTATTCTTGGAACTGTATATATAAATGGAATCATACAGTATATCTCTTTTGTGTCTGGCTTCTTTCACCCAATATTATATGAGATTCGTCTCTGTTGTCTAAATAGCAGTAATTCACTCATTTTCATTTCTGTGTAGTATTTCGTCATGTGACTATATCATAATTTTTCCTTCTGTTGACAAAACTTGGGAACTTTCTGGGTTTTTTGTAAATAATGCTCCTATAAACACGCAGGGTCAGAGAACAGGTGTGTGCTTAGTGTTAGTAGATAATAGTTTTCCTAAGTGGTTGTACCAGTTACACTTCCACCACCAGAGGATAAGAGGTCATGAGGGTTTTAGGCAGGGCATAACAATATGTGTCCTAGTCCACCATCCTGCTGTCCAGTGTTTGTTGAGCAACAACAAACAGTGAATACACAAGCACACAGCTGAAAAGAGAGACAGTTCTGACTGGGGCTGGCTGAACTCTCATCACCTACCATGTGGGCCCAAAGACTAGCCGTAAACAAGAAACAGCTCCTCCCCTAAGTAATACACAGTCTATAAGGAGGGTTTAAAACCATGCTCCCAGTGGGGTTTATAGGGTCTGTGTTTAGTACAGAATTTGTGTCTGGGACGTAGAGGTGAGGAACATGGCAGCCACCAAGCAGGACTTGAAGGCCTTCATCCCTCGGTCTGTAGAAGGCCCAGAGAACGTTTGGGCTAAGGCCTGGAGGAGTGTTGTCTGGAGAAGACGAAGCATGGTGAGCTGTGGTGAATGTGGGGCTCTTAGGAGCTTTGCACCTGGGGCCTAGGCTCTTAACCTTGTGAGCCTCAGTCGTCTCATCTGTTAAAAGGGCTTAACCCCACAGGGCTTTTAGCTGTACCTTGAGCTTTGTGTCCATTACCTGGTCTAGTTTTTAAGATGGAAGTGAGGTTATTGATTGGATTGGTGTTTGGTTTTGTTTTTTGGGTTTTTTTTCCTGTAACATAGTCATTTAGTGCTATAAATATCCTCCGAGGTCCTTGCTATAGTGGCATCCCACAAACTCTCACATTCATTTCATTTTCATTTAGTTAAAAATACTTTCTAGTTTCACTTTTGATTTCTTCTTTGACCCATGTGTTGGTTACGTGCCAAATATTTGAGGATTTTCTGGAGAGCTTTACATTATTGATTTCTCATTTAATTCCCTGTGGTTAGAGCAAATTCTCTGTATGGCCTGAATCCTTTTGGGGCATGTTTAATGGCCCAGAATATGGTTTGTCTGGGTAAATGTGTCATTGAAAAGAATGTGTGTGCTGCTGTCGGGTGGGAGATTCTACACATGCCAATTAGGTCAACCTAGTTAATAGTGTTGTTCATGTCTTCTGTGTCCTTACTGATGTTCTGTCTACTTGTCCTATGAAATCTTGAGAGAAATATGAGGAGTTGGATGTTGAACTCTCCCAACTATAATTTTGGATTTATCTATTTCTCCTTGCAGTTCTATCAGTTTTTTTTAAATTCTATAGCTACTCTGATTTTTTTTTTTAAGTTATCCTTTCTTTTTATGTATGTATGTATGTATGTATGGCTGGCTGTGTTGGGTCTTCATTTCTGTGCGATGGCTTTCTCCAGTTGTGGCAAGCGGGGGCCACTCTTCATCGCGGTGCACAGGCCTCTCACTATTGCGGCCTCTCTTGTTGTGGAGCACAGGCTCCAGACGCGCAGGCTCAGTAGTTGTGGCTCACGGGCCTAGTTGCTCCGCGGCATGTGGGATCTTCCCAGACCAGGGCTCGAACCCGTGTCCCCTGCATTGGCAGGCAGATTCTCAAGCACTGCGCCACCCGGGAAGCCCAGTTCTATCAGTTTTTGCTTCATAGAATTGTAAGGTTCTCTTTGTGACTTAGACTCCTTTTTTTGGCTGTGTTGGGTCTTTGTTGCTGCGCGCAGGCTTTCTCTAGTTGTGGCGAGCGGGGGCTGCTCTTTGTTGCGGTGCATGGGCTTCTCATTGCAGTGGCTTCTCTTGTTGCAGAGCACGGAGTCTAGAAGCGTGGACTTCAGTAGTTGTAGCACGTGGGCTCGGTAGTTGTGGCTCACGGGTTCCAGAGAGCAGGCTCAGTAGTTGAGTTGCTCCACGGCATGTGGGATCTTTCCGGACCAGGGATCGAACCAGTGTCGCCTGCATTGGCAGGCAGATTCTTAACCGCTGCGCCACCAGGGAAGTCCCTAGACTCCTTATTATTATGAAATGATCCTCTTTGTTGCTGGTGATATTCTTTGCTTTGAAATCGACTTTATCTGATATTAATAGAGCCATTCCAGCTTTCTTTTGATAAGTGTTAGTGTGGTTTATCTTTTTTCATTCTTTAACTTCTTTGAACAACTTTAATGACTTTATTTATTAATATAATTCACTTACCATACAATTCACTCATGTAAAATGTATGGTTCATTGGCTTTTATATTCAAAGTTGTGCATCTATCACCACAACCAATTTTAGCACATTTTCATTAGCCCCAAAAGATACCCCTTTAACTGTCACCCACTCCAACCTCCCAACTCCACCCCCCGCCATGGGCAACCGTTGATATGCTTTCTATCTCTATAGATTTGCCTGTTTTGGACATTTCATATAAATGGAATCATAAAATATGTGGCCCTTTGTGACTAGCTCTTTTCACATAGCAGATATTTTCAAGGTTCATATATGTTGTACCGTGTATCAGTAATTCATTTCTTTTTATTACCAAATAATACGCTATTGTATGGATAGCCCACATTTTATTTATCCCTTCATCAATTGCTGGACATTTGTGTTGTTTCCACTTACTGGCTGTTATGAACATTTGTGTACAAGTTTTAGTGTGGATATATATTTTCTTTTTTTTTTTTTTTTTTTTTTTGAGTCTATACCTAGGAGTGGAATTGCAGAATCATATGGTAATTCTATGTTTAACTTTCTGAGGACCTGCCAGGCTGTTTTCCAGAACAGCTGCACCATTTTTCATTCCCACTAGCAATGTATGAGGGCTCCAGTTTTTCCATACCTTCACCAGCACTTGTTATTTTTCTTTTTTTTAAATTTTATTTTTAAATTATTTCCATCCTAGTGGGTGTGAGGTGCTATCTCATTGTGGTTTTGACTTGCATTTCCCTAATGTCTGCTGATGCTGAGCATCTTTTTATGAGCTGATTGCCTTTTTTTTTATATGCTGTGGATACTAGACCCTTATCAAATGCAAAATTTAAAAATATTTTCTACTGTTGTATAGGTTGTTTTTTCACTTAATAGTGTCCTTTAATACACAGATTTTTAAATTTTGATGAAGTACAATTTATCTATTTTTTTCTTTTGTTACTCATGCTTTTGGTGTCACATGGAAGAACCCATTGCCAACAAGGTCATGAGGATTTATCCCTATTTTCTTCTGACAGTTGTAGTTTTAGGTCTTCCATTTAGGTCTCTGATCCATTTTGAGTTAATTGTTATATATGATGTAAGGAAGAGATCCAGCTTCATTCTTTTGCATGTGGATTTCCATGTGTCCTAGCACCATTTGTTGAAAAACTATTCTTTCATCACTGAATTATTTTTGCACCCTTCTCAAAAATCAATTGACCACATATGTGAGTGTTTATTTCTGGACTCTTCTGTTCTGTTGGTCTGTATTGTCTATCTTTATGCCAGTACCACACTGTTTTGATCACTGTAGCCTTATATTAAGTTTTGAAATCTTAAGTTTGAGAATTTCAAAACTTAATATGAGTCCTCCCACTGTGTTTTTTTTCAATATTGTTTTAGCTGTTCTGGGCCCCTTTCAGTTCTGTATAAATTTTCATTTCTGCCAAAAAAGGTCATTGGAATTTTGATAGAGATTGCATTGAATCTCTTAATTATCTTTTAAAGGGATTTACATAAGAAGAAGAACAAGTCTTTTATATTTACTCTTCTCCTGAAGGATTTTATTTAGCACTTTGTAATGCATATCTGCTGGTGATGAATTCTTACAGATTTTGTATGTCTGGAGTCTTTATTTCACCCTGTTTTTGAACAGTTCTCACTGGGTATGGAGCTACAGTTAATAAGTTTTTTGTTTTGTTTTTTCAAGATGTTGCTCCACTGTCTCCAGGCTTGTCAGAGAAATCCTGTGTCATCCTTATGCTTCCTTCTCTATAAGTAGTGTGTCCTTTTTCCTCTGGCTGATCTTAGTTTTTTTTTTTCCTGCATCACTGGTTTTAAACAAGTCTGTGATATGTTTAGTGCAGTTTTCTTCTTATTTCTTGTGCTTGGAGGTTGATGAGCTGCTAAGATTTGTGGATTTATAGTTTCCATCAAATTTGGAAAAATTGCGGCCATTATTTCTTGAAGTTTTTTTTATCCTCATCTCTTCCTCTCCCATAGGGACTCTTAACTACCCATTTGTTGGGCTCCTTGCAGTTATCCCACAGCTCGCTCACACTGTGTTTGGTGTTTTAGTCTTTTTTTTGTCTATGTGTTTTACTTTGTGTAGTCTTATTGCTGTTTCTTCAAGTTTACTAATCTGTGTTGTGCAGTTTTCCATTAGTCCCATCCAGTGCCCCTTTCATCTCACACCTTGTAATTCCATCTCCTCTACCTTTGGTTGCTGCTTGGCATGGCTCAGTGTTCCTGAGTCTGTAGAAATCAGTCCCGCCCCGTCTCCCAGCTCTGTCACTGTGTCACTCTGTCCTCTCCTTTCCTCGTGGACTGGCTTCTCTGCCCCTTTGCAGGCCCAGTCACCAGTGATTGGGTGCCAGGTTCTGGGTTTCACTGTGTTGGGAGATGGTGCGGTTGTTCCTGTGTGTGTTCGTGTGCTTTATTCTGGGATATAGTTTGATCCTTTCAGGTTTTGCCCTTAAGCTTTGTTGGTCGGGACCAGAGAGCATTTCCCCAGCTCCACTTTGCCCTGACCTGCAAGGGCTCTACCTGCTGCCTGTGGGTTAGGGCTTCCCTCTTGCTGGTAGGAACAAGTGCTGCTTACAGCCTCTGTCCCTATGGGTGGCCGTTTCCTGGCTTCGGTGGCTTCCTCACAGGCTTGCACTGACTGTCCCCTGCGAGGACTGAGGGCCCCTCTGTTCAAAGGTCTACTGCCTTCACTGCCTTGTCCACTCACTGTCTTCCAGTACCACCTCCTTCTCTCAGTCCTGCCAGGCCTCAGTTTCTTTCTGCATGGTGGCTGAAGTTCCTACCCAGAGGAGTGGGAGGGTGTTATGGAGCTTACCTGTGCCCTGCCTCTCACTGTCTGGTGTTCAGTGACTTGAAAACTATTGCTTAGTCACATAAACTTCCCAGTTGTTTTTAGTTTTCCACATGGGAGGGAGATCCAGACTCTGTGAGTGTCTTGTCTTGGCAGGGAGGTGTAAGTCTCCAGCTCCATTGTCTTTGAAAAGCTGCCTGGGTGCTCATGGGCCCCAGGCTGGGAGCCGGGTGGAGGTAAAGATTCAGGCCAAGGTGTGAATGTGTGTGTGTGTGTGCGCGCCCACGCGTGTTTAGCCATCCCACCTCAGGATAGCCTCTGAGGATGACATGGTGCCTCAGGAGATGTCGGTGCTCCAGCTCGAGATCCAAGGGCGTGTTCTGCTCTGCTTACCCTGTTAGGCTTGTCTGGAGGTTTGGAGAGACACCCATGACCTGGCTGATGCTTTCCAGTACACCTGCCCCATGGGTTGGGTTCTTCCTGCACTTCTGCCAAGTTCTGGTTCGCCCAGGGCTGGTGTGCAGCTGGGGGTTGGGGCTGCCACCCAGGATACGGCAGGTCCTATGTAGACACAGATTTGTACTTTAGTCTTTCCCTGGGACCAGGATGGAAGAGGTGGAGGACAGCAACAGAAATCATAGAGCTGAGCTGACTTGATTTAAAAAGGAGCCTGTGTCTTCACAGAGCAGGTTGTCAGTGGCTGAGAGCAGATGAACAAGACTCACTCTTGGGAGGGAGAGCAGTTACCCTGACCATACCCTACCCTACTTTATTTAGCCAGTCCCCTGCCAACAGAGAAACAAGACACTTTCTACATTTTGATTTTTTATATTACAAACAGTCCTGCTCAGTAACATCCTTATACATGGCATTGCACGTTTTCCCAGTTGTTTTCTTGGACTAAATTCCTAGACTTCATATTAAATAATAAGTGAATGAAAATGTTTCTGTTTCTCTCAAGAGATAAAGCCATCATTTTCTTTGCTTTTTAGGAGCCCTCTCTCTTTTATTTTTCTTCTGTGAGCCAGGAGCCCTGTAAAGAGACAAGGTCTCCCCTCAGAGGTCTGCATGGGGTGGCCAGTGGGAAGGGAGCCCCTGGGGAGGACACACACTACAGGCCTATGTGGGTCACGTCCTGGCTACTGTGGTGGTGCAGGGTGAGAGGGAAAGAGAAGCAAAAGTGCTTACTAGGGGCCGTGACACCTGGGGGGACACGGCATGATGGCAGGTCCGAGCCAGCCGGGACCTGGGGCATGGACTTGGGCAGGCCAGCACCAATCCTGGTTGTACTTGCCCATGGGGGCTCCTCCCTGAGCCAGCCACATGCTCCTTTGCCTCTTACAGCCCAAAGCTCTTGCTGGGTACGGGGATGGTGGGTCCTCTCCCCTCTGGTATTTTTATCTCTGTGCTCAGGCCCTGGACAGGTGGGCAGGGTCTCCTGACTAGGACACACATGGGGACCTGTTGGCTGATTCTGAGTGTTCTGGTTCACACTCCTGTCCCCTCACTTGTGCCAGGCTTGGGCTTCCACCTTCCCAGGCCTCCCCAGGCACAGGTGTCTCCCAGGATGAGTGAATCAGGATCAGGCAGGGGAAGGGCACTTCCCTGAGTCTCGGTTTCCATATCTGGAGGGAGACCTCAGACCCACCCTGGTTCTGGGGGCTTCCCTTCCTGGCCCCGAAGTGGGGCCAATCTGCTGATGGGGGCCACACTGGCAGAGATGGTGGCTGGGGCTTCCTATCCCTGCCTCTCCCCAGTTCCTCCAGCCCGTCCCTCTATCCCATCCCACCAGGGCTCGTCATTAGCCCCACTCCCAGCTCTTCTGTAACCTCACAGCCCTCGTGTAGCCCTTAGGTATCTTGCTCCTCCTGTGTCCCCCTCTTCCCCCACGTGTGTGGCCACAGGGTTGCCTCCAGGCTCCCTCTCAAGAGCATCTCATCTCCTGCAGGCATTTGGACAGGCCCACACGAACCATAAGAAGGTGGCTGCGGACGGCGAGAGCCGGGAGGAGAGTCTGATCCAGGAGTCAGCTTCCAAGGAGCAGTACTATGTGCGCAAGGTGCTGGAGCTGCAGACAGAGCTGAAGCAGCTGCGCAACGTGCTTGCCAACACGCAGTCAGAGAACGAGCGCCTGGCCTCAGTGGCCCAGGAGCTGAAGGAGGTAAGCAGCAGAACTAGGGTGGGCTGCTTGACTGGGTGGGTGGGAAAACAAGCCAGTGCTTCCTGGGGGCAAGGCCACCCACAAGTTGTTCCACTCCCAGCCCAGTTTTATGTGGTTCATGGTGGTCCAGGAAGGGCTGAGGGTGGCAGGATCCCAGCTCTGCCCTTGGGCTGATGTGAATCCTGGGTTCCTCATGTGAACAACAGAATTATAGTGTCCACCTGCCAGCTCATGACAACAAAATCAGAAGGGACCACCACAGATAGCTCCTGGGATCAGCTCGGCCCCTGACAGGGGCCTGGCCATGAGAGGCGTGGGCCGGTGGAGAGGGGAGAGCAGGCATCTAGTGCCCTCTGAGAGAGGTGGGAGGGTGGACCACCATTCGCAAGATGGGGTGGGACAGCATCAGGGGAGCAGCAGAAGTCTACATGAGCTGCAGTCCTGGCTGTGGCCTTGGGGGGGGTCCCTGGTTGTTAGAGCCCACAAGTTCTCATTAGGAGGGGCAAGAGGCCTTGTTCTGGGCTGTGGGAAGACCCACTCTCTGGCCTCTATTCTCCTGGGTTGGGGCGGGGGGGGAGCAGTGACAGGTGACCAGAACAGCAGATGGTTCTGAGCGGTGGGCAGCTCTGAGGTCGACACCTCAGATGTGAGGATGTATGACAGTCAAGGTCCCACAGGGCTGGGAGGGGACACTAGCAAGGTTTGGGGCAGAGCCCAGGATCTGGCAACAGTGGGGAGTAGTCACCCACCCTGGTTTGGGATTAGAGATCACCAAGGCTTGTGGGCCTGGGAGGAACTTGGCTGGATCCAGGGGGAGTGCATGATCTCATTTCCTCCCACAGGAGCATTCTAGTCAGGGTGGGGAGAAGGGGCCATCGGAGCTGTAGATTTGACCACCCAAGTTGGAGACTAGACTCTTTGCTGGCTAAGCACCCTTTTCCGGAAGAGCCAGTAGAGGTGCTCTGCCCAGCCCAGACTCATTCTGCTCCTTCCCCCTTCTAGAAGGGGGCAGTCAGGAGCGTGGTGGGGGACTTGCTGACTACTGGCTTTGGTGTCAGGAAATGAGCTCAGCCAGTCCCACACACTGCTATTAAAGAGCAGGTCTGGTTGGGCCAGGATTCCTGCTGTTCCTGTTAGTGCTTCAGGAGGAAGCCTTCCACTCCCCACCCCCATACATCCTCAGTTCATCTTTCTTCTGAGGCCCCACCTGTGCCCCTGATCACTGTAGGAGCTCTGTAGGATCACTGTGGAGCCATGCCAGGTTCTTGGTTGGAGTGGAGGCTCTCCATCACTGCCTACTCAGACTAGAGCCCTGGTCAGTGTCCCCATGATTGCTGGCTCTGTCTGTACTCCGCGCCCATCCCACTCAAGTTACTCTTCTGCTGGTCCTGGCCCTGCTGCTTCTGCCTGAGCTGCTCTGCTGAGCTCCTCCATGGCCGTCCCCCATCCTACAGGAGGCTTGCACCAAGGCTCAGGCCTGGCTGAGGAGCCTGGATCATGAGGACACAACACCAAGCACTGTCCCTGATAAGCACCAACCTGTACCTGTCTTGGTGTGACCCAGCCGAGGAGGCTTTGCACAGTCGCCATAGGAGATGCCCCTTCCACAGAAGGTCATTTCCCTCCTTGTGCCTGGTCCTGCTGCTGTCCATGTTCAGTGACTGATGGGCCAGCTGTGCTGTGCCCTCTGACCCCCACCCCCATCCCCATCCTTCCACCCTGCGATAACTGGCTTAGGGGTTCAATCCCCCATGCCCAACTCTCCAAGAGGAACTTGTGGCCTCCATCATGTGACACGTGTAGCAAACATGCTCAGCATGTGAGACAGTTCCAGCTACCCTATAACGTGTCCTCTCAGTGACGCTGTGGGCATCCAGTTACTTCCCTCATCTCACAAATTGGGAAGCCAAGGTGCAGAAGGTTTGGCTGCATGCCTAAAGTCAGTGGGTCCTGACCTCTGCACTGTGAATGGATGGGCCCTGTCGACTTCTGTCCTGGGACATGGCCTTGGGCCCCATTTTGCAGATGGAGAAGCAGAGGCCCAAGGAGCTGGGCATGGCCACAGCCGGCTGGAGGCAGAGTCAGGTCCTTGGCACATGCCAAGGCCTTCCACGGATTTGCCTTGGGAATGGAGGAGTGAGGGCGTCCTGGCGAAGCAGGACTGTGAGTTGTGGAGGGGTCAGCAGCATCTGCCCAGTGGGACCCCCCACTAGGAAGAATCTTTCTGTCCCATTGGACCCTGGCCTTGCTTTCCTGGTGGACTCTGCACATGTCAGGCCCTGCACAGGCCCAGGAGTAAGTGACAAAGATGTCCCAACAGAAGTCATGTCGGTTGTCATCTCCCCTGTCCTGGCTAGGAGCCAGGAAAAGGCTTATTTCCTGCTGTGGTGGCATCTGGGCCACCAGGAGCTGCTGGAAGAAAGCAAGGTGTTTGGCCACAAAGTGAGGTGGTGGGTGTTGGGTCAGGGGCAGCAGCCCCATGCTCCAGCGTGGAGTGGACAGGCTTGGACAGAAGGACACCTGGCTCCAGAGCCAGGGCATGGAGTTGTCACATGGGCAGACAACCCAGAGGTTGCTAATCATCCAAATTCCTCACTTACTAATTCTGCTTTCCACCCAGCCCTGGTATACAGCTCAGTCTGGTTTTCTACCGCTTTACAGCAAGGACAGCCTTTCCACTGTTTCTTATTCCCTCCTAAGGCCTTACTGGGAGCACTTCTAACTAACATTCGTACCTCTTCTAGTGTTATTTTGTGATGGTATATGCATTCCCTAAGGCAGCTGAAGATTTCTCTGTGACTCTTCTCTGAGCCTCACCAGAGTCACCTGAAACGATTACATTTCTACCAATAGTCTCAAGGCAGTCTGGCCTTTTCCTGTCCTCCTCAAAGCTCTTCCAGCTTCTGGCCATCCCCACCTCCACAGCCACTTCCACATATTCAGGTATTTGTTACAGCAATGTCTTTTTCCTGGTATTAAACCTATATTTGTATATTTGTTTTTTCGGGCCACCATAATAGATTGCCACAGACTACTGGCTTAAAACCACAGAATTTTATTCTCTAAGATTTTATGTATCTGAAATGAAGGTGCTGGCAGGACCGTGTTCCAGGTGGAGCCTCTCCAGCTTTTGGGTGCCGGCAACCCTCAGTGTTCCTTGTCTTGTGTTCACATTGCTCCGGTCTCTGCCTCTGTCTTCACCTTCTCCCTGTGCAGGCTCCACAGCTCTGACAGGGCTGGGGCATCCCTCCCACCTCCGCCCTGGCCTTACATGGGGCCACAGGCCTTTCCTGGGGCTTGGGCTATGGCCTCATGGCTAAACATCTTGTCCTTTCCTCTGAGGGAAAATACTGACCAGCTTTGGAGCGCTCCTGTGCAGGACAGTGCTCCCTCCCTATGCCTTAGTTCCAGCTGTGCCGTGATGGGGCTTCTGCAACATGGGGTACTGGCTGCTCTGCATTCCAGACTCCCAGACCTGACTTCAGTACAACACCCCTCCTCACTTACTCAGGGCCTCACTCAGCAGTAGCTGACACCAGTTGGCAATGTGTGTGCTGTGCGTGGGCGACTATACACGTGCCTCAGTGAACAAGACAGAGCCTAGAGCAGCACCTAGCACAGTTGGTACTCAGTAGTGAAGGAGTGGGTGATGCCCCTTGGGGTGGTCGAGCACCAAGTGCAGTGCCAGTATGGAGACAGCACCAGGGAAAGGTTTTCTGAGCCACACAGGGAGGCCACATGTTGTCCAGGTCTGTTTCTGTGAAAGGCAAATCCACAGACTGAAAGCAGATTGGTGGTTGCTAATTGGTGTGTGGTTTCTTTTTAGGGTGATGAAAATGTTCCAGAACAGGTAATGGTGCACAACTCTGAGTGAGCTATAACCACTGAATTGTACACTTTCAGTGGGTGAACTTCATGGTATATGAATCATATCTCAATAAAAAAAACAAAGACGATTCCTGTGCAGGAAGACTGTGCAAGGGTTCAGCTCAGCAGAGGTTTCTGGTGCAGCCTGGGCACATAGGTTCTGGGGTGCAGAGGGCTTCGGCCTAGGCAATCAGGCTGGCCCGTGGTCTTATCTCTTTCTGTCTTCTTTCTGTCCACCTCGGGACCACTTGTTTTATTGAGGGGAGTTGTTAAGTTTTAAATAGAGCCCATTTACATTGTTCGTGACCAGCAGCTGCCCCTGCCCGCTGCCCCTGTCTCACCATCTTACCTCCTGTGTCCTCCCACACTGAGAGTGGGCAGGTGGTCTCAGCAGGTGCATCAGGCCAGAGCGGGCTGAACCACAACAGGTGGGCAGCAACCAGCTTGCCTTACACAAGGTGGATGCAGCAAGCATGGTTCTTGTATAGCCATCATTGTGTTAGCGAGGACTCTACAGAGAAGCAGACCGATAGGGGTGTGTGTGTATAGAGAGAGAGATTTATTGTAGGGAATTGGCTCACTCAGTTGTGGGAGCTGGCAGATCCAAAATCTGCGGGTTGTGCCAGCTGGCTGGAGGCCCAGGGAAGAACTGATGTTACAGCTTGAGTCTGAAGGCTGTCTTTTTTTTTTCCTCAAGGCCTTCAACTGACTGGATAAGGCCCACCCACATTATGGCATGTGATCTGCTTTACTCAGTGGGTCTACTAATTTAAATGTTAATCCCATCTAAAAGATACCTGAATGGCGACATCTAGGCCGGTGTTTGACCAAATTTCTGGATGCCAGGACCTAGACGAGCTGACACTAAGATTAACCATAACAGTCAGTTGGGTGGTTAACAAGGGAGATGGCCAGAGTCGAGGTGTATGCAGAACTTCGTTAGGAAGCAAGTAAGTATATGTTTCTTCCCATTGCCACTCACACTGTTATTTTGTTTATTTTTGCCTAATAGGAGTTTTGCTTTCCGGGGGCCTTGCATTTCTCCAGTCAGTAACTTGGTGTCTGTTTTTTCTGGTGTTGGCTCTTGGGTACCTCCTTGGGTCACTTATTGAGAAGACTGCATCAGTCCATTTACTGGAGATTTTGGTAGTGAGCGTTTGTCAGGAGTGCTTGATACATATAATGACTCACTCCCCTCTCTGTTGCTTTCCTGAACTTTTTTTCTTATTGGTCCTATTTCATTTTACCAATCCAACATTGCTGTTCCGTGTGTACCTATATGGAATCTTAGTGTATGCACGGATGTGATCACAAGAAACCTCAGCGCCAGCAGAGAGGCCTGTGTGCCGGGTGAGGAGGACAAGGTGAGCTATGGGGCCCAGTGGGTGATGGCGCTTCTAGCCGAGGGTCCAGGCGGGGTGGTGTTGGCCTGGGGGGGTGTTAGATCTCTGCAGGCATGTGGGGGAAGCTGCTTGGATTGTTGGGAACAGGGATGTGGGGAGAGATGGAGAGTTTGTCTAGGGGATGATTCTGCCCCCGTGGCACACTGGCCATGTCTGGAGGCAGTTTCAGTGGTCACAACAGGGGTGGGGGCTGCATCCAGTAGGCAGGGCTCAGGTTGCTGCTAACCATCCTACAGTATACAAGATGGCCCCAGAATGTGGGCCAAGGGACCCAGGTCCTGGCACACGGTGCATAGTAGCAGCCAGTTGAGAATTCCCACCAGTCTTGATTGCACAGTTAATGACAGGTCTGCGCTGGCCTCTCTCCGTGCATGATATTTGAATCCTCAAGGCACCTCGGAGGCAGGAACTCTTTTTTTAACAACTTTATTGAGATAATTCATATCCCTTACAACTCACCCACTTAAAGTGTACAGTCCGTGGATTTTAGTATATTTACAGATTTATGCA
Organism: Monodon monoceros; assembly: GCF_005190385.1. Taxonomy (NCBI): domain Eukaryota; kingdom Metazoa; phylum Chordata; class Mammalia; order Artiodactyla; family Monodontidae; genus Monodon; species Monodon monoceros. The sequence continues at coordinate 24,325,426 of NW_021703782.1, read as the reverse complement.
CCATCCCAAATCAATTCTAGAATATTACATCATTCCAAGAAGAAACCCCATTAGCAGCCACTCTCCATCCCATCTTCTCCCTGCCCCCCAGCGACCACCCATCTGCTTTCTATCTCTGTGGATTTGCCTATTCTGGACATTTCATGTAAGTGGAATCATACAATACAATACATGACCACTAACACCTCTTCTTTTACTCACGTTGTTTTCAAGATTTATTTGTGTTACAGCATGTTATCTCATCAGTTGGTGGACATTTGAGTTGTTTCCACCTTTGCTATTGTGAATAGTGTCTGAACATTTGTGCACAAGATTTTGGTGGACATGTGTTTTCCTTTCTCTCGAGTGCTTGCCGAGGAGGGGCATTGATGGGTCAGATGTTAACTCTGTGCTGAACTGTTCGAGTAGCTGCAGACTGTTTCCACAGCACTGCACCATTGTACATGCTACCAGCAGCATGTGACCGAGGAACTACTTTGAACCCCATTTTACAGATGAGGAAACCAAGGGTCAGAGCTGGCTGAGATCCTGCATTGTTCACTGCAATACCTCACAGCCCAGGGCCCCAGCTCCTCGCCAGGTGGCCACATCGGGCACCAGAGCAGGCCTGGGATTCCAAGTCCCAGCTATATGGCCACTATGGTGGGCCTGGCTGCACTGAGCTCCTTCTGCCCCAGGGGTGGTGAGACCAGCTAGGGCAGGCTGCTCACACCTGCCTTCCTCCTGGCAGATCAACCAAAATGTAGAGATTCAGCGTGGCCGCCTGCGGGATGACATCAAGGAGTACAAGTTCCGGGAGGCCCGCCTGCTGCAGGACTACTCGGAGTTGGAGGAGGAGAACATCAGTCTGCAAAAGCAGGTGTCTGTGCTCAGGCAGAACCAGGCAAGTATCTGGGCTGGGCAGGTGGGACAGGTAGGTTGGCTCTGGGCCACGGCCCTGGCTTAACCCTCACTTTCACTAGGCAACATTTTAAGTCACCTGACAAATTGGCAGTGTGGATGTGTTCTGATTTCCATGGCATCTCTGGTGATGAGCAAGTCTCATGCTTCTGCACTGTTCATACCACGTGCACGTGTGTCCCAGGTGTGGGCTGACCATTTCCTGTGTGCGCCTCATGCCTGTAACCCTCTAAGCATCTGTGTCTTCCCAGCTGTGCAGTCAGCACAATGGTGCTTCTTCCCCATTCCTCAGGCATAGAAGAGTGTTGACCTCTTTCACAGGTGGAGTTTGAGGGTCTCAAGCATGAGATCAAGCGTCTGGAGGAGGAGACCGAATATCTCAACAGCCAGCTGGAGGACGCCATTCGGCTCAAGGAGATCTCGGAGCGGCAGCTGGAGGAGGCGCTGGAGACGCTGAAGACAGAGCGGGAGCAGAAGAACAGTCTGCGCAAGGAGCTGTCGCACTACATGAGCATCAATGACTCCCTCTACACCAGCCACCTGCACGTCTCCCTGGATGGCCTTAAGCTCGGTGATGACGCCGAAGCCCTGGCCAATGGCTTTGAGCACGGTGGCCTGGCCAAGCTGCCGTTGGACAACAAGACCTCCACGCCCACCAAGGACGGCCTTGCTCCACCTTCCCCCAGCCTCGTTTCTGACCTCCTCAGTGAGCTCAACATCTCTGAGATCCAGAAGCTTAAGCAGCAGCTAATGCAGGTGAGCGGGTGGGTAGCCCCACCCCACCCAGGTCTTGTCACAGCCCCGGGCCTTGGGCCCACGTGCACCATTCCCACCTCCACTCCTGTCCCCCATGGTGTTGGCCAGACCTGCTCGTCACCAGGACAGCGCTTTCCTGACACTTTGTCAATGCTATGCACCTTCTTTTACTTACGTTTCTTTTACGTAGGTAATTCTGTATTGTTAACCTAAGTGGAATTGCAGCATTATAGGTGGAAGGTGCCCAGAGAATTAGGTTTCTGGTTACAAGTTTGGGCACCACCAGAGGTTTTCTTATGTCCCTCTGAGGTCCCTGTGTGTAGTTTCCCATGCTGTGTCCTGTAGACACGTCACGTCAGGGTTTCCTACCCCGACTGAACAGAATCCCAGGGTCTGCACCACAGCCCCTTGGTTCACTGCGTGTCTCTGAGGAGGGACTCACCAAGCCCCGCAAGCATCTGGGCAGGGGGAAGAGCCATCATAGCCCCACACATGACACCTCCACCCGAATTTATCACAGAGAGGCTAGCAGGGTGATGGTCATGGCATGGATAGGGTCACTCCTGGGACTGTCCAGGGGTCTTCTGAGCGCAAGTACTTCTGTGGGCTGTTGACGGGCCTTTTCTGTGCCTTCGCAGATGGAGCGGGAGAAGGTGGGCCTGCTGGCAACGCTGCAGGACACACAGAAGCAGCTGGAGCAGGCCCGAGGGGCCCTGTCGGAGCAGCACGAGGAGGTGAGCCGCCTCACAGAGAACCTGAGTGCTCTGCGGCGCCTGCAGGCCAGCAAGGAGCGGCGGACAGCCCTGGACAGTGAGAAGGAGCGAGACAGCCATGAGGATGGTGACTACTATGAGGTGGACATCAATGGGCCTGAGATCCTGGCCTGCAAGTACCGTGTGGCCCTGGCAGAGGCTGGTGAGCTTCGGGAGCAGCTGAAGGCGCTGCGCAGTGCACACGAGGCCAGCGAGGCCCAGCACACCGAGGAGAAGGGCCGGCATGAGGCCGAAAGCCAGGCGCTCACTGAGAAGGTCTCCCTGTTGGAGAAGGCCAGCCGCCAGGACCGCGAGCTCCTGTCCCGGCTGCAGATGGAGCTGAAGAAGGTGAGCGACGTCGCAGGCGAGACACAAGGCAGCCTGAGCGTGGCCCAGGACGAGCTGGTGACCTTCAGTGAGGAGCTGGCCAACCTCTACCACCACGTGTGCATGTGCAACAACGAGACGCCCACCCGTGTGGTGCTGGACTACTACCGAGAGGGCCCGGCTGGCGCCGGCAGCTGCAGCCCTGAGACCCGGGGGCGTCGCTCACCTGTCCTGCCCAAGGGGCCGCCTGCCGCAGAGGGTAGGGCCAGGGACAGCAGCCCCTCACCTGGCTCCTCACTGCCCTCGCCCCTGAGTGACCCACGCCGGGAGCCCATGAACATCTACAACCTGATCGCCATCATCCGTGACCAGATCAGGCACCTGCAGGCAGCTGTGGACCGCACCACAGAGCTGTCGCGGCAGCGCCTGGCCTCACAGGAGCTGGGCCCAGCTGCGGACAAGGACCGGGAGGCACTCATGGAGGAGATCCTGAAGCTGAAGTCGCTGCTCAGCACCAAGCGGGAGCAGATCACCACGCTGCGCACGGTGCTCAAGGCCAACAAGCAGGTGTGCATGGCGCTCGGGTCCATCAGGGGTGGGCACGTGGGCGGGGGGTTTCTCACCCTCCCTGGCCTCCTGTCCCGTGCTGTTCCTGCTACTTAAGGAAAGATGTGAGAAAACCTCACCTCAATGCTGTGGGGAGGGGCTGAGGGCTTTGAGAGGGCTGGCTGGGGCCTTGGTCTGTGGCACTGAGGCAGCAGACCCCTCCTGACGCCCCTCACCTGCCCGTCTTTTGCATCTCTGACCCCCTAGACAGCAGAGGTGGCCCTCGCCAACCTAAAGAGCAAGTACGAGAACGAGAAGGCCATGGTGACCGAGACCATGATGAAGCTGCGCAATGAGCTCAAGGCCCTCAAGGAGGACGCGGCCACCTTCTCCTCACTGCGTGCCATGTTCGCCACCAGGTAACGCTCACCGCTCCTTTCGCTGCTCAGCAGCCCAGGGGCCCAGTTTTGTCTCCACTTTATGCCTAAGATGAGAAAGTTGGAAGCAGAAAGCTGAAAGTGTGGGTCCTTATGGCCAGGCTGGAGGCATGAGCTTCGAAGGAGAAACAGGCAAGTGGGCAAGCCAGTGATAACAAATGAGTTTGCCCCCAGAACTTGGTGGGAAGTTCATGTATTTAGAAGGAAGGTTTCCCTCCCAGCAGGGGCGGGGTCCCAGTGCTGCCCCTCTGACCCTACCAGTTAGAGTTTGTGGGGGTGGTGGGCGGCATCTTTCTTTAGGCCAGTCCTGTGGTCAGGAAGCCGGGCAGGTGCAGAGCTGGAGGCTGCTTTTGGGGCCTGCTTCTGGGTGTTTCCCTATTCAGAGAGGCATGGTGCCATCTGCTGGCCAGTGTCAGTCAGGGTTGGGAGGCTGAGGCTCTGGGTTAAACAGTGTTGAAACTGAGCTCAGGGCCTACTTTGCCTTGTGCTAGGGTGCTGGGCACTCCCTGCATTTCAGCGATGTGGGAGGAGGGGGCAAAGACAAAGAAAGAAGCTTCCAGGCCTCTCTGGAAGCTTTCTTTCCTCCTGGGCAAAGTGCTTGGGAAAGCTCTCAGTTAGTCCTCAGCACATAGTATGTTGACCCTTGCTTCCTCAACTTGTTTTATTTAAAAGCCTGACTTCTCAGATGGTGCCAAGATTGCAAACCTCGGGGCAAGGGTTAAAACTTGCTGATGGTCCTTGGCCTTGGTGGATGGGGGTGTAGGGTGGGTGTGCCCACCATCCCCTTCACCCAGGCCGCACTCCCTCCCTCAGGGACAGACCCAGGATGGGCATTTCTCTCCCAGCTCCTTACCTAGTTGGGGAGCATGTGCCACAGCTCAGCAGATACTAAAATAGGGCTGTTTATGACATCCACATGTGCTTTTCCCAGGCTCTGGTTAGCCATTTGTTCTAGACTTACTAAGCACCTACTGTGTGCCTGGGCTATTCCGGGAGCAAGCCAATTCCTGCCCTCGGGTTTATCCCCACATCCTGAGAGCCAAGTGATATCACACCTCCAGCCCGCTGCCCCTGAGCCACCTGGAGGCCTTGAAGGGCAGCCACCACCTCCTTTAGTGAAAACTGGCTTCAGAGAGCCCCTCCCAGAGAAAGCTAAACCTCAGAGGGGCACATCCTCTTCGTTTCTAGCCCAGTGAGCAGATGGGGTCTGCTCACCTTCTGGAGCCCTCAGTACGGGAGCCATGATCACACACGCCGCTGGCTCTCCCAGGTCCTTCAGCCACGCTCTCGCCTCTTGCGTCCCCGCAGGTGTGACGAGTACATCACACAGTTGGATGAGATGCAGCGGCAGCTGGCAGCTGCTGAGGACGAGAAGAAGACACTCAACTCGCTGCTGCGCATGGCCATCCAGCAGAAGCTGGCGCTGACCCAGCGGCTGGAGCTGCTTGAGCTGGACCATGAGCAGACCCGGCGAAGCCGCGCCAAGGCCACCCCCAAGGCCAAGTCTGGTACCCCGAGCGTAAGTCACACCTGCGCCTGCGCTAGTGACAGGGCTGAGGGTGCTGGGCTTGCTGCCCAGGTGCTCTGTGGCGAGAAATATAACGTTTACTGCGATTAGGGCCGCAAGGGTACACGCTGCAGCTAACCTGCCGCCTATCACCTGTCCGCTTCACCTCAACTAACCTGGCAGCAGTGGGACCATGGTGCTAGGCTGGTCTTAACTGTGACTAATGCACAGAGGGAAGAATTTAGCAGAGGCAGCCTGCTTCTCCACCTGGACACTGCAAGCTTTGTGTCTGTTTCTCACCCCTCGGGACCACCCTTCACAGCAGCTGCTCTCTTGGAGGGGTGGTCAAGGTGGGGTTGGAGCCATGTGTCCTCACGAAAATGTGGCTTCCCAGGGCCCGCGTGCCATTGGCTCTCACTGGGAGGGGCAGAACTTGCATTGAAACTTGCATGTTCCCTGCATGTGTCTAATGCAGTTGTACTGCCCCGGCACCCAGAAACCAGTGTTAGAGGTTCCGGCCTGAATCCCAGGTGCGGCCTCGGAGGACACTCTGTGCTTGGTACAGATTACGGAGACAATTATTTTGTAGTTTGTGCGGCATCTCGTTACAGTTTATATTTGGGACAGAATTACAGAATTCCTTCCCCTAAACCCAGAGGAAGAGCAGCCCTGTGGCCCATGTCCTCCAGCCCAGGCGTACACGTGCTCAAGAGGCACAGGCACACCTAACCACACCCCAGACCAGAGCTCAGCAGCCTCAGCTTCTCTTTCTGAGATTTGTACACTTGTCTGGTGGCCTGCAAGGTGACAAACCGGCAGGCCAAAGGCTTGGGTTTTTTCTAATGGGAAAAACTTCCCAAGTGCCTGGCCAGACCTCTGTCCTCACAGGAAGCCCATCCTTTTGTACTTAGAGTGTCCCCAGCTTCCAGTTGGATTTTTTCACTCTCTGCCCATTATCAGGCCTTCCTCTCAGGGGGCTTCAGACTACAAGAAACAGGGCTGTGGAAACCCCCAACCTGAGCTTGAGTTACCAGCGGGCCAGGCTGAAATGAGGGACTGGGTCCCACACCTATTAACTGAAGCCCGGCCTGGTGTGGAAAGGGAACCTTGAATGGACCCAGGGCTAGTTTCAGGATTCACGGTAGGAGGAATATGGTTCTTGATCATCAGTGCAATTCCAGAGGTGGTGACAGGCAGGAAAGGCAGCCATAGTACTCCCCCATGCTCAGAAGCTGCACCCACACCAAGAGCTTTGGCAGCCGAACTTCTCTCAGTGTTTCTCTCCATGTCATCCTTGGGGCCCACCAGCCATGAAGGTGCAGTCTCCCTGAATAGCTCTTTGCCTCCTCTCTCTGGGGCCCAGAGGGGGAATTTTCATTGTCCCTGCACACAGGTATCTGCCCCCATTCCACTCTTTCCCTTAATTCCCAAGCATGTCTCAATTCCCACCAGATGCCAGGTGCTACCCAGACCAACTTGGATTTGGCAAACTGCGGAGTGAAGATACACAGGATGGACCATACCTGTCCCTTCTGTGTGCCTATACCCAGCTCCAGGCTGTTTTGCAGATGGGATGTCAGGTCTTGGATTGCCCTCCCACTTGAGAAGATGTCAGGCCATCTCCCCTCTGCAAGCAGGACTTCCAGGGGCATGGCTGCCTGCTGGCGCCGCATACTGCTTCTGCCTCCTTGCCAAGCCTGGCACACAGCTTCTCTCCATACTTGTAAAGTAAAGGGTCTTCATGAGGTACTCGGGGCCAGCGACGCCCCCTAACACATGCAGGTCTTCTCTGCTGCCAACTAACACACCCATGCCCTCACAGCTCGGTGAGAGCTTTAGTTGTCTGACGGGTGACCGGTTCTAACGTTGTCTTGTTTTCTCCCATTTTCAGCTGTAGAGTAGCTGCTGGGAGGACTCGGCCGCCGGCCCTGTCACACTGCAGCCCCCTCCCCTCCTCTCCCATGGGCCCACGCAGAGGAAGGAAGGGCAGCCTAAAAGTCCACTTAGAAACGTTTTTGGATATGCTACTGCAATTCTTTTCAAAATAGCATTCCCCAAGTTTTTAATGGCAGAGGAAATAAAAGCTTTAATGTTGAGAATGCCGGCAGCTGCTGCTTGGAAAGGCCTTTGTACAGGCGCTGAAGAACCTGCTTGGACAGCGACCACCAGGCTTGCTTAGGAACCCTCTAGAAACACTCACCACTGGGGTCTCCCTATTACAGATACTCCTTTTTTACCCAGTCCACCTGTGCACTTTTGATATTTTGATATTATATTTGCTTCCTTCATCCCTGGCGTAGAGATGGTCTCAGATGCCGTAGTCTGTCTCGTGGTCCTGTAGCTCCCAACGGTGTGTTGATCTGTTATCAGCACATGGCACAGGTGTGTCCTCCTAGCGTGTAGCTCTAGATTGTTTAGGTGGAGGCTTCAACTTGGTAAGGAGCCCGGCTAAATGTATCCATGCTGTGGTTCAGCAGCCTTTTAATTATACGGCATTGTGGTTCATGTTTGAAATTACAGATTTTAAATGCCATGTTCATTAAGAAATCCAGGGTATTCGGATTCTGGGGTTTTTCATATTGTATTATTATTATTCTTAGGAATAGTTCAATGTAACAAGAAGAAAACTTGACCTTTGCTCTGGTTAAACAGTAAAAGGCACTTGAAAACAAAAAGATAAATTATTGAATGAGTAGTATTACCTACAAATTCCAGAATTTTCTGGGTTTTAGGACATTGTGAAGCATGACTGATTAACAGAATTTTATACAACTGTACCAGTGAAATTCCAAATTGGAATTGTTTTGTTACTCCGGTTGTTGTGCCAAATTGTGGTACACTTAGAAAATTCTACAGTCGTCGATTTTTAGGGTGTTATATTTCAACGCCTTTTTGTTAGTAATCATTGCCAGTAGTGCCTTCATCAGTTTAGGGAGGTGTTCCAGCGTAGTTTATTCTCTAAAATGGACAGTGAAGAGCTAGTTGGGAATGTTGAAGGCCAGTGTGGACCAATCAGTGTGAACAGGTGCACACCTTCTAACCTGACCCTGGGCATCTTCATTGAGGGAAAGAAAACAGCAATTGTGCAAAATTCTGTTAGTCAGTGATTCTTTACTGTGCAGATCCTTGCAAATTCAGGGGCTGAGAAAACGAAAGTGAACACAAACCTTGAGTGTGCTTTGGGAACCAAATGGACTTCATGGGACAAGCTAAGCAAGCTATGTGAACAACACGCCACGTTTGTGAAGAGTGGGGCGGGTGGCAGGGGAGCCGGCACCGTCGGCCTCGTGCATTGGGGTGAGGGCTAGCCATAGTATTCTTTGCAAATGTGAGAGAGAGACATTATATATTCTCTTGCTTGGTGTAACTAATCACTGTTAATTTCAGGAAACAGAAGTCACTAAAGCTCCTTGGCAAACCAGATCTGTGTCCTGTCCTGATTTGCTGAGTGAGGTTGTGCAAGTGGTCAAATTGGTACTCAAGGAGGAGGAAGAAAAAGTGTCCTCTCTCCTCCAAAATACAGGACAAATTATAATAATATAAGTAGCAAGAATAGAAGAATTCTGTTTCCTGGAATAAGCATTTTTATTCCTAGTTGTAGGGACCCCTATTTTTACCTTCTCTTACAGTGTTGATTCATAAGAAATAATGTTACATTTACAAAAACTTCATCTGTACGGGGTATTTATTTGCAATGATGTCTGTGTACTGTATTTTTTCTGTGCATTACCTTAGTGTCAGAATGTCTTTATTTTAAGATCATATGCATGTTCTCCTGCCAAGGAACCTTTACACAGACCCAAACAAACAAAAATGCCTTCAGATTCTGAGAAAATGAGGCACAGCATGGAAAAGGAATAGGAAGGAGAAATCACTCACAACTTGGGACACAGACATATGGTGCAAATGTCTGTAAAGCCAGTGCACGTAGGAACAGTGGGCCTGGGTAAAGGGTCACGTTGGTAGGACCAGTAAATAAAGAATAATAAAAAGACAAAGCACAAAACTTGTTCTCTGTGGCTGCTCTGACCCCCTGCTCCAGATGACTGTGGGTCCAGCAATGCACTATAATTCCAGCACCTAAAACAAGAAAACCAGCCTATCGTTAACCCTGGTGGTGGAAACTGGAAGCAACCTGAAGCCCATCTCAGGAGGCGTGGGGGGAAGGGGAGACAGGGGGTGCCTCCCGTGACGGGCGTCAGGTGTCGTGAGCACCCAGCAGCGTGGCAGTGAGAGCACATTGCCTTTGCATTGTACTGACTAGGAAGCAAAGAGATTTGCATGACGAGGGATCCTTTGCCCTCCAAACTCTTGCTCTTTGTGCCCAGGAATGAATAGGTGCAGGCAACAAGAGTTACTTGTTTGTCAACACAAAACCATGTTCACCTGCAGGAATGTGTTCAAGGCACACCGAGCCCGTCCCAGTGATTGCTTGTGAGTGTGAGCATAGGGTACAAATCATGTCTGAGGGAATAGGAAGTCTTAGGGACAGTTTGCCACCTCTCCTTCTGATGGTCTCAGTCAGGCCTGAGTGATTTCACCCAAATCTCAGGGCTTCCCTTGGGGAGGCTGTCTGAGGTCAGGATCCTGCTACCCTGGCATCTCCCCTCCACCCGGAGTCTCCCTTGGCTTCATGGTCACTGAGAGGCCCCCTCCTTCTCACAATCCCCACCCATCCCACTTTAGTAGCATGGACCCATGTTCAGTTTGAACCTTTCTTTCCAAAGAGAATTGTTTTTGTAACTCAGGAGCTAGAAGGAGTCTTCTTTCTCTACTGTCCTGTCATCCCAACGGTTCCCTGGAAGAGGTTGGGAAGAGAGCCTGCGACAGATCTGGAGGAGACCCCCAGGAGGAGGGGCATTGGCAGTGAGCTGAGCAGGGCAGGCTCTTTTTCAGGTGGGGATACCACCTGGTCCTTGGCCCAGTCCTGCTTTTTGGGGTGTTTGATTTGCACAAGCGCATATGCTGAGGCCTTCCCTACCCCTCAGTGTGCTTCAGGTCCTTGAACATGTGCTTCTTCAGGAGTGGCAGGCTCCTGAGTGGGTGGGGTCCTGGGGAGCCTGTGGGAGGGGGCAGTTGGAGCTGAAAGGCTTTCCACTTGGTCTTCCTTTCCGAGAGGGAATGTCCCCATTCCTGCCACCTCCTCCATCTCCCTGCAGTGATTTTCACCCCCACACACCCAAGCAGGTTACCAGAGCTGGAAACAACAGCGCCAGCTTGGAGACACTGTCTCCTGCCTTTGGGAGCCTCCTGGAAAAACAGATATGCCTTCAGCCTGACATCACCTGGTGTGGAATTTTGGCAGGGATCAGATGCCATCAGGTTTGCCTCTGTGCTCATCTTTCATTTGTGCCCAAACAGAGCTGGAAGAGCGATGTGTTACCATTTTGTCAGATTTCTTGTGGGAAAGCACACTGGCTCTTGTGAGTTCACCTCAGTCATCCATGAGCTTGCCTTGGTAAGCCTAGGTCCCTGGAGCGGAGGCTCCCTCCTCCCCGCCACCCCCCCACACACACACAGCTCCTCCTCCTAAGCAAATGGCAGTGCCACAGCACCTTACCCACAGAAAAGGCCTCCCTGCCTGGATAGTATGAGCACACCCCCTCGTGGGCCTCCATGAGAACAATAGGAATCAGTGGTCACACCCACACACACCAGGATCCATTTTCATCTCTTAAGGAACCAAGATTTGTTTTATTTACCCTAAAGTGTTTGTGAAGTATAGCACACATACATAGGAGTGCAAGCAGGTGTCCAGTGGCTGTATATTTGCAAAATGGACACACTCTGCAGCCACCATCCAGATGAGAAAGCAAATGAAGGCAGGCAGTCCCCCAAAGCCCTCGTGCTTTCTGCACCCACTCCCTTTCAGGGATAACTCCCTGAGTCTGCCAGTTCAGGCCACTTGTGCCATTTTCTGTACTTTATATAAATGGAAGCATACAGTAGAGACCCAGACCTATAATAGATTTGCTTACCAAACTACATTTGATTTCTCACACCGTCATCGAACTATGGGTGTCTCACTTTTGGTTCAAAGACATAAATCAATTGACTGTAAAATGACGGGAAAAGGTATTCCATGCAAACAGTATCCAAAAGAGAACAGGAGTGACTCTACTAATATTAGACAAAATAGACTAATTAAGACAAAAATTGTTACAAGAGACCAAGAGGAGCATTATATAATGATAAAAAAGTCAATTCACCAATAAGATATAACAATTATAAACATATGCAACAGACAACCGAGCCCCCAAATACAGTGATAATACAAATTACGGAATACAAAAGAATAGACAAATAGATCGATGGAACAGATTAAAGAATGGTACTGGAACACTTGGACATCCACATGCAAAAAGTTAATCTAGACTCAGACCGTAAACGCTTCACAAAAATTAACTAAAATGGATTGAAGACTTATACATAAAACTCAAAATTGTAAAACTTCTAGAAGATAACATAGGAGAAAATCTAGATGACCTTGGGTTTGGCTTTTTAGATACAACACCAAAGGCATGATCCATGAAAGAAATAATTGATAAGCTAAGCTTCATTACAATTAAAAACTTCTCCTCTGCAAAAGACATTGTCAAGAGAATGAGAAGACGGCTGTCTTCTGGAAAGAAGCTATTTGCAAAAAACATAAACGTTTCATTTTGGATAAAATAAAAGGGAATACTCTTACACTGTTGATGAGAATGTAAATTGGTGCAGCCACTATAGAAAAAAACAGTTTGGAGGTTCCTTAAAAAACTAAATATAGAGTTACCATATGATCCAGCAATCCCACTCCTGGGCATATATCTGGAAAAGACAAAACTCTTAATTTGAAAAGATACATGCATCCCAGTGTTCATAGCAGGACTACAGACATGGAAGCAGCCTAAGTGTTCATCAACAGATGAGTGGATAAAGAAGATGTGGTGTATATATATATATGCAATGGACTATTACTCACTATAAAAAAGAATGAAATAATGCCATTTGCAGCAACATGGATGGACCTAGAGATTATCATACTAAGTAAAGTAAGTCAGATAAAGACAAATATGATATCACTTATATGTGGAATCTAAAAATTAGTATAAATAAACTTATTTACAAAACAGAGACAGACATAGAAAAGCTTATGGTTACAAAAGGGATAGGGGAGTGTGTGTGTGTGTGTGTGTGTGTGTGTGTGTGTGTGTATGTATTCTAATCACTTTGCTGTAAACCTGAAACTAACATGGTACTGTAGGTCAGCTATACTTCAATAAAAATAAGTTCAAAAAAATTTCAGAATACCTTAATACTGTAATGGTAGTGTGTAAATCACTTAACTCTAGTATAAAAGCTAAAAGACAAAATTTAGCTACAATAATTTGTTAATGGTACACAATATAAAAATATGTAAATTGTGATATCAAAAACATAAAATGGGGGTGTAAAGCAGTACAGTTTTTATATGTGATCAAAGTTAAATTGTCAATTAAAAATAACTATGTTTTATGTAAGCCTCATGGAAACGACAAAGCAAAAACCTATAGTAGAAACACAAAAGAGAAAGAGAAAGGAATCAAAGCACAACATTACAGACATTATCAAATCACAAATGAAAACAGGAAGAAAGGAACACAGGAATTACAAAGCAGTCAGAAAACATTTAGCAACATGGAAATAGTAAGTCCTTACCTATTAATAATTACTAAGTGTAAATGGATTAAGTTTTTTAATCAAAAGATACAGAGAGGCTGACTGGGTTAAAATTGAAGGAAAAAAAAAAAAAAAGACCCAACACCCTACAAGATCCTGCCTGTAATCAGTCCAGCTTTAATGACAGTTGTAGACTGAAAGCAAAGGTGTGGAAAAAGATATTCTACGCAAATGGAAACCAAAAGAGAGCAGGGGTAAATATACTTCTGGCAGACAATATAGACTTTAAGTAAGACAAGAGACAAGGTCATAAATAATGAAATAATGATAAAGGGGTCATTAAGAAGATATAACAATTGTAAATAGGTATGCACCCAACATTGCAGCATCTGAATATATAAAGCAAATATTAACATGTGAAGGTAGAAATAGATAGCAATGCAATAATAATAGACGTTAATATCCCACTTTCAACAGTAGAGCATCCAGACAGGAAATCAGTAAGGAAACATTGGACTTGAACTGCATTTTAGACCAAATGGACCTAACAGGTATATACGAAACATTCCATCCAACAACAGAAGATATACATTGTTCTTAAACACACATGGAACATTCTATCATACATTAGGTTACAAAACATAAGATCTTAACAAATTTAGGAAAACTGAAATCATAATGAGTATCATTTCTGACCCTAATGGCATGAAACTGGAAATGATTGACAGGAAATTTCACACACACAAAAAGGGAAGTTAACACACACCTGAACAACCAGTGGATCAAAGAAGAAATCAGAAGGAATATCAAAAAGTGTCTTGAAACAAATGGGAAAAAAACATACCAAACTTACGGGATGCAGAAAAAGCAGTTCTGAGTAGGAAGTTTGTAGTGATAAGTGTGTACATTAAATAAACAACCTAGTGTTCCCTGGTGGTCCAGTGGGTCAGACTCTGTGCTCCCAATGCAGGGGGCCTGGGTTGGATCCCTGGTTGGGGAACTAGATCCTGCATGCATGCTGTAACTAAGAAGTCTACATGCTGCAACTAAAACCCAGTGCAGCCTAAATAAGTAAATAATTTTTTTTGCTGTATTCGGGCCTCTCACTGTTGTGGCCTCTCCCGTTGCGGAGCACAGGCTCCGAATGTGCAGGATCAGCGGACATGGCTCACGGGCCCAGCCGCTCCACGGCATGTGGGATCTTCCCGCACCAGGGCATGAACCTGTGTTCCCTAGCATCGGCAGGCGGACTCTCAACCACTGCACCACCAGGGAAGCCCCAATAAATAAATATTTTTGAAAAATAACATAACCTTACATGTCAAGGAACTAGAAAAAGAAAAAGCCCAGCATTAACAGGAGGAAGGAAGTAGCAATTATAAGAGTAAAAATAAATGAAATGGAGATTAGAAAACAATAGAAAAGGTGAACAAAACAAGAGCTGTTTCTTGAAAAAATAAAATTGACAAACCTTTAGCAAACTTACTTTAAAAAGAAGAGGCAAACAAAGTCAGGAATGAAAAAGGAGGCATTACAACTGATGCTACAGAAATACAAGAATCATAAAATACTACTATGAACAATTATATGCCAACAAATTTGATAGCCTAGAAGACAGATATAAATTTCTAGAAACAACCTACCAAGACTGAATTGTGAAGACATATAAAATCTGAAGAAACCAGTAACAAATAAGGAGATTGAATCATAATGAAAAACACCCCAACAAAGAAAAGTTCTGTACCTAAGGTTTCACTGGTGAATTCTACCAAACCTGTCAAGAATTAATACCAATCTGTCTCAAGCTCTTTCAAAAAATTGAAGAGAAGGGAACACTCCCTAATTCATTCTATAAAGCCAGCATTACGCTGATACCAAAGCCCAACAGGGACACTATAAAAGAAAATTACAAGCCAATACCTCTGATGAACATAGATGCAAAAATCCTCGACAAAGTCCTAGCAAACCAGATTCAACAGCACATTAGAAGTTCATCAAGTTGAATTGGGATTTATCCCTGGGATGCAAGAACAGTTCAACTTACATAATAAATGTAATATACAACATTAACAGAATGAAGGAAAACACATGATCATCTCAACTGAGGCAGAAAAAGGGACTTCCCTGGCAGTTCAGTGGTTAAGACTCTGCGCTTCCACTGCAGGGGACGTAGGTTCAATCCCTGGTTAGGGAACTATGATCCCACATGCTGCACAGCATGGCCAAAAGATAAATAAAAAATATAGAGGCAGAAAAGGCATTTGACAAAATTCAGTATCCTTTCACAATAAAAATAGCCAACTAGGAACAGGAGGAAACTACCTCACCATAATAAAAGCCATATATGAAAAAGCGACAGCAAATATCCTACTCAGTGGTGTAAGACTTGAAAGCTTTTCCTCTAAGAGCAGGAACAAGGCAAGGATGCCCACTTTCACCACTTCTATTCTACAGAATTGGAAGTTCTAGCCAGAGTAATTAGGCAAGAAAAAAATAAAACAAAAGTCATCCAAATTGGAAAGGATGGATTAAAATTTTGTCTGTTTGCAGATGATATAATCTCATATGTAAAAAAACTGAAACGTTTGCACAGAAGATACTGTTATAATTAATGAATGAATTCAGCAAAGTAGAAGAATACAAAGTCAATACACAAAAATCAGTTTTGTTTCTATACACTAACAATGAATAATCTGAAAAGGAAATTGAGAAAACAGTCCCATTTACAATAGCATCAAAAATAATAAATACTTAGGAATAAATTTAACCAAGGAGGTGAAAGACCTGTACACTGAAAATTATAAATCACTGATGAAAGAAGTTGAAGAAGGCACAAACAAATGGAAGGAAAATCCTGTGTTTATGATTGCAATAATTATTATTCTTAAAGTATCCATACTACCCAAAGCAACCTATAGATTAAGTGAAATCTCTTATGAAAATTCTAATCCATTTTTCACTGAAAAAAAAATCCTAAAATTTGTATTGAACCACAATAGACTTCGTGTACCCAAAGCATTTTTGAGAAAGAAGAACAAAGCTGGAGGACTAACACTTCCTAATTACAAAGATATAATAAAATAATATCATACTGGGACTTCCCTGGCAGTTCAGTGGTTAAGACTCCATGCTTCCACTGTGGTGGGGCACAGGTTCAATCTCTGGTCAGGGAACTAAGATCCCGCATACCACATGGTACAGCCAAAAACAAACAAACAATATGATACTGTCATAAAAAGACACACTGACCAGAGAACTCTGTTCCATTAGAAAGTCCATAAACCCACACATATATCGTCAACTAACCTTCAACAAGGGCGCCACGAACACACAATGGGGAAATGATAGTCTCTTCAATAAATGGTGTTGGGAAAACTGGATACTTACTACAAAAGGATGAAACAGGACACATATCTTTCATTATTTGAAAAAATCAACTTGAGAGCCATTAAAAACTTAAATGTAAGTAAGTCCTGAAACCATAAAACCATAAAAAAAGCTCCTTGATGTTCATCTTGGCAGTCATTTCTTGGATATGACACCAAAAGAACAGACAACAAAAACAAGTGGGATTACATTAAACGAAAAAGCTTCTTCACAGCAAAGGAAACAGTGAACAAAATAAAAAGGCAACCTACATAATGGGAGAAAATATTTGCAAACTATATGTCTGATAAGGAGTAATATTCAAAATATGTAGGGAATTCAATGGGGAAAAAAAGTAACCTGATTAAAAAGTGGGCAAAGGACCTGAATAGACACTTTTCCAAGGAGGACATTGGTACAGCCATTAGGGAAAATGGTACGAAAATTCCATAAAATTAAAAACAAAACTGCCATATGATCCAGTAATCTCTCTTCTGGGCTTTTATCCAAGGGAAACAAAATCAGTATCACATAGAGATTTGCAGTCCTGTGTTTATTACAGTATTTTTCACAATAGCCAAGATACGGAAACAAGTTAAGTGAACCTTGACAGATGAATGAAGGTAATGTGGTATACATACAATGGAATATTATTGATCCGTAAAAAGAAGGAAAGCCTGCCATTTGCAATGACATGGATGAACCTGGCAGGCATTATACTAAGTGAACTAAGCCAGGTAGAGAAAGATAAATGCTGTGTGCTGTCATTCATACGTGGAATCTTAAAAAAAAAAAAAAAATGTCTCATAGAAGCAGAGTAGAATGGTGGTTGCCAGGGGCTGGGGCTGGGGAAAATGGGGAGATATTGGACAAAGAGTACAAACTTTCATTTATAAGATGAATAAATTCTGGGGATCTAATGTACAGTGTGCAAATTAAATATGTAAAGCTGTATATAATTGGATCAGCATATAGTATAGATTACTATAGTTAGGAATATTGTATATATAAAATTTGCTAAGGCAGTAGATTTGAAGCTTTCTCACCACACATACACACACAGAGGCACAAAAGGCAACTATGTGAGGTAATGGATATGTTAATGGTAATCTTTTTACAATGTGTTTGTATATAGAATCATTGCATTGTACACTTTAGATATATACAATTTGACTTGTCAATTATACCTCAATAAAGCTGGAAAATAAAATGACTGAAAGGGGAGAGGATAGAGGTGTAAAAGGAGCAAGGTTTTTTTTTTATGTTATTGCAGTTAAGATGGTATAAATTCAGATTAGAATGGTATAACTTTAGGATGTTAAATGTGACCCTCTGGTAAACGTAAAAGAAAATATCTATAGAATATACACAAAAGGAAATTAGAATGAAATTTAAAGATTTTACTACCAAAAAATCAACTAAACATAGAATAAGACAAAAACACAGAAAATGAGGACGAAAAGATTATAGGGCATAAAAACAAACAAACAAAAAACTGCAATGACAGAAGGAAGTCCCTCTTTAATTACTCATTAATTACACTTAATGAGTAATTAAGTGTAAATGGATTAAACTCTCCAATCAAAAGACAGATATTGGTAGAATGGATTTTTAAAATGATCTGACTATATGCTGTCTATGAACAACTCAATTGAGATCTAAAAACACAAAAAGAAAAGGATATATGCAACAACATAGGAGGATCTTGAAGTCATTATACTAAGTAAAATAAGCCAGTTACAAAACGATAAAAATACTGTATGATTCCGCTTACATGAGGTACTTAGGGTAATCAAAATCATAGAGATAGAAAGTAGAATGGTATTGCCAGGGGTTGGGAGGAGGGGGCAAAGGGGAGTTATTGTTTAATGGGTACAAAGTTTAAGTTTTATGAGATGAAAAGAGTTCTGGAGATGGATGGTGTTGATGGTTGCAAAACATGAATGTACTTAATGCCTTTCTACTGTACACTTAAAAAAGGTTAAGATGGTGAATTTTAGGTTATGTGTATTTTACCACATTTTAAAAATTGGGGAAAAAAAGATGCTCAACATCATTAATCTTGGGAAAATGCAACTCAAAACTACAGCGAGATACCATCTCATACCCATTATGATGCCTACTATCAAAAAAAAAAGGAAAATAAGGTATTGATAAGGATGTGGAAAAATTGGAACCCTTGTGCACAGTTGGTGGGAATGTAAAATGGTACAGTCAATGAGAAAAACAGTACGGTGGATACTCAAAAAATTAAAAATGGAAATACCACATGATCCAGAAGTTTCACTTCTGGGTGTGTATACTCAGAATAATTGAAAGCAATATCTTATGAAGATATTTGTACACCAATGTTCATAGCAACGTTATTCGCAGTAGCTAAGATGTGGAAGCAACTCATGTCCCTTAATGGATGAATGGTTATGCAAAATGTGGTGTATGCATACAATGGAATACTATTCAGCCTTAAAGGTAAGGACATTCTGACATGCTACAACATGGATGAAACTTAAGGACATTATACTAAGTGAAATAAGCCAATCATAAAGAGACAAACACTGTATGATTCCATTTATGAGGTACTCAGAGGAATCAAAATCATAGAGACAGAAATAGAATGGTGGTTGCCAGGAGGCTGTGGGTTGGGAAGGATGGAGAATTCTTGTTTAATGGGTATAGAGTTTCAGTTTTACAAGATGAAAAGAGTTCTGGAGGTGGGTGATGGTGTGGTACATAACAATCTTAATATACTTAATACCACTGAATTGTACAATTAAAAATAATTAAGATAGTATATTTAATGTTATGTGTATCTTACCACAATAAACCACTTTCAGTAATTGAAAGAACAACTAGGCAGCTAATTAGAAAGGATAAAGAAGATTTGTACAACACTTATCAAGCAACTTGACCCTAGCTGACACTTATAAAACACCCAACTGTAGAGTACATATTCTTTTCAAGTATTCATGGAACATTCTTCAGCACAGTCCATATTTTGAGACACAAAACAAGTGTTATAAGGTTGAAAAAGATAGAAATTATACAAGGTATGCTCTCTGACACAATAGAATTAAAGTAGAGGTCCATAATTGACAGTAATATGAGAAAGCTCAGAATATTTGGAAATCAAAAAACACACTTCTTAATACTCTGTGTCCAAAGAAGAAATTAGAAGGAAATTTTAAAAATATTTCTAACTGAAAGAAAAGAAAAATGCAACAAATCAAAATATAGGAGATGCAGCTAAAGAAGTGCTTAGGGAAGTGCTTTAAACACGTAAGTCAAAAAGAAAAAAAGGTATGCCAAACTAACAATTGCTTAGGTTGTTAAGAAAGTATAAAAAGAAGTATAGAGAATTCCATGGAGGTCCAGTGGTTAGGACTCTGCACTTTCACTGACGTTCAATACCAGGTCGGGGGAACTAAGATCCCACGAGCTGCATGGCCAAAAACAAAAAACAAAAAAGTACATTTATCATAACGCAAATAGAATGAAGGAAATTATAAAGATAAAAAGCATAGGGAGAGAGCAAGATGGTGGAATACAAGGACATGGAGCTCACCTCCTTCCATAAATGCATCAAAAATATATCTACATGTGGAACAATTCTTGCAGAATACTGGATGCTGGCAGAACTCATACAACCAAAGCTGCAAGAAGGATCACCACATAACCAGGTAGAGCAAAAGAAAAAAAAAAAAAGGAATCAGAAGGAGACCTGCACCCCTGGGAGGGAGCTGTGAAAGTGGAAATATTCCCTCACCCTGGGAACACCCTTTCCCTGCTGGGAGGTCAGCTGGGACAAAAAGGGAGCTTCAGAGGCTCAGAGGAGAGTGCAGCAACTGGCTTGTGGCAGGCAGAACAGAAAGAGACCAGCACAGATGGTCCTGGCCACCTGGCTGCACGCCCCAGCCTGAGATGTGCATCTGCTGTTGCATGCAGGGGCTGGTTCCTGAAACTCAGGCTTCAGCAGACAAACCTGGAGAAAAGACTGGAGTTGGCTGCATGGAGACAGCCTGAAGGGGCTGGAGTGTGACTCAGGCCATAACTGGGGGTGTGCACAGGATGAAGCCCAAATCCCCCATAGAAACCCCATTGTTAACACACATGAAGGGAGGGCCAGGGCCCCACCATAGCAGTCTCATTTTCTGCGTGCTCACAGCAGGCACAGCTCCACCTCTCTGAGCTCTGGGAGCATGCCCATGGTTGCCCACACATGGAAGTGGGGCTGAAATCAGCCGCGTCTGGTGGCTTTGCAACTTTGACTGATTTATGCTGCTGGTGCCTTTGTAAGCTCAGTGCCTGCAGGACATCTTAGCGAATTACTGGTGCTCCCACGGCTGTGGGAGGTCCAGAGTTAGCAGCTTCAGGCTTTGCGGGTGTACACACGCAGAGGCAGGGCCAGGGTCTATGCTGATTCTGTAGCACCTGTGGTGGGTCCAGATGTGCGACTATGCATGACTACAGTGGGTCCCAGTGCCTGACTTCAGTTCTGCGCTGGTGGATTTAGGAGCACAGTGCCTGAGAGACATCTGGCCAATTGCCTGCATTCCCACGGCTGAGGCGGGGCCAAGGGCAGTGCCAAAAACAGTGTACTTTGTGCACGTGCACGATGGATAACAGATGACACAACAGAGCGCACTTCTCAGTGGAAACCTCCTGTGGAGGAATGCTCAGTGGCTTCTCTCTCAGTGGAAGTGCTCCAGTTCCACCTACTTCACACTGCAGCTCAGAAACAGATCTGTGGCTTCTACTCCAACAACTAGGGAGCAGATCCTCCTCCTGACAAGGCTATAACAGCCAAAGAGCAAAGAGGAGGCCCTACTCAACATCCAGTGCAAGCTCTATTCAACATAACACCAGTCACACCCCCTATCAAGGGGATAATGGCTAGCACACCCAGAGGAAAGATGTGGCAGGCAACCATACCTAAAACAGCCCTCACACCAAAAATGTTAGATTCATGCAGCCTACACAGGGACACTCCCACTTAAAAACAGCCCTTCAGGACCACAGTAGATAATTGTTTCTCTTAAACTCAGAGAAACATAAGTAAAATGAAGAAGCAAAGGAGCCACTCCCAATTAAAAGAACAGGAGAAATCCCCTGAGAGAACAAAGAAAGAGACCTTTCCAGTCTACTAGATCCCAAGTTCAAAAAGGAAGTAATAAAAATACTGAAGGAATTAAGAAAGGCTATTGATAGAAATGTAGATCACTGTAAGAAGGAACTAGAAAGTATAAAGAGGAACTAAGTACAATTAGAAAACTCATTTGCCGAGATGAAAGCTGAGCTAAAGATAATAAATAGCAAACTAATGTTGAAGAACGAATAAGTGATCTGGAAGATGGAATAATAGAAATCACCCAATCAGAACAGCAGACAGACAAATGAAAAAAAAAGAAAGAAAGCAATATACGAGATCTATGGTATAATATAAAGTGAGCCAATCTACGCATAATAGGGATCCCAGAAGAAGAAAGAGAATAGGGGATCAAAAAGTATTTGAAGAAATTATAGCTGAAAACTTCCCAAACCTAAGGAAGGAAATAGATATCTGGGTACTGGAAGCAGAGGGTCCCAAACAAGATGAACCCAAACAGACCTACACCAAAACATAATAATTAAAATGGCAAAAGTTTAAGATAAAGAAAGGATTCTAAAGGGAGCAAGAGAAAAACAAAGAGTCAGTTACAAGGGAACCCCCATAAAGCTATTAACTGATTTTGCTACAGAAATGTTGCAGGCCAGCAGGGAGTGGTGAGATATATTCAAAGTCCTGAAAAGGAAAAAACCTGCAATCTAGGATACTCTACAAAGAAAGATTATCATTTAGAATAGAAAGGGAGATAAAGAATTTCTCAGACAAGCAAAAACTAAAAGAATACAGCAGTACTAACCCTATCTTAAAAGATATATTGAAAAGTGTTCTCTAAACAGAAAAGAAGCCAGAATCTATAGGAAAGAGAAAATCACAGCTGGAAAATAAATCACTTAAATAAGCCACTACATAGAATTTAAAAAAATAAATTGTGAAAGCAGTGATAACTACAGTGAACAGCAAAAGGATAAACATGAAGATGTAAAAGAGGACATTATAACAACAGAATGTGGGGGAGAGGAGTAAGAAAGTGTAGGTCTTTTTTAACGAATGTGTTTGAGCCTATATGACTACCAGTCTAAAGCAAGTAGATATAGTAATTTGTTAATATACTCGAAAAACAGGGTCGCCACAAATCAAAAACATACAATAGACGTACGAAAACCAAAAATAAACGAGAGAACTCAAGCATAATACAAAAAGTAATCAAACACAAAAAGAAAAAGGAACAAAAAAGAAATACAAAATCAATTGGAAAACAAGGTTTAAAATGGCAATAAAACACATCTATCAATAATTACCTTAAATGTCAATGGTCTTAATGCTCGAGTCAAAAGACATAGAGTGGCAAATTGGATAATAAAACAAGAGCCTACATATGCTGCCTATAAGAGACCCACTTTAGGGCAAGGGACACACATATACTGAAAGTGAGGGGATAGACAAAAGATGTTTCATGCAAACGGAAATGACAAGAAAGCCGGGGTAGCAATACTCATATCAGGCATAATAGACTTTAAAAAAAAAGGCCATGAAGAAAGATAAAGAAGGACACTATATAATGATAAAAGGATCAAGAAGAGGATATTACACTCGTTAACAGATGCAGCCAATATAGGAGCACCTAAATACATAAAACAAATAGTAACAGCCATAAAGGGAGAAATTGACAGGAATACAATAATAGGAGACTTTAACACCCCACTGACCTCAATGGATATATCTTCCAGACAGAAAATCAGTAAGGCTAGAGATCCCAAATGAAACAATAGCATAATTGGACTTAATTGATATCTTCAGGACATTACATTTAAAAAAACCGAAAATACACATTCTTCTCAATGCACATGGAACATTCCCTAGGATAGACCACATACTAGGACACAAAAACAAACCTCAACAAATTTAAGAGGATAGAAATTATTTCAAGCATCTTCTCTGACCACAATGGCATGAAACTAGAAATCAACCACAGAAAGAGAAACAAGAAAAAAACACTTATATGGAGGCTAAACAACATACTACTGAAAAACCAATAGGCCAATGATGAAATCAAAGAGGAAATTTAAAAATACCTTGAGACAAATGACAATGAAAACACAACCATACAAAATCTATGGGATGCAACAAAAGCAGTCTTAAGAGGGAAATTCGTAGCCATACAGGCCTTCCTGAAAGAGCAAGAAAAATCTCAAATAACAATCTAACCTACCACCTAAAAGAATTAGAAAAAAAAAGCACAAACAAAAGTCAGCAGAAGAGAGGAAATAATAAAGATCGGAGAGGAAATAAATAAAATAGAGATTAAAAATAGAAAAAATTAATAAAACCAAGAGCTGATTTTTTGAAAGGGTAAACAAAATCAACAAACCTCTGGCCGGCCAGGTCCACCAAGAAGAAAAGAGAGAGGACCCAAATAGACAAAATAAGAAATGAAAGAGGAGAAATAACGACTGATACCACAGAAACACAAAAAAACCTTAAAAGAATACTATGAAAAATTATATGCCAACAAATTGCATAACCTAGAAGAAATGGAAGGGTTTCTAGAAACATATAGCCCACCAAAACTGAATCAAGAAGAAATAGATAATTCAAACAGACCAGTTACTAGAAGTGAAATCGAATCTGTAATTTAAAAAACTCCCTGCAAACAAAAGTCCAGGACCAGATGGCTTCACTGGGTAATTCTACCAAACATAACAAAGAAGAACTTATACTGATCTTTCTCAAACTCCTCCAAAAGATTGAAGAGGAGCAAACACTCCCAAAGCCATTCTCTGAAGCCAGCATCACCTTTATACCAAAACCAGACAAAGACACTACAGAAAGAAAGAAGGAAGGAAGGAGGGAGGGAGGGAGGGAGAGAGGGAGGGAGGGAAGGAGGGAAGAAAGAAAGAAAGAAAGAAAGAAAGAAAGAAAAGAAAAAGAAAGAAAGAAAGAAAAAAAGAAAGAAAAAAAATTACAGGCCAATATCTTAGATGCAAAAATTCTCAACAAAATATTAGGAAACCAAATCCAACAGCACATAAAAAGGATCATACACCATGATCAAGTTGGATTCACCCCAAGGTCACAGGGATAATAGTTCAACATATGCAAATCAATGTGATATGCCACATCAACAAAAGACAAAAACCATATGATCATCTCAGTAGATAACAGAAAAAGCATTTGATAAAATTCAACATCGATTCATGACAAAAACTGTTACCAAAGTGGGTGTAAAGGGAACATATCTCAGCATAATAAAAGCTATTTATGGCAAACCCACAGCCAACATAATACTCAATGGTGAAAAGCTGAAAGCCTTTCCGCTAAAATGTGAACAACACAAGGATACCCAGTCTTACCACTTCTCTTCAACATAGTATTGGAAGTCCTAGCCACAGCAGTCAGACAAGAAAAAGAAGTAAAAGGTATCCAAATTGGGAGGGAAGAGGTAAAATTGTCATTATATGCAGAATGACATGATATTATATATAGAAAACCCTAAAGACCACACAAAAACTACTAGAACTGATAAGCAAATTCAGCAAGGTAGCAGGATATAAGGTTAACAGACAGAAATCTGTTGCATTTCTTTACACTAACAATGAAATATCAGAAAGGGGAAGTAAAAAACAATCCCTCTTAAAAATTGCATCCAAAACAAAACAAAACAAAACTTTGGAATAAAACTGACCAAGAAGGTGAAAGACTTACATGCTGAGAACTATAAAACATTGATAAAGGAAATTGATTCAAAGAAATGGAAAGATAGCCCATGCTCTTGGATTAGAAGAATTAATATTGCTAAAATGGCCATACTACTCAAAGCAATCTACAGACTTAATTCAATCCCTATCAAATTACCCATGACATTTTTTACAGAACTAGAACAAATAATCCTAAAATTTACATGGAACCATAAAAGATCCAGAATTGCCAAAGCCATCCTGAGGAAAAAGAACAAAGCTGGAGGCATAACCCTCCCAGACTTCAGGCAATACTACAAAGCTACAGTAATCAAAACAACATGGTATTGGCACAAAAACAGACATGGATCAATGGAACAGAATAGAGAGCTCAGATATAAACCCACATACAGTCAATTAATCTTCAACAAAGGAGGCAAGAATATACAATGGAGAAAACATAGTCTCTTCAGCAAGTAGTGCTGGGAAAGGTGGACAGCTGCATATAACTCAATGAGGTTAGAACAGTCCCTCACACCATACACAAAAATAAACTCAAAATGGCTTAAAGACTTAAATATAAGACACATCACCATAAAACTAGAAGGGAACATAGGCAAAACATTTTCTGACATAAATTGTACCAATGTTTTCTCAGGTTATTTTCCCAAGGCAATGGAATAGAATAGAGAGTGCAGAAATAAAACCTCACATATATAGTCAAGTGATTTTTGACAAGAGTGCCAAAGATCTTTGATGGGAAAAAGACAGCATTTTCAACAAATTGTGCTGGGAAAACCCAGCACATGCAAAAGAATGAAGCTGGACCCTTACTAATGCCATATACAAAAATTAACTAGGAAGAGGATTCTGGGAAGATGGTAGAGTAGGAAGAACCAAGAATCTGTCTCCTCACCTGGACAACAGTTGCAGTGGCAGAATCTCTCTGATATTACTATATGGGACCTCTGAAGTCTGTTGAAGGATTGCAACTTCCAGGAGAAGGCTTAGATCATAAATTGCCATCAATTTCAGCTCTTAGCATATTAGCAGCTACCCATCAACCACCCACAGCCACATGGCAAGCAACTGTACATATGTTTCTAGAGCAGATTGCATACAGCATGTGGGAGCAAGGGTGGGTAAAAGAGACCCTGTCTTCCAAATATTGGAGATCTGTGTTCTGATTGCTGCTTCTGATCATAAACGTGCAAAGATGTGGGCAGCCATTGTTGTTCCATCTCCTCCCATTGTTGCAATTCCCTCCTCCTCTGGCTTAACTGACTTCCAGAGATTTAAAGGGCTAGCACTCTTCCTCCTGCCCCTTCTTTTTCTTTTTTCTTTTCCCCTTTCAGGAACCAGACTTTCAAGACTAGGACATTCGAAAACAACTGCATATGTGAGGAAAATTACAATAGAAAGTGACTGTGCATGCCCAAAGAAAGGCTCAGAAAAGACCTAAAAAAACCCGTTAAGTTTACACCTCAGACTGATCCTCAGCACAGAGACAGCCTGCAAGAATAAAAATAATAATAACAGAAAGTGGCAAACTCTGGGAAAGGGGGAAATCTCATTTAGCACATTTTTAGATTCAAATGTTCAGTGTTCAACCAAAAAAAAAAAAATCACAAGATATACAATGAAACAGGAAAATATGACCCATTGAAGTAAAAAAAAATAAGTTAACAGTCTGTTCCTGAAAAAGAATTAATGGTTGAGGGACTTCCCTGGTGGTCCAGTGGGTAAGACTCTGTGGTCCCAATGCAGGGGACCTGGGTTCATTCCCTGGTCGGGGAACTAGATCCCACATGCGTGCCACGACTAAGTCCACATGCTGCAACTAAAAAGGCCCCTCATGCCACAACTGAGACCCAGTGCAGCCTAAATAATAATTTAAAAAAATTTTTTTAATTTAAAGAAAGACATAATGGTTGATATTATAGGCAAAGACTTTAAAGCAACTGTCTTAAAGGTGCTCAAAGAACTAAAGGAAGATGTGGAGAAAGTTTTAAAAAATGTGAACAAAATGGAATTATCAATAAAAAGATTTTAAAAACTGAAAAGAAACCTAAAAGAAATTCTGGAGCTAAGTGAAAAAGAAAAATTCACTAGAAGGATTCAAAGGCAGATTTAAACTGGCAGAAGGAAGAATCAGTGAACTTGAACATAGGACAATGCAAATTATTGAGACAGGAACAGAAAGAAAAAATGATTAAAGTGAACAGAACCTAAGGGAGTCCTGCAAATTGAAAGGACACTGGATAGCAACTCAAAGCAGTGTGGAGAAATAAAGTTCTCAATAAAGGTGAATACATGGGCAATTATAAAATCTAGTATTATTGTAACATGGTTTGTAACTATACTTCTTGTGTTCTACATGATTTAAGAGACTAACACATTTAAAGAAAATAAACAATTATTAGTGTAAAAGCTAGTATTACTGTAACTTTGGCTTAAAACTCCAAATCTTGTTTTCTAAATAATTAAGGAGACTAATGCATTTAAAAGAATTATTAGTTTATGTTTGGGGGCACACAATGTATACAGATGTAAATTGGTGACATCACAACTGAAAAGGATGGGGACAGAACTGTAAAGGAGCAGAATTTTGTATGTTATTTATGTTGCTATAAATTCGAATTAAAATGTTATAACTTTAGGATCTTATATGTAATCCCCATGGTGACCACAAAGAGAATAGCTAAGAAATATGCACAAAAGAAAGTAAGAATGGAATTGAAACATTTCACTGCAAAAAAACAACTAAACACAAAAGAACACAGGAATACAGGAAATGAGAGACAAAAATAGCCATAGGACTATAGAAAACAGATAGCATAATGACAGAGGTCTCTCCTTGTGAATAATTACTTTAAATGAAAAGGGATTAAACTTTCCAGTCAAAAGATAGAGATTGGCAGAATTTATAAAAACACATGTTCCAACTATATGCTTCTATAAGAGACTCACTTGAGATCTAAAGACACAGACAGGATGGAATGTGAAAGAATGGGAAAAATATTACATGCAAATAGTAACCAAAAGAGAGCAGGAGTGATTATACCAATATCAGACACAATAGACTTTAGATCAAAAAAGATTACAAGAGGCAAAAGAATCTTAACAAAATACTAACAAATATAATTCAGCAGTATATTAAAAAATTTATACACCATGACCAAGTGAGATATATTCTTGGAATGTAAAGATGGTTCAATGTATGAAAACTGATGAATGTAATGCACCACATCAACAAAATGAAGGGGAAAAGCATGTGATATCTCATTGAAGAAAAAGCAATTGACAAAATTCAACATCATTTCATGATAAAAACACTCAAAAAATAGGAATATAAGGAAACTATCTCCACATCGTAAAAGCCATATATGAAAAATCCACAGCAAACATAACACAATAGTGAAAAGTCTTTCCCTCTAAGATCATAACAAGGCAACAATGCCTGCTTTTATTCTATTCAATGTAGTACTGGAAGTTCTAGCCAGAAATGTCAGGCAAGAAAAAGAAATAAAAGGCATTCAAATGGAAAGAAAGTAAAATTATCTCTTTTTGCAGATGATATGAACTTATGTGCAGAAAATCCTAAAGAACCCACAAAAAAGATCTGATAAACTGAGCAAAGTTTTAGGATACAAAATCAATGCACAAAAATCTGTTGCTTTTCTGTACAAGAACAATGAACAATCTGAAAACGAAATTACAAAAGCCATTTCATTTATAATAGCAATGAAGGAGGTAAAAGACTCCTTCATTGCTATTATAATTTAATGAAGGAGGTAAAAGACTTGAACAACAAAAACTACAAAACATTGCTGAAAGAAATTAAAGAAGACATAAATAAATGGAAACACATCCCATGTTTATGGATTGGAAAACTTAATATTGTTAAAATGTCAGTATTACCCAAATCAATCTACAGATTCAATGCAATCCCTATCAAAATCTCAATGACGTTTTTTGCAGAAATAGAAAAACCTATCCTAAAATTCATATGGGACTTTAAGGGACCCCAAATAGCCAAAAGAATCTGGAAAAAGAAGAATAAATGTAAAACCTAAAACATTAAACTGTTAAAAGGAAACATAGGACAAAACTTCATGACATTGGATTTGGCAATGATTTCTTGGATATGACACCAAAGGCACAGGCAACAAAAGAAAAAATAGACAAATTGGATTTAATTTAAATTTTTTTAAAATTTGTATATCAAAAGTCTTTATCCACAGAATGGGAGAAAATATTTACCAATCATATATCTGATAAAGGATTAACACCCAGAACATAAAAAGAACTCCTAAAACAAAAACAAAAAAACAAACAACCCATTTGAAAAATGGAGAAAGGACTTAATAAGTAGACACTTCTCCAAAGAAGATTTTCCAATAGCCAATAAGCACATGAAAATATGCTCAACATCCCATCAGGGAAAAGCAAATCAATACTATGAGATACCAGCTCACACCCATTAGGATGGCTACTATCAAAAAACAGAAAAAACAAACCACACAAGTGTTGGCAAGGCTGTGGAGAAATTGGAACTCTGTGCACTGTTGGTAGGGATATAAATGGTACAGCCACTGTGGAAAACAGAACGGAAAATTAAAAATTAAAAATAGAATTACCATATGACCCAGCAATTCTATTTCTGGGTATATATATCCAAAGGATTTGAAAGCAGGTTCTCAAAGAGATGTTTGTACACCCGTGTTCATAGCAGCATTATTCACAATAGCTGAAATGTGGAAGCAACCCAAGTGTCCACCACTGGATGAGAGGATAAACAAAATGTGGTATATACATATACTTAGCCTTAAAAAGAAAGGAAATTCTGACACATGCTTCAACATGGATGAACCATGAGGACGTTACTGAGTGAAACAAGCCAGAGACAAAAGGACAAATATTATGATTCCACTTATATGAGGTACCTGGAGTGGTCAGATCATAGGGACAGAAAGTAGATAAGTGGTTGCCAGGGGCTGGAGGAGGGGAGAATGAGGAGTTATCATTTAATATGTACAGAGTTTCCCTTTCATAAGATTAAAAGAGTTATGGGGATGGATGGTGGTGATGGCTGCACGACAGTGTGAATGTGTTTAATACCATTGAATTGTACACTTAAAATGGTTAAGATGCTAAATTTTATATTATGTGTATTTTTGCCATAATAATTTAAAAACTAAGAAAAGAAAAGTTACGTTGAATCATATCACTCCCGTCTAAAAATTCCTCCACAGTAGCGGGGTAGTTTGTGTGTGTTTGGAACACATATGGGAACGCTGTACTTTCTGCTCAGTTTCTCCGTAAACCTAAAACTGCTCTAAAAAATAAAGCTTATTAATTAAAAAAAAATCTTCCATGACTTCTTAGTGCACTTAAACAAAGACCCCGCCTCCTCATCCTGCCTTCCTTTGCCCTTCCCGCCTAACTTCAGTCCTGCTGGCCTTCGGTCCCCTGAGCAGGCTTCTCCCTGGATCACTTCTCACATCCCTACTGTCGATCTGATACCCCCCTCCCCCATTATAGCTCTCATTCCTCTCTACTCTGGGGTGACATGCACAATGCCCCACCATGGGCCTCAGACAAACCAGTGGTATTTTCCTTCCTGGGAATGTATATACAGTGGTCAGTCTCAGGAGGGCAGTTTCCACCCAGGGGGCATTTGGCACTATTTGGAGACATTTTTGGTTTGGGGAGTGTGCTACTGCCCCCTACCATAATCCAGCTCTTTTTCATTACTGCCTACAAGCACTTGCATTATCCAATGATTCAAGGAAGTTCCATTGTGCTTTGGACCTTCTCCCCAAGTCCCCAAAACCTCCTCCCTCACCAATCCCTGCAGGGGCTGGCTCTGGTGACCCGCCTGCTTCTTATACTATCCTGGTGAGGCCTCCTGGGCATCTTCTGTTTCCCCCTTCAGTCTCTTGGGGACTTTGCTCTGTTCCTGCCCTTCACGCACCACTAGGTCAAGCTGGGTTCTGAACCCAAGTCTCGACTGTGTATGTTCTCTGACACCAGGGGTTCATCCTCACTGCTTCAAGCGTGGGTCTTCACTCCACCCTGGTCCACTGCTCTCTGGCCCAGGCGAGGGCCAGTTGCAATCCTGCTGAACCACAGGCAGGCTGAGATGTTTCCTCACCTTCTCTCGGCTATAGAGTTGCTCACCAACAGGGCGCACTGGCAGGGAACACAAAGTCCAGGGCACCCTGCTGGACACATGAGGCTCTTCCCTCCTTCAGTTTTGCTAAATCAGGTAAATCAGCCAACACCATCAGCCCAGTCTGCAGGCCACCATGTATCCCCAAGGATGGCCTTTGTCTCTGCCTTTCACAGTCCCCCCAGAACAGACACCGCCTCCTTCTCCCGGTCTTGTGCCATAGTCTTCTACCACGCTCATTCTCCTTGCTCGTCACTTCTTAGTCACTGACTGCCTGGAGCACTCCTGAGAAACACCATGCACACTCGGCGTGGCAAAGCGGCAGTGCTACATGCATGTCCCAAGGGGAGAGAGAGGAGTTTGGTTTCATTCACTCATTTATTCATCCATTCACTGGACAGGTATTTATTGAGTGCTTACTGAGAGCTAGGCATGGCTGGACACTGGAACACACGGGCACCGCAGTGGCTGGGCAGTTATGGGGTTAAAGTCCAGTGTAGGATGGGGGCAGACATTGAAGAAATATACAAACAGGGCTTCCCTGGTGGCGCAGTGGTTGAGAGTCTGCCTGCCGATGCAGGGGACACGGGTTCGTGCCCCAGTCTGGGAGGATCCCACGTGCCGCGGAGCAGCTGGGCCCGTGAGCCATGGCCGCTGATCCTGCGCGTCCAGAGCCTATGCTCTGCAACCTGAGAGGCCCGCGTACTGCAAAAAAAAAAAAAAAAAAAGAAATATACAAACAAAAAATGAACTTGTGTGATGGTAGATATATACATCCTCCCCATCCCCTGGTAACCACCATTTTACTTCTATTTTTTTTTTTACAGCTTTGATTTTTTAAAAATTTTATATTGGAGTATAGTTTATTAACAATGTTGTGTTAGTTTCATGTGTACAACAAAGTGATTCAGTTATACATATACATGTATCTATTCTTTTTCAAATTCTTTTCCCACTTAGGTTATTACAGAATAACCAAGAAGGACCTACTGTGCTATACAGTAGGTCCTTGTTGGTTATCGATTTTAAATATAGCAGTGTGTATATGTCAATCCTAAACTCCCAATCTATCCCTCCCTCACCTTTCTGCCCTGGTAACTATAAGTTCATTCTCTAAGTCTGTGAGTCTGATTCTGTTTTGTAAATAAGTTCATTTGTATCATTTTAGATTCCACATATAAGCAATATCATATATTTGTCTTTCTCTGCCTAACTCCACTTAGTGTGATAATCTCCAGGTCCATCCATGTTGCTGCAAATGACATTATTTCATTCTTTTTAATGGCTGAGTAATATTCCATTGTATATATGTACCACATCTTTGTTATCTATTCATCTGTCAATAGACATTTATGTTTTTTTTTTTTTTTTGCTTTTGTGATACGTGGGCCTCCCACTGTTGTGGCCTCTCCTATTGCAGAGCAACAGGCTCTGGATGCGCAGGCTCAGCGGCCATGGCTCACGGGGCCCAGCCGCTCCGCGGCATGTGGGATCTTCCCGGACCGGGGCACGAACCCGTGTCCCCTGCATAGGCAGGCGGACTCTCAACCACTGCACCACCAGGGAGGCCCGACATTTATGATTTTTTTAAAGATTCCATATACGAGTGATATGATATAGTACGTGTCTTTCTTTGCTTGATTTATCTCGCTTAGCATGATGTGATCAAAGTCCATCCATGTTGTTGCAAATGGAAGGATATTTTCCTTTCTCATGGCTGAATAATATTCCATTGTGTATATATATTATACCATATCTTTTTATCTATTCATCCGTTGATGGGCATTTGGGTTGTTGTCATATCTTGGCTATTGTGAATAATGTTGCAATAAACATGGGTGTGCATATATCTCATCGAAATTCTGTTTTCATTTCCTTTGAGTGTATACCCAGAAGTGGAATTGGTGGATCATATGGGAGATCTATTTTAATATTTTGAGGAACCACCATACTGTTTTCCGTAGTGGTTGCACTAATTTACCTTCCCACCAACAGTATACAAGGGTGCCCTTTTCACCACATCCTCTCCAGCACCTGTTGTCTCTTGTATTCTTGGGCATAGCCATTTTAACAGGTGTGAGGTGATCTCTCATTATGGTTTTGATTTGCATTTCCCTGATGATTAGTGATGTTGTGCATCTTTTCATGTGCTTGTTGTCCATTTTTGCCTGTTTTAAATTGGGTTTTTTGTTGTTGTTTTAGTTCTTTATGTATTTATATATATTTATGTATTTTGGATACTAACCCCTTATCTGATATTTGGTTTACAAAAATATTCTCCCATTCTGTAGGCTGCCATTTCATTTTGCTGATTGTTTTTCTTGCTGTGCAGAAGCTTTTTAGTTTGATGTAGTCCCATTTGGTGATTTTTGCTTTTGTTGTTTGGCATCATGTCCAAAAAATATCATTGCCAAGACCAATGTCAGTGAGTTTCTTTCCTTTTTTTAATGTTTTATTCTAAGAGTTTTACGGTATCAGGCCTTTGTTTCCATGTTTAAGTCTTTGATTCGTTTTGAGTTAATTTTTCTGAGTGACATGAGATAGGGGTTCAACATCATTGTTCTGCATATGTTCCTCCAGTTTCCCCAGCACAATTTGTTGAAGAGACTATCCTTCCCATATTGGGTGTTCTTGGATCCTTTGTCAAATATTAGTTGACCGTAAATGCTGGGATTTAATTCTAGGCTCTTTATTCTGTTCCACTGGTCTATGTGGCTATTTTGTGCCAGGACTCTATTGTTTTTATTAGTATGGCTTTGTAGTATAATTTGTAATCAGGAAGTATATTACCTCTGGCTTTGTTATTTTTCCTCAGGATTGCTTTAGCTATTTGTGATTGTCTGTGGTTCTACACAAATTTTAGCGTTGTTTCTTCTATTTCTGTGAATGCATTTGTTATTTTGGTGGGAATTGTATTGAATCTGTAGATGGCTTTGGGTAATATAGTCACTTTAGCAATATTTATTCTTATGATCCATGAACACAGGCTGTCTTTCCACTTGTTTGTGCCTTTGATTTCTCTTTTCTTTTTAAAATATTTATTTATTTATTTAATTTATTTGACTGCACTGGGTCTTAGTTGCAGCATATGGGATCTTCCTTGTGGCATGTGAGCTCTTAGTTGTGGAATGTGGGATCTAGTTCCCTGACCAGGGATAGAACCTGGGCCCCCTGCACGGAGAGTGCAGAGTCTTAACCACTGGGCCACCAGGGAAGTCCCGTATCTTTGATTTCTTTCTGCAAAGTCTTGTAGTTTTCATTGTATAGATCTTTCACTTCCTTGGTTAAATTTATTCCTAGGTAGTTTTGATGCTGTTTGAATGGGATGGTTTTCTTTCTTTTCCTGATTTAGTGTAAAGAAATGTCACTGATTTCTGTTAGTTGACTTTGTAACCTGCCACTTTACTGAAATCATTGATTAATTCCAACAGGTTTTTCATTGACTTTTTTGGGATTTTATATATAAGATCATATCATCAGCAAACAGCAACAATTTTACTTCTTCCTGACTCATTTGGATGAATTTTATTTCTTTTTCTTGCCTAATTGCTCTATCTGTGACTTCCAGTACTATATTGAATAGGAGTCTTAGGAGTGGGCAACCTTGTCTTGTACCTCATCTCAGAGGAAACCCTTTCAATTTTTCTTCATTGATTACAATGTTAGCAGTGAGTTTATCATATATAGCCTTTAGTATGTTAAAGTATGTTCCTTCTATACACAGTCTGTTAAGGGTTTTTATCATGAAAGAATGTTGTATTTTGTGAAATGCTTATTCTGCATCTATTGAGATGATCATGTGATTTTTAGCTTTCAGTCTATTAATGTGATGGATTACATTTATTCATTTGCCTATGTTGAATCCTCCTTGCATTCCAGTGATAAATCCTACTTGGTCATGGTGTGTAATCCTTTTTAATGTATTCTTGATTCTGTTTTCTAATATTTTGTTGAGAATTTTTACATCTATATTCATCAGGGATATTGGTCTATATTCATCTATATTCTTTTCTTGTGATATCCTTGTATGATTTTGTTATCAAGGTAATGCTGGCATTGTAGAATGAGCTTGGAAAGGTTCCCTCTTCCTCAGTATTTTGGAAGAGTTTGAGGAGGACTGGTATAAATTTTTCTTTACATGTTTGGTAGGATTTATTGGTAAGGTTGTCTGGTCCTTGAGTTTTTTGTTTCGGGAGTTTTTTTTTTTTTTTTTTACTGACTCAATCTCTTGACTCATTATTGGTATGTTCTGATTTTCTATTTCTTCCTGATTCAGTCTTGGTAGGTTTTGTGTTTCTAAAATGAATCCTTTTCTTCTAGGTTGTGTAATTTTTTAGCATATTATTGTTCATAGTAGTCTCTTACAATTCTCTGTATTTCTATAATACCAGTTGTAATGTTTCCTCTTTCATTTCTTTGTTTTTTCATTTCTAATATTATTTATTTGAGTCTTCTCTCTTTTTTTCCTTAGTCTAGTGAAAGATATGTCAATTTTGTATCTCTTTTAGAAGAACCAGTTTTTAGTTTTGTTGATGCTTTCTATTGTCTTTCTGGTCTCTATTTTATTTCCACTCTGATTTTTATTATTTCCTTCCTTCTGCTAACTTTGGGATTAATTTGTTTTTTCTCCCTAGTTCCTTAAGGTTTAAGCATAGGTTATTTATTTGGGATCTTTCTAATTTCTTAAAATATGCATTTTTTGCTATAAACTTTCCTCTCAGAGGTGCTTTTGCTGCATCCCACAAAATTTGATACGTTATATTTTCATTTGTTTTGGGATAATTTTTTATTTCCCTTTTGATTTTCAAAATCTATTGGTTGTTTAGAATTGTATTGTTTAGTTTCCACATATTTGAATATCTACTCACCTTCCTCTTGTGTTGATTTCTAATTTCATGTGATTGTGGTCAGAGAAGATAGTTGGTATGATTTTAATCTTAGATTTGCTTAGTTTAGTTTTGTGGCCTATGATGTGATCTATCCTGGAGTATGTTCCATGCGCATTTGAAAAGAATGTGTATTCTTCTGCTGTTGGATAGAATGCTCTCTATATGTCTGCTAAGTCCATTTGTTCTAAAGTGTGGTTCAATCCCAATGTTTCCTTGTTTATTTTCTGTCTGGATGATCTATCCATTGCTAATAGTGAGGTATTAAAGTCCCCTACTTTTACTGTGTCGTTGCCTATTTCTCCTTTAAGATCTGTTAGTATTGGCTTAATATCTTTTGGTGCTTAGATACTGGAGGAGTATATATTTATGGTTGTTATACCTTCTGAAATACTGACTCCTTTATCATTATATAACATTTTTAGCTTGAAGTCTATTTTGCCTAATATAAGTACCAGCTACACCTGCTTTCTTTTGGT
Source organism: Monodon monoceros (assembly GCF_005190385.1). NCBI lineage: Eukaryota > Metazoa > Chordata > Mammalia > Artiodactyla > Monodontidae > Monodon > Monodon monoceros. The sequence continues at coordinate 24,288,876 of NW_021703782.1, read as the reverse complement.
TACCATTTGCTTGGAATATTATCTTCTACCCCTTCACTTTGAGCCTGTTTGTCTTTGGAGCTGAAATGAGTACCTTAAAGACAGCAGATAGCTGAGTCTTGTTTTTTAATCCATCCAGCCACTCTGTGCCCTTTGATTGGTAAGTTCAAACCATTTACATTTATGGTGATTGTTGATCTATGAGGACTTACTACTGCCATTTAATCTTTTGTTTTCTGGTTGTTTTGTATGTTTATTGTTTCTTTTTCCTTGTGCTTCTGTCTACCTTTTTAAGTTGGTGGTTTTCCATGATGATTTGCTCAGTTTCCCCTTTCTAAATGCTTCATGTTTTTTCTCTAGATTTTTGTTATGTGGTTACCATGAGGTTTGTATAAAATGTCTCATAGATAAACTAGTCCTTTTCTGCTGAAAGCAACTTGTCTTCATTTCCCCACACAAATTCCATTCTTTTTCCTCCTCCCACTTTATATTTTTATTATCACAAATTATTCCTTTTTATGCTGTGCCTTGCTTGCCAAATTGTAGTAGCTATAGCTATTTTAATACTTTTTTCTTTAACCTTTATGATATAATAAAGTGTTCAACACTCTATTCTAAAATAAAGTTACAATTTTCTGATCCTGTCTATTTACCACCTTACTCAAAGTTTTTTGTACTTTTGTCTTTTCATTTCAGGTAGAAGAGCTCCTTTCAAAATTTCTTGTAAGGCAGGTCTAGTGGTAATAAACTCCCTCAGCTTTTGTTTCTCTGGGAAGGCCTTTATTTCTCCTTCATATATGAATGATAACTTTGCTGGTTAGCGTATTCTTGGCTGGCAAATTCTATCTTTCCGTACTTTGAATGTATGGTTGCACCCTCTCTTGGCCTATAGAGTTTCTGTTCAGAAGTTTGCTGATAGTCTAATGCAGGGCTCCTTGTAGGTTACTTTCTTTTTTCCCTGGCTGCTTTTAAAATTCTTTCTTTATTATTGACTTCTGACAGTATCATTTTAATGTGTTCTGGAGGGCGTCTTTTTGCACTGAGATAGTAAGATGATCTTTTAGCTCCATGGACTTGTATGTCTAGTTCTTTTCCCAGGTTTGGGAAGTTCTTAGCTATTATTTCTTGAAATAATCTCTCTGCCCCCTTCTTTTCCTTCATGTATACCCATTAATCTTATGTTGGCTCTCCTAATGGAGTCTGATAACTCTCCTAGTGTTTCTTCACTTTTAAAAAGTCTTAGTTCTCTCTCCCCTTCCACCTGAATCATTTCTAGATTCCTATATTCCAGATCATTTATTCCCTCTTCCATCTGATCTGCTCTATTTCCAATGCTTTCTAATGTAGTCTTCATCTCCTTTATTGATTTTTTCAGCCCCAGAATTTATTTGATTCTCTTTTTTTAGAATTTCAACACCTTCTGTTTATTAATTTTATTTCTAAGTTCACTGAATTGCTTTCTGAGCTTTCTAATCATTCATTGAATTTCTTCATAACAGCTATTTTGAAATCTCTATCAGGAAGATTCCAATCTTCTGTACATTGACTTTGGTTGCTGGAAAATTGTCATTTTCCTTTTGTGATACCATATTATCATGATTTTTCACGGTGTTTGATGAAATATGCCTTTGCTGCCACATTTGAAGTATCAAACCCTTTTCTTATTTTGAAAAGATTTTGCTTACTTTGATTTTAACAGTTCAATGGGTTGGCAATTAGAGGCCTTTCTTTTGTTTTACAGCAGGTGGCACTATAGCAAAAGTTTTTGGTTTCTCTTTACCTGTGCCGCCTCTTGGCTGTATTTGGAGCACATGTTCCACCTTCTACCTCTTCCACAAGAGGGGTTGCTGGCACCCGCATTGCTGCTTGACCACCAAGGTCACTAGTGACCTATCCAGTTCTGGAGTAGTTGGGGTTGCAGGCCCCCCACCACAGTGTCTCCGGGAGTCTCAGGCATTGCTGCAGGGGAGGAGGGTTGTGGGGGCATTTAAAATTTCTTAAGTAACTTCCATTCTGATTTCCATAGTGGCTGCACCAGTTTACATTCCCACCAACAGTGTACAAGGGTTCCCTTTTCTCCACACCCTTCCCAGCATTTGTTATCTCTTGTCTTTTTGAGAATAGCCCTTTAACAGGTGGAGGTGATATCTCATAGTGGTTTTGAATTGCATTTCTCTGCTAATTAGTGATGTTGAGCACTTTTTCGTGTACCTGATGGCAATTATAATACCTTCTTTGGGAAAATGTCTATTCAGGTCCTTTGCCCATTTTTAAATTGGATTATTTGCTAATGAGTTGTGTATTTTGGATACTAACCCCTTATCAGATATAAGGTTTGTAAGTATTTTCTCCCATTCCAAAGGTTGCCTTTTCATTTTGTTGATTATTTCTTTTGCTGTTCAGAAGCTTTTCAGTTTAATGTAGTACCACATGTTAATTTTCGCTTTTTATTGCTGTGCTTTTGATGACATCCAAAAATCCATTTCCAAAGACCAGTGTCAAGGAGCTTTTTCCTTATGTTGTCTTGTAGGAGTTTTATGGTTTCAGGTCTTGTATTTAGTTTTAGATTATTGATTTTAGTTTTTTCTTTTTTCTGCTATATGCATTCACTGCTATAAATATGCATCTAAACATTGATTCCACTGCATCCCACAAATTTTCGTAAGTTGTATTTTCATTTTTTTCAAAATATTTAAAAAATTACTCTTGAGATGTCTTCTTTGATTCATGTGTTATTTAAAGTTTGTTTTTTAATCTTAGTTCACTCATGCTGCTATAACAAAAATACATAACAACAGAAATTTATTTCTCATAGTTCTGGGGGCTAGGAAAGCCAAGATGAAGGTGCCAGCAGATTCAGTGTCTGGTGAGAACCTGCTTTTTGCTGTGTTCTCACATGGGAGAGAGCTCACAAGGGAGCTCTCTGGGGCCTCTTTTTTAAAGGCACTACTCCCATTCATGAGAACTCTACCCTCATGACTTAATTACTTCCCTAAGACGTTCACCTCCAAATGCCATCACGATATTCAGGATTAACTTTAAAATTTTGAATTTGGAGGGTCACAAACATTCAGTCTAAAGCAAATCCGCATGTATTTTGGGATTTTTCAGCTATCTCCTATTATTGAATCTAGTTAAATTTCACTGCGTCCTGAGAGTGTACATTGTATGATTTCTATTCTTTTAAATTTCTTAATGTGTTTTGGCACCCAGAATGTAGTCTATCTTGGTGAATGTTCCATGTGAGCTTCAGAAGAATATGTATTCTGATGTTGTTGGATGAAGTAGTCTACAGTTGTTAATTACACCCAGTAGATTGATGGTGCTGTTGAGTTCAACCATGTCCTTAATGATTTTTTACCTGCTGGATCTGTCCATTTCTGTTAGAAGGGTGTTCAAGTCCCCAACTATAATAGTGAATTCATCTATTTCTTCTTGCAGTTCTATCAGTTTTTGCCTCATATAGGCTGATACTCTGTTGTTAGGGGACTTCACATTAAAGACTGTCATAACTTCCTGGAAAATTGCCCCCTTTATCATTATGTAATCACTTCTTTATCCCTGATAACTTTCCTTGCTCTGAAGTTTGCTGTGTCTGAAATTAATATAGCTATACTCACTTTTGATTAGTGTTAGCATGGTATCCCGTTACTTTCTCCATCCCTTTATTGTTCTTTTAAATAATATAGAAATCAAAAAGTACAGTTACAAGAGACTGTTATAACAATATTAGATTTTAGAATTGCCCATGTATTTACCTTTATTGAGATCTTTATTTCTTCATATGGCTTTGAGTTTTGTCTCCTGTTCTTTCCTTTCAATCTGCAGGACTCCCTTAAGCATTTCTTGTAGGACAGGTCTAGTGGTCATAAACTCCCTTAGCTTTTGTTTATCTGAGAGTGTCTTTTTTTATTGATTAAATTTTATTGTAAGGAATAAAAAACAATGTAATAAATATATCACCAATCATGTACATATACAGTAATATATACATAGTCATAATTCCTTTTTAACTAATATGTTTGATATAAATGATATTTCTACTGTGCTTAAAACCATCTTTTATAAGTTTAAAGTTTTTCTTTGCTATCTTTTTCATTTGTTGGGATTTTCTTTTTTAAATATATATATATATTTAATAATCACAGTGTGCATGTGATTTTTAAATTTTTATTTATTATTTATTTTTGGCTGCTTTGGGTCTTTGTTGCCGCATGCGAGCTTTCTCTAGTTGCAGCGAGTGAGGGCTACTCTTTGTTGCAGTGCACAGTCTTCTCATTGCGTTGGCTTCTCTTGTTGTGGAGCATGGACTCTAGGTGTGTGGGCTTCAGTAGTTGTGGCACGTGGTCTCATTAGTTGTAGTTCATGGTCTCTAGAGTGCAAGCTTTATAGTTGTGGTGCATGGGTTTAGTTGCTCCGCAGCATGTGGGATCTTCCCGGACCAGAGCTTGAACCCGTGTCCCCTGCATTGGCAGGCAAATTCTTAACCACTGTGCCATGAGAAGTCCCTTAAATATTTTTTATACAATTTTTAAAGGTTACATTCCATTTACAGTTATTACAGATATTGGCTATATTCTCCGCGTTGTACAATACATCCTTGTAGCTCATCTTACACTCAATAATTTGTACCTTCCACTCCCTCAACCCTATATTGCCCCCTCCCACTGTAACCAGTAGTTTGTTCTCTATATCTGTGAATCTGCTTCTTTTTTGTTGAGTTCACTAGTTTGTTGTATTCTTTAGATTCCACATATAATTGATATCATACAGTAATCTGTCTGACTTCTTTCACTTAGTGTAATGCCCTCCAAGTCCATACATGTTGCTGCATCTTCTTTATCCATTCATCCATCAGTGGACACTTCAGTTGCTTCCATATCTTTGCAGTTGTAAATAATGCTGCTATGAACATTGAGGTTCATGTATCTTTTTGAATTAGTGTTTTTGTTTTTTAAGGATGTATATGCAGGAGTGGAATTGCTTGGTCATATGGTTCTATTTTTTGTTTTTTGAGAAACCTCTACACTTTTCCACAATGGCTGCACCAGTTTACATTCCCATATTCCCCAGTGTGTGAGGTTTTCCTTTTCTCCACATCCTTGCCAACGTTCATTTTTGTATTCTTTTTAGTGATAGCCATTCTCACAGGTGTGAGGTGATATCTCATTGTGGTTTTGATTTGCATTTCCCTGATGATTAAAGATGTTGAGCCTCTTTTCATGGCCTGTTGGCCATCTGCATTTCCACTTTGGAAAAATTTCTGTTCAGTTTCATTTTTTAATTGGGTTGTTTGTTTTTGTGATGTTGAGCTGTACAAGCTGTTTATATATGTTGGATATTAATCCCTTATTGCTCATATCATTTGTAAATATTTTCTCCCGCTCACTATGCTGTCTTTTCATTTTGTCAATGGTTTCCTTTGCTGTGCAAAAGCTTTTGAGTTTAATTAGGTCCCATTTGTTTGTTTTTGCTTATATTTCCTTTACTTTAGGAGACAGAGCCAAAAAAATTGCTGCAATTTATGTCAAGGAGTGTTCTATGTTTTTCTCTAGGAGTTTTATAGTATTTAGTCTTACATTTAGGTCTTTAATCCATTTTCAGTTTGTTTTTGTATATGGTGCTAGAGAATGTTCTAATTTCATTCCTTTACATGTAGCAGTACAGTTTTCCCAGCACGACTTATTGAAAGATTGTCTTTTCTCCTTTGTATATTCTTGCCTCCTTTGTCATAGGTTAATTGATGATAAGTGCATGGGTTTATTTCTGGGCTCTCTATCGTGTTCCATTGATCTATATGTCTGTTTTTGTGTCAGTGCCATATTGTTTTGATTACAGTAGTATAGTCTGAAGTCAGAGAGTATGACTCCTCCAGCTCTGCTCTTCTTTATCAAGATTGTTTTTGCTGTTCAGGGTCTTTTGTGTTTCCATACAAATGTTTAAATTATTTGTTATAGTTCTGTGAAAAATGCCATTGGTATTTTGATAGGGATTGTATTGAATCTGTAGATCACCTGGAGTTGTATGGTCATTTAAACAATATTTATTCTTCCAATCCAGGAACACAGTATATCTTTCCATCCCTTTGTGTCATCTTCAGTTTTGTTCATCAGTGTCTTATAGTTTTCTGAGTACAGGCCTTTTGCCCCCTTAAGTAGGCTTATTCCTAGGTATTTTATTTTTTGATGCAATGGTAAGTGGGATTATTTCCTTACTTTCTCCTTCTGATAGTTCATTGTTAGTGTATAGAAATTCAGTAGATTTCTGTATATTAATTTAGTATCTGGCAACTTTACCAAATTCATTGACGAGATCTAGTAGTTTTCTGGTGGCATCTTTAGGAATTTCTATGTATAGTATCATGTCATCTGCAAACAGTGACAGTTTTACTTCTTCCTTTCCAATTTGAATTCCTTTTATTTCTCTTTCTTTTCTGATTGCTGTGGCTAAGACTTCCAAAACTCTGTTGAATAAAAGTGGCAAGAGTTGGCATCTTTGTGCTGTTCCTGATCTTAGAGGAAATGCTTCAGCTTTTCACGATTGATATGTTAGCTGTGGGGTTGTCATATATAGCCTTTATTATGTTGAGGTAGGTTCCCTCTATGCCCACTTTCTGGAGAGTTTTTATCATAAGTGGATGCTGAATTTCATCAAAAGCTTACATCTGTTGAGATGATCATATGGTTTTCATTCTTAAGTTTTATTCTTAATGTGGTGTATCACACTGATTGACTTTGCAGATGTTGATATATCCTTGTATCCCTGGGATAAATCCCACTTGATCATGGTGTATGATCCTTTTAATGTATTGTTGGATTCTATTTGCTAGTATTTTGTTGAGGATTTTTGCATCTATGTTCATCAGTGATATTGGCCTGTAATTTTCTTTTATTGTGGTATCTTCATATGGTTTTGGTGTCAGGGTGATGGTGGCCTCATAGAATGAGTTTGGAAGTGTTCCTTCTTCTGCAGTATTTTGGAATAGTTTCATAAGGATAGGTGTTAATTCTTCTCTAAGTGCTTGATAGAATTTGCCTGTGAAGCCATCTGGTCCTGGACTTTTGCTTGTTAGGAGTTTTCTAATCACAGATTCAATTTCAGTATTTGTAACTGGTCTGTTCATATTTTCTATTGCTTCCTGGTTCAGTCTTGGGAGATTGTACCTTTCAAGAATTTAGCCATTTCATCTAGGTTATCCATCTTATTGGCATGTAGTTGCTTGTAGTAGTCTCTTATTGTCCTTTTTATTTCTGTGATGTCCATTGTAGCTTCTTTTTCATATCTAATTTTATTGATTTGGGCCCTCTCTCTGTTTTTCTTGATGAGTCTAGTTAAAGGTTTATCAATTTTCTTTATCTTTTCAAAGAACAAGCTTTTAGTAGTTGATCTTTTCTATTTTTTTTTTTAGTCTCTATTTCATTTATTTCTGCTCTGATCTTTATGATTTCTTTCCTTCTACGAACTTTGGGCTTTTTTTGTTCTTTAGTTGCTTTAGATATAAAGTTAGGTTGTTTATTTGAGATTTTTCTTGTTTCCTGAGGTAAGCTTTTTTAAAATTAATCTTGGGCTTCCCTGGTGGTGCAGTGGTTGAGAGTCCGCCTACCGATGCAGGGGACATGGGTTCGTGCCCCAGTCCGGGAAGATCCCATATGCCGTGGAGTGGCTGGGTCCATGAGCCATGGCCGCTGAGCCTGCGTGTGCGGAGCCTGTGCTCTGCAACGGGAGAGGCCACAACAGTGAGAGGCCCGCGTACCACAAAAAAAAAAAAAAAAAAAAATTAATCTTAATTGGAGTATAGTTGATTTTCAATGTTGTGTTAGTTTCTGATGTACAGCAAAGTGAATCAGTTATACATATACATACATCCACTCTTTTTTAGATTCTTTTCCCATACGGGTCATTAGAGAGTATTGAGTAGAGTTCCGTGTGCTATACAGTAGGTTCTTGTTAGTTATCTATTTTATATGTAGTAGTGTGTATATATCAATTCTAATCTCCCAATTTATCCCTCCCCTGCTTCAGCCTTGGTAACCATAAGCTTGTTTTCTACATCTGTGACTTTATTTCTGTTTTGTAAATAAATTCATTTGTACCATATTTTTAGGTTCCACATATAAACGATATCATATGATATTTGTCTTTCTCTGTCTGACTTACTTCACTCAGTATGACAATCTCTAGGTCCATCCATGTCACTGCAAATGGCATTATTTAGTTCTTTTTAATGGCTAAGTAATATTCCATTGTATATGTGTACCACATCTTCTTTATCCACTCATCCATCAATGGACATTTAGGTTGCTTCCATGTCTTGGCTATTGTAAATAGTGCCACAAAGAACATTGGGGTGCATGTATCTTTTCAAATTATGGCTGAGGTAAGCTTGTTTCACTATAAACTTCCCTCTTAGAACTGCTTTTGCTGTATCCCATAGGTTTTGCATCATCATGCTTTCGTTTTTATTTGTCTCCAGGTATATATATATATTTATTTTATTTTATTTTATTTTTTTTTGCGGTACACGGGCCTCTCACTGCTGTGGCCTCTCCCACTGCAGAGCACAGGCTCCGGACGCGCAGGCTCAGCAGCCATGGCTCATGGGCCCAGCCGCTCTGTGGCACGTGGGATCCTCCCGGACCGGGGCACGAACCCGTGTCCCCTGCATCGGTAGGCAGACTCTCAACCACTGCGCCACCAGGGAAGCCCTCTCCAGGTATATTTTGATTTCCTCTTTGATTTCTTCCATTGGTTGTTTAGTATCATATTGTTTAGCCTCCACAAGTTTGTGTTTTTTACAATTTTTTTTTGTAGTTGATTTCTAATCTCATAGTGTTGTGGTCAGAAAAAATACTTGATACAATTTCAATTTTCTTAAATTTAAAGAAGCATGTTTTGTGGCCCAGCATGTGATCTATCCTGGAGAATGTTCCATGTGCACTTGAAAAGAATGTCTATTCTGCTGCTTTCAGCTGGAATGCTCTATAAGTATCAGTTAAGTCCATCTGCCCTAATGCCTCATTTGAGGCCTATGTTTCCTTACTGATTTTCTGTCTGGATGATATGTCCAGTGATGCAAGTGGGGTGTTAAAGTCTTCCATTATTATTGTCAATTTCTCCTTTTATGTCTGTTAACAATTAATTGCCTTATATATTGAGATGCTCCTATGTTGGGTGCATATATATTTACAATTGTTTTATCTTCTTCTTGGATTGATCCCTTGATCATTATGTAGTGTCCTTCTTTGTCTCTTGTAATAGTCTTTATTTTAAAGTCTATTTTGTCTGATATTAGTATTGCTACACCAACTTTCTTTTGAATTCCATTTGCATGGAATACCTTTCTCCATCCCCTCACTTTCAGCCTGTCTGTGTCTCTAGATCTGAAGTGGGTCTCTTATGGACAGCACATATATGGGTCTTGTTTTTGTATCCATTCAGCCAGTCTGTGTCTTTTAAAAAATTATTTATTTATTTATTTACTTATTTATCTGCATTGGGTCTTTGTTGCTGCGCATGGGCTTTCTCTAGTTGTGGCGAGTGGGGGCTACTCTTTGTTGTGGTGCCTGGACTTCTCATTTTGGTGGATTCTTGTGTTGCAGAGCACAGGCTCTAGGCACGCAGGCTTCAGTAGTTGTGGCACATGGGCTCAATAGTTATGGCATGGGCTCTAGGACTCATGGGCTTCAGTAGTTGTGGCGTGCGGGCTCAGTAGTTGTGGCTTGCAGGCTCTAGAGTGCAGGTTTCAGTAGTTGTGTCACACAGGCTTAGTTGTTCCGCAGCATGTGGGATCTTCCCAGACTAGGGATTAAACCCGTGTCCCCAGCATTGGCAGGCGGATTCTTAACCACTGTGGGAAGTCACAGTCTGTGTCTTTTGGCTGGAGCATTTAATCTGTTTACATAAGGTAATTATTAATATGTATGTTCTTACTGCCATTTTGTTAATCGTTTTGGATTTGGTTTTATAGGTCTTTTTACTTCATTTCCTCTTTTGTTCTCTTCTCTTGTGATTTGATAACTTTCTTTAGTGTTGTAGATTCCGTTTTCTTATTTGTGTGTATATCTATTATAGATATTTGGTTTGTGGTTACCATGATTTTTTGATATAGCAGTCTATATATATATATACATAATTGTTTTAGGTTGCTGATCTCTTGGTTTCAAATACATTTCAAATATCCTGCATTTGTACTCTCCTCCTCTCATGATTATTGGTTTAAGATATCATATTTGTGTGTGGATAATTTCCTACCTTTACTGTATGTTTGCCTTTATTGGCAAGCTTTCCCATTTTGTAATTTTCTTGTTTCTAGTTGTGGCCATTTCTTTTCCACCTAGAGAAGTTCCTTTAGCATTTGTTGTAAAGATGGTTTGGTGGTGCTGAATTCTTTTAGCTTTTGCTTGTCTGTAAAGCTTTTGATTTTTCTGTTGAATCTGAACGAGAGCCTTGCTGGGTAGAGTATTCTTGGTTGTAGGTTTTTCCCTTTCATCACTTTAAATATATTGTGCCACTCCCTTCTGGCCTGCAGAGTTTCTGCTGAAACATCAGCTAATAACCTGATGGGGATTCCCTTGTATGTTATTTGTTGCTTTGCCTTTGTTGCTTTCAATATTTTCTCTTTATCTTTAATTTTTGTCAATTTGATTACTACGTTTCTCAGCATGTTCCTCCTTGGGTTGATCCTGTGTGGTACTCTCTTCGCCTCCTGAACTTGGGTGACTGATTCTTTTCACATGTTAGTGAAGTTTTCAGCTATTATCTCTTCAGATATCCTCTCAGGCCCTTTCTCTCTCTCTTCTCCTTCTGGGACTCCTATAATGCGAATATTGGTGCATTTGACGCTGTCCATTTACATTTAAGGAAAATTTTTTAAAGTATAGATTCCAGATTCCATTCTTTTTTTTTAAAGTATTTATTTATTTATTTGGCTGTGTCATGTGTTAGTTTTGGCACACAGGTTCTTCGTTGTGGCATGCAGGCTCTCTAGTTGTGGTGCATGGGCTCCAGAGTGTGCAGGCTCAGTAGTTGTTGCACAAGGGCTCCAGAGCACATGGGCTCAGTAGTTATGGCACACAGTCTCTCTAGTTGTGGCATGTGGGCTCTAGAGTGTGCAGGCTCAGTAGTTGAGGCACGCAGGCTTAGTTGTCCTGCAGCATGTGGCATCTTAGTTCCCCGACCAGGGATTGAACCCATGTCCACTGCATTGGAAGGTGGATTCTTAACCACTGGACCACCAGAGAAGTCCCCATTTAAGGTAATTATTGATATGTATGTTCTTATTGCCATTTTGTTAATTGTTTTGGATTTGTTTTTGTAGGTCTTTTTTCTCCCTTTCTTCTTCTTTCATTCTCTTGTGATTTGATCATTATCTCTACTTTTATGTTTGGATTCCTTTTTCTTTTTTTTTTGTGTGTGTGTATATCTTTCACAGATTTTTGGTTTGCAGTTACCAAGTGGATTTTGTATAGCTATATATATATTAAGTTGCTGATCTCTTAATTTCAAATGCATTTTAAAAACCCTGCATTAGTTCTCTCCTCCCTTCATGACTGCTTTGTATGTTATCATATTTTACATCTAATTGTTTTGTGTATCCCTTAACTGCTTTTTGTGGATATATATGATTTTTCTACTTTTGTCTTTTCACCTCCCTACTAGCTTTGGTGTGGATGATTTCTTACCTTTACTGTATGCTTGCTTTTACCAGTGAGCTTTTTCATTTTGCAATTTTCTAGTTCCTAGTTGTTGCCTTTTGCTTTTTGCCTAGAGGAGCTTCTTTAACATTTCTTGTAAAGCTGGTTTGGTGGTTCTGAACTCTTTTAGCTTTTGCTTGTCTATAAAGCTTTCGATTTATCCATCAAATCTGAATGAGAGCCTTGCTGTGTAGAGTTTTCTTGGTTATAGGTTTTCCCCTTTCATCACTTTAAATATATTGTGCCACTTCCTTCTGGCCTGCAGAGTTTCTGCTGAAAAGTCAGCTGATAGCTTTATGGGAGTTCCTTTGTATGCTATTTGCTGCTTTTCCCTTGCTGGTTTAATATTCTCTCTTTATCATTAATTTTTGTCGTTTTAATTACAATGTGTCTTGGCATGTTCCTGTTTAGGTTCATCTTGTATGGGACTCTCTGTGCTTCCTGGACTTGAGTGATTGTTGTTGTTGTTGTTGTTTTCCCCCAGGTTAGGGAACTTCTCTGCTATTATGTCTTCAAATATGTTCTCAGGCCCTTTCTCTCTTCTCCTTCTGGGACCCCTATAATGCAACTATTAGTGCATTTGATATTGTCCCAGAGGTCTCTTAAACTGTTCTCATTTCTTTTCATTCACTTTTCTGTTCAGCGGCAGTGATTTCCACTACTCTCTCTTCAATTCACTGCTTGTCCCAGAGTAAGGTCTGGGCTGCTGTGGGCACACTGGTTCTGCAGGCTGTGGGATTGTGGTTTTCTTGCATTTGGTGTCTGCCCCCTCGAGGGTGAGGCTGGTTTAGAGGCTAGTGCAAGCTTCCTGGAGGGCCAGTGCCTGCCCCCTCATAGTGGAGCTGGGTCTTGGCCTGGTGGGCAGGGCAGTGTCTAGGGGCATGTCTAGAGGCACATGAGATTTTGTCTGTGCCCTTTAAGAATGAAGTCTGTATTTTCCCCAGTACTGTGGGGCTTCTGATAGTAAAGCCAAATGCTCTTGGGTCTTGTCTTCCTGGCACATGATCCCAGGGCTGGGGAGCCTGATGTGGGGCTCAGAACTCTCACTCTTATGGGAGAATCTGTTCAATATAATTATTATCCAGTTTGTGGGTTGCCCACCTGGGGGTATGGGACTTGATTGTATCATGAGTCCACTGCTCCTACCTGTCTTGTTGTGGTTCCTTCTTTATGTCTTTGGTTGTAGAAGATCTTTTCTGGTAGGTTCTGTCTTTTTTGTTAATGGTGGTTCTGCAGATAGCTGTGATTTTGGTGTGCTCCTGAGAGGAGGTGAGCTCAGGGTCTTTCTACTCCACCATCTTGGCTGATCTGTATCAGAGAGTGTCTTAATTTCTCCCTCACTTTTGCAGGACAGCTTTGCTGGATATAGGACTTTTGGTTGACAAGTTTTTTTTTTCTATCACTTTGGTCCATTGTCTTGTGGCATCCAGAGTTTCTGATAGCAAATCTGCTGATATTGAGGATCGATTGTATGTGACAAATGACTTCTCTCTTGCTGCTTTCAAGATTCACTCTGTCTTTGTCATTTGACAGTTTGATTATGTGCCTTGGTGTGGGTTTGAGTTCATTTTACTTGGAGTTGGTCGAAATCTTTGGATATTTATGTTCATGTATTCCATCAAATTTGGAACATTTGCAGCCACAGTTTCTTCAAATATTCTCTGTGCCCCATTTGCTCTCTTTTCTCCTTCTGGTACTCTCTCAATGCATATGTTGTTCTGGGAGATTGTATCCCACAGGTCCCTTAGGTTCTGTTCATTTTTCTTGAGTCTTTTTTCTTTCTGTTTTTCAGCTTCAATAATTACCATTGTCTTGTGTTTAAGTTCACTGATCGATTCTATCTTCTGTCTGCTCAATTCTGCTTCTAGTAGTTTTTTCATTTTAATTATTGTAATGGAACTAAAATTATTTTAATTATTATAGTTGAACTAAAAGTTCTTGAATTGCTTTTTAGCTTCTCTATCTCTTTATTGTTCTTTCCATTTTATTCATACATCATTTTCTTGACTTTCTCTATGTCTTTCTTTAATTCTTTGAGCATTTTTAAGACAGTTGTTTTAAAGTCTTTTTTTCAGAACAGTTTCTGTTGGTTTATTTTTTCCTTTGAATGGGCCATATTTACTGTTTCCTTATATGATTTTGTCAAACACTGGACCTGTAAATCTAATAATGTGGTAACTCTGAAAATCAGATTCTCCCCCTTCCCAGGGTTTGCTATGTTATTATTTTTGTTTTTTAGATTGTTGTAGGTCGGTTTTTGTGCTAAGAATTAGCCTGAGGTATAAACTTAAGGTCTTATCTCAGGTTGTGTCTTTCCTTGGGCTTACACAGTGACTTTCTAATTTCCAGTATACACAGTTGCCATTGAATGTCCTAGTTTTTAATATGTTTCTCCCAAAAGGGCAAAAGAAAGAAATGAATGGGGTGGCACCACGCTTTTTACTCCCTTAAAAGTCATTTCAGCAGAAGGGGGAAGGGCTTACAACGAGGAGGTGTAAAAATAATGGCCACCCACCTCCTTGTACCTCTGTGATCAGAGGCAGCAATTAGTGATCAGAACACAGATCCCAAATATTTGGATGACATGGTCCTTATTGCCCAATCTGACTTTCTAGAACAAATGCATAGCTGTCTGCTATGAGTCAGGAGGCTGGGGGATGGGTAGCTACTACTGTGCTAAGAGCTGAAATTGACCAAAATTAACTGCAATTTACCATTCAAGTTTGCAATAGACTCTAAAGTTACCAGATAGTTACATCGGACAGATTCTGCTAGTGTGATTGTTGTTTGAGGGGAGATAAGATTCCTGGTCCTTTCTACTACCATCTTCCTAGAATCTTCTTTCTCTCCTTCACTTTTTTTTTTTTTTTGCAGTATGCAGGCCTCTCACTGTTGTGGCCTCTCCTGTTGTGGAGCACAGGCTCCGGACGCACAGACTCAGTGGCCATGGCTCGCGGGCCCAGCCGCTCTGCGGCATGTGTGATCTTCCTGGACCAGGGCGTGAGCCCGTGTCCCCTGCATCAGTAGGCGGACTGTCAACCACTGCACCACCAGGGAAGCCCTCTCCTTCACTTTTGAAGCTAATTTTTCAGAATACAGACTTCTTGGTTGATGGGGGTTTTCTCTCAACACCTTAAATATTTCACTCCATTCACTTCTTGCATTGTTTCTGAGGAGGAGTCAGATATCAGTCTTACCTTTCCTCCTCTATAGGTAAGCAATTTTTCCCTCTGGTGTCTTTCAGGATTCTCTGTTTTTAATTCTCTGCAGGTGAATATCATATGCCTAGGTGTAGTTTTATTTTGGCATTTAACCTGGTTGGTGTCCTCTGAGCTTTCTGGATCTGTGGTTTGATGTCTGACATTAATTTGGTGAAATTCTCAGTCATTACTGCTTCGACTTTTGCTTTTGTTCCTTTTGATCTTTCTTCACTTTCTGGTATTCCCATTATACATATGTTACACCTTTTGTAGTTGTCTTCTGTATTCTTTTTTTTTTTTCAGACTTTTTACTCTTCACTCTTCAGTTTTGGAATTTTATCTTGACATATCCTCATGCTTAGAGATTTTTTCATCAGCTGTATCCAGTCTACTAGTGAGTCAATCAAAGACATTCTTTCTCTGTTACAGTGTTTTTGATCTCTAGCATTTTCAAAATTCTTTCTTAGATTTTCCATCTCTCCATTTACTTTGTCTACTTTACCTATCTGTTCTTACATGTTGTCTACCTTTTTCATTAGTGCCTTTAGCATGTTAATCATTGTTATTTTAAATTCCTGGTCTGGTAATTACAACATTCCTGCCATATCTAAGTCTGATTCTGATACTTGCTCTGTCTCTTCAGACTATGTTTTTGCCTTTATTATACCTTGTTTTTGTTGAAAGGCAGACATGGTGTACTGGGTAAAAGGAACTAAATAGGTCTTTAGTGGT
The DNA here is from genome assembly GCF_005190385.1 of Monodon monoceros. NCBI lineage: Eukaryota > Metazoa > Chordata > Mammalia > Artiodactyla > Monodontidae > Monodon > Monodon monoceros. The sequence continues at coordinate 24,273,272 of NW_021703782.1, read as the reverse complement.
ATAATATAAAATGTGGAAGTGGGGGAAGTCTTCAGTCCTATGATTAGGTCTCAGTTTTTTGTGGGCATGTTGACCTGGGATCTGATCTTCATAAGTAGCTCTCAGTTTTTTCCCCAGCTTAGGTGGGACAGGATGTTTGGAGGGGGTTGAAAGTGGGGTAGTTCCCTTCTCCACATGGAAAGCTAGAGGGGGTTGAATTTGCATATTACCCTTTCCCCAGGTTGGTTAGACTCTGATAGAACCCAAATAGGTTAGGCTCTGGTAAAACAGTTTCTCCTGAAGGCAGACCTTTTAGGAAGTACAGAATGCTCTGTGTGTTTCAAAATGATTACTTTTCTCTTCTTCCTGCTGGAAGCACAAGGGGATTTTTCTCCAACATTCACTGTGAGAAACCTGCTAGTGCTCCTGGAGGTAAACTTACAAAAAGTGTGGAGGCCCCCAGTGAATGGGCCTATGGAGTTTTTAATCTCTCATACTTGTCCACACTGAGCCTCCAGCAATTAGTCAATTACAATTCAGGTTTTCCTACCCAACATTGGTTCCTGCAGATGTCTCTGCCTGAGGGTTTCTACTCCAGTAAGCTGATTCTCTGTATCTGCCTGTCTCCCCAGTTTTTGTGGCAGTAATTTGCCCTGTGACCTCACTTCCTCAACAGAGCTAAGATTTGTTGATTTTCAGTTTGTTCAGCTGTTTACTTGTTAAGCTAGAGTGACAGTTTCCAAGGTTTTTATACGTCAGACCAGAAACCAGAAGTCCTATTTTTAATAGGCAGCACATACATATGTACAAAATTTAAAAAGGAAAAAAGGTTACACAGAGTATACAAGGAATTTTTTTTTTGCTAGCATCACATTTTACTCCTAGTATATAACTGTTACCAATTTCTTGTATCCTTTCAGAGATACCCTATGCTCATAGAAATATTTGGCTGATTAGATATGTATGTTTGTGTTGTATATTTTTATATGAGTGGTATCATAATGTACACAGTATTAAAATTTACCTTTCTCATTTAGCAACGTATCTTGGAGACATTCCTCCTTTGTAATAGCTGCATAGTATGTCTCTGATGGATAATTTAGATGTTTCCAACTTCCTTTTTTTTTTTTAATCTGCTATGTGCATTGCAGTTTTGTGACTTTTGTTGTGCTGAGATTTTCTTTTTAGTGGTATTATGTACATTCATAATGTACATTCACCACCCTCCATCTCCGGAACTTTTTCCTCTACCCAAACTGAAACTCTGTAGCTTTTTAACACTAATTCCCTGTTACCCCTCTCCCCAGTCCCTCGGAACCACCATTCTACTTTTGTCTCCATGAATTTGACTACTCTAGGTATTGATACCTCAAGATTTTAATTTTTAATGTAGACAAAGTTATCAATCTTTTGTTTGATGGATTGTACTTTTCTGTGTTGTCTAAGATGATAATGATGCCCTGGGATGCCCTTATTGGAAGGGTTGGGCCTCCTTAGTCATGCTGTGGCACCATCACCCTTTCCCCTGGACTTTCCTGGAGTGTAAAAGCTGGAGAAAGGAGAAGGTGGATGAGGAGCAGAAATTCTGGGCATCAGACCCCAGGAGAGTGACTAATTCAGGTAATAGCATGCCCAACATCATCATATCCCTGTGTGGAAAGAGGCCAAGTTCCCTCCAAGGACTCTTGACTCACCTTCCAGTCAGGATACCTTGGAGTTGGTGGGATTACCTGAGGTCAGCAGTTCAGGTGGCCTGAATATCCTGGAGTCCACCCTCAAGAACACCTGCCTAATTCTATGTAGCTGAGCATCCTGAGGCCACTGCATGCAGAGCTTTATTATTTTTTTCTAATTACAAAGATAACTCATACTTTGTATGCAAAATTCAAATGTTACAGACACATGTAGTGTAGTCAGTGCACATCACCTGTGGTCCCATCCCCAAAGAAAATCTCAGTACACAGCAAGGCACCTATTTTTTTTTTAGGTTTGTTTGTTTATTTATTTTGGCTGTGCCAGGTATTAGTTGTGGTTTGTTTGTTTGTTTATTTATTTATTTATGTAGGCTGCGCCGGGTCTTAGTTGCAGCACGTGGGATCTTCGTTGCGGTATCTTTTAGTTGCTGCATGCGGGATCTTTAGTTGCGGCATGTGGGCTTCTTAGTTACAGCGTGCATGTGGGATCTAGTTCCCCGTTGAGGGATCCAACACGGGCCCCCTGCATTGGGACTGCAGAGTCTTACTCACTGGACCACTAGGGAAGTCCCAGGCACCTATTTCTTGATCGTTTTTCTTTTCCATTCAAAAACAAACACCTATTTCTGTATTAAACATACCATGGCCATCTTTCCATATTCATACATAGTGATAGATCTATCTAATTTAAAAAGTATTGAGAATGTATTCATTTAAATTTTTATTACAGAAGTGTTACATGAATACATACTCTGAGTCAACAACATAGAAATATAAGAGGAAAGTGACATTCTTCTTTTGTTTCTCCTGCTCTCCTCTTCCCAGATGGGAAAATTTCCTTTCCCTTTTCTTTGCATTTACACACAGACACAACACATACACACACACTTGTTTCACTTAACCATAGACCTTGAACATCTTTCATGTCAGTACAGATCTAACTCATTTCCTTACTGCCTGTATAATTTTCAAGTATACCATAATTCAGTGGTTCTGGGATTCATGTGGGGAAGTTGTTAGAACACGGGTTGCTAAGCCCCTCTGCAAGTCTTCTGCTGGGGTGGGCTGGTGCAGCCTGAGGCTGTCCTGAGGTGCCCACATTGGGAACCAAGTCCTGTCCATCACTCTTGTGTTTGTACAAACATCCTGTACATATCTCTGAGCACTGGAGGGAGGGTTTTGTAGGGTAATTTGTAGGCATGGAAATGGATCAAAGGGGATTAGCTATAGCTACAATACTTTTAATGACATGGCCAAACTGGGCTCCAACAATGCAGATCCTCTCCTCCACAGTGCACACGTCCTGCCTGTGTATACCACGCATATCAAACACTGTGCAAAATTGCTTTTATTTTGCCAGTTTGATATATATTTTAAGATATATACTTATTTTAATTATTTAATTATGAAAGAAGCTGAACAATGAATGCCTTCCTTTTTGTGAACTTTTAATTTTGGATTTTAGATTTATAGAAATGTTGCAAGATAGTACCAAGTTCCCAAATGCCCTATCCCAATTTCCCTCCACGTTAACATACCTAACTATGGTACATTTCCCAGAACAAAGAAATTAACAGTGATCCATTACTAATAACTAAACTCCAGATTTTATTTGGATTTTACCAGTGTTCCCACCAATGTCCTTTTCTGTTCCAGCATCCCACATTGCATTTAGGTGTCTTGTCTCCTTAGGCTCCTCTGGTCTGTCCATGTCTCCTATGACCTGGGCAGTTACAAAGACTCTTGGTCAGTTATTCTGCCAAACGTCTCTCAATTTGGGTCTGTCTGATGTTTTTCTAATGATTAGACAGGGATTATAGTTTTAGGGGTGAGGGGAATACCACAGAGGTGAAGTGCCTTTCTCATCATGTCATGTCATGTCATATCACATGATATCGCATGCTTCCTTCAAAAATAAGAACTGTTTAGTAAGGAAAATTCCAGACACACATAAAAATAGGAAGAATAGAGTAAGTACTCATCACTGGGCTCCCAGTCACTAGTGTTTTGCCACTTTGGTTCTGGATGGCTTTTCAATGTGGTTGGAAGATGAGTTTCCCATCTCATCTTTCTTCCTTTTCTCTTCTCTTTCCTTCCTTCCTCTCTCTCTCATTTCCTTTTTCAAACAGAAAGGTGACACTGATTAACTGTGGTGGGAATCTAGCTGGGACCTAGATGGAGGAGCATAAAGCATCTAGGCAAAATGTCCTCATGTAGGAATCCCAGCTAATGATGGCCTTTTGGTCTTTGCTTCACTTCTAGCTTTTTCTTGAAGAGGTGACTGGTCCAGCCTAGGGTACCCTTATTATTAGCTTGGACTCTAGGATCTGAGTGAAAGGAACCCAACTCAAATTGTTTAAGCAAAATACAGAATTCACTAGCTCAGAAAATTAAAATCAACTGAGTTGGACTCAATCCTCTGGCTCACTTTGTGTTCCCTTTCTTGCCACTTTCCAGCTGTTTCCCCTCTGTTGCTGCCACCTGTGGTACCTGGGTCACTGCTGACAGCATGTGGTGACCCCCCCCCAGCTTCTCAGCTGAGGTTGATTCTCCCCACAGTCATTTCAGTGCAAGCCAAAGGCGTGCGCTTGGTTGGACAAACCTGGATTACTTCCCTGTGCTTCCTGAACCAACCACTGGGAATGCAATTCTTTATTGCACAGCCTTGAGGCTAGAATCAAGTTCATTTAAGTCAGACCACATGGGTTAAATAAAGGAAAAGGTACTTCCCCTAATAAAAACTGGGTTGATGCTATAAAAAAGAAGGGAGTGTGGATCCAGGGTATGAGAAACAACTGATAAACCCTGTTTATCTGGGACCCCTTTCTCATGTCTTTCTTTTCCAGCCTTTCCTTCTCCCAACCCCTGCAGATGAGCCCGCTCTCCTTTGTGTCCCTCACTGTTTAACCCACCATGATTCTTCCAGAGCATTTGTCCCTTTGATAAGGTGGGTGTGGTCCACCCTAGGAGCATCTGTGGAGAATTTTTAAACAATCATAAAATCAAGATTTAATCTTTTAAATAACCATACACTAGTAATTCTAAACAGTGTCAGTGATAAAATGTTCCTTGAAAAAAAACCCCAACAAACCAAGATACAGAACATTTCCAGCACCACAGAGGCTTCCTTAAGGAAATGTTTTTTTGTTGTTGTTGTTTGTTTGTTTTTGCGGCACGCGGGCCTCTTACTGCTGTGGCCTCTCCCGTTGTGGAGCACAGGCTCCGGACGCGCAGGCTCAGCGGCCATGGCTCACGGGCCCAGCTGCTCCGCGGCATGTGGGATCCTCCCGGACCGGGGCACGAACCTGTGTCCCATGCACCGGCAGGCGGACTCTCAACCACTGTGCCACCAGGGAAGCCCAAGGAAATGTTTTGATACTTAACAATCTGATCTGAATTCTGCATTCACAGATGCTGAGAAAATCTCAGACATGTTTAGGGTCCCCTGGCCTTGTGGGGGTGTAGGAAGGCCTTCTCACCCTTTGTGAGTGTCCCCCCCACCCCCCCAAGTAATCCCCCAGTCCCCTTGGGGATTACTTACCTCCAGGAGTGGGCTGTTTCTGCCCCCATTTCTCGACCATCCCTGGAGTGGGGCCTGAGCCTACCTGCGCCAGTCCTTTGGGGCCCAGGGTGGGGGAGATGTTCAAAGCTATCAGCTCATTTTCCTGACTCACTAGCTTCATTTCACTACTATTCCCAAGGCCTTGCCAGGTGCTCTAAGCTGTTCTCAGAGTAGGGTCTACAGGTCTTTCCTTGTTGAACCACATACCTGAGGCTGGGTTTTCTTCATATACTTCAACCCTAGCAATATATTGCAACAGATTCAATGCAGAAGCAGATGTGAGACTCCAGCTATCTTCTATGAAGCCAGACTTTAAAGAGATTTGCAAAAATGTGAAACATTTGCCACTCTTCTCTATATTTGGGGGAATTATAGCTACGTTTTAAAAAAGGGTAATGTTTATTTTAAAACGAAAATTTTTAAAAATTTGTTTTAATTTATAATATGGTAAACATAGAAAGATATAAGCCATATTAGCAAAAACTTTTTGAGGCCTTCAATCTTTTTTTTTTTCTTGGCCACACCACACGGCTTGAAGGATTTTAGTTACCTGACCAGGGATTCAATCTGGGCCCTTGGCAGTAAGAGCATGGAGTCCTAACCACTGCACTGCCAGGGAACTCCCGTCAATCATTTTTAAAAAGTATAAAATGGTTTTGCGAGTAGGAGTCTGAGAATCGCTAATCTAATTTAATCCTCATAGCAGCTCTATAAGGTGTATCATTAGTCCCACGTCAACAGTGAATAAATTGAGGCCCAGAGAAGGGAAGAGATCTGCCCTTCGCTTCACTGCCATTAAGTGGCAAGGGCAGAATTCAGACCTCCTGCTCAAGGTACATCCCTCAAGATTCAACGAAACCTACTCCTCCTGTAGGCAGATAGGGTAGGGGAGGTCCCCGGAGAAAGAAATCCAGGCATGGCTTTCTTTTTTCTTTTTAATACATGGACTCCTGTATTTTTAAAAAAATTTTTATTTATTTATTTTTGGCTGTGTTGGGTCTTCGTTTCTGTGTGAGGGCTTTCTCTAGTTGCGGCAAGCAGGGGCCACTCCTCATCGCGGTGCGTGGGCCTCTCACCATCGCGGCCTCTCTTGTTGCGGAGCACAGGCTCCAGACACACAGGCTCAGTAGTTGTGGCTCACAGGCCCATTTGCTCCGCGGCATGTGGGATCTTCCCAGACCAGGGCACAAACCCGTGTCCCCTGCATTGGCAGGCAGATTCTCAACCACTGCACCACCAGGGAATCCCCTGGGCATGGCTTTCTTGACATAAGAAAAGCCATTTTTGGCCTAAGTCATTTTAAGCCTGGCCACAACGCTTGCCCTTCAACAGGTCTCAGTAATGATCTTAAGAGAAAAAAAGAACAAACTGTTATCAGGCAAGAGAAGTAACAGTAGCAAAGATAACATATCAGTAGTAAAGACTCTCAATTCTGTTTCAATGGTAAAGAGTAGTCTTAAGTGCTCAACTACCAGATCAGTTGGGACCTAAGGGATGATGTAGACCTTTTCTGACCCTCATGACTTCATTCAACTAAAGCTTGGACTCTGACTGCCCAAGCCCTTTATGAATACACATGTTACCTTAGCTTAAAACTTCCTCAATTTTGCTATTTGGGGAGACGCTGCTTTGGGAAAAAGCCGCAGCATTCTCCTTACTTGTTGCAAGTAATAAATCCTTCCTTCTCCCACTCTTTGTCTTCTGGCTTGACACCCACCAAAAGGCAAAGCCAGTTTTTCAGGTAACACTCCGACAAGAGCGCCATTTAGGAGTCCACTTGCCTCTTTGAGCTACGTATCCTCATTTGTAAGATGTGGACCACAATGTTTCCACTTCCTGGGACTACTGGGGTGATTCTGCATCAGGTAAAGAGCAAACGAGGATATTAATAACCCGATGAGTGAGAAATGTATCCCATTTTACAGAAAAGAAGGCTGAGGCCCCATGACTAAGCGGGCTCCAGCTCTAGGGACCACCCGCCCCCGGCCCGCCTGGACCGTCCCCTTCCAAGCTCCCGACTTGCCTGGGCGTCCCCCGCCCCCAGCCCCACTGGGACCCCCTGGCTCCTAGCGCGCCAGTACCGCTCTAACCCCAGCCCGCCTGGACTCATGTTCCCCAGCAGGCCAGTGCTGGTCGCCGGGTAGCAGACGGCTCCTCCCGCTTGCCTCACTTCCGGCGCCCAGGCCGGAAGCCTCTCTTCCGGTTCTCAAGATCGCGCTCCGGAAGTGAGTCACTCTGCCAGCACCTAAGATGGCCGCCAGTCCATCAACCACCGTGGCCAACAGAGGAGAAGCGGGCGCGAACCCGGAAATTGCCCGGCTCGGCCATGGGAGATGTTGGGGGCGTGGCTTCCGGCGGCCAGCGCCTGCGAGTGCGGGCGGCTGGGTCTAGCTGAGGCGGCGGCTGACAGGAGCTCCTCCCCGGTCGGCTGCGCTGGTGCCTAGGCGAACCCGCGGCCCTCAGCTCGTGGCCCCGCGAGGCTCCAGGGCCGCACCGTGGGATGGACGAGGGGAAGATGGACGAGAATGAATGGGGGTACCACGGTGAAGGCAACAAGAGCCTAGTGGTGGCCCACGCACAGGTGAGCGGTTGACGGCGCCTTTCAGGGCCCTTACCCTACTCCCGGTGGGTTCCGCGTCCCCCAAGCACCCCCTCCGCTCAGGTCGGTTCTGCATCCCCTCAGGACCCACTACCCCCGGATCGGTTCCCCAGCAGCCCTCCTTCCGGTCGGTTGCGCGTCTCCCCAGTGTCACTGCCCCGCGATAAGTTTCGCGTCCCCCCAGCATCACCCCACCCTGTCGGGTCAGTTCCGCGTCCCGCTGGTGTCACCGCCTTCCCCCAGATCAGTTCCGCGTCCCCCCAGCGCTCTCCTCTCCCTAGGTTGGTGCCATGTCTCCCCAGCACTCCCCTCCCTCCAGATCGGTTCACTGTTCCTCCAGTGTCACCTTTTCCCCCCGGGTTTGTTCCGCGTCCTTCCAACGCTCCCCATCCCGGCCTCACACGGTGCCGCCTGCGACTGCCCAGCTGCGGTGAGGCCGTCCGGAGTAACCTTAGGGAAGATACAGGGTACGGGCAAGGTCAGGAGAAAGAAGCAAAGTGCTTGGGGTGCTGTTACCTCCCTGAGATGCAGGGAATTGCTCTTCTCCTGCTGCTGTTGTTAATATTAGTGGAGCATTGTCTACAGGTCCTTTTCCAGAATCTTTTAGAATTTAAAGAATTTCCCTTTCTTAATTCAGTAAGGAAGAGAGTTTCAGAGAGTGCAGTGAGGACTCCCAGTGAGTTGAATCCGGGAAGAGAAGCTTGTGGATTTGTGTGAAGGCCCAGATCTCTCTGACATCTTGCTGTCTAATACAACCAGGCAGGAATGTGGTGGGCTGGGGGAGGAGTGATAGATGTCATTGAGGGCTTAAGAGTATGGGAGTTGCAGTTACACAGAGCTGGGCAGAATCCCAGTTCTATCACTGCCTGGCTCAGGCTCAGTTTCTGCATTTTCAAAGTGGAACTAGTAACAGAATCCCCTTTGCGGAATTGCTAGAAAGATGAGGAGCTGGACAAGTTATGCAAGTGATATCTATCATCCACCTTGGACTTGGCGGTTAAAAGAGCTGACCCAGCCCAACAGCTCCTGTGGGGAGCTCATCTAACAATTCCTCAGTAAGATTGCATGGTATTTCATCATTTCATATAAAGCTAATTAAGGCTTCTTTTGGCTAATGTACTGAGTTTCAAAAGTAGCCTCAGATGAAGTAGCAAGTTCCAGACTCAGCGTAAAAGAACACCAGGCCTTGGGCCCTCAGATACCTTCTCCATTGTCCCTGACAAGCATGTGCCTACCCTCCAGGGCAACTGGCCCCTTCCCTTGTTGCACAGCCCCAGGTGTTAGGGTCATGTTTCTTTTTCCTCCCCCCCCCCCTTTTAAACTGAGTCATCAGGCTATCCTGTACCTGTTCTCTTCATTCTTTATTTAAAATCTAAATTTGCTTTACTATGCTCATTCTTGCTTGGTTGTTGTTAGCTCAACATTTGAATTTGAAGATTATCATCACGTGTAGTCTTGTAAGAAAAGGTTCCCACCAAGTGAAGGCGCTGAGTAAAGGGAGAACTCTGACCCTTGGGTCTGGAGAAACCTTTGTGCTTTGCCTGGGCCTTGAGGGAGGACAGAGCCCTGGAAGGCAGCTTTCAGGACCCTACTGTGCCCAAGGAGAGGGTGTGTGTGTGTGAGTGGGATAGAAGAAGGTGGGTGAGCACCAGGTATTTCTGCTCCCATGGGTGGACTCTCCAGACCCACCTCGTTCATTCTGAAGTAGAGGGTGACCCTCACCAGGTTTCTTTCAGATCGGGAGACGGTCTCTTTCTCAGAGGGGGCATCGTCTACTTTCAGAATTGAAAGGTCCTTAAAAAGTGATGAGTCTGTCCCCTCTCCTTTCCAGTGTCAGAACCCGACATACCTTCAGCCAGCCAGTCCTGAGGCCTGGCATCTGCACTGAAGGAACATGGGATAAGACACAGACAGACAACCTTCTAGGCTGGTGGGTTGGGAGGCTTCCAGGAGCACAGGACTTGTAGAAAATGGGGCCTGGATATGGAGGAGCTAAGTGCAGGCCGAAGGAGGCCATAGCGTGGTGTGTGCTCAGGGTTGGGCAGTAAGAGATGACAGTGTGAGGCCTGAACCGTATGCCAGTTCTTGACAGGTTGCTGTCAGTTTTCCTGTGGCCCAGTGCTCAGCATCCTTGGGTCCAGCTGTGCAATTTAACCCTTTCCCAGGCACTGGCCCTTGGCCCTGGCACTGACCCTCTGAGGTGCTCTAAGGCTGTGGCCAACCTGACACTGTACTCTAGTGGGTGCCCGGAGTCCCCGGCACTGACCCTGTGGGGGGTCTTGGGCAAGGACATTTCCGTTGTGGGCATGTACTTTCCTTTCCTTACTGTAGCCTGAGGGTGCTGTCACTTGTTCTAGTGGCTGTGCCAGTTCATGCTGAGCTGTGGTCACGAAGCCTGGCGCTGCCCTCAAGTGTGCTGCTGCCAAGTGGGATTTCTCTCCGTGTGGTGGTGTTGCTTTTACATCTGCAGTGACTCTTCTTTACCTTGGTCTTGTTCGCTTTGGCTTGGCATCTGTCCTGTGAAGGTCACTGTAAGTCTGGTTTGTCATTTGATCTCATACGTGCCTTCAGTGGGGAGAGTCACCCAGGGCAGGCCAGGCAGAGACTCCTCCCCAGGCACTGAGCTGCCTTCCAGCTGCCCTCGCCTCTGGGGTGCAGGGCAAACAGGGGCCCACTCCCTTTATCACACTAAGCTGTTGTGATGTTTTCCTCCTTGTTGACAGAGATAACATGAAAGACCCGACAACCAAGATCTTTTATCAAAAGTTTGTTCCTGATCTTTCAGGTTTTATAGCCTTTCTAAGATTCTGATTGGGCTTCAGATCCTTTCTGCAATTGTTTTGATGCCCTGGGGTGTTTGTCCTGAAGATATGGGGTTCAGGCAGTCAGGAGCTGTGTGTTTCTCTTCTCTTGTGTTTTAGGATTTGTAGATCATACTTCTTAATGGAGCTGTTGGAAGCAAATGAGTTGTTCTCTTTTTTTTTTTTTTCTTTCTTTCTTTTTTTAATGGCGTATTCCCAAGTCCTGGGCTAAATTTTCTCCTGAATCTAGTATAAAGAGTCTTAACGTTCTGTTGCCTATAGTATTTTTTTTTAACAAGTAACTTATTCTGCATTTGAGATTTTTAATGATATTCATACAGGTTGATACAGCTGATGTGCTTTTCTTGGTGATGTCTCATTGAAGAGCTGTGCATGTAGCCCTGTCTTTATTCCTGGGATCACCTGCAGTTGAAAGGTTAGGAATTGTTATTTCCAAAATATATTCCCTTTGGTGGTTTCCAGTCCTGGCCTTGGTGAGTGCTGAGCTCTGCCTTTCTAGCATGTAGGGGTCTGCTGGTCTAGGTCTGGTATCCTAAGGTGGCATGGTCACTTCCCCCGCCCCGACAATACCTTCTTCCTCCTCAGCAGAACTCAGGACAGCAGCTGCCCCTTTTACCAGGAAGGTAAGGAAGGTTTCTGTGTCTGCTGCAGAAGGAGGAGACCACAGCACTGGGTCACCTACCTCTTGGTTTGTTTGGACACCTGCTCTGTGGCCATCATGTGGCCTTGGAGAACCTGGGGTCCTTGAAGGCTCCACTCTACGACACCCTCACTGTGCGTTCCATGCATTTGTGGTGTGTCTTTATAAAACATTCTGATTCTCTTCTGGCTGTTGGATTTTCTATCCTTTAGGGACCATCTGAACACCTCTTCTGCTGCAGCCCCTAAGTGTCCTGCCCCCAAATGTCACCTGGGCTTACACCTCCACTGTCCTGTCCCCCACCTCACAACTTGCATCTGTGTCTGCTTCAGTCCTGAGGCAGCTGTGGGTCCATACAGGCAGGTGAAACATGGGAAGGAAAATGTCCTGCCCATTCCAGACACCTGCTGTCCCCACCTGTGGTCTCCACCTCCTGTCTGGTCTCCCTCTGGAGTCCTTGGCCCCACTTTATGACAGGGGTTCCCAACCCCCGGGCTGTGGACCGGTATGGGTCCGAGGCCTGTTAGGAACCAGGCCGCACAGGAGGCGAGTGACGGGCAAGCGAGCGAAGCTTCATCTGCAGCTCCCCATCGCTGACATTGCTGCCTGGACCACCCTCCCCCCCACCCCCCGGCCTCCGCCGTGGAAAAATTGTCTTCCACAAAACTGGTCCCTGGTGCCAGAAAGGTTGGGGACAGTTGCTGTATGAGATGTCTCGAGTCACCCTCCATCTGTTCTGTCTGAGGCTGTCAGCCCAACAATGCGTCCCACACCTTGTCCCTCTTATCCTTCTGTGGGCCCTGGGGTGTGTTTCTGGTTGTCTCTGGTCAGCAGAGGCAAGTGACTTGGCTTGGTATTCTGTCACGGATATTCTGATGGAAGACTTGGGCTGTGCCCGAGTGGGGTGTCTGTGGGTGGTGGCCTCACTGAGAAGAAGGGCTGAGCCATTTTGGGATGCCTGGGGCAGCACCCTGAGGGTCGATTCCTTCTGCTGTTGTGTTTATCTGTCTCCCTTTCCCTTGAAAGTTGCCTGATCTCTGCTTCCCTGGGGTCTTCTTGGGGCCCCATCCTGGGTTATATCCTCACTCTGGTGGAAGACCTGACTTGGGCTTGTCCTCCAGCAGTGAGGCTTCAGCGACTGATCACTTCACACCTTGTCTTTGCCAAGAGGCCCTGGAGTCTTAATTCCACCCACAAGTTTCCTTCCTTGGGCTTCACATGGGCAGGTGACCCTTTTATATATTGTTTTTGTGGTCTTTTATTTTTATTTAATACCAATCATTTGTTCCTCTCTCTGCCCCAGAAAATACAGAATCCTAGAAGGAAGAAAGTAAAAAGCATCCAATGTCTCCCTACTAAGAAAATAATTTTTGTTAACACTTGGTGCACTTCCTTCTATTATATGCTTTTATTGGGTACTTAAGCATCCTTATCTGTCTGTTTTTGTTTTCTGCTTTTTCACTCAACCCTACAGCATAAATATGTAGATAATTCTTCACACAAGTTTTCAAGGCTGCAGAGCACTTAAGCAGCCAGAGTTCCTGTGCTGTCAGACATTCACATTGTTGTGCTTTTAGAGCTGTTGTGAGCCAGGCTTTGCTGATGTCTTGGTGTTTTGAGGACTTGGGTGGGTTCTCAGAGGGGATCGAAGGAACATCTCCTAGGCCTCGTGGCACATGACATGCCAGTACTCCCCCACCCCTGCCATGGCCTGAGACCCTCACAGCACTGAATGCTTTCTATTCCTTTTATAAGTGGCGTGTTATACGTTTTGAGGTTGTTTAATGTGTATGTGTTTATATGTGTCATTTCTCCATTCACTGACTTTTTCAGCTTGTCAAAATCTTTGATTTTCATCTAGTGTTCCACGGTATGAGAGAGCACACCATGATTTTCTGTCCTCAAGGACAGAGAAGGTGTGGCCCTGGCCTAAGATTCCCTGTCCTGCTTTGGAACAGGGAAGAGCTGCTTCTGCCCCAGACTGTGCAGAAACTCTTGTTAAGCCCCTCTTCTTAGTCTCACCCCTTTCTCTTCGTTCTTAGCATTTTAGCCTAGACACTATGAAGAGGGTATGTTTTAAAATCTGGTTTCAGATATTTAGTTTAAAAGGAAAGGAGTTGTTTCCTTCACAACTGGTTAAGACCTTGTGAGCTTGCAGGGCCCTGGTGCTTACCAGATTATGTGTTGGTTTCGGCTCCTTCATGGGAATCTCCCCGTGGGTGGCTGGATCAGTCCCACTCCATGCCATGGGTGGCCCTTGGACTAACTGCGTCTTTGTGCCAACCAGGGCTGGTGAGGTTGATTTCTCACCTTTTCTCTGCTATCCACTTGAATAGGTGTTGTCTGGTCCTATGGCCAGCCTCGTGGCATGTAACAGGGCCACCAACCCAGCCCAGTCAGACCTTTACAAGGGGCAGTTAGCACTCACCGTCCAGAATAGGTGTGCCCACTGAGTGCTTGTGTTTGTGGAGACTGGCCTTCAAGGCTGACACTGCAGCTCCTATGTGGCAGGTGGGCAGTTTCTGGCGATGGTTTTAAATGGGTCCCTAGAGAAAGCAGTTTTCCTTGAAGCAGACACAACATGACACTCAGAATTTCTTAGCAGGTCTTGAGAAACAGTGAAGTCCAGGTGAGAAGTGAGTGTGCTTTTAGGGGGGGCTGAGTTTCTGGAAAGTTGCCTAGAGTTAGGGTTTCTGCATATCAGCTTTTGTTTTTCCTTGAATTTTTTTTTTTGTGGTACGCGGGCCTCTCACTATTGTGGCCTCTCCCGTTGCGGAGCACAGGCTCCGGACACGCAGGCTCAGCAGCCATGGCTCACGGGCCCAGCCGCTGCGCGGCATGTGGGATCTTCCTGGACCGGGGCACGAACCCGTGTCCCCTGCATCAGCAGGCAGACTCTCAACCACTGCGCCACCAGGGAAGCCCTTGCCTTGAATTTTGATGGACTCCTTGGCCAGTTGATGCCCATGATCGAATATTGATGTCTGCCTGGATTTGGGAGGGGTTAGGGCCATGTGCACGTCCTCGACCTTTGCTTTCCCAAGTCTGAGCTTGGGGCTCAGGGAGATGATGGATGTCTGGGGTTTTGAGAGGAGTGTGCGTCATCTGAGTGGGGCAGGAAGTGCCAGGGGGTCTGTGGGCTAGGGAAATGGATCTCGTCTCTATGGGCCTTCCTTGCTCTCAGCCATGTTTTGGGTTCTAAAGCTGCACTTTCTGAGCCTCTTCAATCACCAGCTCCTCGCACCCCACCTAGATCCCAGTGCTCCAGACAGGGCCCGAGCTCCTGCACCTCTGCTCACCTTCTCCTATTCACTGCTTCTCCCTGAGCACAGTCCAGGTTCCTGACCCAAGCCCTTCTGCCTGGAACTCCCTATCTCCATGAGAATGGTTTCCAAAGTTGTCCACATGGAATTATCTCCCCCATTACCAAGGCTCCACAACACATCCAGGTTATTTCCTTGGAGAATGGCCATTTCAAAGGCTGCACTAGTTTAAAAGGTTATTTTTTCCCATTTTTTAAACTTTTTTTTTTAACATTTTTGTAATGTATGTTATATGAGCATTGTAAAAAATTGGAAAACCCAAATAAACAGAACTTTAAAAAATAAGTTCCCAGTTGGTGCTACCTGGACACGCGGTTACGTATTCAGAAGCCCTTTCAGACAGTTCATACAAACTCAGCATGCACATACTTTATTTAAAATTTTTTGTTTTACAAACTTTAAAAAATGAAGAGTAATAAATCTACAGAAAAGTGGTCAGATCATATGTGTATACACAGCTTGATTATGACAAAATACATGGACCCGTATTCTCATGACCAGCCCCTTCTAGAGCCTTTCTTAGGGACCATCCCACCTGCCAGAGATCTTAGTCTTGTCTGTTTTTGAGCTTTACATAAATAGAACTATACCCATACATCATTCTCTAATACATACACACACAACACACACACACACACACACACACACACACGTGTATGTACATATTTATATAAAGATAGGTTCATTCTATAAGCGCTATTCTGTAATCTTTTTCATTTATCAGTAGATGATGACTGTACCTTTGTGTCTGTAAATACGGATCTTCCTTATTTTCTTGTAAATGACGGCATAGTATTTCATGGTCTGGAATATGTCCCTCTGTATTTAACCATCCTACTATTGTTGGTTGTTTAGGTTGTTTCCATTTTATTTGGAATTATAAACAGTACCTTTATATGCAGTAGCTAAAATCTTCTGTGCGTCTTTAATTAAGATAAATTACTGGGAGTGGGCTGGCTAGGTCAGAGAGCACAGGTTTTCCTGGTTGCTCTGTGTCTTTAGATGTGTGGCCCAGTACTGGCCCCCACCTCCTCCCTGGGGCACTGGCTGCCTGTGGGGCTTCCAGCATCTGCACTGCTGAGGATGGCTCCTTATCCACAGCCACCCACCCTTATCCCCGGGCTTTGGGTGGGTACTAATCAGACTTTGTTTTATTTTCCAATAGCGTTGTGTGGTGCTTCGTTTTCTGAAGTTTCCTCCTAATAGGAAGAAGGTAAGATCAGTGGATTTGCCACCCAATCATTAAAATAATTATTTAAGAAAACTTTGATTTTTTTCTGATGCAGAAGTTTTAATGCTAACTTTAGAAATTTGAATATGATACAAGCATTCAATGCCGAAAGCAGTGTGTCCATCTTTTGTGCTGGATTCAGCACTTTGACCTGCTGGGGTCACTATGGGTCATCATGGTTAGTCCCTGGGTACTGAGCCAGGAGCCTCCCTGACTAGTTCAGAGAGCTCTGCTTGTGGCTGGGGAACCCAGGGCCAGGTCTTGGCTTTACCTTGGCGATTTTCTTACACCCGGCTGCCTCCGTTTCCCCATCTGTGGAATTGTATCAATGAAAATGAAGTCTGTGATGCTGTGGTAGACAGTCAGTGTTACAAGTCACAACAGGCAGTTCAGATGGAGCCTTGTGTTTCTATTCACTGAGTCAACCAGGCAGAGTACCGTGGACACCCTCAGAAAGCCATTGTTGTTCTGTTGTATGCCCGCTGACCATTGAGTTGCAGTGTCTCTATACATTGAGGCGGGATGTCATTGTGGTGTTGATCTAAGTGGTCGCAGCGGTCAATATGGCGTAGCCCTGTGGGAGCCTTTACTCTTTCATGATCTGGGGGGAAGGAGGGAGGTCCAGAGGGGCTAGGTGTGAGCATAGGCTCTTATCTTAAAAGGGGAGAAGAGGCAGGAGCTGCACGTCACACCCACACAGTGGGGGCAGGGCTGGTGGTTGTTGCGTGGTGAGTAGAAATTGGGCTCAAGATCAGGGTGTAGGAGACATGCATGAGTCACTACCTCACCTCGTTTGAGTTATGGAGAAACAGCCAGAAAAGAAGGTGAGGTGGATGGCTGATAGGTATCAATGGTGGCTGACTGTGCAAATGAAGGGCACACTTGCAGGTTAGCTTCATAGAAAGAAGAGTGGGGACTGTGGGAGAAAGCTGGGGGCTGCCATCACAGTGGGGCTGCAGTGAGATCTGGGGACAGTGTGGTTAGTGCAGAGAAAGATGGCACAGGATGGGAGGGTTCAGCTGCTGAAGAGAATTGTGCAGGGTGGTTCTGTTTCTGTGGAATCCAGGTGGAAACTAGAAACATCTCGGAGGCTGCCTCTAGCCCCCCTCCCCTCCCCTCTATCCCCACTCAGGGTCTACAGAGCCTAGCCTCGGTGAAGGGCCAGCGTTCTCTGGATGCCTCTATTTTCAGTTTTTCCTGTTTACATTTATTGAGGCAATGTCTTCCAAGGTAACAATTTGCCTTTCTTTATTATATAAATGGCACTGTGTGATGCCAGCTGCGTTATTTGTGGGGAGTTGTGTGTGTTAATTCTGTCAATAAGAAGAGCTTTTTGTCAGAAGCCCTGTGTCCACAGCTCTACTTACGGAGCCACTGGGCGTGTTCTGGGGTTTTTTGACAGGCTTCATTCTAATACAGTAGTCCCCCGGAATGCAGACTGTGGTCTGCCTGTTTTATGGTGCCTGGGTGGCAGCTCAGACTGAGACCTCCCCAGAGCCGGAGCCATGTGTCAGGCGCCTCCCAGCCTGCGGTTGAAGAAGACAGCCGTCTCACTCCTGAGCGAGACCTGTGATCAACACTTTGCACTTCTCGCCTTGGGTCAGAGTGAGGGATACAGCAATGATTTCCTGTCTCACCTAAATCTCACAGCTTATTGATTCTTTAAGAACCTCTGAGGAGAAAATATTTTATTTCTACATCTAGAAGCTGAAGAATAACATCTAAATACTGATTTTTGGATGGGACCGATTTTTAAAGTCGAATTCCTCAGAAGGTGTGCACGGGCCACTGGCGGGATCCACGTGTGTTCCTGGTGGGGAGGAAGGCAGGGGCACAGATATGGTTCTCAAACTTATGGTTTCACAATCACATGGGGCCCTGAGT
Organism: Monodon monoceros; assembly: GCF_005190385.1. Taxonomy (NCBI): domain Eukaryota; kingdom Metazoa; phylum Chordata; class Mammalia; order Artiodactyla; family Monodontidae; genus Monodon; species Monodon monoceros. The sequence continues at coordinate 24,255,538 of NW_021703782.1, read as the reverse complement.
ACAATGCAGAGGTGGGCCTGGGGGCCCTGTGGGACAGAAGCTCCAGTGAGTGTGGCAGTCTTCATGATGAGGCTCACCTTTCTCCAGGTCCAGGGCCACTGGTGGCTTTTTGTGGCCACATACATGGCAGCCCTGTATGTGACAGGGGCTTGTGGTGGTGTCAGAGTCTAGGAGGTCCCGGTCGTTGAGGTCTTCTTGTCCTTCTCTTTTGCAGACCTCGGAAGAAATATTTCAGCACCTACAGAACATAGTGGACTTCGGCAAAAATGTCATGAAAGAGTTTTTGGGAGAGAACTATGTTCATTGTGGGGTAAGTGATTTTTTTTTTTAATGTAGTCTAAATTCATGGGCCTGTTCTGTATCAACTTCTCATTTATGGTTTGGAAGTTGCTCAATGATACGGCCCCCCACCCCCACCCCCACACTGTGTTAGTTACAGAGTTTCCAGGTGCTTTCCTCACTTGTTGCACTGTGAAATAGCAGAGCAGATAGTGCCCTTCCCATTTTCTAGCACGAGGTTCAGAGATACTTGCACTTGCTGAGACTCCTGGCCTTCACCATCCTGCCCTCATGGAGGCATTCAGTTTGGTGAGAGCTCTCTAGTGAGGTCCAGGCAGCAACACTGGCCTTCAGTGGGCACCTTTGAGCAAGTTAGGGAGAAAAGGGGATCCCCATGCTGGGAGGTGTGACCTGGTCTCACCTAGCTGAAGCCCATGTGGGGTGATGGCCTCCACCTACCTGCAGGTGGTCTGCGTTGCTGGCTTTTTCTGGTCTCAGTGACTGAGAGGAGTGCCTGTTACAGGCAAGGTCTGCTGTTCAGACACTCATGGAGAGGGCAGTGTAAGAAGCCACAGTGGACTGGCCCTGTGATCCTGGCAATCCTCAGAGCCAGTGGCCTTGGTCCATGCCTGGGACAGCCATTCTTCTGTCTCCACTTTGATCACTGCTGCTTCTCTGCTTACACTGGCCTGACTGCTTGTCTTAGATCAGAGCCCTGAACAGACTAGCAGGTTTGTCATTTTGAACAAAGGGAGCACTGCCTCTGTTTTGTAAATTCTGTACCTTGTGTCCATCCTGAGAAAAATGATACCAAGAAGGTTGAGTAAAAGTTTCTTTGAAGCTTCAGGATTGCCTAGCAAAGTAGAATTTAAATGGCTCCGACGGCAAAACATCCTCCAAGGAGGGTCATCCTTTGACAGCTTAGGAAGTACTGTGGATGATGTTGCTTTGGGTTCCTTAGGGCTGTAGTCTAATCTGTAGGCTGGGACTAAGGATCCTCTTCCAGGGTGGCCCAGAGCCGTGGAGCTGGCAGTGTGGTGCTGACTGTTGACTGGGGGCCTCAGCACCTCCCAATGTGGCCTCTCTGAAGGGCTCTGAGCATCCTTGTGACTTGGCCCTGACTCCCCCAGTACACCATCTGAGGGATGACCTGTTCGGGAGTTGTGTCTGTCGTTTCCACAGCATCCTGGGGCCTTTACGGGTCAGCCCTAGGCAGAGTGGGACTACACAGGGGCAGAGGTCACGGGGGCCATCCTGGGGGCTGGCACCACCCCTAGTGAGGTCCCCAGCTGTCCTGTTGAATTGTGAAAGCCTGAAACCCACCACCTGTGAGAGCCTGAGTCTCTGAGCTGTCTGCGTGCTGGGTGCCACCTACTTCTTGGCCTGGACGGTGTGTGAGTGAATGCAGGTATGCCAACTACCAGTGTCCTTCTTGGGGAGAGAGCATGCTCATCTGGCCAAGTGGGAGTGTTTCTCTGTCTCACAGCACTTGGGGGCTCTAGACTTTTCTTCCAGGAGGGGCCAGCAGTGAAGGAGAATGGTGAAGAGCTTGGGGTTCCAGCCAGTGGCAGCCCGGCAGGTGGGAATAGCATTGGGGTGTCCCCCCAGGGCCCAGGGCATGCTCTGGCTCCAGGTTTGATTCTGTTTGTCCACAGTGCACAAGGCTCTGGGCATATGAGGTGAGCCCACCAGGTCACATTTCGGGAATATTCATCCCGTTGACATATCTCCTTCACGTGAAGACACTGCCAGAGTGAAACACAACCTGCTTTTCCTCCAGGTAGTTGTAGTATCAAGAGAGGACTGCCACTCAGGCCCAGCACTGTTGAAATGTGGGATACGGAGCACATCTCTGGCCCGAACAAGACCATGTTCAGGCAAAATCAGCATTTGTAAATGATGCTGTTTTCTCTGACTGATGGCATGAGCTAGGTTAAAGTGGAGCCCTGGGGAGAGTGTTTCCCTCTTCTGTGTCCTGGGATGAGACATAACTAGCACAGTGGTGAGAGAGCAAGGCTCAGACAGAGTGACAGACACACCCCTTGTACCCGTGCTGCCTCCAGCCCTGCCTGGCTGGTTTGGGGACTGGTCTAGGCCTGTCTTCATGTGAGCTGGAGGCTAGGTGGGACGGGGCATGATGGAGAAGGTGTGGCATGTAAGTGGACAGGATCCCAGCATTCTCATTCTAGGCAGGTATCTTGCGTTGCCTTGGGATTCCTTTAGAAGTCAGAATTCTGCCACCCTGGAAACATGGGGAAGGTGATGAGCAATGTGGATTAAATAGAAACTCTTAGTTTGGGAGACTGCAAGAAATAGTAGAGAGTAGTTGCTCCTTTGTTTTTTGACCCAGAGCACCAAATATTGGCCATCCTGAGTCCTGTGGCTGATGGGTACCCAGGACATCTCACCCAGAGATTAATATTTGGTCTAGACCCTGTTCCTTGAGCTGCTTCTCAGATGGAAATGTGAGGAGCCTCAGGTTGTCTGAGGAGATAGCTGGTGAGGAACTTCTTGCAGGCAGAGAACTGCCTCAGGCCCCTGCTCTGCCGTCCACAGACACTGAGAATGAGGATGAGGTCGCCGTGAGAACAGAGGAGCTGGGTGAGGAGCCCTCTGTGGAGACTGACTAGGTGACATGGGGCACGCTTCTGGCCACCACCACTGTGGACACCAGCTGCTCTGAGGAGGGCCTGTTCCTCTTAGTGCACAGAAACTTTAGCCTGTCTGTTTAATCTGGACATGTCCTTAAAATAACAGAGCAGCTTTTATTCCTAAAACCCACATACTGGGTATTTTTTTTAATATGGTAACATAACATAAAACTTACCATTTTAACCATTTTTAAGTGTGTGGTTCTGTGGCATTAAGTACGTTCACATTGTTGTGCATTCCACACTGAGTACTTCTTATTTGTTCTTACAGGAAGTTGTTCAGCTGCCTTTAGATTTTGTGAAACAGCTTTGTTTAAAGGTACAGTGTGAAAGACCAGGTAAGGGTTTCTAACTTACGAATTTATAATATTCCATTTGAAATGTGTTTGAAGTTATTACTCATCTTAGGTAGATATAGATACAGTTTTTAACTTTATTATCAGGGGTAGAAATCCTAGGAGCTCATGAATACAATTCGGGGCATCAGATTTGCAGATCACTGCAGGGAATATATGACCAAGAACAAATTAATAAAAATAAAAATGCATTTGGGAGCCAAGAGGGAGCTGAAGGAGTTCAGGGAGACTTAGGGAAGGGAAGGTGGGCTCCAGGGGGTGCCTGGAGGAGTCCAAAGGAAAACCGGGGTAGACCTGAGCCCTGGAGGGTGGGCTAGGCCCTAGAGGGTGGCAGTCCTGAAAACCTTCTCCCAGAAGCTGGCACCACCCAACCTGCTCATCCTCTTGAGGTAAGGTGAGAGACTTGAATTTTTGTACCTCCCCGCTTCACCTCATGTACTTCCCCACCATCACCATACATACCCCACCCCCCATCACCACACATGCTTTCCACCCATCACTACACATACCTTCCCCTAGTCACCTCCCAGACCTTCTCCCATCGCCTCCCGTACCTTTCCCAATCACCACAAATACGTTCCCGCATCATCTCCCAAACCTTCCCCCATTACTTCCCATACCTTCCACTCATTACCAAACATACCCTCCCCCCATTACCTCTCATATCTTCCCCCCATCACCACACATACTTTCCCCCTGTCACCCCCCAAACCTTGCCCCCCTTTACCTCCCACAACTTTCCCACATCACCACACATACCCTCCCCCATCACCTCACGTACCCTCCCCGCAGTCACCTCATGTACTGCCCCACGTCACCTCACGTATTTTCCCCTCAGTACCTCATGTACCTTCCCTACACTTGCTCGTGGCAATAATGACAGTAACCATGTCAAAGCTTTTCCTGTCACAGTCAGAGGCAAAGATGTAAAACCTGTGTTGTTGAGGAGTGAAATGTCTCCTCCTAAAGCACAGCCAGGCAGTCAGGGTGTGCAGTGAGTCAATATAAAATCCTTTTCATGTTTGATTAGGAAAATGAAAGAAAACAGGATGCTGTGCCCTGGAGCCCTCAGTTTGGGGAGCAGTGAGGAGCAGGGCTTCATGGATGGAGAGGACCAACGAAGGGGAAGGAGGCAGCAGCTTTGTTCAAAGCCTGGACTGTGTCTTGGCTCTGTTTTCCCCATCTAGACAAAGACAGACTGAGGCCTGCTGTGGTTCTGCCATCTAGTTACTAGTGCCACACAGCGTCATTCGTTTTATAATTGGCAGTTATACGACGTAACAGTAATAAGACCGTCCCCTGTTGTAATAATGACTCATAGTCAGCCTTGTTATGTGGAAGGAGGAAAGCTGACTTCTCCTGGGACCAAGAGGCCATATCTTATGTGACTGTCTACAATATAGCTTCTAGCAGTCAGTGCTGAGGAAATATTGGTGTTTGTGTATTCTGAAGGAAGCTTTAAAAGGAAGGTAGTGGCTGTTGTCTCCTTCCTCTCTGAGCTCCTGGGTTAAGGGAGTCACAGAATTGGGGAGCAGTTCCCAAGATCACCCTCACTCATGAGAGCTGCAGTTTGGGGGGTCCCCAGGACCAATCTCAGGTCTGATAATTTGCTAGAAGGACCCACAGAACTGTTACCCTTATCGTTATGGCTTATTACAGCTAAGGGGCACAGATTAAAACCAGCTGAGATAAGAAGGGTTAGGGTTTTTGCTGGGGCTTGGGCATATAGACACAGCTGACCACCTGTGTGGCTGCCCTCAGCCTCCAGCCCCTCTGGAGGTCAAGCTGATACTATAGGCCCCAAACTCCTACCACAGATCGCAGCATTATACTCATGTGAGTCTAGGTTCCCAGGTAAAATCCTCAGGCAAGACATCCCAAGGCTTAGAGGTGACCTCTCAAGAGTGGAGACCAAGGCCAGCCCTCTCTTGGGCAAGGCTGATCCTTCCCCAACAGGAGTCCAAGTTGCCATGGAGTCATCTTGTCTCTCTTGCACTGATCCTCAGTTATTTTCCTTGCTCTGTTTTCCAGAATCTCGCTGTGACAAGGACCTGGACACACTCAGTGGTTATGCTCTGTGCCTTCCCAATTTAGCCAGACTTCAGACCTACCATTTTGCAGAGCACCGGCCGATTCTGTGTGTAGAGATCAAGGTGAATTTTTGTCAAGGGGGAAATGGTGTGGGGGAAAAGGGAAAGGTGGGTCCAGACTGTAAATCTATGAGTCATCTGCCTGGAGTGCACTTTGCCCATGCTGGGCCCCATGACCTAGGCAGCCCCCCAACTCGCAGAGAGTAGGCTTACTTCTTGCTCCTTCTGTGCGTGCCTCTTGCACCGTGCTATTCTGGTTCCTTACCCTGGCCAGACCTGAGGGGCATGGCTTCCCAGACCCCCAGGTTTAGGCTCGTTCTCAGGTGTCATAACAGGGAACTAGCCAGGGACAAGTGCTAGCCGATGGCCACCAGAAGGAAGCATGGGCTCCACTCTGCTTATTTTCCTTGGAGGGTACAGCTTGCCAGGGCCTCTCTTGACCTCCTTCCCAGCTGTGCCTGCTTGGCTGCTTGGTGACACTGCATGCCATGCTCCAAGGGCTCAGCTTGAGGACCACCCTTTAGACTGGGTGACACTCTGTTCCTTTGCTTCTCAGGAGAATGCTCAGGAGAGACCTCCAGGAGGCATAGAAGCCTTTGTGTCTCTCAAGGCCCTGGTTTGTCGTGGCAGGGATCCTCAGGAGGAGGCGACAAAAGATGTCACTTGTCTAGTGCAGGGCAGTGATTGCTGGATAAGGGCCAGGCCGCTGCTTCAGCTCTGTGGCTCAGTGTCCAGAGTGGCCACCTGAGTCTCCCTAAAGAAGCCTGCCAGATATCTTGTTATTCGTTTCCTTCCTCCAAACCTCTGGTGGTGACTTGTGGGTCATGCTCTTGGCCCTGAGCATTCATATCCATGGGTGCTCAGTGTGGACTGATGTTCTGCTTCTCCAAGCAGAGGATGAGTGTCTCAGGCGTCACAAGTGATGGGCAGCGTGATCTTCAGTGCCCGGACGCTAGGCAGTGGTCTTTCATATTGTATGTGCCCAGACATCATGGCTTTTAAAAGGCAACTAGAGTTTCAGATGTTCTGGGAGCCCAGCAGCCACCATATGGGCACCTTCCCCTTCACACATTCTTATCAGAGGGACCAAGGGTTCTTCTTCTTGGGGCTGGAGTGTGTGGCAGATCTGCACTCCTAGAGTCTTTCCAGTCTTGTTCTATGATGAAAACACAAAGCTACTCTTTGTTGTCAAGCTAGCAATTGAGGCATCACTGTTCTTCCCCAGTGAGAGTTCTGGCTTTGGATTCTCTAGTGGCAAAGAGATATTTATGTGATGCAGTGGGGGAGGCATCAATTCCCACTGGGGACTGAAGATAAAAGCAACTTTTGGGAATGTTTATATCTAACACTTGCTGATTCTCCTGGGAGCTGCACTTCATTATCCTGTAGTTATATGTCTACCTAAAGGTATGTGTTTTCTCCCTAAGCTTTTTTTCTTCCTTACTTGTTTATTTTGCAGCCAAAATGTGGGTTTATTCCTTTCTCCAGTGATGTTACGCATGAGATGAAGCATAAGGTGTGTCGTTACTGCATGCACCAGCACCTCAAGGTGAGAAGAGTTGACCAGCTGGGTTCCCTCCCTGCACAGAGCCTTGTGATGAATGGCTGGGCCACCTAGAGTTTTCAGAGGAGTAAAATAAAACATAGATATGATTTACTTTTTATTTCAAAAGTACTTCATGTTCATCTTTTCCTTCTTAATTGAGATATTTGCATATCCTAAGATTTACACTTTTAAAATATATAATCCAGTGGATTTTAGTTTATTCATAAGGTTGTGCAACCATCACCACTATCTAATTCCAAAACATTTCATCACCTCGAAAAGAAGTCCTGTGCGCATTAGCAGTCACCCCCTGTCCTGCCAACCCCTGGCAACCACCTATCTCTGTGGATTTGCCTATTGCGGACATTTCCTATAAATGGAATCACACAAATTATGGCTTTTTGTGACTCTCTTCTTTTACTTAGCATAATATTTTTGAGGTTCATACACATTGTAGCATTTATCAGCACTTCATTTCTTTTATGGCTGAGTAATACTCCATTGTATGGAAACATTTTGTTTATCCATTCATCTATTGATGGACATGTGGGTTTTTTCCTTTTGGCTATTGTGAATAATGTTGCTATAAATGTGCGCGTACATGTACATGTTTGAGTCACTGTTTTCAGTTCTCTTGGGTATATTCCTAGCAGTGGCATTGCTGGGTCTTAGGGGAATTCTGTTTAACTTTTTGAGGAAATGGCAGATTGTTTTCTACAGCTATAGCACCATTCTATATTCCCACCAGCAATGTATGAGGGCTCCAGTTTCTCCACATCCTCGCTTGCACTTGTTAATTGTCCCTGTTTGTGATTATAGTCATCCTAATGGATAGGAAGTAGTATCTCATGTGATTTTCATTTGCGTTTCTCTAACAGGGATGTTGAGCATCTGTTCATGTGCTTATTGGCTATTTGTATATCTTCTTTGGAGAAATGTCTGTTCAAATTCTTCACCTGTTTTTGAAATGAGTTGTTTGTTTTTTAGTTGTTTTAGGGGTTCTCTGTTTATTTTAGATGTTAATTTCTTTATCAGATATGTGATTTGCAAATATTTTCTCCCATTCTGTTGGTTGCCTTTTTACTCTGTTGATAGTGTCCTTTGTTGCACAAAAGTTTTAAGTTTTGATAAAATCTAATTTGTCTTTTTTTTCTTTCATTGCCTATGCCTTTGGTGTCATATCCAAGAAATGTTTACCTAAACCAAGGTCATGGTGCTTTTCCCATATGTTTTCTTCTAAGAATTTTATAGTATTAGCTCTTATGTTTAGATCTTTGATCCATTTTGAGTTAGTTTATGTATTTGATGTTAGGTAAGGGCCCAACTTCATGTGATATCCAGTTTTCCCAGGACCACTTGTGAAAAGACCATCATTTCTCCATTGAATAGTCTTGGCACCTTTATCAAAAATCTATTGGCCATATATATGAGGGCTTATTTCTGGCCTTCTATTGTATTCTGTTGGTCTGTATGTCTGTCCTTATGCCAGTACCACACTCTTGATTGCTGTGGCTTTGTAGTAAGTTTTGAAATCAGGAAGTGTTAGTCTTCTAGCTTTGTTCTTCTTTTTCAAGATTGATTGTTCACGATTGTTTTGGCGATTTGAGGCCCCTTAAAATTACATGTGAATTTGAGAATTGGATTTTTCATAACTGCCAAAAAAGACTTTGGAATTTTGACAGAAATTTCAGGAATCTATAGGTCACTTTGGGTAGTACTGCTATGTTAACAATACTAAGTCTTATAATCCATGAACACAGGCTCTCTTTCCACTTACTTAGGTTTTCTTTAATTTCCTTTCAGCAATATTTTATAGTTTTCAGTGTACAAGTCTTTCACCACTTTGGTTAAATTTATTTCTAGGTATTATTTTGGAATATTGTAAATGTGGTTATAAGTAGGATTGCTTCCTTAATTTCCTTTTTGGTTTGTTTATTGCTAGGGTATAGAAACACAACTAATTTTTGTGTGTTGATCTGGTACCCTACAACTTTGCTGAATTCATTTATTAGCTCTGGTAGCGTTCTTGTAGATTCTTTGGAATTTCCTATGTACAGGATCATGCCATCTGTGAATAGAGTTTTACTTCTTCTTTTCCAATTTAGATGTCTTTAAGCTTCACGATTTCCAAGACAGCAGCTGGGGTTTTTGATAAGGATTCCAACGTATTGCAGATTAGTATGGGAAGTACTGCCACCTTAACAGTATTAATACTCTGTGAGCACAGGATGTTTTTCCATGTATTTAGGTCTTTAATTTCTTCCAGCGATGTGATAAAGTTTTCAGCCTATAAATCCATGTGTCTTTTGTTGAACTTATTCCTAAATTTTTTATTTTGGGGGATGCTATTGTAAATGGAATTTTTAGAAATTTCATTTTCAGATTGTTTATTGCATAGAAATACAACTGATTTTTTAATATATATATTTAATTGTGACGAAATACACATGACATAAAATTTACCATCTTACCCATTAAGTGTACAGCTCGTTGACATTAAGTACATTTACATTGTTGTGCAACTGTCACCATCATCCATCTCCAGAACATTTTTCATCTTGTAAAACTGAAACTCTGCATCCATTAAACAACTCTACATTTCTTCCTTTCTCAAACCCCTGGCAACCACCATTGTAGTTTCTATCTCTATGAATTTGACTACTCTAGGGACCTCATATATGCAGAATCACACAGTATTTGTCCTTTTATGACTTTTATGACCATAAAACCTTTTATGGTTTATTTCACTTACCATAATGTCCTCAAGGTTCATCCATACTGTAGGTTGTGTGAGAATTTCCTTCCTTTTTAAGGCTGAATAATATCCCATTGAATGTATATACCATATTTTGTTTATCCATCCATCCATTGATGGGCACTTGGGCTGCTCCCATTTCTTGGCTATTGTGAATAACACTTCTGTGAACATGGGTGTACAAATATTTCTTTGAGACTCTGCTTTCAATTCTTTGGGGTATATACCCAGAAGTTGAACTGCTGGATCATATGGTAATTCTGTTTTTAATTATGAGTACAATATTGTATAGAAATAGTAAGAGTGGGCATCCTTATCTTGTTCCTGATATTAGGGGTAAACCTTTCAAAATTTCACTGGTGAATGTAATGTTCTCACTGTGAGTTTGTGAAAGATGTTCTTTTAGAGTTTTTTTGTTTTGTTTTTATTAATCATGAAAGAATGTTAGATTTTGTCAAATGCTTGTCCTGCATCTGTTGAGATGATCATGAGTTGTTTTCCTCTTTCTATTAATATGGTGTATTACATTGATTGATTTTCATATGTTGAACCACACTTGTATTTGATAAATCCCATTTGATGATAGGTGTGTAATCTCTTTAATATGCTGCTAATGTGGTTTGTTAGTTTTTGTTGAGGATTTTTTCTTGAGGGATATTTGTCTGTAGTTTTCTTTTCTAGTGATGCTTTTGTCTAGTTTTGGTACCAGGGTAATAACTGGCTTCATAGAATGAGTTAGGAAGTGTTTTCCATCTTTTACTCTTCAGTTTTTTGGAAGAGTTTGAGTATTGGTGTTGATTCTTCTTTAAACATTTGGTAGCATTCAGTAGCAAAGATGGGCCAGATGGTCCTGGGGTTTTCTTTGTTGAAAGATTTTTAAAAAATCTTTATTGAATTTGTTAGAATATTGCTTCTGTTTTTTATGTTTTGTTTTTTTGGCCCCAAGGCATGTGGGAATCTTAGCTCCCCGATCAGTGTTTGAACCCGCACCCCCTGCACTGGAAGGTGAAGTCTTAACCATTGGACTGCCAGGGAAGTCCCCATTGAAAGATTTTTGATTACTGATTCAGCCTTTTGTTATGTCTGTTTAGATTCTCTATTTCTTCTTGAGTCAGTTTTGGTAGCTGTATGTTTCTAAGAATTTGTTCATTTCATCTAATTTGTTGGCATATAATTGTTCATAGCATTCCTCTAAAATTCTTTTTATTTCTGCAAGGTTGGTAGTAATGTCTTTTCTTTCATTCTTGGTTTTAGTCATTTGAGTCCTGTCTTTTTTTTTCTTGATCTAGCCAAAGGATTGCCATATTTGTTGATCTTTTCAAAGAAACAACTTTTGGTTTTGTTTCTTTTCTCAAATTTTCCCTTTCTATACTCTGTTTCATCTGTCTCTGCTCTAATCTACTACTTCTTTCTCTCTGTTTGCATTGGATTTAGTTTGGTCTCTAGTTTTTTAGGGTAGAAAATTAGGTTATTGATTTGAGATCTTTCTTCCTGTTAATATAGGTGTTTACAAGTATAAATTTCTCTCTAAACATTGCTTTCTCTGCCTCCTATAAATTTTGTTATGTTGTATTTTCATTTATCTCAATTTATTTTCTGACTGCTCTTTTGATTTCTTATTTGACTCATTGATGATTAGGAATGTGTTTAGTTTTCATGTATTTGTGAGTTTCTCAAATTTCCTTTTGTTTCTAGTTTCATTCCACTGAGTTTGCAGAGTCATATCTTTTTAAATTTATTGAGACTTGTTTTGTGGTTTAACATATGGTTTCTCCTTGAGAATGTTTCATGTTTACTTGATTAGAATATACTCTGCTGTTGTTGAGTGGAGTGTTCTATAGATATTTGTTAAGTCTAGTCGGTTTATAATGTTGTGCAAGTCTTCTACTTCCTTGTTGATATTCTGTCTAGTTGTTCTACCTATTGATTTAACATCTTAACCTAAACAATCTAACTCAATAACAATTCAACTTCAGCAGTATACATAAACTCTGCTCCTATATAGCTTTGTTGCCTTCCCGCTCTGTTGTGCTGTTATTGTCATACAAATTACGTCGTTATGCATTGTATGCTTGTCAATACAGATTTGTAATAATTGCCTTATGCAGTTATAATAATTGCCTTATGCCATGCAGGGGACATTCTGTCTTTTGAACCAGGTAGAAGAAAAAAGTTACAAACAAAATATATTTATATTATCCTTTATACTTACCTATGTAGTTCCTTTACCCAGTGCCATTTATTTCTTCATGTGGGTCTGAGTTACTGTCTAGTTCCCTTTTAGTTCAGCCTGAAGATTTCCCTTTAGTATTTCTTGTAGGGCAGGTTTTCTAGCAACACATTTTAAAGTTATTGTTTATCTGGCAGTGTCTTAATTATTGCTTCATTTGAAAGGATAATTTTATAGGCAAGACTTCTTGGTTGATAGTCTTTTCTTTCAGCACTGTGTATGCCATCCCAGTGCCTCTGGCCTCCATGGTTTTCAGTGAGAAATCAACTGTTAATCTTATGGAGGATCCTTTGTACATCATGAGTCACTTCTCTCTTCCTGCTTTCAAGATTCTCTCTCTCTTTGTCTTTGGACAGTTTTATTATGATGTGTCTGGGTGTGGAACTCTTGGACTTTATCCTAAAATCCACTGATTGTTTCTTCTGCCTACTCAGATCTGCTGTTGAGCCCTTCTTGTGACTTTTTCATTTTAGTTGTTGTATTTTTCAATGACAGAATTTCTATTTGGTTCCTTTTTATAATTTCTGTCCTTATTAATATCCCCTGTTTGTTAATACATTGTTCTCCTTGTCTCCTTCAGTTCTTTGTCCTTGGTTTCCTTTAGCTTAAAGCTTATTTAAAATAGTTGAGTTAAAGTCTTTGTCAAGTAAGTCCAATGTATGAATTTCTCAGGGACAGCCTATTGATTCTTTTTTTCCTGGGTATGGACCATACGTTTTTGTTTCTTTGCATGTCTTGTAATGATTTGTTGAAAACAGGCATTTTAAGTAATATAACATGACCACTCTGGAAATCAGTTTCTACAACCTTTCTAGGATTTGTTGTTGCTGCTTGTTGTAATTGTTATTGTTTTGTGATTTTTCTTTGCCAAGTTTGAGAAGTCTGTTCTTTGTTGTTTGTGGCCTCTGATGCTCCATTAGCTTAGGTGAGCAGCTAATGGTTTAACAGAGATTTCTTAAATGCCTGATACCATTAAGTCTCCCAGGCATTACTGAGGGGCTCTGTGTGTGCACTGGGGCCTGCCATCAACACTTAGCAGGGCAGTTGCAACTCTGCCTTAGCCTTCACTTCTGCAGAGCCTCAGATCACCAGAAGGTGGTGGCCTTTTCAGGTCTTTCTGGAGCTTGTGCATGGCCTCCTAGATGCCCAGGATATACTGGAGCTTTTCAAAGCCCTGTGTACATGTCCTTCCTCTGCTTTTTCTTTTTAGTTTTAGGTTAGCCTATTGTTTGCCACAACTGTTAACCAGTATCTCAGGAAGTCATGGAGTTAAACAGTTGCCTCTGAATATTTTTCACAAATGTCCCTGGGGGAAAATGCCCCCCCCCCTTTTTTTTTTTTTTTTTGCAGTACGCGGGCCTCTCACTGTTGTGGCCTCTCCCATTGTGGAGCACAGGCTCCGGATGCGCAGGCTCAGCAGCCATGGCTCACGGGGCCAGCCGCTCCGCGGCATGTGGGATCTTCCCAGACCGGGGCACGAACCCGTGTCCCCTGCATCGGCAGGCGGACTCTCAGCCACTGCGCCACCAGGGAAGCCCGAAAATGCCCCTTTTGTAATTGGTTAGCTCTGAGTCAAGTAAGTGAAGACAGGAAACCAAGAGACAGGTCAAATAATGACCACTCTCTGGAAATGAGGCTTTGGAGAAGCTCCTACACCATTTAGCCTTCTCCAGTGGCTGCCACACTTCTGTTTTCACTGTGATTGGGGATGTTGGTTTTTAGGGTTCCCTTGGTGCTAGACAGAAGGGGTAAGAATAAGGCATTAAAAGTGCCACATAGCTCACTGTTCTTATTTAGATATGGCCATTTTTCTTGTATAATACTTTCCAGATTGTTGTAAGCCTTAGGTTAATTTTCTGGTTTCTGAAAATTTTGATCCTGACTGTTTTTGCCAGTTTTCTCCTTGCCCTTATGGGGGAGAGAATTTCTAGAGGTCCTTAGTCCATCTTTTCTTTGTGGTGGTATAACTTTCTAGGCTCTTAGGAAAAAGAAGGTATGTGAGCCATTCCCTTTAGGAGATAGTTTTCATTTGTTACGATTATAATGGATTTTTAAGAACTGTTTGTTTGTTTTTTTTTGCTATGAAATAGTACCTGCTTGTTTAATTGTTAAAATATGTAATTTTATGAATTAGGTCTCCTGCCTTCCCAGAGGTAACTCACGTTGTCAGTTTGCATGTCCTTCCAGACTTCTTTCTGTGCCAACAAAAATATACATGTTATTCAAGTGGAAGTGAGGTGATGCCTTTCCATACACATATTCTCATGTGTGCTCACACGTGCATGTGTGCACACATACACTTTTATAAAGCAAATATGGAGTCTTGCCATAAGTTATTGTTCTGCTAATTGCTTTTTTCACTTAAATAATCCTTGGAGATTGATTGTTGTGTATCCTTCAGGGCTTTTTCAATGCATATTTAGATACATGCATGTATAGATGCACATATCCTTTTTTTTTTTTTAAAGCAAAAGTGATTTCATATGCATTGTTCTGCCAATTGCTTTTCTCCTTGAATAAATATTGGTGATTTTGAGCTCTGCCTCTTTCTGTTAGTGGCTGCATATTATTTATTCATTCAACATGTGGCTTACTGTGTCCTGGCCCACACGAGCAGATGTCCTTTGATTTATTTAGTTGTTTCTAGGTCTTGCTGTCACAGTTAGGTCGCAGTGAATCCTTGACCCAGCAATTCCTCATACATTTGCCAAATCAGGGGGCACGCACATTTAAAATTTTGATGGAAACCAGCAAGTTGCCTTTCAAAAGGTTGTACCAATTTTTCTTCTCGCTGACAACATGAAATTGCTAGTTGGGTGCACCCTCCCCTTCCTGGATATTATAATTGTAAAGATTTGTTCATCTGATTACCAAAATTCAGCCATGTCATTTTATAAAGGTGCTTGCTGCCACTTCTCTGCTCACGTGGAGGGGCTGGCAGCTACGTGAGGCTCTCAGAGGAGGGCCGGAATTTCCTGGGGTCACAGTCAAGCCCGCTGCCCCAGCTAGTGATGTGCACTTGGAGGTGGTGTCATCTGCTGGGCCCTTCGGCTGCCTTGGTCATCTCACAGTCACTTGGGCTGTTTTGTGTGTTAGAGTTGGAGTGCTCCCCCAGTCCACTCATTGGTACCATGTGGTGGTTTCTTAACAGGTAGCAACTGGGAAGTGGAAGCAGATAAGTAAATATTGTCCCCTTGATCTCTACTCAGGGTAAGCGAACACTTCTCCTTTGTCCCTAGTGCTGCCTTTCTTGGTGGGGGGTGGGAGTGGGCCGCATTCTGTGAAATGGGGGCTACTTGACTGCAGATAGCCAGGGCCCTGGGCAGGGCCCAGGGTTCTTGCCTAGGGTCAGTGTTGCCTCCATAGGTTCCTGCAGATTACCTGTGGGAGCCAGTGGCTGGGAAGGTATTGCCAGAGGAAGGGGCAGAGAGCAGGGTGGGGATTAGGGGCAGGGATGGGGGTGCCTCTGTGAGTAGGGCTGGGGAGAATGCAGCTCCTTAATCTGCAAAGCTCAGAGACCTCGAGTGGCAGCTCTTGGGCATGTCCCCTGAGCCACGGGCAGGTGAATGCAAAGTCTGCTTTAATTCTGTCAATAATACTTTCTCTTTTCAGAAATAAACAGAGAATGTACTTTGCTTTGAAAAGCTTGTTACAGGAGGCACAGAACAACTTAAAGATCTTTAAAGTAAGAGCTGCTTCTGTCTTATGGCACTTTTAGGGTGGGGCCTGTTGGTGTCTGAACTGAGCTGGATGAACCCATGGTGCTTTGGTCCCTTACAGGGCTCTGTGACCTTGCAGATGAGGGCATCTGGGCTGGGGCTGGCTTAGCATGATACTTTGGGTCCTTTTTCCAAGCCTCATTTCTTGGGCATGTCATCCTGGGACTCCTGGGATGTGTGATGGTGACTCCTTGACCACTGGGTGGCCTTGGGCTCCTTTGACACATAGACCCTGACTCTGGTTCTTGGAGAAAGATGGCCTTGACTGTGTCCCAGGAGCCTGTGTGGTTGAGATGGGAGCAGGAGCTGGGGCAGGGCATCCTAGAGGGTGGCCACACCTGTGCCTTTCCTCCCGAGTAACTTAGGGAACTTATAATTTGGGGATCTCCTTGTCAATTAGTGAGTTCTCAGAGTCCTGCATCCTGATCGTGGGAACGGTTCTGCATGCAGAATATTCACCATCTGGCACTGGCACCTTCTGCTTCCTCATTGCCACCTGCTGCCGGCACCCTGACCAGACTTGCTGAGGCCCTGTGGTCCCCTGGCCTGCTGCTAGTGGGAGGAGGAGGAGAGGCTGAGGGACAGGAGTGTGGAGAGAGGGGGTGCGGGGAGAGGGGAGGAGGGGCCCAGATCTGGAGGAGGGCTTGGTGTGGCCTGTGTTGGAAATGTGTCCCCTGGGATCCCCCTGGTCACCTCCTTTTCTGCTTACCACTGACTGTCCCCCGTCCTGGTTATCTTCTTATTAAGTATGACATATAAGCGAGAGTTTGTGACAGGCTCCAGGTTCACAGGCTCTGGATCTGTGTGGAGTAGCAGGGCTGTTGGATGTGGACAGCCTTGTGCCCTCTGTGTCCTGCTCCGTGTGGACAGTGCTCTTCTGCACACTGGATGCCCCTCAGAAGTGGGCTCAGAGAAGTTGGGAGGGAAGCCTATTCTTGCCTTGCTTCCCCCCATGGTTCAAAAATCTGGTCAGAGTGAATCAACTTTACCTTGTCTGCCTCCACCTTCCCAAATCTAGAAAAAGAGGACATTTTAAAATCAGTTTTTATTTCTAAATCTTATAAAGACTTCAGGAATTGTATATTTAAATCCTAAAGATAAGTTCCCTTTCATCTGGGGATTTATTTGGAACCTATAATGAGGCTGGCATTTTGTCCTAAATGGACCCTTTTCTGACTGCCCCTGCCTAGGCTGGCCCACACTTAAGCTGAGTGGTGAGTCTGGCTTGGCCCCTGGGTGAGCTGACCTGTCCTGGGGCCTGGGACCTGGGACTGAGAACCCTGGCTATCTGCTGCTTCTGTTGAACTCAGCTGGGGGAAGAAAATCCAGAGGTTGAGATAATAGTTTCAAAAGAGATGGATTAAAAGAAGTGACACGGAATGGTTTTTTAAAATAATCCCCGGAGCAAGTCAGTACATTATTGCAAGTGCCAGCATCCCTCAGGAGCAAGCTCTCTGGTTCTGAAGCTCACGCCTTCCCTTGTTGTGAAATTCCATGTGTGGAGAAGTTTCCTGGGCCACGGTCGGTGCTGCCACCGTGCTTTCTGTTGTTGGAGCCTTCTCCTTGTCTGTCTGAATGTCGTTCACAGACTCCAAGTCTGTGGCTCTGTCCGCTAATACTGGACACTTGTGAGATGTGGGAGACATGCGGGGTTGTCACAGAGCCCAAGACGATAGCTCTCTGCCAAATGTCACATGAGGTGCTTGAGCAACCATATTTGTATATGTAAAATGCCCATCTACCTGGATTCCAGACACTGGGGAGAAGAGACCTTCTATTGTCCAGGGGTCACTCAACTGCTTATGGGCCTGGAGGAGAGAGTTTCATGGTAGGCCAAGGCTGCCCTTGCACTGGACCGCAAGCCAAACTCTGGCCCTACCTCCTGGTTGCAACCCATGTTGACTGGTTTTGGCTTGGTACTTCATCTTGGCCTGCTTTCCTCCTGGGAGCTCCTGCTTTTCCTTTGCCTGGCGCACCCTCCTCCCTCTGTAAGGCCATCTCAAGGGTCAGCATCTCTTGTTGGTTTCCCCTGGTCCTTTGGCCAGCAGTGGCCACAGTTGTGTTCCCATCTCCCTGGACATCCACATCCGTGAACTCTGATGGTGCTAACAGGGGGCTCCCAGGGGAGGCATCATGCTGCTGAATCCCGGGGACTTGCTGAGGGAGGAATGCCCAGTCCACACTTCTCACTGGGTTGAATTGACCCCCATCTGCCACCTGGGGGCAGAGCAGGGATCGTCCTCATCGTATTATCTACTACTGCATAACAGCCACTTATCATCTCAGTTTTTGTGGCCAGGAATTAAGGAGCAGCATAGCTGGTTCTGGCTCAGGGTCCCTCTTGAGGCTGCATCCCATATGAAGGCTCAGCTGGGGCCAGGGCTCTGCTCCTAGGATGGCGCCGCCACAGCCATTGGCAGAAGGCCTTAGTTCCTGGCCACGTGGGACTCCACGGGGCTGCTCAGTGTGGCTGCTGTGATCTGAGAAGAGAGTCATCAGGACAGAAGCCACAGCATCTTTTATAACTTAATCTTGCTGGGGGTATGCTATTGCTCTGCTCGTATTCTCAGTCACACAGACCAAACCTCCACAGTGCAGAGAGGACTACAGATTATGAGTGTCAAGGGATGGGGGCCATTGGGGACCTACCTGGAGGCTGCTGACCACGCTGTCTCACAGACAAGGAAACTAGGGGCAAGGGATTCATCACTCCCCTGGGATTGGCTGATGCCCAGGGTGTGGGGACCAGGATTTCCTTAGGGGTTTTCCTCCTAGATACCACAGACCCCTGTAAAAGTCACAGGGTTGTACCCACTGAGCATCCTTTCATGTAGCCCTGGGAACATTGGTGCCATAAGGAATTTCTTTGCTGGACTTGGTTTTAGAAGGCAGGATGGCCTCAAAGGTGAAGATTTCTATACTAGTGATGCTGTTGGCCTTACCCACCGTGGCTGGAGCCTGGCTTAGTCTTTCGCAGAGGACAGAAGCCCTCTGGGATGCTGGCGGCCGATGTCCACACTGGCCGAGAAGTTTGCTTAGGGTCAGATGACACCGTGTGTCCCTCAGTAGCACAGTAGTGTCACTTGGCCTCTTGCGTAACAGGCTAGGGCCTTTGGGAGTTTGTGCTCTGGGCCTGAAGGTTTGTATCTCAGGCCCAGGGCTCTGATCTTTGGTTCTTGAGAACTTTTCTCCTTTTTCATGTTCCAGTGGGATTTTTCTCTTGGTCAGTGACATGGTACATGAGGGTGAGTTTCCCCAGAGGGCTGCAGTATGCGGAGACCCCAAATGGGGGCATGTAAAATGTCCGGTCCTTTGGCCTGTCTAGTGGATAGGGACGGAGGTGTCTTCCTACTGGCCTGTTGGAGTTGACGTTTCCCTGTTTCTTTCCCTTCCTGAAGAATGGTGAGCTGATCTATGGTTGTAAAGATGCCCGCAGCCCTGTGACTGACTGGAGTGAACTTGCACACCACCTGAAGCCATTCTTCTTCCCATCCAATGGCCTGGCCAGTGGGCCCCACTGCACAAGGGCCGTGATCCGGGAGCTGGTGCGTGTCATCACACGGGTGCTACTGAGTGGCTCGGACAAGGGCCGGGCGGGCGCCCTCAGGTCGGGGCCTGGGCTGCGGGGCCCACCCGTCTGTGAAGCCAGCCCTTTCAGCAGGAGCCTGCGCTGCCAAGGTAGGCCTGGTGGGTGGGCTGGGTGCGGGGGAGCAGAGCCTGTGGCATGGCCTGCGAAGGTCCTGCCTGGCCTCACGGAGCTTCTGTGGGAGCAGCCTCAGTCTTGTCAGGGCTCCCCAAAGCTGGGCCTCCCTGTCTCTCAGCCCCAGGTGGGGATACTGCCTTTCTCATCTCTTATCTGGGTTTATAAGTTGCAGCATACATTTGGGCTATAGGGTTTTCCCTAAATATCGTCCCACACATCTGTGCATCCTCTGTGGTTTGCTGAGTGTTTTCTCTACATTGTCCTGTTCCATCTTATTGCAACCCTGGGGATAGGTTTTCCTTGGCCTTTTTCTTAGATGGGAAGAATTGAGGCCCGGAATGTTGCAGTCCCACAGTGCAAGGCCCTTTAGGGCAGGTGGGTGGCCTCAGTGGGTGGCAGTTTGCAGACAAGTTGTGAACTCAGGCGTGAGGGACCTGTGGCTCTGGGTGCCTCCTTCTCAAGGCCCCATTCCTCACAGACTCGCTGTGGGCTGACTTTGACTCAGTGGGCCTCCAGACTTCAGGGCGATCCGGTGACTGATTTGGGTTTTTGCCATGAATGTTCATGGCCTCCTCGTTTGCCATCTTTGGTCGCCTGCTGGCGGGCTCCACAACACACTCAAGTATGTGGCATGCGGAGCCATAGCCAGGAACTTATTTTGAGGGGCCAACCAGGAAGATTCAGATTATTCAGTTTTTGTGCTGATGATCCCTGTGGGTTCTCAGAGCCTCTGAGGATGGCCGTGGGGGTGTGACATAGGAAGATGGTAGCCCTGCTCCTGCGTGGATTTTAGGTGCTACTGTTTTGCCATACAGCTTCCTAAGCACAAATCACCCTACTTCTGTCCCCCATTTCACATTTTTCTTAGTACAAATGCATTTTGTGGGTATTTTTCTTGTTGCAAAAGTGATACCTAGTCACTTCAGACAATTTTGGTAAACTTATGCCCATATTTGGGTACTTAACTGCTTTTAAGTAGATGGAACGTGTTTGGAAGGACACACAGATGGACACTGGTCTGAGGCATTGTTGACACCTGTGGACTTTTCTTCCAGACCTTCCCTGCGTATGTACACAGACATAAACCTGACGCATGGGATGTGCAATGTGTTCTACATACTATTTTGTAACCTGATATTTTTGTCTGATCAGTATAAATCTGTATCTATATCAGCAATTGTATTTTTTGAAATTTTATGGACCATGAGGTAGATATTCCACTGTATGAATAGCCTATAATTTTAACAAATCCCTTCTAGCTGGGTCTATGCACTTTCACTCTGTCTTACATGACTGAGCATGTTTTGCCAGAGGTGGGGGAGGTCAGAGGTCAGAGTGTCAGAACTGCACATGGCCACAGCTGCTCCCTGTGACTTGGACCCATACTCATATATTTGTTTGTTCATAGGACATGGCTGTTTCTTTGAAGGGTGGGATAAATGGGCTGGGACTCTGTCTCCCCAGCCCTCGAGGCCCCTGGTGCATGGCAGGGGCCCGAGAATGCTCGAGTGTGGAATGGACCTTGTTTCCGCACCATCCCTGCCATGACAGCTCCCTGCTCAGTGTGGTCACTTGTCTCTCAGTATGGGCTGTGGCTCTGGGCTTCACAGATGCAGTCTTGCAGTTTTGGAGATGTCAACACGGTCGTTTTAAATTTTGTGTCTTGTCTTATTTAGACTGAGGGTCATCTCTCTAAACTCAGATCTGGGCTGGTGTGATGGAGGTTGAAGGATGTTGAGAGGAAGGAGAGGCACAGAGTGAGGTGTGGGTCACCTGCCTTTCTTTTGTGCCTGGTCCTGAACGTCTGCTTGTCCCAGCCCCAGCAGCTCCGTGAGGCAGGGTGCGGCCTGTGCCCGCCACCTTCTTTAGTCCTTGACAGTAAACCTCTCATTTTCCCCTGATGTTCTTGGTAGGAAAAAACACCCCGGAGCGCTCAGGGTTACCGAAGGGCTGTCTTCTGTACAAAACCCTCCAGGTGCAGATGTTGGACCTGCTGGACATCGAAGGCCTCTACCCTCTGTACCGGCGGGTTGAGCGGTACCTGGAGGAGTTTCCTGAGGAGAGGTGAGGCCCAGGTCCAGGGCTCCCCTGCCCTTTCTGGGCCCCCATGGGGCCCCAGCAGCCCTGAGGGAAAGATGGGGATGAGGGGAGCAGGTCGGCCCAGTGGGAGGACAGCATTGGCCTCCGAGGAGGATGACTCACCCCAGCTACCTCCCCTCCTTGCCCCCGGATGCCAGGCTCGGCCCAGAGATTCAGTGCCATGTGAAGGAGGACCAGGGTCCTGTCAGATCAGTGGTCATTTGCCCATTTCTAGAAAGGAAAAGCACATCTTGTGAACCTGACAACCCTGCATTAGGCAGCTCCATGTCCTGAGTTGGGCTGAGCCTGCAGGGGGCAGTGCTGCTCCACAGCCAGTGAGCCGTGCTCACCCAGCCACCGCTGGGCTTTGGCCTTCAGGCACTGCCTTGTCCATCTCCTGGCCATCTTGATGGGGGTTGCTAGGGTCCACACCTGTGGCATGTGGTGGAGGCTGGGGCCATTGCCCAGGCCTGGCTTCGCTTCCTCCCTAGCACCCCTTCACTAGCATCTCTTACCTGGACACCATTTGTCATAAATAAGAGACGTTCAGCCTTGGCTCTCCTGGTTCTGGTCTTGCAAGACGCTTCATAACGAAGTTTAGCATTAGGAAGAGATGAATCCATTAATGTTCTTTAAAACCAGATGTATGATTCTTAAACTGCTAACAGTTTAACAAATGATTTCCAGGCAGCTTTGTTATCCTGTTTTTTTGTGCTTTGTCCTTCAGAAAAACATTGCAAATAGATGGGCCTTATGATGAAGCATTTTACCAGAGGCTGCTTGATCTTTCCACTGAGGATGATGGCACAGTGGCTTTTGCACTGACAAAGGTGGGTAGATCCTTCCAGAAACACACTGCATGCTTCTTAGGCTCTTAACACTAACTCGGGGTTTTCCTAAGAAGTGTTTCCCAGTACCTACCCCTGATGGTTAAAGCAGAAAAATTGGGGATTAAAAAAACGTGGCTAAAGTTTCCCCCAGATGGACTGGGCCGGGTGGTAATAACGTTACTTTAGCTTCTAGGAAGGATTTCCCTGTGTTCACTTGGCTCCAGGCCACTCTGGGCCCAGCCGTCTCTCCACCCTCCCTGTACTGGGGTCCAGGACCTGAGGCCACTGCTCTGTGCTTCCTTCTTAGCAGCCTTAGAACAGGCTAGCGCCAACCATTCCTCTCCTTACAGCCCTCAGTGGGACTCTAGGCCCGGACCCCACCTGTGGTTGTGTGTGGCTGGCTTCCTTCCTCCCCATACCTCAGGCCAAGGGGCACCCTGGGAGAATCTCTTAGGGAAGAGGCCTCATCCCATTCTTTCCGGTTCTGTAAAATCGGAATTCAGGGGCTCCATGAACTTGGATAGGAAAAAAATTACATCTTTGTTTTCACTAACCTCTGATTGAAATTAGTGTTTCCTTCCATTACGAATGTGGCAACAACCACTGTGTGGTCAGCAGGACCCCCAACTTTGCCATTTAGAGAAATCAGACCTTTTAATTTCACACTGTAGTTGCTACAGATATCTCATGATATCTTTATATTCTTCACTCCTTAGATTTTGTTATGTAATACTACATAATATATTTGTTTTAAAAAATAGTTCGGTATTTGACATGGTCAAGCCTCTATTTTTTATTTTCTGCATTTAAAAATGTTATTCTGAGAGGGATCCATAGGCTTCATTGGGCTGTCAAAGGTTTTGCTAAAATGGTTAAGGAATACTGTTCTAGTGGGAGCAAAGTGACAAAAAGGTAGGAACAAAACAGAATGACCTCCTTCTCTACATCCTCTGGGCAGCTGCCCTGGAGCCCTTAGTTTAACTGTCCTGGTCCTGACAATGTGTCTGTGGTTCTCACTTGTTAAGAGTCCTCACTCTTGTCCTTGGGTGGGTGCTCCCTCCCTCCCAGGTTGGGTGCTCCCTCTTCTGCAGCTGTTGGGCTTTTGAGGAGGTCCCCTCCAAAGCCAAGGGCCCTGAGGGAATTAGCTGAGGTGCTTGGGCATAGAGCTGTCCTCAAGGTGGGGAGAGACCCAAAAGGGGGCCTCTATCGGAATAAAGTGACGGACTGCCCTGCATTGTCTGCAACTTGGGTACATTGATTTAGTAATAAGTATCAGTATTCCATTTTTCAAGAGAAGAAGCATAGGACTTTACTTCCTTTTTTACACATTTCTATATTTTTCAAAATTGTGATAAATAAGCATGGATTACTTTTTATTGCAATTTTTAAACCTCATATGTAAACATAATCTTGTAGGAGATTCAAGCAATCATTACACAACTATCAGAATGACTAAAATAGTAACATTGAAATAACACTGAATGCTGGTGCAGAGAAACTAGATTTGCAGAGCTAAACATGCATGTGCCCTATAACCCAGCACCTGCACTCCCGGGCATTTGTCACAGAGAAGGGAAGACTCAGGCTCACCCAAAACCCTGTACAGGAGTGTTCATAGCAGCTTTATTTGTGATAGCTAGAAGCTGGGCACAACTCAAGTGTCTGTCAACAGGTGGCCTACAACAGGTTACATAAACTGGAACTGTTGAGCAGTAAAAAGGAACGAAATCTCAATACACACAACAACCTGGGTGAATCTTCAGAGAAATGTGCTGAGTGACAAAAGCCAGTCCCAAAAGATCACACACTATGATTCTGTTTAAATGACATTCTTGAAATGACAAAGATGAATGGTTGCTGTGGGATGGGGAGGAGGTGGAAGGAAGGGGGTGTGGTTATAAAAGGTCAACAAAGAGGGATCTTCTGGTGATGGAACTGCTCTGTATTTTAACTGTGGTGGCAGATGCATGAACGTACATGTGTGATAAAATGCACAACACACAGGACTACATGTAAAACTTGGGAGATTGGAATAAGATCATGGAGTGTATCAATGTCACTATCCTGGCTGTGATATTATACTATATAGTTTTGCAAGATGTCACCATTGGGGGAGACTGGGTAAAGGGCACTCAGGATCACCTGCATGTGAACCTACAATTGTCTCAAAACAAATAATTTAATGAAAAAGATTCAAGCAGTGAGTATATTGTCCGGGAATATCCCACAGGCCGCGGAGCGGCTGGGCCCGTGAGCCATGGCTGCTGAGCCTGCGCGTCCGGAGCCTGTGCTCCGCAACGGGAGAGGCCACAGCAGTGAGAGGCCTGCGTACCGCAAAAAAAAAAAAAAAAAAAAATGTGATGTTATTCCTGCCCAAGCAATAGGTGTTCACTGTTAACAGTATGTATCTTTTCAGAACTTCACACTAACACACACACACTCACTCATACCATTTGGGGGATTATCCACATTATACGTGTTCTTCACTAGCTTGCATTTAACCTAACATGGCTTGAGGTCTGTCTGTGTTGGAATATAAGGGTCTGCCTCTTTTTTTGTTTTAGGGATTTAGGTTCTGTTAGTTGGAATCTGAAGAAGGTGGAAGTGAAGCTGAAGCTGGGGGAGCAGGTTGAGAATATTCCTAGGCTACAGACTATTGAAAGTTCTTTCATGAATACTGTTTATCCAATTGAGCTTTGTACCTCTGATGAAATGAGAGAGGTGCGAATATTGTATTTATTTCGAAGCTCAGGAAACTGCAGCCCAGCGTATTTCTTGCTTTCTGACTATCGTTTAGTATTCTGTAATGGGAGTCAGCAAACTTTTTCTATAAAGGGCCAGACACCACAGCTCTCATCCCAATCTAGAAAACTGATACTGGTGCACAATGGCTTGGAATGGGCTGCAAGGGCCCATACGGTGATTGCTATGGGCAAGGCACAGGAGTCGTATCTGGAAGGTAGAGGAGGGTGTATCCAGGGGGTCTGGTTTGGGGTTGACAAAATGCGTTTAGGGCTTCTTTCCAAGTTCTGCTTTTACATGATCTCTGGACCCCTAAACTGATGGTTCTCAGTCCTAGCAGATCCAACACTCTTTTTCTATAGCAAATACTGTAATTCCCCCTTTACTATCTTGAAATGAAATTCATAGATAATATAACCTACCTAAACACATCTTAACTGTAATATAGATTTTTGTTTTGTTTTGGTTTTGTTTTTTTGCGGTACGCGGGCCTCTCACTGTTGTGGCCTCTCCCGTTGCGGAGCACAGGCTCCAGACGCGCAGGCTCAGCGGCCATGGCTCACGGGCCCAGCCGCTCCGCGGCATGTGGGATCTTCCCGGACTGGGGCACGAACCCCTGTCCCCTGCATCGGCAGGCGGACTCTCAACCACTGCGCCACCAGGGAAGCCCCTGTAATATAGTTTTAACTGTAATATAAATGGGGAGAAAAAAAAAGGCAAGTATTTTGTCATAAAATAACATGTATTTAAATTAAAAAAAAAAAAAGGCCGGGGTGGCAGAGAGTAAATGCTTTAGGCTTTGGCCATCTGGTCTCTGTTGTAGCTACTTAGCTCTGCCATCATAGCTCAGAAGCAGCCAGAGACAAATATAAATGAGCATGGCTGTGTTCTAGTAAACCTTTATTTACAAAAACAGGTGGCAGGCTGGATTTTGCCCCTGGCCTGTAGTTTGCTGACTTCTGTGCACTTTTGCTTGTTAGTTTTTATATTCATTTTTTTCTCTGTTGGTTTGGGAGTTAGACATTCTGCTACTGTCATTTTTCTGGTTACTTGTTCAATTTGACCATGCATATTTAAAGACTAAAATTAATAATTTAACCCCCACTCCCACCCCAGCACCTGCCACACAGATACATAATATTGGGTTGGCCAAAAAGTTCATCTGGGATACTTTAATTCCAGTTATCGCTCCCAACTTATATGCAGTTATTGTCATATAAGTTTTTGTCATATAACTTTTCTTGGGCGTATACCTAGGAGTGGAGCTGCTGGGTCAAGTGGTAACTTACGTTAAACTTTTTCAGGAACTGCCAGACTGTTTTCCAAAATGGCTGTACCATTTTACATTCCCACCAGCAGTGTACGGGGTTCCAGTTTCTCCATATCTTTTACAGAACTTGTTACCTGCCCTCTATTTGTCTTATTGTTTTTTTTTTTTAAAAAATCGCAATTTACAGTATTATTTTTTACAGGTGTTTGTTTAGATCTACCACGTTTACCCATATCTTTGCTTAACATTCTTATATCTCAGATCTTACCTCTTTTTCCTATAAAAGTTTTATTGTGATATGTTACATACCATACAATTTACCTGCTTAAAGTATGCAATTTGGTGGTTTTTACTATATTCACAGATATGTGTAAGCAGCATCACAGTCAATTTTAGAACATTTTCATCACCTAAAAAAAATTCTGTACCCTTTAGCCATCACCTCCTTATCTCCTCATCCCCAGCAGCCCTAAGCAACTACTAATCTACTTAAAAAAATTAATTTATTTATTTTTGGCTGCATTGGGCCTTTGTTGCTGTGCGTGGGCTTTCCCTAGTTGTGGTGAGCGGGGGCTACTCTTTATTTTGGTGCGCAGGCTTCTCATTGCGGTGGCTTCTCTTGCTGCGGATCACGGGCTCTAGGAGCGCAGGTTTCAGTATTTGTGGTGCGTGGGCTCAGTAGTTGTGGCTCGCAGGCTCTAGAGCACAGGCTCAGTAGTTGTGGCACACGGGCTTAGTTGCTTTGCAGCATGTGGGATCTTCCTGGACCAGGGCTAGAACCCATGTCCCCTGCATTGGCAGGTGGGTTCTTAACCACTGCGCCACCAGGGAAGCCCCCTAATCTAATTTTTATCTCTATAGGTTTGCCTATTCCAGATATTGCATATGAATGGAATCATTCAATAGGTGGTCCTTTATGACTGGCTTCTTGCACTTTAGCATAATATTTGCAAGGTTCATGTGTATTGTAGCAGGTATCAATACTTCATTTCTTTTTATGGCTGAATAATATTCCATTGTATAGATATACTGTATTTTGTTTATCCATTCATCAGTTTGATGAGCATTTGGGTTGTTTTCACTTTTTGGCTATTATGAATAATGTTGCTATAAATATGTGTATAAATTTTTCTGTGGACATATTTTTACGTTTCTTGGGCATATACCTAGGAGTGGAGCTCAGGAGCTCAGGAATTTCAGGAACTGCCAGACTGTCTTCCAAATGGCTGTACCATTTTACATTCCCACCAGCAGTGTACAGGTTTCCAGTTTCTCCATATCTTTGACAACACTTGTTACCTGCCCTTTTGTTTTTAGCCATCCTGGTGGGTATGAAATGGTATCTCATTGTGGTTTTGATTTGTATTTCTGTGAAGACTAAGAGCATTTTTTAATGTGCTTATTGCCCATTTGTATATTTTCTTTGGAGAAGTACCTATTCAGGTCCTTTGATCACTTTTAAATTATGTTATTTGTTTCATTGTTGAGTTGTAGGGATTCTGTATATTGTGGATAGTAAGCCCTTAACAGATATATGATTTGCAAATATATTCTGTCAGAGACCTTTTCACTTTTTTGATAATGTTCTTTGTTGTAAAATATTTGCAATTTAAAAACTTTACTTGTTCATTTGAAATATAGTTGATGTACAATATTATGTTAGTTTCAGGTATACTACATAGTGATTTGACATTTGCATACATTATGATATGATTACCATGATAAATCTAGTAACCATCTGTCCCCATACACAAAAAAGTTTTTAACTTTGATGAGGTCCAGTTTGTCTGTTTTTCTCTTTTGTTGTTTGTGCTTTTGGTGTCATATCTAAGAATGCATTGCTAAATCCGAAGTCATGAATATTTTCCCCTGTTTCTTCAAAGAGTTTTAGCTCTTAAATTTAGTTCTTTGATCCATTTTGAGTTAATTTTTATATATGATTTGAGGTAGAGATCCAACTTCATTCTTTGTATGTGGATATATAGTTGTCCCAGCACCATTTGTTGAAGAGACTATTTTTTCCCATAAATGTATGGGTTTATTTCTGGATAGTCAATTGTGTGCCATTGATATATATGTCTATACTTATGCTTGTACCCTGCCTTGATTACTGTTGCTTTTTAGTAAGTTTTGAAATTGTTCTTTTGCAAGATTGTTCTGGCTATTAGGAGCCCCTTGTAATTTCATTATGAATTTTAGAATCAGCTTGCCAAGTGCTACAAGGAAGCCAGCAGAGATTGTGATAGGGATTGTGGTGAATCTGCAGATTGCTTGCATATGGCCATCTTTATAATAGTAAGTCTTCCAGTTTGTTAACATGGGATGCTGTTCCATTTATTCAGATCTTTGTTTTTCTTTCAGCAGTCTTTTCAGAGATACATTTTGTACTTTGTTAAGTTTATCCCTGAGTGTTTTCTTTTTGCTGTTGTAAATGAAGTTGTTTTCTTAATTCCATTTTTAGATTGATCATTGCAAGTGTATAGAAATACAATTTGTTTTTGTATATTGATCTTATAGCTTACAACCTTGCTGAATTTATTAGTTCTAATAGTTTTTTACTGAATTTCTTAGGATTTTCTCTATATAAGATCATTTAGAGATAGTTTTACTTCTTCCTTTCTTTGGTTGCCTTTTATGTCTTTTTCTTGCATAACAGCCCTTGGCTAGAACCTTTAGTGCAATGCTAAATGCAAGAACAGACCTGTCTGATTTGTTTCCGGTCTTATTGGGACAGCATTCAGTCTTTCATCATTATGTGTAATGTTAGCTTTGGGCTTTTCGTAGCTATCCTTTATTGGGTTGAAGAAGTTCCCTTCTTTTCTTAAATTGTTGAATGTTTTTATCATGAAAGGATGTTGGATTTTGTCAAATGTCTTTTCTGCGTCGATTGATATTTATTATCATGTGTTTTGTTTTTCTATAGCTATGACATATTAATTTATTTTTGGATGTTAAAACCAACCTTGCATTCCTGGGATAAACCCCACTTGGTCTATGATTCTTCTTATATATTGCTGGATTCAATTTGCTATAATTTTGTTGAGGCTTTTTGTGTCCATTCTCATAAGAGGTATTGGTCTGTAATACTGGCCTTGTCGAATGAGTTGGGAAGTATTTCAGCCTCTTTTTTTTGGAAAGGTTTGAGAAGGACTGATGGTAATTCTTCTTTAAATATTGATATTTGATAGAATTCACCAGTGAAGCCATCTGGGTCTGGGCTTTTCTTTGTAGGTAGTGTTTTGATACCCAGTTAAGTCTCTTTACTTGGTATAGAAAATTGTGCTATTTCTTCTTGAGTCAGTTTTTGTAGTTTGTACCTTTTTAGGAGTTTTTCCATTTTATCTAAGTTGTCTAATTTATTGGCCTACAGTTGTTTACAGTTTTCCTCTTCTTGAAGTATATCTTTTAGAAGTTACTTTAGTGAATGTCTTTTGGTAAATTCTCTTTGTATCTGTTTATCTGGATATATTTATATTTTGTCATAGTTTTGAAAGGTAATTTTTTCTAGGTACAAAGAAGAGGTTGATTATTTTTCTATTAGCATTTAACCATTTTATGCAACATTATCTGACTGTGGATGTTTCTGCTGAGATGTTTTCTGTCAGTCTAACTGTCTTTCCTCAGGAGGTGATTATTTTCTCTGTGGTTGCTTTTAAAGTCTCCTCTTTTTAAATTTGACATTTTAGTGCAATGTGATTAGGTGTGGTGTACTTTTAATTTATTCTGCTTGGTGTATGTTGTGCTTTCTCTATTTGTGGATGTGTCTTTTATTAGTTCTGGAAAATCCTCAACCATTTTCTCTTCACATATTTTCTCTTCTCCATTACCCTATTCTCTTCTTCTGGGACTCTAATTAGATATATATATCAGAGCTCATTTTTATCATTTTCTTCAGTTCTACCTTCCCATTCACTGATTCTTTCTTCACCTGTGTCTAATCTGTTCATTCATTTGTTCAATGAGTTTTCCACTTCATTAGTTATATTTTTAATTTCTCTCAAAGTTCCGTATGGCTCATTTTCATATCTGTTTGGTATTTTTGATAGTTCCTTGTTGCTTGCCCTCTTTTAAATTCCATCTTTTATTTCTTTAAACAATTTATGAATAGTTGTTTTATATTCTGTATCTAAGTTACAGTAAAATTTTGGAGGTAAAAAATCTCTTGTTATTTTACTGACTCATCCTTGCTGCTTTGTTTGCTTGGGTTTTTAATTATGTATGATTGTGAGCTCATATTTGTTTGATTTTGATCTATGAGAATCTTGGGGACCTAAACAGGGGATGCTTTCCTCCAGAGGAAATATGGATTCTTGACTTAAGGGAGAAGTATCAGGTTTAGACCCTGTGCTCCATGGCTTATTCCTAGAAACCATGCCTGCACTGACGTTGCCTACAGGGCAGCTTAGCCTTCCAATTGCTCCTTGCTCAAAACTCTAGTTTCAGCTCCTGTGGGAGTGAGTGTGAGAAGAGGGGATTGGGTTGGGGATTTCCTTTACCTTCTGCAAGCCTAGCAGTGCATTAAAAGTGTTAACAGGGATATCATTGTTTTGTAGGAGGTGCCTTGGAAGTTCTCCATACACCTAAAAGTGTTGTTCTCCTTAATATGGTCACATAATTAATTGTCATTTATTTGGGTGTTATCTTTAATTTGTTACTGTTAAAAATGTTTACATTCACATTTTTGTACTTTAACCCTTGTGCACTTAAGCATATCTTCCAGAGTGATCCTTAGAAGTTAAATTGCTAGATTTATTTTTTATAGATTGTCATATTGTCCTCCTGAAAAGATTTTGCCAATTTATATTCCTTCTTGTAACAGTCGAGGGTCCTGTTTCCCACATGCCCTCCAAATTACTTGATATTTCTAGTATTTAAAAGTTTGATTTTAATTTTCTAGGCTTTTGTTTCATTAACCATTTGTAATGTTGAAATACAGCACATATAGAAAAGTGCACAGAAAGAGGTAAAGCTCAATGATTTGTCATAAAGAAAACTCTTGGAGAACTACCAGTTAGGTCTGAATATGGAACACTGGCAGCTAATTAGAATCCCTATTGGTTTCCTGTACAGTTATTCCTCTTGCCTTTCTCCCTCAAGTTAACTATTGTATTGACTTACATACCTATAGTTTAGTTGTTTTTGAACTTTATTATTACAGAATCATGCATATATCTCGTGTCTTGTTTTTTTTTTTATGTTCTATATAACATGTATAAGATTTACTCATGTTATTGCATGCATTTCCATATTTTCAGTGCTTTGTAGTGATCTATTTAAATGGATATCACCCATTCTACTGTTGATGTATATTTGAGTTGCTCCCAGTTTTGACCGTTATGAATAAAGTTTCTGCAAAACATTCTTGTACAGATCTCTTAGTGTACATGCACATACGTTTCTCTTGGGTATATTCCTAGGAGTGGAATTTCTGGGTCAGAGGTGTGAGCATATTTAGCTTTAGTAGGTACTATGTAATAGTTTTACCTGTTTATATTCCCTACAACAGGCTAGGGTAGTTCGACAGACTAGGGGGTTCCTGTGGCCCCATACCCTCTCTGCCACTGGGCTGTGGGTCTTTTTAATTTTAGCCATTCTAGTGAATGTGTAATGGTAGCTTATTGTGGTAATGAGATTCAACACCTTTTCATATGTTTATTGGCCATTTATATTTTCTTTTCTATGAGGCACCTATTTAAGTCTCTTGCCCAGTTTTTTGTATGGTTGTCTGTCTTTTTCTTATTGGTTTGAAGGAAATCTTTATGTATTCTGGATAGATGCTCATTGTCAGATATGTGTGCTACAGATATCTTCTTCCACTTGCCATTTTACTCTCTTAATAAAGTCATTTTCAGAAGGGGAGGTCATAATTTTAAGGTCATTTAATTTACATCTTTTTCCTTCTTTAGCAGTCTTTAAGTTTTATCTACCTTAAAGTCACACAGATATTTTAGAAACTTTGTTTTGCCTTCTGCAAATTGATTTTTGGTATGGCATGAGGTAAGGTTTTATTTTCATATGCGGTTGTCCTAGAATCATAGGAATTGTCCTGATCACTCTAGAGTCATAATGAATCTTGATACCCAGTAGAGTAAATCCTTCTACTTTCTTCAGGAATGTCTTTCTTTTAATTAATGCCTTGGCTCTTCTTGACCTTTTGCTTATCTGTACAAATCTTAGAATCAACTTGTTCAAGAAAAGAAACAGACTCACAGATAACAGAGAACAAATGAGTGGTTATCACTGGGGAGAGGGATGAGGGAGAGGCAAGATAGGGGTTGGGGATTAAGAGGTACAAATTACTATGTATAAAATAAATAAGCTACAAGGGTATATTGTACAACATAGGGAATATAGCCAATAGTTAATAATAGTTATAAATGGTGTATAACTTTAAAAAGTTGCGACTCACTGTGTTGTACACCTGAAGCTTATATAATATTGTACATCAGTATACCTAAAAAAAATTTTTTTTTAAAGAATGAACTTTGTTCAGTTCTACAAGGAAAAGCAACAACAGACCTTTTGGGATTTTGATTGACTTGGCTTTAAAATGATGACAAGAGTTGACATCCATACAATATTAAGGCTTCCAACATGGGCGTTTTCTTTTTATTAGGTGTTATTTAAAGTCTGATAAAACATTTTATGATTTTCTTTAGAGAGATCTTATATTTTATTAGATATATTCCTAGATATTTGATAGTTTTAGATATAGATGGTATCTATGTGGATATATAGGAATGTAATTGATTTTTCTACTTTGACCTCTTTATCTGTCAACCTTGTTGAAGTCACTTACTAATTCTAACAATCTATAGCTTCTGTTGGATTTTCATTATATATAATATATGTAATATATGTATGATTATATATAATCATATTGTTTGTGAATTTGATTTTTTTCCTTTCCGATCCTTATACTTTTCACTTATTTATTTTGTTTTGCCTAACTGCATATAGTTAATTTTTGTTCCCACTCTCAAAGAGAAAGTATTTACCATTAAGTAAATTGTTTGCTGTAGGTTTTTTTGGGCGTTGCTTAGTTTATTTTTAAAATAAATAACCATTATCAAATTAAGGAAGCTCCCTTCTATTCCTGATTTGTTAAGAGTTTTTATCAGGAGTGGGTGTTGAGTTTTTCAATGCTTTTTCTGTTTCTGTTGAGAAGATCATGTGACTTTTCTCCTATTTTCTTTTAATGTGATTACAGGTATACCTCAGAGATATTGTGGGTTTGGTTCCAGACCACCACAATAAAGCAAATATCTTAATAAAGCGAGTTACATGAATTTTTTGGTTTCCCAGTGCATATCAAAGTTATGTTTACACTATATTAAGTGCACAATAGTATTATGTCTTAAAAAATGTATATACATTAATTAAAAAATATTTCATTGCTAAAATATGCTGACCATCACCTGAGCCTTCAGCAAGTAATCTTTTTGCTGGCAGAGGGTCTTGCCTCGATGTTCATGGCTAATGACTGATCAGGGTAGTGGTCAGGGTGGTGGCTGCTGGAGGTTGGTGTGGCCATGGCAATTTCTTAAAATAAGACACCAGTGAAGTTTAACACGTTGGCTAACTCTTCCTTCCATGAATGATTTATCTGAAGCATGAAATGCTCTTTGAAAGCACTTAACCCACAGCAGAACTTCTTTCAAAATTGGAGTCAGTCCTCTCAAACTCTGCTGCTGCTGCTTTATCAACTAAGTTTACATCATATTCTCAATTCTCTGTCATTACAGCAATCTTAGCAGCATCTTCACTAGTAGATTCCATCTCAAGAAACCACTTTCTTTTTGCTCATCCAGAAGAAGCAAGTCCTCATCCAGTAAAATTTGCTCATAAGATTGCAGCAATTCAGTCACATCTTTGACTTCAGAGTTGAAACACCTGGGTTTGAGTCTAGCATAGCAGTGCAGAGTGGACAGGTCGTTCTATGTCTGTTTCCTTATCCATAAACTGGGACACTAGCAGTGCCTGCCTGTGGGGTTGCTGTGGGGATGAAGTGAGTTAACAGTTGGTGATCCCTCTGTTTTGCAGTGTCATTCATGGAAGCTGCATGACATTCTAGTGTGCTATGTGATCTGGGGACATTTTGTTGCTCTAAGCAGGGCCTTGGTGTGTGTCTGTGTGCCGCTGTCTTGAGGTATAGAGTGGTATGCTCAGTGCTGTCAGTGTGGCTAGCACATCAATAGCTGACGCCACTTACTGCTTTTTCTTCCAAGGTGGGCTGTGATTGTCTTGCCAAAGACAAGCCCTAGGTCCCAGGTTTTGGAATCAGGGTCCATACACTGCCTGCAGTGAGAGGTCAGAGGGCAGCACTGGCCTCTAATGAGCTCTTTGGGACTGGGTCTTCCTAACCTACCCCCAGGTCTGGGACCAGTTCTTGGACCTCTCCAGTGGGGAAGGGTGTGTGTGGCAATGCCATGGAGCTGACCTCTCCTTCCCCTGCAGGTTCAGCAGTACCGGGTCGCCATGACTGCGAAAGACTGCTCCATCATGATCGCACTCTCTCCTTGTCTGCAGGATGCAAGGTGAGGCACCTGCTACTGTGTCGTGTGTCCTTGGTCTAGCAGGGTTTTGTGGATTGGCAAGAGAGTTGGTGTCCCTATATTTAGAGAGGCTCTGGCAGGATCATGTTTATTAACAGAGGCCTATTTCCAAGGCCTACTTGATATCATGGGGATTATTAACTCTTGCTCTTTAGAAGTTTGTAATACAGTCAAAAAGACATTATTGAGAATAATTTTAAAAGCTTGTTCATTCAAGTTTACTATTATTTTCTAAGAAAATATCTCAAGGGCTTGGATACTGTGGTCCAAATTCTTTCTCTCAAAGAAAACCCCAAGCTACCATCATGGCTCAGAGGCCCAAGAAGCTGTAGGTTCCCGTGGGCCTTATTTTTCCTCCTTTTACCAGGTCCTGATGTACCGACCTTTATAGTCGTTTCGAAGCCTTTAAAACAACATTCCATTGTTCTGCTTCCTCTTTGCAGCATCTTCTCCTGGACGTCATTATCCAGTCCCCTCTGTGCCTTTTTTAGGAATTCAGGATGAACCTGATAATCTTCTCTGTGATTAGATGGCATCCTCAGCATTGATCTTCAGGGTGCCAAACCCCACACACAGTTTTGCAGAATGTTTCACAATCATCTGATGTGTGTTCCTGGGTCAAGATGATCTCGTCACTGGCTGCCAGCCACCCGTTTTTCCGATGCTTTTGAACTAAACATTCCCAGGAGTCCTGCTTCTTGGCAGGCACAGAATTGTCCACTTTCTGATAGGAAACACAGAGGGACATTTATAGGGCGTAACTGAAATATTTTAAAAAAAAAGGTGGTTCTATTTAGTTGAAAACTCTTATTATCCCCTAAGAAGATGCCCCCACTGGTTAGTGACAGGAATCCATTTGGATTAAGCAGTGTTGTTAGATGAGAGAAAACCACACAGATGTGATTATCTATTGCCCTTCCTGAAGCAAGGATGCAGTCAGGATACAGAAATGTGAGGGGCTGAGGGCCAGGAGTCCTGACACCCTTGGCCAGCTGCTCAGCAGAAACCGACATGGTGGGAGAGGAGCGGGGACACGTGTCTAGAAACTTCTGAGCCGTGTGATCACCAGTGTCATCCCCAGGGCAGAGAAGCATTTCAGGTGTCAGGAACCTCAGGCCTGGGCTCACTGGGAGCTTGAGGTCAGCAAACGGTCAGACTCTCCTCAGCAGTGGCTCTTGGGCCGTGCTCCCACCAGCCTCTGCGTGATGGACTCCTCTCTTTATTCATGTCATCTTATTGGGTGTTGGTTCTGATGTGATGTGAGGTATCCTATAAAATGTGCAGCCCTGTTGAGGGCCAGAGATGTTCACTGTCCCAGCCCCGCTGTGTGGAGCTTGGGTTTCAGGCCCTGAGACTGAGACTCAGAAGCAAGACCTTAATTTGTACACATGTTCTCTGCTGTTCAGGAGGGAGTAGCTAAGACCCCAGCAAATGAGCCAGGGATTCGTTTTTCCTGTAAATAGTATTTCTGAGCAGGAATTGAGCTAGAGTCTAGGCCTTGATTAGGTTCATTAAATAGGAATGTTTTATCTGCCTTCCCTCTCCCAGGCAGGAGGTTTTGAAATTGGTATTTTGTTTGCTTGTTTTGTTTTTTTAATAATTTTGAAATTTAGAAGAGTAGTACACATGGAGAAACCAGGACTCCTGAATACTTCTCTCGGGCTAAACTGAGCTCATGTAATGTATTTAACCCATCATTTGGATGCATACTATGTATCAAGCACTCTGAGAGCTAAGTGATATATATAGCAATCTTAGTACAAAATTCAGAATTAGCCTGAAAGTGTTTTTTAAGTACAAGTAATTGTTCATATTTTATTATAAGCACACAACTATTACAATACTTAGAAAGACCACAACTAAACCCTAAGAAACAAAACACCAAACACTGCAGATACAATTTGAGAATAAAACGTGAGACTAGATCTCTCTCTCCAAAAGTGAAAAAGTATAAAGGAGCAAGAGTTTCTCACCAGACGATAAAGGACACGAAAAGAGAAGTCTGTCCTCAACATTTTATCCGTTTGGCTGTTGAATAGCCAGATCTACTTTCCCCATTTTCTTAGGTTTTGTAATACTTGGCTCACGATAAAGTAACTTTCTTAGCATTCGTTTATACTACTGGGATATGGTGAATATCAATCGAGTATTCTACATAATTGCTTTTCCATCTTTCTGCACATTAACTCTCTCTTGTCTGGTGTGCTGGCGGGTATCACAGTAGGTGCCTCTCTTGCAGAAGCTTCTAGCACTAGTACATACAGTTGGCATAGACAGAGATGGAATGCATATTGATGCACAGAATGGGTACTCTTTGTGGGTTGGGTTGAGAGGATTTGGGAGGTTTGTGTATTCTGAAATTGTTCTTTTGCTTCCAGCTCCGATCAAAGGCCCATTGTCCCTTCATCGAGATCCAGGTTTGCCTTCTCCGTGTCTGTGCTGGATCTTGACCTCAAGCCCTATGAGAGCATTCCTCATCAGTATAAACTGGATGGCAAGATAGTCAACTACTATTTAAAGACTGTACATGCCAAAGACGCCACCGTGATGCCAACTAGGTTCAAGGAAAGCGAAGATTGCACATTAGTTCTCCATAAGGTCTAACTTTTTTCCTGTAGTGGTTTTGAAACTTGAACATAGAATGTGAAGGTTGAATGATAGAGTTTCTGTTGTGTTGGGTGACTTTTGGCTGTGAATGTTTTTGCTTTTCAACCCCTGTTCAGGTGGGACTGCCTCTGGGAGACACAGAATGGAAGAGCACTAGAGACATCTTCCAGGACAAGGAATGTTGGACGTGAGCCCAGCAGTGTGCTGTGCCCGGGAGGCCCCTCTGGGCAGTTCTCCCTTTCCACGCAGGGCTCACGTCTAATCTCTAAAAAGCCTTATAAGACCCAAGGTTTGGCTTTCCTACCACCAGAATCCTAACACAGAAAACTTGAATTGTCACATATACCTTAGAGTTTGGACTTCTAAGAAAACACAGATACTACTGGAACTTTCCCAGCTGAGTTACTTGGTCACTTTTCCAATGCAAGCCATGTGTCAGCGCAGGTTTAGTGGTTCCCTGCTGTGGAGAGCAATAAGTTGTTGATATGGACATCAGTTTTGAGCAGTGGACTCAGAGTCCCTGTGGAGATGCCATACCCACCGCTCTGCACAGGGTCAGCAGGGAGCGTGGCACTCAGGGCAGGGGTTGACACCACTCATGCGAGCACTGACTTTTTTTTTGTGCTGAATGATTTTATCCTCTTTAACTTTAGGGGAGACAAGGTGTTCTTTCCCACCTGAAATTGCTGCTGTGGGAGCTGGAAGCAGGGCTGCAACTCTGAGCTGCTGTGCCCAGCGTGGGTGTCATGGGGTGGCTGTGCTCCTGCCAGCTCTGGGTTCCTGGCATTTTTGGGTGTTTGGGAAACCTCAGCTACTTCTGCCAGAGCCAGCATCGAGTTTTCCCTCCTTCCCCATACCTGTTCCTCCCTTGGGTTTCACTAAGATGTGTGGTGTTAGTGGCCTTGAGTGGTGCTGGACCACCTCCCCATCGGGGCTGCCCAAAGCCCTGCTTCCGCAAGACTCCTGGCTGGCACTATGAGGGTTCTTGTTGTGGTCACCAAAAGTGTGCCCAGCTGCTATGAAAACTGTTGGGAATCTTGGCTTCAGTTTTTTATTCTATGGTAGGTTGTATAGATTATTTATATCATCATTTTGAGGGACTAATGAAGGCTTATTGTAATATAATATTAGTGAAGCCGTGGGATTGTATGAAAATACTACACAAAAAATAAGAATATTTTGCTGATTGTAAATTTTTGTGGGGAATTTTGTGATAAATTGAGAATTATGCTTATTAGAATCAAGCCAGCTCTTCCAGAATTTATTCTCCAATTCTGTCCTATCATTTACTTCTTACTACCATTTACCACTTACTACTTAATTCTACACTCAGAGGTTCAAAAACATATTCAAATGACACACATCTCTCATTCATGTGGTGTGTTGGGGTACAGGGGCTTTGGAGATTCCACTCATAGGGATGTGCATGGAGCCGCGTTCTCATGGGCAAGTTGCAGGCTCCAGAGTGCGTGGAAGTAGGCAGCTTCCAGAGTTGTTTTGGCCTGAGGTTCCTTGTTGCTGGCCTGGGGTGAGGATGGTCTTGGCCAGGGTGTGCAGAGGACCCTGAGTGCCTGTGTGCAGAGCTCCGGAACGCCAGCTCAAGGAGGTGGGCTGGGTAGCCTCCTGTTGCCTGTCCTGGCTGGTCTGGACTGTCTGAAAACCATCACCCTCTACTTGGGGGGAAGAGGTGATAGATGAGTGTCCCCTGCTAGAGGGTCTTGACCCAACCCTTTGCTCTTCTCACACTCCACCACGGCCCCTGCTCTGAGGCTTTCATTTGATCGAAACAATGTTTTCACCCATTCTACTTTAAACTGGCAACTCAGGTCAGTGCAGCACTTAGACTCTGGGGGACTTTAATGAAAACACTGTTTCTTCTGTGCAGAGGGACCAGGGGTGCTAAGGTCCTATGTGAAGGGACAGTGCCGTATTTGCTGTCTTCCTGTGTTTTTTTATGCTAACCGCTCTACTTTTTTTGTGGAAGACCAAGAAGAGTGAATGTCAGAGGATTTGCTGCTGAGAGGTGCTGTGAAAGCCTCCAAGTGCTGCTTTCCAGAGCCAGGAGGCGAGGAGGGTGGTGTGGCTCCCCAGAGGTTTCTGAGGAATGTCTAAGAGATGAGGTTGCATTGGCAAGCCCTCCAAGAGTCCCTAGGTGGTGGGTGACACGAGGAGGGTCAACCTTTGAGATGGGCTGGGGCCACCTCTGCCGTCATATTCATACCATGGTGGGGCGCAGAGTGGCTCCCCACATCCCAGGGTGGGCAGCCACTCCTGTACTTCCTCAGATGTTGAGTTTACTTTTAAAAATACACTATATGTGTCACTTATTTGGTATTTTGAATTTAAATAACTGTATTTATTTTTCATGTCCTGACAACTTATATATAATGTGCCATAACTGCATAAACATGTTCTAGAGGTAAGGTTTCTAAGTGGAAAAGAGCAAATTTTTATATTCAATAAAATCACATGCCTCCAGGTGCAGCATCTTACTTCTGTGTGTAGTTTTTCACTGTTTGGGAACTAGTTGCTTGCCTCTGTGTGAAGTGATTTAATCAGACTTTCCAGAGTGGCTTCAATGCCCAGCACGCCCAGTAGGGTTCGGAAGCTGAGAGGAGCAGTTTCTATGACTCCGTTCTTGTCCAGTTCCAGGGCTGTAAAGAAAACAAACTGGGTGAGAAACTTCACCGAGACAATGCCCTCATTCTCTGCTGGCCACACTGAATGGGAAGGCAGGACGACTGAATCATGACCTTGAACAGAGCACTTACCCAAATGCCTGCGGCAGAGACATTGAGCACTCAGCCTAGGAGGGCCGTGGGGGAGCAGTCCCCCTTGCCTGTGCTTTTTGAGTGATTATGGACAAAAATATTTTGAAAACTGATTTAAAAAGTACACTAATGAAATTTTTGACTTTTGATTCTTGCCATATAAACCCAGATGAAATAAGTAGGTGTCTGTGTTGAGCATAGTGAGAAATCACCAGAACATCCCTACCTTGCAGCGGCACTTTGGTGAGAAGATCCAGCTTTGGCAAAACCTTCCCTTCTTCATCTATTTGTATCCTCCAAACAATTACTAGTTCAAACCTGAAAGAGGTAAGACGCATTGCTAAGTGCTCTTGAAATCAGACTAAACTGTATGCAGCACCTGCCTCTCTCTCTAGAGGAGAGAATGCCCACCCAGGCAGGAGTGCTGCTGTCCTCCCAACCATCCTGGGAGTTCCTGCCCTTCCCCAAGGCCGTACTCGGACTCCCCTGATCTTAAAGACCCACAGATGAAGAGAGAATATGGCCAGTGAAACATGAAAAGATGTTCAACATCATGAACAAACAGGAAAATGGGAACTAAGACCATAGTAAGCTACTGCAATATACCCACTGCATATTACTGTGATCATACAAGTGAAGTACAGGATGTAGAGCAATAAGAGCTTAAAAATTACTGCTGGGAAACATAAATTGATAAACTACTTTGAAAAGAATTTGGCAGTGATAGCTGAATCTGTCCTATGACCCAGGAATTTCACTTCTAGGTATATGCCTAAGAGAAGCTTGTGTACTTGTGTGCCAGAGGACATGAACAGGAATGTTAGAAATAGTGGAAAATGATGAATAACCCAAATGCCCAAGACCTGAAGGATGCAGAAATACATATATTCACCTAATGGAGTATAAGCACTGAAAATGAATGAACTACAGCTACATGCACCATCAGAGGTGAATTTTGGAAATAATGTTGAATAAGGCAAGTTCCAGAAGCTTACATAACTACAACACCATTTTAAGGCTTGGAAACAAAACATCTTTAGGCACAGG
Organism: Monodon monoceros; assembly: GCF_005190385.1. Lineage (NCBI taxonomy): Eukaryota > Metazoa > Chordata > Mammalia > Artiodactyla > Monodontidae > Monodon > Monodon monoceros. The sequence continues at coordinate 24,214,308 of NW_021703782.1, read as the reverse complement.
TCACAGAAGCACATCCTGTCCATGTGCACATAAAGGTGCCCATGGTGGGTGGAGGGAGACCCAGATGAGTTCTCCCCTCACTCAGTGCTTGCTGACTCCCCACATTTCTTGAAATAAGTTGGTGAAAATAGAGCTCCACCCCTCGTGGCCTCCCCTCCTTGGCCTCCTAAGGACCCCAGCAGTGAGACTGGCACCTTTTCCTCACAGACTCCGTCTGTGTTTACAGTCCCCACATGGTCCCCCTTGTGCTCTCCTGCCATCGGCTGCTTATCTGTATGACTCCACAGACATAGCTCAAGATGTCAGTTAGGTGGTTTACATTTGTTTTCTATTTGTAATCCTCATTTTTAACAGGAAACAACCGTCTGGGTGTTGGGGAGGGACTTGGTGGGGCCTGTGCACTCACCCTGGTCGGCTGGGGTTCCTGATGCCCATGCAGCTGGAGGAGGCCCCCTCTGAAAGGTGCACAGCCTCTGGGTACTTTTCCTGTGGGGAGAAGAAACGGTTAGAGAAATCTGTGGGGTGCAGGGACGCTGTTCAGGTGACTGAAAAGAAGCAAGAAACCCTTTTCAGGTGTGTCTCGCATTCCCTGAAAGTCTTTAATTTTCAGGTGTGCCATTTTCTCATCCAGGCATCATGGCGTCCTGGCCATGGCCGTCCCCACTCCTGCCTTCTGTGGTCATCAGCACTGCCTGTTCTAGATCTCCACTGACACACAGCCTCCAGGATTCCACACCATCAAGTGCCCAGTGTTAACAGGTTACAGAACTCCATTCTGATTTCACTGGCTTGCAGGGCCCCACAGCGTTTGGCCGACCTGCTTCCTTTGTCTGTGTCTTGTGACCAGGACAGCTTGAGGAGGCTGGTCAGGCATGCCGGCCAGCTGACCCACCAAGGTGATGCTGATCCTGATGACTGAAGTGAGGTGCTGTCTGCCAGGTTTCTCATTGTAAAGCAAATGTTTTTCTCTAGAGTGCTAGCATTTGGCCTTAAAAGCCTTTCAAACTGAGGCCTGTGGGCTGGTCCCCACCACAGTGGATGCTTCCACCATCTGTCCTCACACTTGCTGCCGAATGGCCCTAGCCTGCATATTGGTAACTGTGGGCACTTGGCTCCTGCACAGCCCGCGCGGGGCCACCTGGATTCTCCTAGTGACCTGTGTGTCTCCCCCAGGCATGGTGTCTGGCTATTCTGGATAATAGGGTTTCAGGGAGCATGCTCTGCTAAAAGTTAGCTTCATGATGAGATCGTGTACCATTTTAGAGTCAAAAGTATCCTCTCTAAAATGGAAATGAAGTCAAATTTCACGAGTTTCTAGGCTTGCAACTCTAAAGTAGGGTTGGCTTTTCCCTCCATGTAATGTAATAGTTCTGGAAATGTCTGCTTCTATTATTTGTAGGGGGCTCTGGGAACCTCTAGCATTAGACTTGTAGATCGTTAGAATAACAAAGCTTTGCAAGAATCTGAACAGAATGTTCACAACAAATAGAGTAATGAGTGGCCCCATCTTCTCAATTCTTGGAAAAACTTATTTTTGTTTGTTCTTGTGAGAACAGATTGCGGGGTTGGGGTGATATGATAGAGACTAAAAGTAGGCTCCACAGTAAGATTCTAAGTTCCAAAAGGGTCAGCTTTTGAAAGACACATTTTCTTTCCCTCTTCTCACAGCTCCTGCTGTAGAAACGGACACCTGGACTGATGCTGAAATCACATGTAAGCCCGGCCATGTCCCAAATCCAAACCCAAACCCAGCCATCGTGGCTGCCCCAAACCTCGTGGAAGGAAAGTGAGGTGCGGCTTCCTCTGAGAAATGTCTGATCTAGCAGCGAGTCAGAGAAACCCCTCCTCCTGCAAGAGAAGGGGCAGGGCTGGAACTGTGGGTGAGCAGAACTTGCCTGCTTCAGAGGATGGGGCCTTCCTGAGGATGCAGGTACTTGATGGGCTGAAGAAAATCAGCTCCCGTCAAATGAGGTCTTGTGGGGACAAAGATGTGTCATAACCTTTAAAGGGCCAGCCACATATCAGTGAGTTTGTTGCCAACGTGTGAGGCCAGTGCTCTCAGACCCCTGTGTGAGAAAGATGCTGATGGAGCGAGAACACGTCCAAACACCAAGCCATTCTGACCAAAGGCTGGGTTGGGCCTGGTTTAAACTTAGATGATTTCTAATTTCAGCGAAATAGTTTTTATGAGAAAATGTATACCTAAGTTTTTAAAATGGAAAGAGTGCTGGGTGATTTTTAAACCTCAGGCTCTTCTAAATTAATAACAGCTGTATGAGGAATGTAAAGGAGAACATGTGAATGTGGCAGTGTAACTTCCAGGCTGAGCTGGAAGCACATGGCCTGGGCCAGTTCCAGCCTGAGGCTCAAGGGCTTGGTCTGCTTCCAAGCAGACCTCACAGCCTCTCTAGGCCTTCTCCTCATGAGCAAAAGGAGGGTTTAGATTAGAAACTTTCTCTAAAAAAAATAAAATTTACTCTCTTTAGTTTTTAAAATAAAAAACCAAAAGTAGAAACACTAACGTTAGGAAGAGATCAGGCATTTAGTATGTGTTTCTGGAGACCTTTTAGGGGCTTGTGTGGAAAGTTCCCTTTTATACAAGTTAATAATATTGCCCTGTTTATCCAGCTTCATTCATTTGTCTGGTGACCTCAAATATTCAAAGCTGACAGGAAGAAAGCAACTAAAGGCTGAAGAGTAGCCCAGAGACGCAACATAAAAAGCACAGTCTAGATACCGTCAACGATAGAAATACAAAGGGTGGGTCTCATCCACATGAGACATGTACAGGTGGCTTTGAGGGAGAAGACAGATAAGTTGTGAAATGTGATACAACTCTAAATGCAAAGTGGGCCTGAGGTCATAGCATAAAATCAGCATATTTCAATAGCGATTGAAAGTTTTACATATTACCATATTTGACATTCAGAAAAGCCAGCTGAATCACCAAGAAAGGATTAAGATGATGTACTCTGATAAGGCAGCAATCTGGCCAATATATTTTAGAATATTTAACATGAAAAAATAGCTTCACACAGAAAAAGTTGACTGGAAAGTTATCAGCCTGACCTGGAAAGCACCTTAGATACTTCACATGCTGCCACTGGTGAAACTAAGGTCGAGGTCTGGTACATAAAGGGAGCAAATGGGAGGCCTGTGCTTCCCAGCGTTGTTGGGAAGGCTGGGAACAGGCTGCATGGTGTGGGTCCTTTGCACACACTGGGCCTGTCAGCCTTCCATAGGAAGCTTGTTCTAAGCGGTGATTCAAAATGGATGTTTATTTAGCTGCTTGCCATATATATGCCTGGACTTTTCATTCAAGAACTCTCCTGGTGTTTATGATAGAAAAAATGGTAACTGTGAGAAAGTTGCCAATTTGTTATTCATCCCAGTTTTCTACCTGAGATCTACTCTGCTGTTGGAATGGCTGCTGGATGCTGGTCCAAAGGGAAGAGAATTTTAAACAGAACTTTAGAGAAAACCAGCCTTGTGTTATGGATCAGTCATACCATCCCGCTTCACCCCCCACCCCCACTTAAATGAATGGGAAACCTTGAGTCTTTAGTTGAAATGTACCCTTGAGTGTCCATAGATACACTAATTCATCTTGACTTTAATATTTTCCCAAAGATTATGTCTGTCTGATTCGGTAGTGTTTTCCCCTAAATTGAGGTATAATTCACATTAACAAAATTCACTCCTTTAAAGTGTATAATTCAGTGAGTTTTGGTATAGTCACAAGATTATGCAACCATCACCAGTTTCTAACTGCAGAACATTTTCATCCCCTCCTCCCCCGCCCCCGCCCCGTAGAGAATCCCTGTTCCCTTTAGTTACTGTGCTATTGGGGAGAGGTGGGCATGGTTAGGAAGATGTGCGACTCCCAACACAGGTCAGTCTGTGGAAGTGCCCATGAAGATGGCAGAGGTGGAGGCCAGGTGTGGGGCAGGGAGCACAGGCAAGGCTCAGGGAGGAGGGAGTGGTTGACTCTGTGGCTCCCTCTGTGGTGCTGGGACAAAGGTGTTGGTGGGGCCGTGAGGAATTGTGCTGGATTCTGGTGGATGAAGAAGAATCCAGGATGAGGAAGGACACAGACACAGGCTGTTCCACAAGGAGCGCTTGTTGCCAGGAGAAGCAGGGAAACAGTGGAGCTGCCAGTGAGGGATATGAGGTGCTGGAATTGGGTGTGTGCAGATGGGAATGGGTACAAAGGATGAGGGCCAATCCTCAAATCGTCATGGCATTGGGACAGACTTAGGTGGATGGTGGCAGAGGCAGCTGATAAAGTTAATTTGTAAATCAGGACCCATAAGATGGAAGTTACCCCTGCGGCCTGGCCCACGGCACACATCTAAAGCTAAGTCAGCCTGCATATCTGGACACCACCTAACCCCAATCACAGTCCTCCAATTCAGCTTTAATGAGCTCACTACACCCTAGAAAATGGGATCTCCTAGCCAATCCTGCCTTGTTTTTGTGTGGGCTCTTTAACAAGTCTATAAAACTCCCTAGGGAGCAGTGTTCCCCTGCTTGTGAGTCCCTGGACTTCCCCAATTCATGGATTTTTTCATTTAAATAAAACACATCAAACTTGTTACTAAATTGTATTGCTTTTGTCACTTGACGCAGTACACAGATTCCAAGTTGCTGGGTGTAGGAAAAGGAGGGAGAGCCCATCTGCCTGTAGGCCTGGGTTGGGGCATCACCTGTAGCAGCTCTAGGCTGGGGGCCTGTGCAGCTCTGGGAGGGTGTGCGGCCAGAGTCAAGATAGGCATCCACACTGTGCCCCACACCCAAAAATCCTGAGACAACGGTTCCAGTTGTTCCCAACATCAGAAGGCTTAGAAATGCCTACAACATCTGCACTTAGAAGACAATGTGCTCTTATTTTAAAGATGAAGCTAACAAACGTTAAGTGGTTCCTCTGTGCCAGTCACAGGTGCAGTTTCTTTTTTTTTTTTAAACGTCTTTATTGGAGTATAGTTCCTTTACAATGGTGTGTTAGTTTCTGCTTTATAACAAAGTGAATCACCTATATGTATACATATATCCCCATATCCCCTCCCTCTTGTGTCTCCCTCCCTCCCACCCTCCCTATCCCACCCCTCTAGGTGGTCACAAAGCACTGAGCTCATCTCCCTGTGCTATGCGGCTGCTTCCCACTAGCTATCTATTTTACATTTGGTAGTGTATATATGTCCATGCCACTCTCTCACTTTGTCACAGCTTACCCTTCCCCCTCCCTGTGTCCTCAAGCCCATTCTCTATGTTTGCGTCTTTATTCCTGTCCAGGTGCAGTTTCTTTACACACATTTTACATCTATATAATCACAGATGTCACATATGATGTTATGGAGTGAACAAGTGTACCATTTTGGGGCCTCTGAGGCCATTCTGCCCGGATGGGACCCTCTGTTATCTCCCTGCAGGCTCACTCACAACCATTACACCCACAGTCAGTCGTCCGTTTCTAGAGCGAGCAGTAGATAAGATACCCATCACCCCTGGACACTCAGTGGGCATTTCCCCAAATGGGGCCATCTTCCTGCTTTACCAAAACATAACATTCCATCCAGAAAATTTCAGATGTCCCCAGCTCCCCTCTGTGCCCATCATAGCCCCTGCCCCCGCCCCCAATCTCCAGTCGGTCCCTGCTTCAAGTCTTGGCGGTTTGGAGAGTGAGACCTCTTGGGCTGCAGATGGGCCTCAGCCCAGGTTTGACGTCGCCTCATGATGCTACATCAGGAGTGCCACAGAAATGCTGCTGTGCTTTTGGGGTGACCCAAAAGTCACCCTTTTCCCTCCGTAACTGGTATTTTCCAAGGGGACATCCTGAGACCAGGCCACTGTCTGGCTCCTCAGTCAGATGTCCACTCACCAGCCTGGGCCTGCTGTTGCCTCACAGCTGAGTCAACCACATGAGGGTTGCCAAAGGGTGACAGTCTGTCTCCATCATTCCTTCCACACTGACGAGAAGATTTCCACCAGAAGAACGAGCTTTTACTTCTCCCTTATTTATTTATTTTGTATCGGTATTGACCCTAATTTATTCAACAGGTAATCAGTGTTTCTCCAAGGAGCTAAGACCTGGGCTTATTGCTCCTGGGGCTTCAGTGCATCCAGGCCCTCTCAGGGGAAAGAGCTTGGTAAGACAGGTTGGTGTGACACACGCACACACCATAGCCCCTTCAGAATCCTTCTGCACATGCATATTAACAAGCAGGAGATCACCCCAACACCTCGGTCCACCCCTCCGAATTCTCTAGCCTTCTTTCTTCTGTGGCTCTAAAATCACTCTATTCCTAGGAAGGGATAAAGTTTACACATATAATCCTTCTATAACTTCCCTGTTTAGAATGGAAAGGGGAAGGTTAGACAAGCAAAATCAGTCATATATACAGCCAAGAAACATACACCATGCAATCAATCTGAAGGCAAGTGTACCCTTAAAAGATCAACCCCATTAAGATTACTAGACAGTAAACATCACTTCAGGTGGGGATACATGTCCAAACAGTAGTTCTGTTTTTAAGATTGTTTTTTTCATTCTAAGCTAATTGGGTAGCAATTGTACGCTTTTAAATGTAGTCTGTTCCCTCCTAGACTGATAATTAAAAAGGCAAGCCAAGTTGGTTTCTTTTAAAATAGTCAGAAATGATAATTAAGAAGCTGAACACACACACACACACACACACACACACATAAACATAATCAATGCTAGAAACCCTTTAGAGGTAAGGTCACCACTTCCTCTTCATAAAGCTTTTAATATGTAATTAAGCAAAATAACGCAATGCAAGCTGATGATGGAAGTAATACTCCAGACATTCACTGGCAATTTTATCATTACTAGGGTTGAAACTCTCTCATTTCATAAATCTCAAAGTAATGTCCAAAGCATCGAAACTCATTATAATTTAAAGTAACTATGGTCTAATTTAAATTTTTTCATAGAATCACAGACTTTTTGAGTTTTTAAGGTGTCTAGTTTCTTTTTCAAAAGACAAATTACACACCCATACTGCCACACACAATTTATCGATCTCAACATTTGCAGGCCCTGTGCACTTGACATGCATTAGCTCATCAAATGTTCACAGCAGTCATATGAAACCATTGGTATAATGCCCATTTAAATGAAACTGAGGGGACTTCCCTGGTGGCACAGTGGTTAAGAATCCGCTTGCCAATGCAGGGGACACGGGTTCGAGCCCTGGTCAGGGAAGATCCCACATGCCGCGGAGCAACTAAGCCCGTGCGAAACGACTACTGAGCCTGCGCTCTAGAGCCCGCGAGCCACAGCTACTGAGGTCTGCATGCCTAGAGCCCGTGCTCCCCAACAAGAGAAGCCACTATGCAATGAGAAGCCCGCGCACCGCAACGGAGAGTAGCCCCCACTCACTGCAACTAGAGAAAGCCTGCGCGCAGCAATGAAGACCCAACGCAGCCAAAAAAAAAATAAGTAAATAAATAAATTTAAATAAATAAATAAATGGAACTGAAGCTTGAAAAATTAAGATACTTGCTCAAGATTGCACAACTAGTAAACTGATTCAAACCTAAGGCAATAGGTTTCCAAAACCTGAGCTCATAAACAATTCTACCATTTAATATTTCTAATTTCAAATATAGTTGTAATACACAGGTCAAGTGTGATTACAATCAACTTGTAACAGAATTCATGCTGGCAACTGATTTTGATGGTAGCAACAGAAACATTTTTGTTGGGAAACATAATAGCCCCTACAGGTTTGTTCATATATTCCATGTGGTATAAGACTTAAGTCCCCAACAGTAAAGGGCTCCTGATCTAGTGAAGGCAACTTGTTGTGTCTATTTTTTTTGAGGGGTGGGAGGGGGTGGCCCACACCATGTGGCTTGTGGGATCTCAGTTCCCCAGCTAGGGACTGAACCCCGGCCACGGCAGTAAAAGCCCGGAATCCTAACCACTAGGCCACCAGCGAACACCCCTGTGCTTATTTTTATTAGAAGTCCACAGTTTTCTCTCCAGAGGAGTCAGGTTGCAGAGTCCAGGCCCTTTCTGGAGGTTCCTAGCTTTTTCACATAGGCCTTCTGTCAGGGTGAGGACGGACTGACTCTCATATAGACTTTCTACTAATTCTCCTATCCATAGTCCCTCTATCAGAGCTTCCACAGAACAAATCAACTTCCTTCAAGGGTTAGGTTTCAGCTTTCTCTGGTCATCAAACAACACACTGTTATCTGCTTCCTGTATGTTACTGCTGCCTTCCTCTGGCCTATTCTTCATCCTTGTGCAGTATGTCTTTTAAAACACTCTCTACTGTCATTTCAGAAGGGTTTTAGCAGGGTGCCCAGCAAAGGCAGTGTGTTTCAATTGTCCATTTTTGAGGCCTTTCATGTTTATATTTTCAATTTTCCCTCATACTTGATGAATAGTTTGGGTATAGAATTTAAGGTTTAAATAATATTTAAATTACATTTTATATATAGAGCTAATGATATATGTCCAAACTTGTATTCTAGAGTCCTATGTTAAAATGCCTTCAGTTTTTAAAAATGGGAAGAAAATATATGAACCATTGTCAACTCATGTCCGTAGAAACAGAGGAACCCCAAAATAAAATAGGGCACAAATAATTTATGTAAATAAAATTTTAAATGGTTGAAATTTTGGGGGCTTCCCTGGTGGCTCAGTTGTTAAGAATCCGCCTGCCAATGCAGGGGACACAGGTTGGAGCCCTGGTCTGGGAAGATCCTACATGCCACGGAGCAACTAAGCCTGTGCGCCACAACTACTCAGCCTGCGCTCTAGAGCCCGTGAGCCACAACTACTGAGCTGGCGTGCCAAAACTACTGAAGCCCACTCGCCTAGAGCCCGTGCTCCGCAACAAGAGAAGCCACCACAATGAGAAGCCCGCGCGCTGCAACGAAGAGTAGCCCCCGCTCGCCACAACTAGAGAAAGCCCACGCACAGCAACGAAGACCCAACGCAGCCATAAATAAATAAATAAATGGTTGAAATTTTGTATTACATCAAATCCTGATGGTTTAAAGAAAAATAAAATAAAATGAATAAAATAAAATAAAATAAAATGTGAGAGGGAAAACAAACCTTGGTAAAATAGTCCAAAGGACGATAATAATTTATTCTATTTGCACAATACTTCTAACTTTGCCAGGTCTTTACGTATTTAATCACAGGATAACTTTATGAGGCAGGGATATAAAATTATGTCCATTTTAAAAATAAGAAAAAAAAAGGCTCAGAGACTTGCAAGGCTGCTCCAATGACCCCAAGCCCAAAGTAAAGAAGCCAAGCTGAGCTGGCCTCTTGACCCCAATGCCTTTCTCAAAGCAAATTTCAGGTGACCCACAGTCCGGCTCAGTGCTGATCAGAGTGAGGGAGGTCAGAGTGAATTCACCCTAAAACCAATAAGGCTTATACGCTTCAGGGACCAACACCCCCTCCTCATACATGGGCTCCTTTCAAGACCCTCTACTGAATTTTTATTTTAAAAACAAACTTTTAAAAAACAGTTTTAGACTGACAGAAAAATTGGGAAGATAGTACAGAGTTCCTATATCATTAACATCTAATATTGGTGTGGTATATTTGTTACAATTAATGAACCAATCTTGGGACATCACTTTTACAACTAAAGTCTACACTTTATTCAGCTATCTTAGTTTTTGCTTAATGTCCTTTTTCTCTTTCAGGATTCCCACCCAGGATCCCACATGACATTTGTGAGAGAGATAGGAAAATTCACCTAGATCCTTACTCTATACACCTCCTTATGTCCTGCCACGGGTGTAAGTATTTTGCTTATTATTGTTATTGTTTTGAATAAGGGGCTCCCATTTTTCCCTTAAAGACTCAAGAGAAAATGCATAGTTGTTTTTGGGGTCTTAGAATAACACACGTCTTGTCATCTGGCCACAAATGATATAAGCATCCCCTTCAGGACTGGGCAGTAGGAAGGGGCCAGCTGATCCTGGGCTTGACTTGAGACTCAAAACAGGTAACAGGAGAGTAGCAAACATGGAAAATGCTTTCATTTATGCATTTCTCTACAGACCGTCCACGAACTGGCAAAACGCATTCTGTAACAGTTCAAATTTTCAGCATGGAATATCTCTTAAATTGATTGAGGGCAGAAGGATTTTCTTTGCTGCCTTGTCCTGAAACTGCTTTATTCTCCTAGAAGAGCTCTTTATTTATTATTTTTTTAAATGTTTGTTTATTTATTTAGGCTGCTCCGGTCTTAGTTGCGGCATGCGAACTCTTAGTTGTGACATGCACATGGGATCTAGTTTCCTGACCAGGGATCAAACCCAGGCCCCCTGGACCACCAGGGAAGTCCCTAGAGGGCCTCTTAAGTAAAAGTATTTCAAGTTCATCCTCTCATACATCATGAGGCCTACACACATGATGAACTTGGATTGACTAATTCATTCACTCAGAATGATTTGCAGAGTGTCTACTGTGTGGAGCTATTGTGGACTGCAGACCCATTTTTCTTTGCCTGGCAAGCTTTCTTATTACCCCTCCTCTGGTAACAGACCTGTCCCTGTTCACAGGATTGGCTCAGGTCATCACAGACTGTCAGCTCCTCACAAACAGCATATGACGTGTCCTGGGCCAACTGACAGGTAGATGCTGGGAGGACAAAATCTTTTCCTACAGGGGTTGCTCAGCAGACAGCCTCTTCCAGGCTGTATGAGGCCCGTGTGTTGTCCAGAGAACCAGCAGAGAACCGTGCAGAGATGAGGGCCTCACAATGGCAGGGAAAATCCTCTTATCTTGGTGTGATCCCCAAACGCAGGCAACCTTTCTTTGATTGTCTGAACTACTCTAGCCCTCTACTACTACTGGAGTGACTAACTTTCCTTTTTTAAAAAAATATTTATTTATTTTTGGCTGTGTTGGGTCTTTGCTGCTTCATGCGGGCTTTCTCTAGTTGCAGCGAGTGGGGGCTACTCTTTGTTGTGGTGCGTGGGCTTCTCGTTGTGGTGTCTTCTCTTGTTGCGGAGCACGGGCTCTAGGCACGTGGGCTTCAGTAGCTGTGGCACGCCAGCGCAGTAGTTGTGGCTCACGGGCTGTAGAGCACAGGCTCAGTAGTTGTGGTGCACGGGCTTAGTTGCTCCGCGGCATGTGGGATCTTCCCGGGCTAGGGCTCCAACCTGTGTCCCCTGCATTGGCAGGCGGATTCTTAACCACTGCACCGCCAGGGAAGTCCCTAAATTTCCTTTTTTGCTAAGCCAATGTGAGTTAAGATTCTGTCCCATCCTCTGTCACTTGCATTGAAAGAGCTCTAATAAAAACCACGGGCGCTTTGTTAAATGCTGGGTATGTCCTGGTGAACAAAATAACACTGAGCATCAGGAAAGTACAAATAAAAACCACAATGGAATACCACAACATACACACCTGAATGGCTACAAACAACTGACAAAAGCGGTGTTGAAACTGAATTGAGCAACTGGAACCCTCACACCCTGCTGGTGAGAGTATAAATGGGCACAGTTACTTTGAAAAACTGTTTGACAACACCTCAAAGCTGAACATACATCTACCCTAAGATTCAGCAACTCTACCCAACATAAACATGTACATGTGTCACCAAAAGACATGCACACAGCAGCACTATTTACAATTGCCAGGACCTGGAAGGGCCCAGGAACAGAATACTGGGTGAATGCTTTGTGGCTTATCCACAGGACGGAAGGCTACATGGCAACAAGGGGAATGATCACCAGTTATACTCCACATGGACGGACCTCATATGGACACCGTATGCAGTGACAGGTGCCAACCCCGTCCTGTGGAGTCCTGTGGCAGGTGGGTGGGCCCTGGCCCTGGCGCTGTGGAAGAAATGACAGAAGGGAGCACAGGGGCTCTGGGGGCTGCTCTTTGCTCTGCTTCCTCTTCTGGCCGGTGGTTCTATGATTTTGAAAGAAATTATCCAACTGTATATTTATGATGTGTGCCCTTTTCTGTGTCTATATATTTCAACAAAAAGTTAAAATACAAAAGACAGCATCCCTGAGCCCATGAAGCATACGATCTAGTGGAGAAGACAGACATTAAACAAGTAAATACACGAATGCCTCCCCTCTGCCACTGCCATCCAGCGTGGAGAATGCTTTGTTCTTTTCTTCATCTGGAAGCTCTGTTGCCATCAAGATTACTTTGCTGTCTCTTTTGCGTCTTTTCCAACTCTGTCATGTCTGTCCTGAAGAGCAGTGACCATAAATGCATGAAATATTGTGTACAGATGTTCCAGGATTTGGGACAAAGAACATAAAATCTATTTTCTTTTACCTGATCTTCCTAAATTAAGACTAGCAATCTGCAAGCCTTTCTTGATGTAGAAGTATCTGAAATACTGTTTTGGGAAGCAGTCAGTATGCCTTTTCTTGGGTCACGATTAATAGCCAAGGGCACATCTTTTTGTTTTTTTTTGGTTGCTGCGCAGCATGTGGGACCTTAGTTCCCTGACCAGGGATTGAGCCCGCGCCCCCTGCAGTGGAAGCTCGGAGTCTTAACCACTGAACCACCAGGGAAGTCCCCAAGGGCACGTCTTTTGATAAGTATTTTCTGGATTTTTTTTTTTCTTGAAGGTCTTATCTTATGCACAGTAAATTTTTATTACTTTTATGTGTGCTCTGGATAATGTTTTCAGTGCATTCCCACCCTCTGGGTATTTCAATGTGTGGAAATGCTTAAAGTTGTCTGAAAATATGGAGACCTTACTGTTGACTCCCTCTTGGGTCATTTACACAGAAGTGCAATTGTTTAACACTTCTCTATTCTGAAAATATGGTCACATGATTTTGTTCAACTGGAATTAGTTGAATCACATTTGAAATAAAAAAGGGCCAAAAGCTGCAGCTTAGAAATTTTTGTTACCTGAAAATTTTACTTGTAAAGACATTTGTTTGAACGTTTATAAGCTTTCTACTTATCTTTCCTAATCTCCTTCTATTAAAGTTCAGCTAACTTGTACATTTAAATAATATCTGAAGAAACATACTAATTTCCAGAGGCTGAGGCTGACCAAAGAAATGGAAAAGGCCTGCACAAACTTTAGCTTTATTTGGGAATAGAGAGACACCGTGTTGACGGGCTGGAGGGGAACTCGGGCCCCAGGACCCCAGAGGCTTGCACAACTGTCCAATGTGGATTATGCGCCCAGCAATAAGAGAAAATGGAAACAGAGGATGTGGGCCAACAAAGTCAAGCTTTTTTTTTTTAAAGAAAAAATAGCCAAAGGACAGATTCTAATTTCCTAAAGGTCATACTTTAGCCTCAGACAAACACATATTCCATGCTGTTTTAAATATCAAAAGCTGTAAGCAGAACATTTACACATTTGTAACAGAAAGAGGGTTCTTTATTTACAAGTGCCATAAGCACTGAATACTAACCAGATGTAGTTTACTGCCTCTTATAAAGCAGAAAACATACAGAGACGAAACCAAAGTTTGAGCTTGAAAAAAATCTTAAAACAAGTGGTTAACAATTTGTTATACTAACAGAACTAGAGAAGTTGAAAGCCCTTTGCTGAAGCATGCCTCCACTGACACACTATTAGTGAACTTGCTTAAGCAGGGCCCTCTTGTTTCTTTCAAGAGCACTTGCAAATATATGGGCTTTTCTGCCCACACCTTTGTATGTGAAAGTGATGGTGTTCTGGTAGGATGTTCCTAAGTGACTGGCCTGAAGACCCTGACTTATGCAAACATGGTTATGAATGTCTGAAATCATTTAATTAATTATAAGAGGAAGGTGATTACCTCAAACATGCTTTTCCGAAGTAATGAATCTTCAAGTTCTTGAGGCAAAAAATATAATCAGCCTTTTCTTTTGGGGGGTGGGGTGGGCAGTGATACTGTGCAGTTCGTGTTTATCAGAAAAATACACTATTTTAAACATGTTAAAAACACTGTAATCAAAGATTGGATAAAGACCAATAGAGTCAGGAAATGTGAACATATGGTTATTTTCAATTTAAATTACAACTAGACTTTGTAAGATAAGGTAGTTTAGAAAGGCATTCAACAACAATTTGAACTGTCATAAATAGCTTGAAGTAAAATAGTTCAGGGTGAAAAACAGATCTGCAGGATGCTTAGTTTGAAATCTACCTTAAAACCATACAAAACCACTTCAGATCCACTAGAGTACCTATTATAAAAAAGACAGACAGTAGCAAGTGTTGGTGAGAATGGGGAAAGTGGAAACCTCAGGCATTGTTGGTGAGATGTAAAATGGCACAGCCACTTTGTAAAACAGTTTGACAGTTCCCTTTTTCCTCTTTTTAAAATGTCCTTTATAACTTCTGAGATGATAAATTCACGTACAAAGTAAAGTTATAATTGTTCCTTTAAACGTACTCCCTCTTTTCACACAGAATCCTGTCATTCAAATCTTTCTGCACTGGGACAAACAACTGAGGATATCTGACAAGGTAATAACATTCTTCTCTTTAAATATAGCATCTATTTCATTCTCTCTGTCTGGAACTCTTATTAGATTACGCTGAACCACCTAATTCCATGCTTCTTAACTGAACTCATTTGTTTTCCATCTAATTATCTTTCTGTTCTTTGGGTGATTTCTTCAAATAAATCCTCTAATGTTCTCTTTAGTAATATTTAACGTGTTGTTTGACTTATCCACTGGTTTCTAAATTTTTAAAATTCTAATCACATTTTAAAAATTTAGAGTCAATTTGTTTCTTTTTCCAATAGGCTTCTGTAAAAAATTGTCCTATATTTTAAATTAGATCTATTTGTTTAGTTATTACTTTGATATCTTAAACCTTGTACTTTGTAGTTTTTGTCCAGATTGTTCTACAATTCTCACTTAACAGAAGTTTGTTTTATACAATTAATGTATAATTTAAAAAATATTTTATTTATTTATTTATTTTTGAGCTGCGTTGTGCCTTAGCTGCGGCATGCAGGATCGTTTGTTGTGACACCCAGACTCTTTGATGTGGCGCGTGGGCTTCTCTCTAGTCACGGCACGCAGGCTCTGTAGTTGTGGCGTGTGGGCTCTTTAATTGTGGTGCGCGGGCTCCAGAGCGCATGGGCTCAGTAGTTGTGGTGCACGGGCTTAGTTGCCCCACGGCATGTGGGATTTTAGTTCCCCTACCAGGTATCGAACCCGCATCCCCTGCATTGGAAGGTGGATTCTTAACTACTGGACCACCAGGGAAGTCCCAATTAATGTATAGTTTTTTAATGTGCACTTGCTTCATCTGGGGTCATTTTTGTCTGTGACAGTTGTGTATGTGTGAGAATTTCCCTCCAGGGAAGTTTCAGGGTGGCTTCTCTCAGAGCCTGGGGGAGTCCCTGTATCTACAATTTATATTCCTTTCCAGATTTGGGCTTCTACCTAGCCCACACGTAGGCAAGGTAAACTGAGACCTTGTATATATCTATGTCAGGGATCTGAAGAGGTGAGTTTTTCCCCTGCCAAGTTCCCTGCAGCTTCTTTGGGGTGGCTGGCACTCTTTCCTCTTCCTCTTTCAACTGACGGAAGTCTTTGGATCCACCCCAGCATCTGATGCAGCCCAGGCTGTCCTCCATCTCTGACCCAGGGCCCAGATCTGCTCTGAGATGCTGTGGGCTGGCCAAAACCAGCTCCTGCTCTCGCTTTGATTTTTCTCCTTATTTCTGGCTCTCAGGACATTTTTACTTCTTTCTTTTGAGCTTGACTATGTACTTAAAACATGTTGTACTTAATCCAGAATTTCTGTAAGATTAAAATGGCAGGGGAGGGTACATATGGTCATCTCGGCCTGCCATATTTCTTTTTTTTGTTTTTTTTTGGCCGTGCCATGAGGCATGAGGGATCTTAGTTCCCCGACCAGGGATCAAACCTGTGCCCCCTGCAGTGGGAGTGTGGAGTCTTAACCACTAGACCACCAGGGAAGTCCCTGCCGTATTTCTTTAAGTCTCCTCTTGCTTTCTTTTTGGTGAGAAATATCACATTTTCATTTCTCTTTAATTATACAAGTAATTAACAAATGCATTCTCACTATAAAAATTAAATGGTTAAAGCTAAGTTAAACTCTTCTTTGATGTAAGCCCAATTCTAGTCTCCACCCCTCTCTCCCCAGATGAGTATCTTGCAGATCTCTCCTCATATTACAGATCTCTATGGACCCACAGCAAATAGGAAAGTTACACCTCAATTAAAAATACCTCAATAGAGAAAATTTAATAAATACAATCATACTATACCATATTGTTTTCGCATTTCTTTTTTCTTTTCTTTTTTTTCCCGGTACGCGGGCCTCTCATTGTTGTGGCCTCTCCTGTTGTGGAGCACAGGCTCCGGACGCACAGGCTCAGCGGCCATGGCTCACGGGCCCAGCCGCTCCGCGGCATGTGGGATCTTCCTGGACCGGGGCACGAACCCGTGTCCCCTGCATCAGCAGGCGGACTCTCAACCTCTGCGCCACCGGGGAAGCCCGGCATTTCTTTTCTTCACTCAACAATGTGTATTGAAGAGCTTTTCCTATGAAGATAGAGTTGCTGTGTTCTTTTTAATGACTGTGTAGTATTCCACTGTGAATAATTTTCAAGGGTGTGTCAGCCTATGAGGGAAAAGTTCCTCAAAGGAAGGGGGTGGGGCTTCCCTGGTGGCGCAGTGGCTGAGAGTCCGCCTGATGATGCAGGGGACGCGGGTTCGTGCCCCGGTCCGGGAAGATCCCACATGCCGCAGAGTGGCTGGGCCCGTGAGCCATGGCCAGTAAGCCTGCGCATCTAGAGCCTGCGCGTCCAGAGCCTGTGCTCCGGAATGGGAGAGACCACAACATCGAGAGGCCCACATACCGCAAAAAAAAAAAAAAAAAAAAGGAAGGGGGCACTGTCAGAAGAAGGAAGGGAATGTGTTGGGCACCAGACAACTGATGTCCACCCTCTACTACCATGTCCTACCAGGCACTCATTGCTACATACTCTAAGTATGGTGTTGAGACCATTCCACAGACCATGATGGACACCCCCCACCAAACTTGGGGTCAGATGTCAACATTGATGGTTCCACACATTGCAAGAGGGTGTGAAGAGATTTATTACTCACATAATGAGGATTCTGGGAGGGAAGGGCAGTTAGTGTCCAGCTGAGGATGACAGTCATGAAATGAGCCAAGTTGGTACTGGGGGCGGGGGGCAGTGGAGTGGTGAGGGAGAGTCCCTGAGAAAATATGAGGAAGCAGGATTAATTACAGTGGTTTGATTCAGTCTTTGATTCCTATCTGATATGGAGCATAATGCTTGCATAGGGTTTATGATGGTTCAAGAAACTGAACTACGATGGATCGACTTGGAGGGCATTACACTAAGTGAAAGAAGTCAGACAGAGAAAGACAAATACTATATGATATTACTTATATGTGGAATCTAAAACATACAACAAACTAGTGAATATAACAAAAAAGAAGCAGACTCACAGATACAGAGAACAAATGAGCGGTTACCAGTGGGGGCATGGGGAGAAGGGTAATGTGGGCGGTACAAATTTTGGGTGTAAGATAGGCTCAAGGATGTATTGTATAATAAAGGGAATATAGCCAATATTTTGTAATAACTGTAAATGGAAAGTAACCTTTAAAAATTGTATTAAATAAATAAATAAACTGAACTAAGAAGAGTCATTGAATTGTAGACAGAAAACATGGTCACTGCTAAGTGCTTGATCATTGCTAATTCTCCCTTCCAAAGACGTAAATAAGCCATTTTCAGCATGAAAGCAGTTAAAATTTACTTTCACTGTTCTGAATTACAGATATCAAATGGCATACCAACATAAATAGATGATGGCATGGCTCCTCCTGCAATCATGCTGGTGATTTTATAGTGAAAATATTGTTTGTTTCACTAAAGCCTGCTTGAAATTTGTCAGTTTAAAAGCAAAACAACTCTCAACCAGAGAGGAATTTGCTTTTTGTGTGTTATAACAAATGGTTTTTAACCACCTCTAAAAAAGAAAAAAAAAACCTCTCAGTAATTTAAGTATATATTCAGAAAAAATTAAACAAAGCAACCACAGTCCTTGAACATTGTATATAATAATTAAAGGACAATTCTCATGAGAAAGAGCTAAAAATTATATAAAATCTCAATAATCGGGACTTCCCTGGTAGCCTACCAATGCAGGGGACACGGGTTCGATCCCTGGTCCGTGAAGATCCCACATGCTGCAGAGCAACTAAGCCCGTGCAACACAACTACTGAGCCTGCGCTCTAGGGCCCGCATGCCGCAACTACTGAGCCCACATGCTGCAACTACTGAAGCCTGCACACCTAGAGCCGTGCTCAGCAACAAGAGAAGCCACCGCAATGAGGAACCCATGCACCTCAATGAAGAGTAGCCCCTGCTCGCCGCAACTACAGAAAGCCTGCACGCAGCAACAAAGACCCAACGCAGCGAAAAATAAATTTTTTAGAAAATCTCAATAATCACTTATAAGTATTGTTATAAATGAAACAAACTAAAAAGAAATAATCAGTAAATATTTACTGACAGATTAATAGGCACAAAGCTTGCCTTAGGCTACACAATAGAGCACTCCAACAGTATAAAGATGTTCTCTTCAGGAAGTAAAGATAAATACATGCTGATTGAAGAAAGTTATATTAAATTTTAATAAATTTTCTCTTTCTTACAAAAGCTTTACCTGGGATTGTCTATGTGAAAATACTTTTGTTAAATATGTTTAACTCTGTACTATATTATATCACCAACACCCAGCCAAGCTTTTATGACCTGCACTTGCCCTAGAGATCATAGTTGATAGGACTAGGGGTGAACACATGACCCAAGCTGGCTAAATCAGGTTTTCTGGAAAAATCTGAAATTGAGGGCCATACCACCAATCTGGGAAGTTGCTTGAACTGAAGGTAAATAGGCTTGGGTTCTTTGAGATGGGCCATTGGCCACATTCCTGTCAACACAGTGGGAGCTGTCCTGCAGAAGGCAAGACCTACTGAGAGGAGAATGAAGTGAACATACAGAAAATGGTAGAGATGATTTAACTCAGAAAAAGAAAGCAAGATGAGAGTCCGTGAGGACTGCCTGGACCATGAGGGTGACCTCATTCCTGGTCCCAGGCCCTTGGGAATCCTTAATGCCCTTCAATAAGAGGGTATTCTCAGTGTCCTTTCAATACACCCATGTTGTACTTAGGCTTATTTGAAGTTTCTATTACTTGCAATCAAAATGTATTTACAAACAAAATGGTCATTTCAATTCCATTAGTGACAATAAAGAGTATGGGATGGATGAGGGAGATATTTTTGCAGAAAGACTATCTAGGTCATCATGAGTAAACATAGATATTAAAAGAGAGGCAGAATCAAGCTCTGAATTATTTGTTCTTTGCCTTTGGTCAATCTCCTCAGTCCTGAAACAGTTCTTTTTACACAATTTTTCCAGCTTTACACTTATTTTCCTATGGAGAAGATTCAGTGACCTCTTCATTCTGCCATATTTGGAAGTTCCACCACAAATGACTTTTTAAATTTTATTTAAAATTTTTTTATCTCTTTGCTTCTTTTTGATTAGCTTTTAAAAATTTTGCTTTTTCCCATATATTAGTTGGGATGTCACATGCTCTATTTCTATATGTCAAATGGTTACCTTAGCTATTTTATCATGCATACTCATCAAAGTCCAAATTAATCCGTGTCTCAATCCTCCTCACGAACAAAGGACAGCATTTTAATTTCAGTCACACTTGTACTTTTGAATTCTAGCTTAAAAAAAAAAGACTTCCCTTGACATTATTATGACTTTATTATATGGTCACTGTTTGCTGTATTTACCATATTCTTTGCTCCTATTGCTTCTTACATCTCAAACCTTCTTAGATCATTTTCCCTCTGCCTGAAGAATATCCTTTAATTCTAACATGAACATCTGTTAGAGGTGAATTCTCTCAGTTTCTACTTGTATGACTTTCACTTTTATTTTTTCCAAATTTTATCGAGATATAATTGACATATAAGATTGTATTAACTTAAGGTGTACCATGATTTGATATATGTATATATTGCAAACTGATCACTGCTGTGACATTTTTATGCATATTTCTGTATACACATGTGCACACATTTCTTTCGAATACATACCTAGGAGTATGTGTATCTTCAACTTTTATAGATAATATCAAAGTGTTGGTACCAATTTACCGTCAAACAGCAGTATATGAGAATAGCTATTGTTCCATATTCTAACAATTGGTACTATCAGTCTTTTTACTATTAATCATTTTGGTGGGTGTGCAATGGTATCTGATGGTGATTTAAAATAGATTTTCCCTCATTTGACTAGTGGAGTTGAACATGTACATGCATTTATTGGTCATTTGAATTTTGGGATCAGTCTGTTCAAATTGCTTGCCCATTTTTCCCTATCAGTTTTTGGAGTTCTTTACAAATACTGCCTGGGATATACCAAATTCTCAATAAAACACACTTGCCATATAAACTACTTATGATTGATTTTGCCATTTAATGTACCAAGATATATCCCATATCAGTAAACACAAATCTACTTTGTTATTTTTAAGGCAATAAGGCAAGCCATTGTATAGATATACAATATATTGTGACTTAACCAATTGTCTATTGATAATCTTTTAGGTTATTTGTAATTTTTCACTATTTTATATACTACAATGAATATCCTTCTAAGATATTTTTGTACATTTTTAGAAGCAGAACGGCTTAATGTTGAGTAAAGGCTGATAAAATGACCTACATAAAAAAACTATCAATTTATATTTCTACCAACAATGTGTAAAAGTGCTTATTTTGGAAAGAATTTGAAAATTCTCTTCTCTTAGTTCCTGTAATTCTTGTGAACCTTGCCCAAAGGCCTGGATAAAGACTTTATTATATATAAGTGGATATATATATATATATATATATATGTATTCTTTTTCATATTCTTTTCCATTATGGTTTATTACAGGATATTGAATATAGTTCCCTGTGCTATACAGTAGGATCTTGTTATCTATTTTATATATACTAGTTAGTATCTTCTAATCCCAAACTCCCAACTTATCCCTCCCCTTTCCCTCTTGGTAACCATAATTTTGTTTTCTATGTCTGTGAGTCTGTTTCTGTTTTGTAAATAAGTTCATCTGAATCATATTACTCAGCCATAAAAAAAAACGAAATTGAGTTATTTGTAGGGAGGTGGATGGACATAGAGTCTATCATACAGAGTGAAGTAAGTCAGAAAGAAAAACAAATACTGTATGCTAACACATATACATGGAATCTAAAAAAAAAAAAAGGGTTCTGAAGAACCTAGGGGCAGGACAGGAATAAAGACGCAGATGTAGAGAATGGACTTGAGGACATGCGGAGGGGGAAGGGTAAGCTGGGACAAAGTGAGAGAGTGGCATGTACATATATACACTACCAAATGTAAAATAGATAGCTAGTGGGAAGCAGCCACACAGCACAGGGAGATCAGCTCGGTGCTTTATGACCACCTAGAGGGGTGGGATAGGGAGGGTGGGAGGGAGACGCAAGAAAGAGGAGATACGGGAATATATGTATATGTATAGTTGATTCACTTTGTTATAAAGCAGAAACTAACACACCATTGTAAAGCAATTATACTCCAACAAACATGTTAAAAAAATGAATCATTTTTTAGATTCCACATTTAAATGATATCGTATGGTATTTGTCTATCTCTTTCTGAATTACTTCACTTACTATGATAATCTCTAGGTCCATCCATGTTGCTGTAAATGGCATTATTTCATTCTTTTTTTATGGCTGAGTAGTATTCTATTGTGTGTGTATGTGTGTGTGTATGTATATGTGTATATATATATACACTACATCGTTTTTTTTTTATATCTTTATTGGAGTATAATTGCTTTACAATGGTGTGTTAGTTTCTGCTTTATAACAAAGTGAATCAGTTATACATATACATATGTTCCCATATCTCTTCCCTCTTGCGTCTCCCTCCCTCCCACCCTCCCGATCCCACCCCTCTAGGTGCTCATAAAGCATCAAGCTGATCTCCCTATGCTATGCGGCTGCTTCCCACTAGCTATTTTACGTTTGGTAGTGTATATATGTCCATGCCACTCTCTCACTTTGTCACAGCTTACCCTTCCCCCTCCCCATGTCCTCAAGTCCATTCTCTAGTAGGTCTGTGTCTTTATTCCTGTCTTACCCCTAGGTTCTTCATGACATTTTTTTCCTTAAATTATATATACGTGTTAGCATACGGTATTTGTTTTTCTCTTTCTGACTTACTTCAGTCTGTATGACAGACTCTAGGTCCATCCACCTCATTACAAATAGCTCAATTTCGTTTATTTTTATGGCTGAGTAATATTCCATTGTATATATATGCGCCACATCTTCTTTATCCATTCATCCGATGATAGACACTTAGGTTGTTTCCATCTCCTGGCTATTGTAAATAGAGCTGCAATGAACATTTTGGTACATGACTCTTTTTGAATTATGGTTTTCTCAGGGTATATGCCCAGTAGTGGGATTGCTGGGTCATATGGTAGTTCTATTTGTAGTTTTTTAAGGAACCTCCATACTGTTCTCCATAGTGGCTGTACCAATTCACACTCCCACCAGCAGTGCAAGAGTGTTCCCTTTTCTACACACCCTCTCCAGCATTTATTGTTTCTAGAATTTTTGATGATGGCCATTCTGACTGGAGTGAGATGATATCTCATTGTAGTTTTGATTTGCATTTCTCTAATGATTAATGATGTTGAGCATACTTTCATGTGATTGTTGGCAGTCTGTATATCTTCTTTGGAGAAATGTCTATTTAGCTCTTCTGCCCATTTTTGGATTGGGTTGTTTGTTTTTTTGTTATTGAGCTGCATGAGCTGCTTGTAAATTTTGGAGATGAATCCTTTGTCAGTTGCTTCATTTGCAACTATTTTCTCCCATTCTGAGGGTTGTCTTTTGGTCTTGTTTATGGTTTCCTTTGCTGTGCAAAAGCTTTGCAGTTTCATTAGGTCCCATTTGTTTATTTTTGTTTTTATTTCCATTTCTCTAGGAGGTGGGTCAAAAAGGATCTTGCTGTGATTTATGTCATAGAGTGTTCTGCCTATGCTTTCCTCTAAGAGTTTGATAGTTTCTGGCCTTACATTTAGGTCTTTAATCCATTTTGAGCTTATTTTTGTGTATGGTGTTAGGGAGTGATCTAATCTCATACTTTTACATGTACCTGTCCAGTTTTCCAAGCACCATTTATTGAAGAGGCTGTCCTTTCTCCACTGTACATTCCTGCCTCCTTTATCAAAGATAAAGTGACCATATGTGGGTGGGTTTATCTCTGGGCTTTCTATCCTGTTCCATTGATCTATCTTTCTGTTTTTGTGCCAGTACCATACTGTCTTGAATACTGTGGCTTTGTAGTATAGTCTGAAGTCAGGGAGCCTGATTCTTCCACCTCCGTTTCTCGTTCTCAAGATTGCTTTTGCTATTCGGGGTCTTATATGTTTCCATACAAATTGTGAAATTTTTTGTTCTAGTTGTGTGAAAAATGCCAGTGGTAGTTTGATAGGGATTGCATTGAATCTGTAGCTTGCTTTGGGTAGTAGACTCATTTTCACAATGCTGATTCTTCCAATCCAAGAACATGGTATATCTCTCCATCTATTTGTATCATCTTTCATTTCTTTCATCAGTGTCTTATAACTTTCTGCATACAGGTCTTTTGTCTCCTTAGGTAGGTTTATTCCTAGATATTTTATTCTTTTTGTTGCAGTGGTAAATGGGAGTGTTTTCTTGATTTCACTTTCAGATTTTTCATCATTAGTGTATAGGAATGCCAGAGATTTCTGTGCATTAATCTTGTATCCTGCTACTTTACCAAATTCATTGATTAGCTCTAGTAGTTTTCTGGTAGCATCCTTAGGATTCTCTATGTATAATATCATGTCATCTGCAAACAATGACAGCTTTACTTCTTCTTTTCTGATTGGATTCCTTTTATTTCCTTTTCTTCTCTGATTGCTGTGGCTAAAACTTCCAGAACTAAGTTGAATAAGAGTGGTGAGCGTGGACATCCTTGTTTTGTTCCTGATCTTAGTGGAAATGCTTTCAGATTTTCATCATTGAGGACAATGTTGGCTGTGGGTTTGTCATATATGGCCTTTATTATGTTGAGGAAAGTTCCCTCTATGCCTAATTTCTGCAGGGTTTTTATCATAAATGGGTGTTGAATTTTGTCAAAAGCTTTCTCTGCATCTATTGAGATGATCATATGGTTTTTCTCCTTCAGTTTGTTAATATGGTTTATGACATTTATTGATTTGCGTATATTGAAGAATCCTTGCATTCCTGGAATAAACCCCACTTGATCATGGTGTATGACCCTTTTAATGTGCAGTTGGATTCTGTTTGCTAGTATTTTGTTAAGGATTTTTGCATCTATGTTCATCAGTGATATTGGCCTGTAGTCTTCTTTCTTTCTGACATCCTTGTCTGGTTTTGCAATCAGGGTGATGGTAGCCTCGTAGAATGAGTTTGGGAGTGTTCCTCCCTCTGCTATATTTTGGAAGAGTTTGAGAAGGATAGGTGTTAGCTCTTCTCTAAATGTTTGGTAGAATTCGCCTGTGAAGCCATCTGGTCCTGGGCTTTTGTTTGTTGGAAGATTTTTAATCACAGTTTCAATTTCAGTGCTTGTGATTGGTCTGTTCATATTTTCTATTTCTTCCTGATTCAGTCTTGGCAGGTTGTGCCTTTCTAAGAATTTGCCCATTTCTTTCAGGTTGTCCATTTTATTGGCATAGAGTTGCCTGTAGTAATCTCTCATGATCTTTTGTATTTCTGTAGTGTCAGTTGTTACTTCTCCTTTTTCATTTCTAATTGTATAGATTTGAGTCTTCTCCCTTTTTTTCTTGATGAGTCTGGCTAATGGTTTATCAATTTTGTTTATCTTCTCAAAGAACCAGCTTTTAGTTTTATTGATCTTTCCTATTGTTTCCTTCATTTCTTTTTCATTTATTTCTGATCTGATTTTTATGATTTCTTTCCTTCTGGTAAATTTGGGATTTTTTTGTTCTTTCTCTAATTGCTTTAGGCGCAAGGTTAGGTTGTTTATTCGAGATGTTTCCTGTTTCTTAAGGTAGGATTGTATTGCTATAAACTTCCCTCTTAGAACTGCTTTTGCTGCATCCCATAGGTTTTGGGTTGTCGTGTCTCCATTGTCATTTGTTTCTAGGTATCTTTTGATTTCCTCTTTGATTTCTTCAGTGATCACTTCGTTATTAAGTAGTGTATTGTTTAGCCTCCATGTGTTTGTATTTTTTACAGTTTTTTCCTGTAATTGATGTCTAGTTTCATAGCATTGTGGTTGGAAAGTATACTTGATACAATTTCAATTTTCTTAAATTTACCAAGGCTTGATTTGTGACCCAAGATACGATCTATCCTGGAGAATGTTCCATGAGCACTTGAGAAAAATGTGTATTCTGTTGTTTTTGATGGAATGTCCTATAAATATCAATTAAGTCCATCTTGTTTAATGTATCATTTAAAGCTTGTGTTTCCTTATTTATTTTCATTTTGGATGCTCTGTCCATTGGTGAAAGTGGGGTGTTAAAGTCCCCTACTATGAATGTGTTACTGTCGATTTCCCCATTTATGGCTGTTAGTATTTGCCTTATGTATTGAGGTGCTCCTATGTTGGGTGCATAAATATTTACAATTGTTATACCTTCTTCTTGGATCGATCCCTTGATCATTATGTAGTGTCCTTCTTTGTCTCTTCTAGTAGTCTGTATTTTAAAGTCTATTTTGCCTGATATGAGAATTGCTACTCCAGCTTTCTTTTGGTTTCCATTTGCATGGAATATCTTTTTCTATCCCCTTACTTTCAGTCTGTATGTGTCTCTAGGTCTGAAGTGGGTCTCTTGTAGACAGCATATATATGGGTCTTGTTTTTGTATCCATTCAGCTAATCTGAGTCTTTTGGTGGGAGCATTTAGTCCATTTACATTTAAGGTAATTTTCGATATGTATGTTCCTATTCCCATTTTCTTAATTGTTTTGTGTTTGTTATTATAGGTCTTTTCCTTCTCTTGTGTTTCTTGACTAGAGAAAATCCTTTAGCAGTTGTTGTAAAGCTGGTTTTGTGGTGCTGAACTCTCTCAGCTTTTGTTTGTCTGTAAAGGTTTTAATTTCTCCATCAAATCTGAATGAGATCCTTGCTGGCTTGAGTAATCTTGGTTGTAGGTTTTTCTCCTTCATCACTTTAAATATGTCCTGCCAGTCCCTTCTGGCTTGCAGAGTTTCTGCTGAAAGATCAGCTGTTAACCTTATGGGAATTCCCTTGTGTGTTATTTGTTGTTTTTCTCTTGCTGCTTTTAATATGTTTTCTTTGTACTTAATTTTTGACAGTTTGATTATTATCTGTCTTGGTGTGTTTCTCCTTGTATTATCCTGTATGGGACTCTCTGTGCTTCCTGGACTTGATTAACGATTTTCTTTCCCATATTAGGGAAGTTTTCAACTATAATCTCTTCAAATATTTTCTCAGTCCCTTTCTTTTTCTCTTCTTTTTCTGGAATGCCTATAATTCGAATGTTGGTGCATTTAATGTTGTCCCAGAGGTCTCTGAGACTGTCCTCAGTTCTTTTCATTCTTTTTTCTTTATTCTGCTCTGCAGTAGTTATTTCCACTATTTTATCTTCCAGGTCACTTATCCGTTCTTCTGCCTCAGTTATTCTGCTATTGATCCCTTGTAGAGAATTTTTAATTTAATTTATTGTGTTGTTCATCTTGCTTGTTTCATCTTTAGTTCTTCTAGGTCCTTGTTAAATGTTTCTTGCATTTTCTCTATTCTATTTCCAAGATTTTGGATCATCTTTACTATCATTATTCTGAATTCTTTTTCAGGTAGACTGCCTATTTCCTCTTAATTTGTTAGGCCTGGTGGGTGTTTACCTTGCTCCTTCATCTGCTGTGTATTTTTCTGTCTTCTCATTTTGCTTATCTTACTGTGTTTGGGATCTCCTTTTTGCAGCCTGCAGGTTTGTAGTTCCTGTTGTTTTTGGTGTCTGTCCCCAGTGGCTGAAGTTGGTTCAGTGGGTTGTGTAGGCTTCCTGGTGCAGGGGACTAGTGCCTGTGTTCTGTTGGATGAGGCTGGATCTTGTCTTTCTGGGGGGCAGGTCCACATATGGTTGTGTGTTTTGGGGTGTCTGTGGACTTATTATGATTTTAGGCAGCCTCTCTGCTAATGGGTGGGGTTGTGTTCCTGTCTTGCTAGTTGTTTGGCATAGGGTGTCCGTCACTGTAGCTTGCTGGTCGTTGAGTGAAGCTGGGTGTTGGTGTTGAGATGGAGATCTCTGGGAGATTTCGCCATTTGATATTACGTGGAGCTGGGAGTTCTCTTGTGGACCAGTGTCCTGAAGTTGGCTCACCCACCTCAGAGGCACAGCACTAACTCCTGGCTGCAGCACCAAGAGCCTTTCATCCACACGGCTCAGAATAAAAGGGAGAAAAAGTAGAAAAAAAGAAAGAAAGAGGATAAAAGAAAATAAAGTAAGGTAAAATACAATAAAGTTATTAAAATAAAAAAGTAATTATTAAGAAAAAAACTTTTTTAAAAAGTAAAAAAAAAAAAAAAAAAAAGGACAGATAGCACCCTAGGACAAATGGTGAAAGGAAAACTATACAGACAAAATCTCACACAGAAGCATACACATACACACTCACAAAAAGAGGAAAAGGGGAAAAAATAATAAATCTTGCTCTCAAAGTCCACCTCCTCAATATGGGATGATTCGTTGTCTATTCAGGTATTCCACAGATGCAGGGTACATCAAGTTGATTGTGGAGATTTAATCCGCTGCTCCTGAGGCTGCTGGGAGAGATTTCCCTTTCTCTTCTTTGTTCGCACAGCTCCTGGTGTTCAGCTTTGGATTTGGCCCCACCTCTGCATGTAGGTTGCCAGAGGGCATCTGTTCTTCGCTCAGACAGGACGGGGTTAAAGGAGCAGCTGCTTCGGGGGTCTGGCTCACTCAGGTTGTGGGGAAGGAGGGGTACGGAGTGCGGGGCGAGCCTGCGGCGGCAGAGGCCGGCATAACGTTGCACCAGCCTGAGGCGCGCCGTGCATTCTCCCGGGGGAGTTGTCCCTGGATCCCGGGACCCTGGCAGTGGCGGGCTGCACAGGCTACCCGAAAGGGAGGTGTGGACACTGACCTGTGCTCACACACAGGCTTCTTGATGGCGGCAGCAGCAGCCTTAGCATCTCATGCCCGACTCTGGGGTCCGCGCTGTTAGCTGCGGCTTGCGCCCGTCTCTGGAGCTCCTTTAAGCAGTGCTCTTAATCCCCTCTCCTTGCGCACCAGGAAACAAAGAGGGAAGAAAAAGTCTCTTGCCTCTTCGGCAGGTCCAGACTTTTTCCCGGACTCCCTCCTGGGTAGCCGTGGTGCACTAACCCCTTCAGGCTGTGTTCACGCCGCCAGTCCTCTCCCTGTGCTCTGACCCGAAGCCGGAGTCTCAGCTCCCAGCCCCGTCTGCCCCGGCGGGTGAGCAGACAAGCCTCTCGGGATGGTGAGTGCTGGTTGGCACCGATCCTCTGTGCGGGAATCTCTTCGCTTTGCCCTCCGCACCCCTGT
Source organism: Monodon monoceros (assembly GCF_005190385.1). NCBI lineage: Eukaryota > Metazoa > Chordata > Mammalia > Artiodactyla > Monodontidae > Monodon > Monodon monoceros. The sequence continues at coordinate 24,185,671 of NW_021703782.1, read as the reverse complement.
GGCTGCGGTCTCCTCCGCGGCCCCGAAGTTCCCCCGCTTCGCCACCCGCAGTCTCCGCCCGCGAAGGGGCTTCTGGTGTGTGGAAACATTTCCTCCTTCACGGCTCCCTCCCACTGGTGCAGGTTCTGCCCCTATTCTTTTGCCTCTGTTTATTGTTTTTTCTTTTGCCCTACCCAGGGAGTTTCTTGCCTTTCGGGAGGTCTGAGGTCTTCTGCCAGCGTTCAGTAGGTGTTCTGTAGGAGTTGTTCCATGTTTAGATGTATTTCTGATGTATCTGTGGGGAGGAAGGTGATCTCCACGTCTTACTTTTCCTCCATCTTCCCCCTCTCTCCTACACTACATCTTTTTTATCCATTCATCTGTCGACGGACATTTAGGTTGCTTCCATGTCTTGGCTACTGTAAATAGTGCTGCTATGAATACTGGGGTGTATGTATCTTTTCGAATTAGAGTTTTCTCTGTTTATGTGCCCAGGAGTGGGATTGCTGGATCATATGGTAATTCTATTTTTAGTTTTGTAAGAACCTCCATACTGTTTTCCATAGTGGCTGCACCAATTTACATTCCCACCAACAGTGTAGGGGAGGGTTCTCTTTTCTCCACATCCTCTCCAGCATTTGTTATTTGTAGACTTTTTAGTGATGGCCATTCTGACTGGTGTGAGGTGATACCTCATTGTAACTTTGATTTGCATTTCTCTAATGATTAGCAATGCTGAGCATGTTTTCATGTGCCTCTTGGCCATCTGTATGTCTTCTTTGGAGAAATGTCTATTTAGGTCTTCTGCTCATATTTTGACTGGGCTGTTTGTTTTTTTGTTATTGAGTTGTATGAGCTGATTGTAGATTTTTAAAATTAAGCCCTTGTGCATTACATCATTTGCAAATATTTTCTCCCAGTCCGTACAACATCTTTTTGTTTTGTTTATGGTTTCCTTTGACGTGCAAAAGCTTAGAAATTTGATTAAGTCCCATTTGTTTATTTTTGCTTTTATTTCTATTGCCTTGGGAGACTGACCTAAGAAAACATTGCTATGATTTATGTCAGAGAATGCATCACCCAGATACCAAAACCAAAGATGCTACCAAAAAGAAAATTACAGGCCAATATCTCTAATGAATATAGATGCAAAAATTCCCAACGAAATATTAGCAAACTGAATCCAACAACACATAAAAAAGATCATACACTACAATCAAGTTGGACTCATCCCAGGGTCACGAGGTTGGTTCAACATATGCAAATCAATCAATGCAATACACCATATCAACAAAGGAAAAGAGAAAAACACAAACGATCATCTCAATTGATGCAGGAAAAGCATCTGATAAAATTCAACATCCATTCATGATAAAAAATCTTACCAAAGTGGATACAGAGGGAACATATCTCAACATAATAAAAGCTATTTATGACCAACCCACAGCCAACAAAATAGTGAACAGTGAAAAGCCTTCCCACTAAAATCTGGAACAAGACAAGGATGCCCAATCTCACCACTTCTATTCAACATAGTATTGGAAGTCCTAGCCACAGCAATCAGACAAGAAAAAGAAATAAACCAATCCCTTTTAAAATCACATCAAAACAAAACAAAAAAACCACTTAGGAATAAACCTGACCAAGGAGGTGAAAGATTTATATACTGAGAACTATAAAACATTATAAAGGAAACTGAAGATGATTCAAAGAAATGGAAAGATATCCCATGCTCTTGAATTGGAAGACTTAATATTGTTAAAATGGCCATCCTAACCAAAGTAATCTATAGATTTAATGCAATCCCTATCAAATTACCCATGACATTTTTCACAGAGCTAGAACAATTAATCCTAAAATTTATATGGAACCATAAAAGACCCAGAATTGCCAAAGCAATCCTGAGGAAAAAGGACAAAGTTGGAGGCATAACCCTCCTAGACTTCAGACAATACTACAAAGCTACAATAACCAAAACAGTGGTATTGGCATAAAAACAGACACATGGATCAATGGAACAAATAGGGAGCCCAGAAGTAAACCCACACACCTATGGTCAATTAGTCTTCAACAAAGGAGGCAAGAATATAAAATGGGAAAAAGACAGTCTCTTCAATAAGTGGTGCTGGGAAAGTTGGACAGCTGCGTGTAAATCAATGATGTTATAACACACCCTCACACCATGCACAAAAATAAACTCAAAATGGCTTAAAGACTTAAACGTAAGACATGTCACCAGGAATTCCCTGGTGGTCCAGTGTTTAGGACTCTGCACTTCCAATGCAGGGGGTGCGGGTTTGATCTCTGGTCAGGGGAACTAAGGTCCCACATGCCGTGCAGCACAGCCAAAAAAAAAGAGATCATAAAACTCCTAGAAGCAAACATTGGCAAAACATCCTCTAATTAGGTCTTGAAATCCCCCCTACCCTCATAGAGAAATCTTCTCCCTCTCTTGAATTATTGTAATCATTTCTTAAATGGAGCCCTGTCCCTAGACTTGATCCTTCCACTCACTTCATAAGCCAAACTACAGAGTTATCCATCTATTGATAAAATGCCAAACTGGTTATGCTCCTCTCCTGTGGCCTTTGGGTAAAGCTCCAAACCTCCAACATCCCTTTTAGAGCCTGTGGAGATCTGGCTGCTTCTCTCCTGCACTCAGTCCTCCACACCTCACAATCACTTTCGCTTCCCAAAAGATGCCAGTTTCATCAGGTCTTTCTCCTACACTATCCCCTCTGGCTAGAACATTCTCTCTTACCTTATCCCTCTGTATACAAACTCTTATTTAACTTTTAAGTTTCAGTTTAAATATGTCTATAGTCAAATTTAATTTAGGTTTGAGATGACTCCTAGACATTGAAACAGATATGTCAAGAAAGCAGCTAGAAACTTCCAGCATACAGATGGTAATACAGATGATCAAACTCACCTGGGGAGAAATTATAGCTAGAGAAGAGGTTTCAGGCCTGAGATCAAGTCGATGAAGAGGAGGAATCAGCAAAGGAGATTATTAAGTGTGGCAAAGGAGTTGGGCTGTAAAAACCAAGAGATATGAGTGTTGGAAAGAGGGGAAGAATCATTTCTGCTGAATGTTGCTAAAAATTGCTCTGACAGCTCCAGATGGGTATCTCCTGCATATTTCCAATACCACCTCACAACCCAGCCACAGAAGTGATCATACTGTTTAATACCAAGGCAGCCATTTGTCTGATCCCTTAGTAGTAAGAACTGACTTTAATTGACTGTAAGTAAGAACTCTGTCAACCTTATTTATCGTTATAGATTTCTGCAGTGAGCTCAAGATGCACTCAGTAAAAAAAACTTGTTGAATGACTTAATCACCGGCACACATACGTGTAAGTCCTCAAGGAATTTACATACATTTGGGGAAAACATATGGAAACCACTATTTATAATACAAAGCAGGGTGTAATCAGTGCTGGCAAAGTAGTACAGCCAGCGTGCAGTGGTTGAACTGTGGAACGGGAGAAAGCTTCCTGGAAAAGATGATACTGAAGTTAGGGACTGAAGAAAAGAGCAGGCTATCAGAAAGTGGAGCCTTGAGGTTCTTTTTTTTTTTTTTTTTTTAAACATCTTTACTGGAGTATAATTGCTTTACAATGGTGTGTTAGTTTCCACTTTATAACAAAGTGAATCAGTTATACATATACATATGTCCCCATATCTCTGAGGCTTGAGTTTTTAAAACAATAAAAAATCGTTGTTAATTACCCAATTGTGGCAAGGCAGAGATTATTTACATATGTGCCTGGGAATGGCAACACTCAAACTCTTCACTCTGGCAGAAATGCAGGGTAAAGATGAGCATTGTATTTAAAAATACTATTATTTATGCATTAGTTATCTGAACAGGGTATGACCATGGATAATTTTAGTCTTCTTTACATTTTCTAGCAATTTCTAAATTTACTATTCTGCTATAATTTCCAGAGAGGGGTTTAGTTTTATTCTTTTTAAGACCAGAGTTTCATCTGGGCAAATTGAGAAAAGAACTTAATTCAAAAATGATATCTTTGTACGTACACAAAAAAGTCAGTAATTTCCAGGATACTATTCATAAAAATTCCACAAATCTTAGAAGAGTTTGAAAACTGCATTCACAAATCTGGCAGAATTAAAATTAAATTTCTGTTTAAAAATGGAAATACAACATAATAAATGAAGTTAACATTAATTTTTTCCTACTCTTGGATGCTGAAAGATTCTAATGGAAATGAAAAAGATGAGATCACCCACCAGTAATGGGGAAAAAATGAGGCCATGGACAAACACACTATGTTTTGATTTATTAAACCACAAGCAAGCTTCACTTTATCCCCCATGAGTGATGGCTTAACCGGTTGCCAAAGTCTTCTTTTCCACTAAATACCTTTGTAAATATTGTGGTTACTCTGATTTATAGCCATCTCCTTCAGACAGTGTATCAGTAGAAAAGAATCCCTTTCCCAACAAATGTTAAAACTACCGTCTGTGTAATCGTCTCACAAACCTCACGCTACGCATGGGTTTCAGGGTTTGCAGGAGGAAAATTATAGGAAAAGACCAGTTCTGGAGGCTGTGTCTGCAGTGACTCATCCCAAAGTGGGAACGCCATATCCAGAACGCCAGAGAGAAACACCTGAGTTGTCAACAGGGGACTTTTTTAAAGATAAGAACCTAGTTCCAGAGAAGGATGTGACTCACCCAGTCCTCCCTGGGAGGCAAGAGGCCAAGATGAATTCTGGCCCTGATGCCTCTGAAGTGACGTTTACCACGTCTGCTCTCCAAACACTCAGGCAATCTGGTTTTCATCTCAAAGGCGTCTGACTCCTATGGCTTTATGGGTGTGTGGAGCCATAATGGTGATGAGAGTCGGTTTCTGCTGATGTGGGCTGCAGAATATAGTTCTACCCATCCTTCCATTTCTGCTGGGGGAAGGAGCACTGCAGGGGCAAGCTGTAAAGTGACTCTAGCTTGACTGTTGTGGAAAGAAAGAAATAAGACTAACTTGAAGTCACTCTTAGTTCTCCCATTTCTCAGCAAGTCAGGCAAATCATTTAACTCTGTGAAGCTTTAGTTTCCTCATTTAGCCTCTGTAATACTTCAGCTTTCTTCCTCTGTAAACTGGAGGATAACAAGGTACATCACTGGGTTGAAGGATTTATTGAGCACTGTGTCCAGCAGAGAACTAGGCGTCTGGCACACAGTGGAACTAGTTAATGCTGCTGGTTCCTTTGTTTCTCTTCCATACCCATCATGTATAGGAACAGGAGAGGACCTGATTCTGCCAATGCACATACTAAAAATGTCTATTCCTAGGTTATTTTGCAACTCTACAAAACTATCTAAGTGTTATAATAACATGCATTATATTTTTAGCTTTGAATGCACACTCTTACGGCAAAAAATGACTTACTGTAGTTTTTAAGAATGGAAATTAAACCATAAATACCAAATGTATTTTCTTTGCACAAAATTTCTCCTCTACAAAATTTAACCTAAAGTCTCTTGAACTCTTGTCAGAATATTACAAGTGTTGAAACAGGTTAGTTTGGATAAGCAAAACAATATCCTGGCTATAGGGACATAATATAAACTCACATCTCCTTTCAAGCCTAAACTTAAATAAACATCTATAAAAAGCAGAGACAAAACCAAAATTTAAAACCTCTCTGAGCAGTAAAACCAGCAATTAGGTAAATCTTGCATTTCTGTATTTCCATGAGTTATCTACAATAAGGAATACAGTAGGAATAACAAATTTTGGAGGGTAGATAGTATATCTTGTTATTCTGGATGTGCTGATGCAATGTGTGGGAGAGATCTAAGCCAAGTTGAACAAATGGAAGTTGGCAATTTGAATATAAAGCTCAGGAAACAGTTTAGAGCTTAGAATAGATCTGTAGCTTATTGGTATATGTTAAAGCAATGTGATTACTGCTCATTTATGTTTGCTTAATGGATGAACAAGATCGTGAAGGAGAGCAAGGACAGATAGAGAAGAGGGCTATGGAGGATGGGGAACATCATTGTTTACAATGTGTAAGTGTGTGGGGTAAGGGCAGTAAAAGATGATGAGAAAGAAAGTAAGAAAGATAGAAGTAAGAACAGACTGACTTCCAAGAATAGGGCAATCAATAAGAAAATGACAAAAAAAAAGAAGGCTGATTAGATAGCTTCTGAGGGCCACTGGACATTTGAGAGGACACTTTCACAACAACCATAAATGCCACAGCAGAATCGCAGTAGTAGCAGAATTTGTTAAGGAACAAATGGGAAGTTGAATACGTGGAGGCATTTCCTGTAGATATTCTTTTAAGAAATTAAGGAGAAAATGGGAAGATAAAATAGATGGCAGTTTGAGGACAGCCAGACAGGATATAGTAAGATTCTTTCTGGCTTACAGAAGCTGAATATATTAGTAGGTGAAGAAGAACAAATTATGATTATGCAAAATGCCATGTTACTGATTCAAGGACACCAGGATTCCATTGAGGCACAGTCACTGCCATCATTGAACACCTGGGCATGAATGTCACACTCTCGAGACAGTTGAGTCATTTAGGTTTAGGTCATGAATACAAAAGAATGGATACCTGGGAGGTATGAATTCATACACAAGACCAGACTGGCAAATATTAAAGGTCTCCTCCCGATCCACAGATAAGTTTATAAAGATGCTGTCTTCAGTCATGTATGAGAACCTACCTGCTTCTCACACATTTATTTGCTGTACTTTTTGTACCCAAATCAGATTATTTCAGAATAGTTTCCTTGATTTGTATTACACTACAGTAGCACTTCGCTTATCTCAAGAACAAAGTACATTTAGAAACATACGATATCACAGAGGACATCATTTTTGGGAATTGTGGTGTATCACGTAACCACTACACCTAAGTCCTTACCATATGATTTCTCCACTCAGAATATTTTCTTCTCTGAAAACTATGGTTTCCACTCATGATATTTCTTAGTTTGTAATCCTAGTCCCACACTTAGACCTGGGTGAGAGTGTATCTCTGGAGTCTCTGAAATGGGCTCCACATTGGTCTTCCTCTGGCTCTCCCCTTCCCACTAAGCAAGGGGCCCACATGCTTTCTTACAGCTAGCACCTCCCCCTCAAGATCATGCTGTGGGCATGCACCTAACACCCCAGAGTTTCCTGCCCTAGTGTCTCAGTTTCCAGGGCCCATGCAGGCCTCTTCCCTGGCTCTATCACCCTAAGGACACACCCAACTGCTAGTGTGAGCAACCCTAGGCCCAAAGGGTTTGCTTGTGTGCAGTTGAGGAGGAACTTGGAAGCATGGGCTGGGTGTCCACACAAGCAGGTCAAAACTTGGGGCAGAACATGACATGGGGTAGGAGGGAAGTGGCCACCATCCTGTTCCTTCCTGAGCCACCATATTCTTGTGGAGGCAAATTCTGAGAAGTTCAGCTTTCCAGGTAGTTATAAAGGATGCTGGACAGGGTAAGAGAATGGAGCCCCAACATAATTTATTTAACTATTTCCTAGCTTGATTTATAATTTTGCACATTTGTAATATCATATATGAACCTTCACCCATACTCTTGCCTTAATCCCTTCATCCCTTCCAGCCTCCCCAAATGATTGTTCCTGCAGCACAATAGGAAATCAAACTAAGATGAAATGAAGAAATGATAGGCCCTAGGAACACTTGTTATATCAAATGTAATCTCTTACACTTTACTCAAATCTTAATACAAGGAACGGCACTAATTCATTAGATTTTTCCCTTATCAAGACTCAGCAGGGACTTCCCTGGTGGTCCAGTGGTAAAGAATCCACCTTACAATGCAGGGGATGCAGGTTCGATCCCTGGTCAGGGAACTAGGATCCCACATGCCGTGGGGCAACTAAGCTTGCGTGCCTCAACCAGAGCCCACGTGCCGCAAACTATAGAGCCCACGTGCCGCAAACTATAGAGCCCACGCGCTCTGGAACCCACGCACCACAACTACAGAGCCCACACGCCCTGGAGCCTGTGAGCCACAACTAGAGAAGAGAAAACGCGCATGCCACAACTAGAGAGAAGCCCGGGCACCACAATGAAGAGCCCGTGCACCACAGCGAAAGATCCTGCATGCTTCAGTGAGGATCCCACATGCCGCAACTAAGACCCGATGCAGCCCCAAATAAATAATAAAATAAATAGATAACAATCTTGAAAAAAAAAGACTCAGCACCCCAACATCCTCAAGTGGCATCATTCGTTCACTTGAGTTTGTCTCCACACCTAGAAGTAATGCAGAGAAACCCATCAATGTATCCTCTGCCCGGTATGCTAAGCATGGGATTGCAGGGTCTGTTCTAGAGATCTGGGAGTTCAAAGGAGGGTTGCAGAATTAGTAGACTGGAGGACCCATGGACAGAGAATCTGACCTAGAACTTGCCTCTGTCCATGTCACCTGTTTTACTAAGAATGGCCTCTGATCAAACTCTGCTCAGGGAGTGAGGGAAGTTCCCAGAGACGGGTGGACCTCTATGGTCCCTGTGGTCTGACAATGCCATCTTAAGAAGGCAGAATCAAAGACACATGGAACCTTAGCATTAAAATGATATCATCGAGTCCATGTATCCCTGGGATAAATCCCACTTGATCATGGTGTATGATTCTTTTAATGTATTGTTGGATTCAGATTGCTAGTATTTTGTTGAGGATTTTTGTGACTATGTTCATTAGTGATATTGGCCTGTAATTTTCTTTTTTTTGCGGTATCTTTTTCTGGTTTTGGTATCACAGTGATGGTGGCCTCATAGAATGAGTTTGGGAGTATTCCTTCCTCTGTGATTTTTTTGGGAATAGTTTCAGAAGGATAGGTGTTAACTCTTCTCTAAATGTTTGATAGAATTCGCCTGTGAAGCCATCTGGTCCTGGACTTTTGTTGGCTGGGAGTTTTTTTTTTTTTTTTTTGCCACACTGCACAGCATGCGGGATCTTAGTTCCCTGACTAGGGATCAAACCCGCGCCCCCTGCAGTGGAAGCATGAAGTCTTAACCACTGGACCACCAGGGAAGTCCCTATTGGGAGTTTTTAAATCACAGTTTCAACTTCAGTACTTGTGACTGGTCTGTTCATATTTTCTATTTCTTCTTGATTCAGTCTTGGGAGATTGTATGTTTCTAAGAACTTGTCCATTTCTTCCAGGTTTTCCATTCTTTTGGCATATAGTTGCTTGTAGTTGTCTCTTATGATCCTTTGTATTTCTGTGGTGTCCACTGTAACTTATCCTTTTCCATTTCTAATTTTATTGATTTGAGCCCTCTCCCTTTTTTCTGATGAGTCTGGCTAAAGGTTTATCAATTTTGTTTATCATTTCGAAGAACCAGCATTTAGTTTCATTGATCTTTCCTACTGTTTTCTTCGTTTATATTTCATTTATTTCTGCTCTGATCTTTGTGATTTCTTTCCTTCTACTCACTTTGGGTTTTGTTTGTTCTTCTTTCTCTCATTGCTTTGGGCATAAGGCTAGGTTGTTTACTTGTGATTTTTCTTGTTTCCTGAAGTAAGACTGTATTGCTATATACTCCCCTCAGAACTGCTTTTGCCACATGTCCCATAGATCATTGTGCTTTCATTTTCATTTGTTGCTAGGTTATTTTTTGATTTCCTCAGTGATCCTGATCCATTGGTTGTTTAGTAGCATATTGTTTAGCCTCCACATGTTTGTGTTTTTTCAGTTTTTTTCTTGTAGTTGATTTCTAATCTCATAGAGTTGTGGTTGAAAAAGATGCTTGACATGATTTCAATTTTCTTAAATTTACTGAGGCTTGCTTTGTGGCCCAGCATGTGAACCCTCCTGGAGAATGTTCCATGTGCACTTGAGAAGAATGTGTAATCTGCTGCTTTTGGATGGGATGCTCTATAAATATCAATTAAGTCCATCTGGTATAACATGTCATTCAAGGCCTGAGTTTCCTTACTGATCTTCTGCCTGGATGATCTGTCCATTGATGAAAGTGGGGTGTTAAAGTCCCCCACTATTATTGTGTTACTGTTGATTTCTCCTTTTATGTCTGTTAACATTTGCTTTATATACTGAAGTGCTCCTATGTTGGATGCATATATATTTACAATTGTTATAGCTTCTTCTTGGATTGATCCCTTGATCATTATGTAGTGTCCTTCTTTGGCTCTTGTAACAGTCTTTATTTTAAAGTCTATTTTGTCTGATACTAGTATTGCTACACCAACTTTCTTTTGATTTCCATCTGCATGGAATACCTTTCTCCATCTCCTTACTTTCAGCCTGTACGTGTCTCTAGATGTGAAGTGGGTTTCTTGTGGACAGCACATATATGGATCTAGTTTTCAAATCCTTTCAACCAGTCTATGTCTTTTGGTTGGATAATTTAATCAGTTTACATAAGGTAATTGTTAATATGTTCTTATTGCCATTTTGTTGTTTTGGATTTGTTTTTGTAGGCTTTTTTTCCTTTCCTGTTTTGTTTTCTTGTGATTTGATAACATTCTTTAGTGTTGTGTTTGGATTCCTTTTATTTATTTGTGTGTATACCTATTAAAGATATTTGATTTGTGGTTGCTATGAGGTTTTGATATAGCAGTCTATATACATACATAATTGTTTTAGGTTGCTGATCTCTTAATTTCAAATGCATTTCCAATATCCTGAATTTGTGCTCTCCTCTTCTCAAAATTGCTGGTTTTGATATCATATTTGTGTGCAGATGATTTCCTACCTTTACTTTATGTTTGCCTTTACTGGTGAGCTTTTCCATTCGTAAATTTCTTGTTTCTAGTTTTTCAATATCCGTAAATCAATCAGTGTGATACACCACATCAACAAATTGAAGAATAAAAACCATGAGATCATCTTAATACATGCAGAAAAAGATTTTGACAAAATTCAACACCAATTTATGATAAAAACTCTCCAGAAAGTAGGCATAGAGGGAACATATCTTAACATAATAAAGGTCATATATGGCAAACCTACAGCTAACATCATAATCAACAGGGAAAAGCTGAAAGCATTTCCTCTAAGATCAGGAATAAGACAAGGATGTCCACTGTCACCACTTTTATTCGACATACTTTTGGAAGTCCTAGCCACAGCCATCAGAGAATAAAAAGCAATAAAAGGAATCCAAATTGGAAAAGAATAAGTACAACTGTCACTGTTTGCAGATGACGTGATACTATACATAGAAAGTCCTAAAGATGCTATCAGAAAACTACTAGAGCTCATCAACGAATTCAATAAAGTTGCTGGATACAATATTAATACACAGAAATCTGTTGCATTTCTATACACTAACAACAAGAGATCAGAAAGAGAAATTAAAGAAACAATTCCACTTACCGTCACATCAAAAAGAATAAAATACCTAGGAATAAACGTACCTAAGGAGATAAAATACCTGTACTCCAAAAGCTATAAGACACTGATGAAAGAAATCAAAGATGACACAAACAGTTGGAAAGATATACCATGTTCTGAGATTGGAAGAATCAATATTGTCAAAATGACTATACTACCCAATCTACAGATTCAATGCAATCCCTATCAAATTACCAATGGCATTTTTCACAGAACTAGAACAAAAAATCTTAAAATTTGTATGGAGACACCAAAGACCCCCAAATAGCCATATCAATCTTGAGTAAGAAAAACGGAGCTGGAGGAATCAGGCTCCCTCACTTCAGACTATACGACAAAGCTACAGTCATCAAAACAGTATGGTATGGGCACAAAAACATACAGATCAATGGAACAGGATAGAAAGCCAGGAATAAACCCACACACCTATGGTCAATTAATCTATGACAAAGGAGGCAAGACTATACAATGGAGGACAGACAGTGTCTTCAACAAATGGTGCTGGGAAAACCAGACATCTACACATAAAAAAAATGAAATTAGAACATTCTTTAACACCATACACAAAATTAAACTCAAAATGGATTAAAGACCTAAATATAAGACAGGATACTATAAAACTCTTAGCAGAAAACATAGGCAGAACACTCTGAGATAAATCGCAGCAACATCTTTTCTGAGCAGTCTCCTAGAGTAAAGGATATAAAAGCAAAAATAAATGGGACCTAATTAAACTCAAAAGCTTTTGCACAGCAAAGGAAACCACTGACAAAACGAAAAGACAACCCACAGAATAGGAGAAAATATTTGCAAACAATGTGACCGATAAGGGATTTGCCTCCAAAATTTACAAAGAGCTCATGCGACTCAATATCCAAAAAACAAACAACCCAATCAAAAATGGGCAGAAGACCTAAATAGACATTTCTCCAAAGAAGATATACAGATTGCCAACAAACACTTGAAAGGATGTTCAACATCACTAATCATTAGAGAAATGCAAATCAAAACTACAATGAGATATCACTTCACACCGGTCAGAATGGCCATCATCAAAACATCTACAAACAATAAATGCTGGAGAGGGTGTGGAGAAAAGGGAACCCTCTTGCACTGTTGGTGGGAATGTAAGTTGATACAGCTACTGTGGAGAACAGTATGGAGGTTCCTTAAAAAACTAAAAATAGAACTACCATATGACCCAGCAATCCCACTACTGGACATATACCATGAGAAAACCATAAATCAAAAAGAGACATGTACCACAATGTTCATTGCAATACTATTTACAATAGCCAGGACATGGAAGCAACCTAAGTGTCCATCAACAGATGAATGGATGAAGAAGATGTGGCACATATATACAATGGAATATTACTCAGCCATAAAAAGAAATGAAATTGGGTTATTTGTAGTGAGGTGGATGGACCTAGAGTCTATCATACACAGTGAAGTAAGTCAGAAAGAGAAAAACAAATACCATATGCTAACACATATATATGGAATCTAAAAAAAAACAAAAAACGTTCTGATGAACCTAGAGGCAGGACAGGAATAAAGATGCAGACGTAGAGAATGGACTTGAGGACACGGGGAGGGGGAAGGGTAAGCTGGGATGAAGTAAGAGAGTAGCACTGACATATATACAGTACCAAATGTAAAATAGATAGCTAGTGGGAAGCAGCTGCATAGCACAGGGAGATCAGTTTGGTGCTTTATGACCACCAAAGGGGTGGGATAGGGAGGGTGGGAGGGAGATGCAAGAGGGAGGGGATATGGGGATGTATGTATGCATATAGCTGATTCACTTTGTTATACAGTAGAAACTAACACAACATTGTAAAGCAATTATACTCCAATAAAGATGTTTAAAAAATACAAAAATGGAAGTATTTAGAATTAAATATATTAAAAGATGTATACAGTCTCTCAAAGAAACTTATAGAACATTACTGAACACAACTGCTTACTTGAAGGAACACCGACAGGTTAAATTTTTGATAATTTGGGAACAAAATGAAAAATGACATAATGGACTATAATGGATGGCATAAAAAAAAAAGAATCCATGAGTTCATGCTGATAGCAAAAACATTCAAAAGGAGGGTGGGAAGGATGGAAAGCTCTTCTTCACAAAAGAATGCCACCGAATAAGAAATGAATGATGGAATTTCAAATCACTGTTTTGCAACCTCCATAGTAAGAACTGATCATCAATGGATGCTAAAATCATTAGGTGAAAGATTATAGGGAACAGATTGTGTCATATAATGTCATCCAGTAGGTTATTTATTAATTTCAAAGGAAAAAGGTCCCTTTTCAAAGATGAGATTTGGCAGACATCACCTTAGTGAGGAGATCAAACTTAACATCAGGAATAATGAGACATCAGATCAAGTATGTTCTGAGGTCAGCACTGAACAGGGAACAGTACCTTTCATCCAATACATCTGCCAAAAATTTTAACCAAAATCTAATCATGAGGAAAGAATAATCTATCCAAGTTAAAGATTTACAAAACGATTTACAAAACGTTGTTCAAAAATGTCAATGTCATGAAAGACCAAAAAAAAAGAGAGACAGAGACTGAGAGAACTGGAGAACTGCTGCTTTAGACTGATGAGACAAAACATGTCGGGACTTCCCTGGTGGCACAGTGGTTAAGAATTGGTGGGCTTCCCTGGTGGTGCAGTGGTTGAGAGTCCGCCTGCTGATGCAGGGGACACGGGTTCGTGCCCCGGTCCAAGAAGATCCCACATACTGCGGAGCAACTACGTGCCACAGCTGCTGAGCCTGTGCTCTGGCGCCTGCGAGCCACAACTGCTGAAGTCCGTGCGCCTAGAGCCTGTGCTCTGCAACAACAGAGACCACTGCAATGAGAAGCCCACGCACCGCAATGCAGAGTGGACCCCGCTCGCTGAAACTAGAGAAAGCCCGTGCACAGCAACGAAGACCCAACGCAGCCAAAAATAAATAAACAAATAAATAAAGATACATGTCAACTAAATTAAAAAAAAAAAATGGGCAGAAGACCTAAATAGACATTTCTCCAAAGACAACATACAGATGGCCAAGAGGCACATGAAAAGATGCTCAACATCACTAATTATTAGAGAAATGCAAATCAAAACTACAATGAGATATCACCTCACAACTGTCACAATGGCCATCACCAAAAAATCTATACAATGAATGCTGGAGAGGGTGTGGAGAAAAGGGAACCCTCCTACATGGTTGGTGGGAATGTAGATTGGTACAGCCACTATGGAGAACAGTATGGAAGTTCCTTAAGAAGCTAAAAATAGGGCTTCCCTGGTGGCGCAGTGGTTGGGAGTCCGCCTGCCAATGCAGGCGACGCGGGTTCGTGCCCCGGTCTGGGAGGATCCCGCATGCCGCGGAGCAGCTGGGCTTGTGAGCCGTGGCTGCTGGGCCTGCACGTCCGGAGCCTGTGCTCCGCAGCAGGAGAGGCCACAACAGTGAGAGGCCCACGTACAGCAAAAAAAAAAAAAGAAGCTAAAAACAGAGTTACCAGATGATCCAGCAATCCTACTCCTGGGCATATGTCCAGAGAAATCCATGGTTCAAAAGGATACAAGCACGCCAATATTCATTGCAGTGCTGTTTACAATAGCCAAGACATGGAAGCAACCTAAATGTCCATTGACAGATGAATGAACAAAGACGATGTGGTACATATATACAACAGAATATTACTCAGCCATTAAAAGAATGAAATAATGCCATTTGCAGCAACATGGATGGAACTGGAGATTATCATACTAAGTGAAGTCAGACAGAGAAAGACAAATATCATGATATCACATCTGCGGAATCTAAAAAAAATGATACAAATGAACTTATTTACATAACAGAAACAGACTCACAGACTTTGAGAACCAACTTATGGTTAGCAGGGGGGAAGGGTAGGGCAGGAGGGATAGATTGGGAGTTTGGGATTGACATGTACACACTGCTACATTTAAAACAGATAACCAACAAGGGCCTACTGTATAGAACAGGGAACAGTGCTCAATATTCTGTAATAACCTAGGGACTTGCCAGGGACTTGCCTGGTGGTCAGTGGTTAAGACTCCATGCTCCCAATGCAGGGGGCCCGGGTTTGATCCCTGGTCAGGGAACTAGATCTCACATACCGCAACTAAATATTCCACATGCCACAACTAAAGATCTTGCATGCAGCAATGAGGATCCTGCATGCTGCAACTAAGACCCAGAGCAGCCTAAATAAATTCTGTAATAACCTAAATGGGAAAATAACTTGAAAATGAATAGATACATGTACAACTGAATAACTTTGCTGTACACCTGAAACTAACACAACATTGTTAATCAACTATGCTCCAATATAAAATAAAAATTAAAAAAAAAAAGAAAATCCCTTAGCCCAGGAAAAAAATGATATCATCGAGTTCAGTGTCTGAGAATTACCTTCTGCAGCATTTCCAGTAGAATGTCATCTGGTTTCTACTGGACTTAGCATCTCAGTAGGCAGCTCAGTTGGACACTTCTAGTTATGAGAAAGGGCTTTTGTTTTTTAAACTCAGCCCAAACCAGCCTGTCTGTATCATCTGTCCATTGATTTTGGTTCTAGTCTCTGGAGCACAGCAGAACAAGTCCATGGCCTGTTTTAATATCTACAGTCTCTTCTGTCTTTGTTCCTCAGTCTCTCTAAATTCACCTGGCAGGGCCACTTCTCTCAAAAATCAAGTAGCCGAACGTGAATGAATTCTTGTACTACTTTCTGTTCCATTGGTCTACTGATTTTCCTTGTGTTATTACCAAACTGTCTTAATTACTGTAGCTTCTTATAATAAGACTTGATATTTAGGACAGAAAGTCCTTTAGCCTTGTTCTTCTTCAAGAATGGCTTGGCTATTCTTTGGCCTTTGTATTTCCATGTACATTTTAGAATTTGTCTAGTTTAATAAAAACAAAAAAAATACATCTTTTTCTTTAATTCTCTAACCATAGAAAGACACAATTGATTTTTATTTATTAATTGTATATCTGGAAAACGTGTTAGATGATTTAATCATTTTTCTGAAAGTTATTTCAGATTTTCTTTTTCTTTTTCTATTGAGGTAACATTGATTTTTAACATTATATAAGTCTCATGTGTACAACATTATATTTCTACTCCTGTATACCCTGCAATTTGCTCACCACAGAAAATTTATTTTCCATCTGTCACCACACAGTTGAGCCCCTTTACTCATTTCACGGTCCCCAACCCCTTCCCGCCACCATTTCAGATTTTCTATGTATACAACGATTTTACCTGGGCTAATCAGAGATTTTTCCTTCTTTTACTTAATTTTCTTTTAAAATAAATTTATTTCTTTATTTGTTTTTGGCTGCATTGCTGTGCACTGGCTTTCTCTAGTTGTGACGAGCAGGGGCTATTCTTTGTTGTGGTGCGTGGGCTTCTCATTGTGGTGTCTTCTCTTGTTGCGGAGCACAGGCTCTAGGCGTGCGAGCTTCAGTAGTTGTGGTGCGCGAGGTCAGTAGTTGTGGCTCGTGGGCTCGAGAGCGCAGGCTTAGTAGTTGTGGCCCACGGGCTTAGTTGCTCTGCGGCATGTGGGATCTTCCTGTACCAGGGCTCGAACCGGTGTCCCCTGCACTGGCAGGTGGATTCTTAACCACTGTGCCACCAGGGAAGTCCTTGATTTTCTACTTATACATTTAAAACATTTTTTTCTTTTTCTTGCCTTACTGCACTGGCCAGGACCTTCAGTGGGCCTGCTTGTCTTATTCCCAGAAAGGGAAAACTTTCAATATTTCAACACTGAGTATTTTTTAATAATAGCTTTACTGAGATATAATTTATATATCATTAAATTCACCCTTTTAAAGTATACAATTTAGTGTTTTTAGTATTTTCATAGTTGGGAGCCATCACCACTGCCTACTTTTGGAACATTTTGGTGACTCTATAAAGGAACCCTGTACCCATTAGCAGTCACTCCCCATTGTGCCATCCCAACTCTTACCCTCCTCACCCCAACAACCCCTCATCTACTTTCTGCCTGTATGGATTTGCCTATTATGGACATTTCATATGAAAGAGTCATACAGGGCTTCCCTTGTGGAGCAGTGGTTGAGAGTCCGCCTGCTGATGCAGGGGACATGGGTTCGTGCCCCGGTCCGAGAAGATCCCACATGCTGCGGAGCAGCTAGGCCTGTGAGCCATGGCCGCTGAGCCTGCGTGTCCAGAGCCTGTGCTCTGCAACAGGAGAGGCCACAACAGTGAGAGGCCCGCGTACTGCAAAAAAAAAAAAAAAAAAAGAGTCATACAATATGTGGCCTCTTGTGACCGGCTTCTTGCACTGAGCATAATCTGTTTGAGGTTCATCCATGTTGAACATGGATGCATCAGTGCTTCATTCCTTTTTATTGCTGAATAATATTCCATTGTAGAAACAGACCACACTTTATCTGTTCATCAGCTGATGGATATTTGAGTTGTTTCCACATTTTGGCTGTTATGAATAGTGTAGCTACACAATTCAAAATTCATGTACAAGTTTCCATGTGGATTTATGTTTCCACTTCTCTTGGGTATATAGCTAGGAGTGGAAGTATGTTGTTTTTTTGTAGATAACTCTGACAGACTAAGGAGTTCCCTTCTATTTTAGTATGGTAACAGCTTTTTCTCTCTTCCTTCTTTAAACATTAAGGTGATAATATAATGTTTGGATTTCCTTAAATCAACCAGGTATTTCTTAAATAAACCTAGTGTAGTCATGATATATTATCCTATTTATATACTGCTAGATTTGGTTTGCTAATATTTTACTTTTTTTTAAATCTATGTTCACTAGTTAGACTGATCTATAATTTTCCTTTCTTGTAATGTCCTTGTCAGGTTGCAGTATGGTATGGTTATGCTGACCTTAAAGAATTGTTTGGTAGAATCTGTTGATTAATATAGGCCTATAGTATTCTTTGTGGGAAGGTTTGAAATTATGGTTTCAATAGTAGACAATTCAGATTTTCTATTTCTTCTTCTGACAGTTTTATTAAATTGTCTTTTTCTAGGAAGTATCCATACTGTCTAAATTTGCTGGCATAAAGTTGTTTATAATATCCTCTTATTTTAACTGTTTTCACTCTGTAGTAATAGAAATTTTCCTATTCCTCATACTGGTGATCTGTGCTTTTTCCCTTTCTCCTGCATCAGTCTTGCTACATATTTTATTAGTTTTGTTAAAAAAAATTTTTTTTGGCAGTGTTGATCCTGTCTCCTGCATGAATTTTTCTATTTCATTGATATTTTTGCTTTTAATTTTTTTTTTTTTTTAGCGGTACGCGGGCCTCTCCCGTTGCGGAGCACAGGCTCCGGACGCGCAGGCTCAGCGGCCATGGCTCACGGGGCCTAGCCGCTCCGCGGCATGTGGGATCTTCCCGGACCAGGGCACGACCCCGTGTCCCCTGCATCGGCAGGCAGACTCTTAACCACTGCGCCACCAGGGAAGCCCTGCTTTTAATATTTTTGACAGACACCGCCAGGGCAAAAAGGTGCTCATGAACCCTCTCAGATCTAAACCCAGTGATTCCTTATGGTCTTTTTTTTTAACCTCAATGACGATTTTAAGATGTTTTAAAATAGTGATCCAGTTTTTTTAGTTGTCTTTGATGGAAAGGTTGGTAGAATCATCCAATCCTCCAATATTGGATATAGAAAACTGAAAATTTTAACCGTGTATTAAAAAAATTTATGCTACTTATATATATTACCTATTCAAAAATACAAAAATCATTTAAAAAATAAAGTGGCAGGTAAATGGACATTTTACATATTTCCGGTGGGAGTATACATTACTAGAATGTTTTTGGAAAGCAATCTGGAAAAATGCACCAAAACTCAAAAAGGGGAAAAATCCAAATGTCCACTGATAGGGGAATGTATCATGGCATATTCATACATTAGTACTCCACTTAAATGTAAATAGTCCTCTGAGAGGGTAAATTCAATGAAAGCAAATGAAGCACTGTCACACTTCAGCGTGAGTTAGCTGAAAAGGCATTTAACTATGGCACTAGCAAGGGATATAGAATAGGCCTGAAGCAAGATAAGACTCCCATTTCTGAGAGGGGAAATTTAGCTTTATCTGAGCAACTACACCCTTAAAAGAAAGACTAACTCATTGAAAATATTGAAAAGGTGACTTTACTCAAACACATGTTTTGGAGTTGGAACCCATGCTGGCTGTGCTTGTAGCCTGGGCACTCAGGGACCTGTTGACACCCTGTTTGGTGACCAACACCAAACTCTGCAGAGTGGCTGTCAGAGCCAAGCTTTAGAACATAGTTATGGCTGCAGTACTAAAAAGGAAGAGAACACCAATACCAGCATTTCCCATGTACTACTGTGGTTAACATAGTTTCTGCAGGACTCATGTAACAGTCCATTAACCCACAAGATTTTAGAGCAGGGACCTCAGAAACTGTATAATCTGGTTCTCCGCAACTTTGCCAATCTTGGTATGATAATCTTGGCTATTCCTCTATGCTGCTATTTAAGTTTTTTCTTTTTCTGATTGTTTAAAGTTTTTTTAAAAAAAGGTATTCTTTTTTTTTCTGATCTGGTTATGAAAAGCTCAAAACATTATAAAAGTACAGAATTACATACTAAAATCCTCCCATAATTCCATCACCCAAAGATAACCACTAACAGTTTGTTGTTTATTTCTTCCAATTTGTTCTCTAGGAAGATGTTAAATTGTATACATTAAAAGAAGGGAACATAATAGCACGTGTACTATTTTAAAATTTCTTTCTTCCTCTTGGTATATTGTGGACAATTTTGCATGTCTGTATAACAGTTACTTCGGTCTCTCTACGTAGCTTATGGCAGCCTACTGTTCCCTATCAGTATATAACTGGTTAATTCCCCTCCCCCCTTGGGAACAATACTTCAAAGTACTTTCCTAGAGGCACACTTGTGCAGAGAAAGATGTGTTTCTACAATGGATTCCTAGAAGTGAAATGCTGGGACAGAGTATAGCTATTGTTAATTTGTCCCCTTATTTATTTATTTATTTGGCTCTGCCGGGTCTTAGTTGTGGCACATGGGATCTTTAGTTGCTGGCATGCGGGCACTTTTAGTTGGGGCATACGGGCACTTTTAGTTATGCGGGATCTAGTTACCTGACGAGGGATCGAACCTGGGCCCCCTGCATTGGGAGCGTGGAGTCTTAACCGCTGGACCACGAGGGAAGTCCCTATCCTGTTTCTTTTGAGGACAACTTAACAATAGCTATACTCGGTCCCAGCATTTCACTTCTAGGAATCCACTATAGAAGAGTTTCTCAGACTCACAAACTTAGAGAACAAACTTATGGTTATCATGGGGGAAGAGTGGGGGGAAGGGATAGTTAGGGAGTTTGGGATTGATATGTATATACTGCTATATTTAAAATGGATAACCAAGAAGGACCTACTGCATAGCACGAGGAACTCTGCTCAATGTTCTGTGGCAGCCTGGATGGGAGGGGAGTTTGGGGGAGAATGGATACAAGTATAGGTATGGCTGAGTCACTTTGCTGTGCACCTGAAACTATCACAACACTGTTAATGGCTATAGTCCAATATAAAGTAAAACGTTTTTTAAAAAAAAATATAAGTTTCTGTTTGCCCTAAGCAATGTGTCCAATACTGCATGTCATCCACATTGTTTTCCTCCCAGAACAATGTATATATTTCAAATCAGGCCACATTTTTTTTTTTTTTTTTGCGGTACGCGGGCCTCTCACTGCCGTGGCCTCTCCCGCCGCGGAGCACAGGCTCCGGACGCGCAGGCCCAGTGGCCACGGCCCACGGGCCCAGGCAACCCGTGGCACGTGGGATCCTCCCGGACCGGGGCACGAATCCGCGTCCCCTGCATCGGCAGGCGGACTCTCAACCACTGTGCCACCAGGGAAGCCCCAGGCCACATTTTTTTTAAAGACTTCTTTTTAGAGCAGTTTCAGATGCACAGAAAAATTGAGAGGAAGGTTACAGAGGTTTCCCATATATCCCTAGTCCTCCCCATCACACAGCCTCCCCTATTATCAACATCCCCCACTAGAGTGGTGCATTTGTTATAACTGATGAACCTATACTGATGCATCATAATCACCCAAGTCTATAGTTTCATTATGGTTCACTCTTGGTGTGTACATTCTATGAGTTTAGACAACAGTATAAACACATGTATCCATCATTATGATATCATACAGAGTATTTCCACTGCCCTAAAAATCCTCTGCGTTCCACCTATTCATTCCTCCCACCACCAACCCCTGGCAACCACTGACCTTTCTACTGTCTTCATAGATTTGCCTTTTCCAGAATGTCACATAGCTGGAATCACATAGTACATAGCCATTTCCAAATTGCTTTTTTTTACTTAGTAATATGCATTTAAGGTTGCTCCATGTCTTTTCATGGCTTAATAGCCCATTTCTTTTTAGCACTGAATAATATTCCATTGTAGGATGCACCACAGTTTATCCTTTCACCTACTGAAGGACATCTTGGTTGCTTCCAAGTTTTGGCAACTATGAATAAAGCTGCTGTCAACATCTGTGTGCAGGTTTTTGTGTGGACATAAGTTTTCAACTTATTTGGGTAAATACCAAGGAGCATGACTGAATTTTTCTAGGAAACCACCAAACTACCTTCCAAAGTGGCTGTACCATTTTGTACTCCCACAAGCAATGAATGAGAATTCCTGTTGCTTCACATTCTCACCTGCATTTGGTATTATCAGTGTTTTGGTTTTTGCAATTCTAATAGGTCTGTAGTGGCTTCTCATTCTTGATTAAATTTCCAAAGCTCTTTTCTGATTGTGGGTAGGTATTTTGGGGGGGAGATGAGGGGAACTCCTATCTCTAATGTTAGAATCTTTGCAAATGTTTGGTAATCTTGGGCTATCTGCATATGTCAAGAACACTGACCCAAAGCTCTGAATGTGTGGGTGGAGATAGTCAACTTCGTGCTTGTACTGGGTTGAGCTAGTCTGGATTCTGAAGATGGGGGTTCCCTTTTCTACTAGACACCCAGGGCCAAGTGGATGAGAACATGGGTTCACTTTGGGGGTAAATGCCTAATACTTTGAACAAATGATGGAGACATCAGGAAGGTTGGGGTCATATGCCCTGCTTCTCTTGAGTACAGTTTCCCAACAAATCTCACCATTCCCAGGATCTATAATTTCTAAACCTGGAACATCCTCAGAGTTACCTTGTCTCATATGTGTTTTGTTGTCGTCTGCCAGACAGAGCCTATGCACCTTCAGTTTTCAAGAAATTTCTCAACATTTCTTGTCTTCTAATAGTACTAATTATTTTGTAGTGCAGTGTTACATTTTTAAAAACAAACATAGTTTTTGTTATTTTTAGGAATTTGGGTGGCGCGTGTGCTCAGTCCATCATCTTGATTTGATCTATCTAGGTCATGTTAAGATTTTGGAAAGACAAAAATGTATCTTCTCTCTGTCAAATAATTTAGACCCATGAGGTAAGTAAGAATTTTTAAAAATACATATTATAATTACCTAGTCTACGACAGGTATTTTGTATGTGCTATTCATTCTATCTGCACAAAAATTTGAAAGATAGGTATTACCATCCCAGCTGTACAAAGAAAAAACTTTAGTCACAAACAGCAGTAACTCACCCAAGGTCCTCTATAAGCAGCACTGTGGGCCAGGAACCTTGATCTGTCTCTGACCTGCTTATTTGCAGATGAAGAAACTGAGGCTGAGGTAGATAATTAATTTGCCAGTTACCTTAATCAGAAGCCTCATAGCTCCCTTGAATATTTTCTTCTTATTGCTTAAGGTTGGAAGTTACATAATTTCAATGACATTAATATGTAACAGCTTTCTGTTTTGTTAACAATATTGTGTGTGAGACTGGTGTGGCAGGCAGAGAGCCGATGAGAGAGTTAAATAACATTAACCCAATTAAAGGCATTCCAGGAATGCACAGTCCTCTAACTTGGAACGTTAAGATTTTTAATGTAATTAGTCTATGAAAATCACGCATTTCTTAATCAAGCTCCCCTTTTGTGCTTCCAACTCCGCCTTCTCAGCCTACAGACTAATGCTTTTTCCCCCCTCTGCTGCTTTCCACTTTTCCCATGATTTAGAACAAATATTTGCCTTGGTAACTATTTTCCCTGGTTACTCTCTTGGCTGATTTTCTGCACAAAGAACCGAAAGGCATGTATCCCCAAGGGAAGCAGTTATTTTAGATTTTGCAAAGAAGTCAGTTAACAATTTTCAACAATCCCTTCTTTGTTTTAAAGAAAGCTCTGGTTTTGTTTCATTTTCATCTGGAGACTTAAATGACACCAAGCAAAGCCTACTTAGTTTAGATTTCCAGGTAAAATGTTTTAAATTTTAAGTTTCTACTAAAGCATGTGGAATGGTTTTAATATTTGGCTGTTTTATGTTGCAAATATGTTTAACCCTTGAGGAAATAAGCTCTTACTAATAGATTTTAAAAGTTTAAAGTGTACATTATTTTGTTTACTTGTTTTTTTCAGGATGACTACTTCCGAAGTATTTAAAACTTTATGAAATTAGGATTCAATATATTTTTATATGTTTAAATAGAATTACATGCTCAATAGAAGTATAAGTTGGTTTGAAAATTTCATTCTTTTCTATTTTTAAGTCCTAAAAGAGCATAAAGGATTAATTAAAAATGTTTTTCATTATAAGCTTATAGAGTGAAGTTAAAAGGGATAATAGGCATCTCATGGCTTTGTGTAGAAGTTTAAAATTTAATTTAAACCCTTTTAAAGCTTACTTAAGACAGATCACGAAGAATTTTAATGGAAAAAAATAATAAGTTAACCAAGATTTACAGATGATATTTAATGTTGGGATAAACACAATAAATGCTAAAATGAAAGAAAATTTTACTTGATCAAAATAATACCTACAGTGATTAGACCTATTGTGTCATAAAAGTTTACCTCTAGAAACATATTCACTCAATTATAAAGTTGTTTTTGGAATAAATATTAAAGGCAATGTGAAATTCTATAAATCACTGAAAATAACAAAGGCCGAGGCATCAATGATAAAATTAGTATTGAGAGGCCATTTCATAAACATTATTTAAACATTTCAATTAGACTATTTAGATTCTGATTTTCTTAAAATTAAGATAGCTCTGTAAATTTATTTTTGTACATATCTATTTAGATTTCTGGATAAGTAAAAGTGAGCCAGTTTGGGAGGGGGGTGGAAGACAAAGAGGGATGGGGATAATGGGAGAAGGGTGAGCTTGGGCAATGCTCTGCTAAGTAAGAGGCTCAGGGACAACACGATGCCTGAGACGCTCATGGAAGTTTATCTCCAGAGCCCTTAGATCCAGGGCCTGACTCCTCATAACTCTCACCTACCACAGGATGGAGAGTCACATATATGACTGTCAAAGCAAGAAAATCTCCATGTACAGATTTTATGTAGAGCACATTTTATGTAGAGCACATTTTATGTATGCTCTCTGTCAGAGCTCACTTCCCCCGCCACTCAGCAAATTCTACTTCTACCCTGTCTCACAGTGCAACTTTTCATATTGCTTTCCCCTGCTGCTGTTGCTATTTCTTCCCAACATATTACCTTGCTCTCTGAATGGGCTTTGACAATTTTAGCCACCAATCAGCTAGGGGATTTGCTCCTCCCTTATATTTTGCATGTTAGTTTTTCTAAAACTAATATAGATTATGAAAAGTTGTTCTAATATAGTTTCATTTCAGTGACCTAGAGTAAAGGGTTTGAAATTACTGCAGTAATTAAAGTACCTATATACTGAAAAAGAGATTGCATGCTGAGGTTAGTTGACATGAAAATAACTTAGAGGCTGCTATTTGTTGAGCCAAGGGAAAATGGTGACAAGTCAGCATATGATCCAAGTACATCCTGACTACAGGAGGATAATTCTGGCAAATGAAGTTATAAAAAGAACTGAGATTCAAGAGGGCAAACTAAGCAGATATCACCCTTTTCCTCTTACCAAATACCTAGACATAAGAGAAGATATATTACAAACAAATACACACATGGATATATAGCTGCAGTAGGAAATAAGAAGGGGAGCTTCTGGTGAGACAGAAACTGTGAGGAATCCTTCAAATACAGAGAGAAGATGGGAATGAATTTAAAGAGAAAAACCATAGCCTTGAATAGGTATGGGAGAGAACTGTGTAAAAAGAGCTTGTGTGGAAAAGAAAGAAGTCATTAGAGTAAAAGATCCTAAGAAGGATACAATAAGGAAAAAAACAAAACCCGTACATTATAGTAGAACTTCTGAATATTAAAAATGAGTTCAAAATCTGAAAAAAAAACTTCTACAGAGAGAGGAAAAAAGACTTATTACAAAGAGATGAGAATCAGATTCAATTTAAACTTTTCATCAGTAACAGATATAAGAAACAAATGGAACAATACCTATGAAGTATTGAAGGAAAATTATTCTAAAATCATAATTCTATTTCCAACTAAACAAAATGATATTTTCTGACATATATGAATTCAAAACTTTTACAACCCAAAACATTCTCTTAAAGAAAAATGATATATTTCAGGGAAATAAAACTAATCTGAGGGAACTCATGCTTCTTATAATGGCAGACTATGCAATTCAGACCATTCAGCCTACTGAGAATAATCAGAAAAAAATAGGAAAAATAACAGGGCCAATATTTGGGATAGGACTGGAATCCTAAGAGGTCTGGAACAGCTTTTCTTCTGGAGGCATCTGTGGAACCAAAAGAGGTGACTGAGAAGCTTAGTATAGCTTTAAAACAGCCTCTCAAGTCAAGACAGAAACAAAACTCAAGGAATGGGGCCAATCAAGCAGCAGGGGTGGCAGGCAAAAGTGATGCAGATGAAATCACCAGGTTTTGGTTTGGGACTTAAAGTATAATTATTAATTAGTTATAGTGAAACTCAGCTTCAAATCATTCAATTTATGATTGTTAGTGCCCTTAACCTCATGTCTGAATGTAAATCCTTTTAGGATAAATAATAAATATATCATTGTAGGCTTCAAAGTATATTCACAATTTTTCATATACAATGGCTGGCAATCAAATGCCATCAGGCATAGGAAGAAACAGAAGAAAATGGCTAAAAACCTAGAAAGAAATAACAGACAATAGAAATATACATATAGAATGTCCTGAAATGGAGTTTTCAGACTCAGACTTAAATAAATGTGATTAATAAGTTCAAAACGTGAAAAACAAGATTGAAAATTTCAGTAGAGAAACAGAAACAATAAGAACCCACTGAAAAGCCGAAAAACTAAAAAGACACAATAATAGAAAAATAGAAGTCAATGGATGGATTTAATAGCAGATAAACCATAGCTGAACAGATAATTAGTGAATGGAAGGGAGGTTAGTGGAATAACCAGAATCAATCACAGGGTGAGAGAAGGATAAAAAATACAAGAGAGGGAAAGTGACATTAAAGACATAATGAGAAGGCTATCATACGTGTCACTGTAGTTTTGAAAAGAAAGAGGAGAGAGAAGTAGGAAAGTATTATTTGAAGAGGTAAGGGCTAAGAAATTTCCAAATTTGATAAATATCAGTCCACAGATTCAAGAAGTGCTATGAATCCTATATAGGATAAAACCAAGTAAATCATATCTATGTACAACAGAGTAAAACAGCTGAAAACCAAAGCCAAAGAGAATATCTTAAAAGCAACAAAAAAAGTTACTTTCAAAGGAGAAATAATTAGATTGACAGATGACTACTCAACACAAAATACGGAAACAAGAAGACATTGGAATGAAATCTTCCAAATGCTGAAAGAAAACACTTGTCAACCTAGAATTCCATATTTAGCAAATACACCCTTTCAGAATGAACATAAGATATAAACATTTTCATATGACCAACAAACAAAAGAACTGGTCATCAGCAGTCCTGCACCAAAGGAATTACTAAAAGGTATTCTTTTAGGAAGAAAATAATCCTGATAGAAGACTGGAGATGCAGAAAGAAGTAAGAAGAAAGAAAAAGGATAAATGTTTAGGAAGATCTAAATCAGTGATTCTTAATTGGAGGCAGGCTGAATCCTTCCACCCCCAAGACACATCTGGTAATATATGAAGACATTTTTGGTTGTTATAACTGAGAGGAGGTATCTACTGGGTAGGAGCCAGGGATGCTACTAAATATACAAAGGCCAGCCCCACACCACAACAAAGGAATTATCCAACCCAAATGTTAATAGTGCTAAGGTTGAGAGAGCCTGATCTAAATGAACTTTTAGCATAAAATAATAATAATCTTTTGAGGGTTTAACAAATATAAAGAATTAAAATATACGCCAAAAGTAGTATATGTTCTGGGATGAGGTAAGTAAAGTTAAAGTCCAGAAAGAGGTAAAGGTACTAATTTATATTAGACTTGATAAGTTAAGGATGTATGTGGTAATCTCTACAAAGAACTTTATAGTGAAAAGTATACAATTACTAATGGAATAATAAAAACTAAGCAATCAATTGAAAAGAAAGCAAGCAAGAATGAAAAAAAAAACACACAAAGAACAGGCAGGACAAATAGAATGCAAATATTCAGAAAATATATTTAAATTCAAACATATCAAGTGTTACAGTAAATAAAAATAGACTTTCTATTCCAATTAGAAGATAAAAATTGTCATATTGAACTAAAAATGATATGCTAATAGAAAATATATTGAAAATATGAAAGGCTGAAAGTAAAATGATGCAAAAAATATATTAAGCAGGCATTAATAAAAAGAAAGCAGCTACATTAATTAGACAAAGTAGATCTTATGACAAAACACACTACTAGAGATACAGAAAGTACCTAATGATAAAAGCACCAGAAATATATAACAATTCTAAATGTGTATATACCTATACCATGGCCTCAAAATATATTAATAAATATGATCAAAGTGACTTATATTAAATTTCATCTAAAAATAAACCCAAGAGACAACATAGTTAAAAACAACAGAAAATCTATTATTACATTATTTATAAATTAAAATTACAATTAAGAACATAAAAGTGCTCACTTTGGCAGCACATATACTAAAATTGGAACAATACAGAGAAGATTAGCATGGCCCCTGAACAAGGATGACATGCAAATTTGTGAAGCATTCCATATTTTTACATAGAGAACAGACTTGTGGTTGCCAAGGGGGAGGAGGGGCGGAGGGGAGGGAGAGGGATGGGCTGGGAGTTTGGGCTTGGTAGATGCAAACTATTATATTTAGAATGGATAAACAACAAGGCCCTAATGTATAGCACAGGGAACTATACTCAATATCCT
The DNA here is from genome assembly GCF_005190385.1 of Monodon monoceros. Classification (NCBI taxonomy): domain Eukaryota; kingdom Metazoa; phylum Chordata; class Mammalia; order Artiodactyla; family Monodontidae; genus Monodon; species Monodon monoceros. Next base: position 24,156,979 of record NW_021703782.1, on the reverse strand, counting down.
GTGATAAACCATAATGGAAAAGAATATGAAAAAAGAATGTATATATGTTTATAATTGAGTCACACTGTTGTACAACAGAGATGGGCACAACATTGTAAATCAACTATTCTTCAATTTAAAAAAAAAAGAAAAAAGAACATAAAAAATATTTCCAGAAGATATATGCACAAGAGTGTTTTGTTTTGTTTCATTTTTTGGCCACGCCACGCAGCTTGTGGGATCCTAGTTCACTGACTACAGATTGAACTCGTGCCCTTGGCAGTGAATGCTCAGAGTCCTAACAACTGGACCAAAAGGGAATTTCCACAGGAGTGTTTACAACAGACGAAAAGTGGAAAAAATTAAATATCCATCACCAAATTGTTTGTTACATAACTTATGGAATGAAAATAGAGTGCACAGACCAGATAGATTTACATACATTGACATATATGTCCATATGACCACAATTTATTACTGAATGGAAAGAAAACAGATTGCAGTATATTGAACAATTCCATTTATGTTTAAATATATATGTTCATATATGTTTAGAAGGTATCATGAAAGATACCCTTAAACTAGGGGATGGGAAACTATGGCCCATAGGCCAAATTCTGTTTTTCAAAGTGCCATCAGAATACAGTTGTGGTCATCCATTTACTTGTCTATGGCTATTTTTGGCTACAATAACAAAGTTGAGTAGTTTTAACAGAGACTGTTGTCCTGCAAAGCTAAAAATATTTACTCTCTGGACCCTGAAGAAAAAGTAGGTCTACCCTTGTACTAAACTATGAATTATGGTTAAGGCAACTTGTTTTTTATGCCTATGTATCATTTTGAGTTTTTAAAAATTATGTACTAGTTTTAGAAACTTAAACACATCTTAAAAAGCATTGATAAAAAAAGATTAAGAACTCAGGAGAAAGAAAACTGTGAACATGGCTTATCTTTAAATCTCTTATGGGCCATGATATGAACAACAAATTGTATCTCAATCTAAGGAAGACTTTTCTGACAGAGCTGTCTGAACATGGAAGATAAAGAACTTCCCATTACTGGAAAAGCAGATGACTTCAAAGATTCATTCAAAATCTGAGTTCTATACAGTGAAGCACCATTATAAATGATATAGATTGCTAGGAAGCAAAAGCATCACCTGGCCACAATGAAAACACAAACTGAAAGTAGGATCATAAATCAATGAACATGCAACTCTGACTAAATAAGCATATAAGCATACCACAGAGATGTGTGTTTGGTTACAGACAACCACAATAAAGCTAATACTGCAACACAGGGAATCACACATTTTTTTTTGGTTTCCCAGTGCATATAAAAGTTATGTTTACAGTATACTGTATTCTATTTAATGTGCAATAGCATTATGTCTAAAAAGATAATCAATGTTCCTGTCTTAATTAAAAAATACTTTATTGCTAAAAAAATGCTAGCCATCATCTGAGCCTTCAGAGCATAATAATCTTTTGGCAACCGTAACATCAAAGATCACTGATCACAGATCACCATAACAAATATAGTAATTTGGTAATAATGAAGAAGTTTGAAATATTGTGAGAATTACCAAAATGTGACAGCATGAAGTGAGCAAATGTTGTTGGAAAAAAGGTGCCGATAAACTTGCTTGATGCAGGGTTGCCTCAAGCCTTCAATTTGTTAAAAAATGCAGTATCTGTGAAGCATGATAAAGTGCAATATAACGAAGTATGTCTGTACTGTCTCCACAGTTTTGTCTTTTCCAGAATGCCATGTAGTTGCAGTCACACTGCACTAGCCTTTTCAGATTGGCTTCTTCCACTTAGTAATAAGCATTTAAGATTCTTCCATGTCTTTTCATGGTTTGAGAGCTTTTCTTTTTAGTGCTGAATAATACTCCACTGTTTGAATGTAACACAGTTTATTTATCCATTCACCTACTTAAGGATGTCCTGGTTGTTCCCAAGCTTTGGCAGTTATGAATATAGCTGCTGTAAACATCCATGTGCAGGTTTTGGTGTGGATATAAGTTTTCAGCTCATGTGGGTAAATATTAAGAAGCATGACTGCTGGATTGCAGGGTAAGAGTATGTTTAGTTTTGTAAGAAATTGCCAAACTGTCTTACAGAGTGGCTGTATGGTTTTGTATTCCCACCAGCAATAAATGAGAGTTCCTGTTGCTACACACCCTTACCTCACAATTTGTCAGTGTTTTTGATTTTGGCCATTCTAACAGGGTACAGTGCTATCTTGTTGTTTTAGCTTGTGATCTACTATTTTAAAAATCCAGATTTGGGAGAATAAAGTAGAAATTCTGGATGATAACTGTGGATTTGTCTAGTTCTTCTTGCAGCTATACCAGTTTTTTTCTTCATGTAATTTGAATCTATACTGTTCAGTGTATAAAGGCTTAGAATTGTTACATCTTCATGAATAGATCCTTCTATCATTACATAATGGCTCTCTTTATTCTTCTTCATCTTATATTAATATAGCCATCCACTTTTTTTATTGTGTTAAATATGTCTTTTCTTAAAACTTTATTTTATTTATTTATTTTTTTGGCTGCGTTGGGTCTTCATTACTGCGCGTGGGCTTTCTCTAGTTGAGTCAAGCGGGGGCTACTCTTCATTGCAGTGTGCGGGCTTCTCATTGCGGTGGCTTCTCTTTTGTGTAGCACGGGCTCTAGGCATGTGGGCTTCAGTAGTTGTGGCACATGGGCTCAGTAGTTGTGGCTCGCAGGCTCTAGAGCGCAGGCTCAGTAGTTGTGGCGCACGGGCTTAGTTGCTCCACGGCATGTGGGCTCTTCCCGGACCAGGGCTTGAACCTGTGTCCCCTGCATTGGCAGGTGGATTCTTGAGCACTGTGCCACCAGGGAAGCCCCCACTTTTCTTTTGATTAGTGTTACCAAAGTATATATTTTTCCATCCTTTTAATTTTATCCATTTGTATCTTTATTTAGCATGAGTTTCTTATAGGCAGCATAGAGTTGGGATTTTATTTTATTTTGTTTTGTTTTATTTTATTTTATTTTGTTGTGCTGGGTCTTAGTTGAGGCTGTGGGCTCCTTAGTTGTGGCATGTGAACTCTTAGTTGTGGTATGCGTGTGGGATCTAGTTCCCTGGCCAGGGATTGAACCCAGGCCCCCTGCATTGGGAGCATGGAGTCTTAACCACTGGACCACCAGGGAAGTCCCTAGAGTTGGGTCTTAATTTTTAAAAATTCAATGTGGACAGTCTCTGTGGCAATTAATGAATTCACATTTAATATGATTTACATGTAATATGTTTTGGATTATTTTTATTACTCCACTTTATCACCTTTATTGGTTTACTAGCTATAACTCTTGTTTTTTTTGGTGATTACCTTAGGGCTTATAGTATGCATCTTTAACTTATTACAATTATCTTCAGTTGATATTCCACTTTGCTTATAGTATTAGAACATAACAGTATATTTACACTTCCTCTTTCCTGCTTTCTGCTTCTGTTGTCATACATTTTACTTTCACTTAAGGTAGAAACCCCAAAATACAGTATTGTTATATTAATCAACACAACTGTTAAACAGATGACTGTATTAAACTAGCATCTTTTAAAGAGATTTAAAAATAAAAAAGAGTATTTATCTACATATATGCCATTTCCTGTGGTATTCATTCCTTTGTGTAGATCCATAAGTCTATCTGATATAATTTTCCTTCTACTTTAGCATTTCTTACAGTGCAATTATGCTGGTGATTAATTCCTTCAGCTTCTCTATGTCTGAAAAAGTCTTTATGTTGCCTGTGTTTCTGAAAGACATTATCACTGAGTATATAAGTTGATTTTTTTCAGTACCTGAAAGTCATTGTTCCACTGTCTTCTGGCTTGTACTGTTTTGAATGAGAAGTCTTTTATTCTATTCTTAACTTTGTGTCTTTTTCTCTGGTCACTTTTAAGATGTTCCCCTTATTACTGGTTTTAAAGCAATTTGATTATGATGAATATTTGACATTATTTTCTTCATATTTCTTATTTTGGGGGTTTATTGATCTTGGATATGTGGGTTTATAGTTTTCATCAAATTTGGAAAATGACCAGTCTTTATTTCTTCAAATATTTTTGTGCCTCCCTAGTCCTTCAGGGACTGGAACTGGACATAAATTGATCTTCTTGAAGTTGTCCCACAGTTTGATGATGCTCTGTTCATGTTTTTTACTGGTCGTGTGTGTGTGTGTTTCATTTTGGATAATTTCTGTGACTATGTTTTCAAGTTTACTAATTTTTTCCTGCAATGTCTAATGTGCTATTCATCCCTTGCAGTATAGATTTTCCTCTCTCACATTGTAGTTTACATCTTTAAAAGTTCAATTTGGATTTCTTTAAATATCTTTCCTCTACATTCTTGAACACGCAGATTATGGTTTTAATAACTTTTAGTGACCTACTTAATAATTATGTCAGCTGTGCTATGGATGGGTTTCAATAGATTGATTTTCCTCATCATGGGTCAACAATTCCTGTTTCTTTGTGTGCCTGGTAAATTTTTGCTGGATTTCCCAGTACTTGTTGGGTGCTCTGGGACATAGTTAAGTTGTTGCACACAGTTTGATCCTTTCTGGAGGCTTGCTATTCAGTGCTGTAAATGGGATCAGATCAGCCGTTAGTCTAGGGTAAATTGTTTTCTCTGATGTGCCGATGCCCTTCTGAGCACTCTGTCTGATGCCCTTTGCAGTACAGGTTCTCCACTATGACTGGTGGACACACAGAGTCTGCCCAGCCTTTTCTAGCCTAAAGGATTTTTTCTTTTTGTCCGTCATGGTAGTTCTTTCTCAAGTGTTGAGTAGTTTTCTCATACAAATGTGCTAATCATACTCGGTTGAAGACTTGATATCTTTGGAAGTCTTTTTCAGGGTAGCTCTCACCTCCCTGTGCTCTGCTCTGCAAACTCTTTCTTGCCTCTCTGGCATCCCCAGGACCCCAGGTTTTTTGTTTTTTTTTTTCAACTCAGGGAGATTGTTGGGCTCTGCCTGGGTCCTCACCCTGGGCTTCAGCCTCAGGAGGAACTCCCTCCAGGCAGTGAGCAGGAGCTCAACTTGGATTTTCCCCCTCTCGGGGATTTCTGTTCTGTGCTAATCCATGTTTAAGGTTTGAAAAAGTATTCATTTCTCAAATATGTTTTTCAGCTTCACCATGTGCAGGGCACTGTACTCCTCGAGACCAGCTGATTAAAAGTTACTCTTTGTCCCTCTTACCTCTTTATAACTGATACTAGTTTGCTGTTATTTTTATTTGGTGCAATTATGCTCTTTCCCCCCAACAAAGAAAATTAGAACACTAGAGAGTAAAATAATAAAATATAAGAGCCGGGAAAATGAATTGTGGATGATGTTAGTCACAGAATGACTTGGCAGAGAGGTGGAGAGAAACCTCCTGAGTAACCTCTGAAAACCTACAACACAGTGGTCCAGAGAGGGGTTGGCACACTCTGGCCTGGGGGCTAAGTCTGACCCACTGCCTGTTTTGGAATTTGTGTACACAATTGTGCACATATCACGTACACAAACTGTGTACATATCACGTACACAAACTGTGTACATATTGTCTACCTTCATGTTACAAGGGTCGAGTGGAGTAGTTATGACAAAGACTGCATGGCCTGTAAAACCTAAAATATTTGCTATATGGTTCTTTATAGAAAAAGTTTGCTCATGTCTGGTCTAGCAATAAAGTACTAAAAATTATTTGATTCTGACAGAAAAATTCTAAATTCTGACTTGGCAGTAATACTATAGCATAGAGCCCATATATTATATGTGTTATATCTCACAGACTTGCTACTGAGGGATATAGGCAATTATAGGCCAATTTTCAGAGGTAAAAATTTAGTCACTAACTCTGAAATTGTTTCATTCTCATCGTAGGAATCAAATAGTGAAAAAGCAAGCATGAGGTTTTCAAGCTTGTATTGTTTTCTTCTGCTTCTCGTTATTCAAACTGACTTTGGACAAAATGAAGAAACTTCTAGGAAGGAAAGAAGGAAGATGTATTATAGAAGACAGAGAAAAAGTTCCTCGCCCATCCACAGATCCAGTAGACAGCTTGGAATTCAGCAAATGAGGATAGTTACACCAGCAGCAACACTTCCTCCCATGGTTAACTTGGATTATAGTACGGAGGAAAAGTTTGAATCCTTTTTAAGATTTCCCGGAGTAGAATCAAGCTATAATGTGTTACCAGGTAAGAAAACAGTAGAAGAGAGGAAGAGAGAGAAACTCCAAAAAGAAAATTTTTAAAAAATTCAAGTTATTATATTATCTTTTGGTTTAATCTACAAAGATAAATTTTGAAATAATTAAAAAACCCATTTACAGAATATACTTATAATACAAATTATTGTAAAACAGAAAAAATATTACTTATCCTATAACTACATTTATAAAATCATAGTTACTATTTTGGTTTATTATTTCTAGTCTGTTTACTATGCCGTGTATTTAAAATAGTTGTAATCATAATATAGTAATATACATGTCAAAACTGCTTTTTCATTTATCATGATAGATCATCTAGGATATAGAAATAAATGATTCAGATGAGTCTATGAACTCACGGCTATTAAATATTTTCAACCAAACATGAAGTTAAGCCACTGAATTTATTTTATATAGACCAAACTACTGAATTTTTAAAGTTTGAAAAGATTGGAAATTCTTCCGAAGATTTCAACTAGGCATTTTTAAACACTAATATTTAATGGTCCACATTTTTCCAGGTTTGGAAGGAAAAAGTAATTATATTATACATATGGTACCATTACATAAAACTTTCAAAAGACAAAAGAATGTATCACTACATAATGTTCTGTGACCAATACTTCATACATTGTCTCAAGAAAACCAAATGCTTCTAAATGATGTTATTTCCACGAAGTTAACAGAAATAACATACAATTACCATGAAAAGAGACAATTTAGGTCACATTTACAACATGATTGAGAGAAGAGCGAGCCTGGAGGCAGGGAATTTAAAATGATGATTATAGCGTACCCATAACTCTTAAAGAACGATGAGGTCAATTTCCCTAATTAAGTGGAAAGATATCCAAGCTATAATAATAGAAAATAAAAAGGTTGAAAAGTAGTATGCATAATGTGATCTCAAATCTGTTTTAAAAAATATGCAGCATAGGGTGATGTGCATTAAAAGGTATAGAAGATGTATACGAAAGATTTCTAAATTGTCCTAAAATGTTTTCCAGTGGTCTTACAGTACTTTTTAAAAAAATTGTGGGTTTCCCTGGTGGCACAGTGGTTGGGAGTCCGCCTGCTGATGCAGGGGACACGGGTTCCTGCCCTGGTCCGGGAGGATCCCACATGCTGTGGAGCGGCTAGGCCCGTGAGCCATGGCCGCTGAGCCTGCGCATCCGGAGCCTGTGCTCTGCAACGGGAGAGGCCGCAACAGTGAGAGGCCCGCGTACCGCAAAAAAAAAAGAAAAAAAAAAAGAAAAAAAATTGTGGTAAAATACACATGACATAAAACTTATCATTTAACCATTTAAAAGTGTACAATTCAGTGGCATTAAGTATATTCACAATGTTGTGCAACCATCACCACTATCTTGTTCCTGAACACTTTCTTCACCCTAAAAGGGAACTACATATATATTAAGCACTTACTCCCCATTTTCTCCTCCCCGCAATCCCTGGCAACCACTAATCTTTCTGTCTCTATGAATTTGCCTATTCTGAATATTTAATATAAAAGGAGTCCTATAATATGTGGCCTTTGGTGTCTGACTTCTTTTACTTGGCATAATGTTTTCAAGGTTCACTCATGTTGTACAGTGTATCAGTACTTCATTCTTTTTTTATGCTGAATTATATCTCATTGCAGAGAAATACCATGTTTTGTTTATCCTTTCATCCATTGATGGATAATTGCGTTGTTTCCACCTTTTGGCTACTGTGAATAGCACAGCTACGAACATTTGTGTACAAGTTTCTATCTGAATTCCCGTTTTCAGTTCCCTTGGGTATATACCTAGAAGTGGAAGATCAGGTACCTAGGAGCTGGGCCATGTGGTAATTATATGTTTAATTTATTGAGAAATTGCCAAATGTTCCCCACAGAAGCTATATCATTTTATATACCCACCGGCAATATACAAAGACTCCAATTTCTCCACATCCTTGCCATTATTTTCCATTTAAAAAATATAGCCATTCTTGCGGATGTGAAGCGGTTATCACATTGTGGTTTAATTTGTATTTCCCTAATGACTCTCAGCATCTCTTTATGTGCTTATTGTTCATTGTATATCTTCTTTGGAGAAATGTCTATTCAAGTCCTTTGTCCATATTTTAATTGGGCTGGCTTTCTGTTGTTGAGTTATAAGAGTTCTTCACGTATATTCAAGATATTAGACCCTTATCAGATATGATTTGCAAATATTTTCTCTCATTGTGTACATTGTCCTTTGACTTTCTTGACAATGTTCTCCAATGGACCAAATTTGAAATTTTGATACAGTCCAATTCATCTATTTTTTCTTTTGTTGCTTGTGCTTTTGGAATCATATCTAAAAATCCATTGCCAAATCCAAGGTCATGCTTTATTTTATGAATATTATATTTTACATCTTATATTTAGGTTTTGATCCATTTTGAGTTAATTTTTATATTTGGCATGAGGTAGGGGGCAACTTCATTCTTTTGCATACGGATATACAGTTGTCCCAGCACCATTTGTTGAAGAGACAACTTTTTTCCCCATTGAATGGGCTTGGCACTTTTGTCAAAAATCAATTGGCCATAGATGTAATGGGTTTATTTCTGGACTCTCAATATTCCACTGGTCTATATGTTTATCCTTATGCCAGTACCATACTGGTATAAGCTGATTATTGTAGCTTTGTGGTAAGTTTTGAAATCTGGAAGTGTGAGCCCTCAAAAAATTTTTTTTCTTTCAGGATTTTATTTGGCTATTTGGGGCCCCTTATAATTCCTTATGAAATTAAGGATTAACTTTTCCATTTCTGCAAAAAAGGCTGTTGGAATTTTGATACACTATAGTACTTTTATAATCAGGAGACAACTCCTGATTATATCTATTTTTTTTTCCAGGGGAGAAATTGGATGGGTGGGATTAGTTTACTGTAAGTATCCAAATGAGAGATGGGTAGGGCTTGAACAGGGTTGACACAGCAGTAAGGGAAAGAAGGGGACAAATGTGAGAGCTCATTTGCGGGGACAGTGGCTCAACAGATGGAAAAGAGTTATCAGGAATAACACTAGGATTGGAAGGAAAACATCCCCTCTAATATTCAAATTGACTGTCTAATGGCCTGCTTAGTTGACACACATATCCATGTATCTACAACACTGTATGTAGAGAAAACAATATACTAAAACCCACTGCACTGTGTACTTTAAAAGGGTATTTGAATTGTATTTCAATAACACAACTATTCTAAAAAAAAAGAGATTGTTGCAATGTCTCATCGAGAATTCAACGTAAAAAGCACCACAAGCATACTGTCTTGTTTCACCTCTCCATCTGCACATCAGGAAGGGTACAATGTGGGCTCATTCATCATTAGTGCTGTTCCAGCTCTCTGCTCTCTGGCACGTGATGGAACTATACTGCTTTTTCTCTTCTGAAGTTAGATGTAGCCGTATAATTTGCCTTGGTCAATATAATTAGACATGTTTAGAGCTTGTGTGTTATTTGCAACCTCACATTCCTACTGCTGTGGTCATCAGGGCAGCCTGCTTGGAGATGAAGCCTATTTTTTTTTTTTTTTTTTGCGGTACGCGGGCCTCTCACTGTTGTGGCCTCTCCCATTGCGGAGCACAGGCTCCGGACGCGCAGGCGCAGCGCCCATGGCTCATGGGCCCAGCCGCTCCGCGGCATGTGGGCTCTTCCCGGACCGGGGCACGAACCCATGTCCCCTGCATCGGCAGGCGGACTCGTAACCACTGCGCCACCAGGGAAGCCCGAAGCCTATTTTTTATCCTGACAATATCTACATTGGACACATAGCAGGAACAAGAAATAACTGAGATTTAGGGGTTTGTTGCTGTTGTATAACTTCGCCATCCTGACAGATGCAGGATGGAAGTACAATTCAGGCTCAAGTTACCATGAGGAGGTCACTCTCCGAGCCTAAGTAAGAGGGGTTGAGAATACAGCATGTGAAAAGCATTTCAGAGGTTTACATCTGTAAGATACTTTTATCCTCTGCATGAAAGAACATAGAATGTTATTCTTGTGTGGGTCTATCACATTGGGCTCACTTCCATTCACAAGTGCTAGTAATCATACAAGAAATTTAAATGTTACTGTTCTCTTCTAGGAAAGAAAGGACACTGTTTGGCAAATGGGATGACCATGTATAACAAAGCTGTATGGTCTCCTGAGCCCTGCACTATCTGCCTCTGCTCGAATGGAAGAGTCCTTTGTGATGAGACCAAGTGCCACCCTCAGATGTGCCCCCAAACAGTTACACCTGAAGGAGAATGCTGCCCCGCCTGCTCTGATACTGGTACAAATATTTAGCCCAAACAAAATATCACATGTGATTTAGTCTTTAACTTCCATTTGTTTTTATTTTGTCACTACCTTAAATTTTTAATTATGATAAACTAGTCATCAGGGTACTTAAAATATTGGCACAATGATGATAAACATGGAAATTATTTGGGAAATTGCATGATAGGGGAGAGAAAAATAAAACATCTTGGCTTTAGAGTTCTAGCTCTATTAGAATGAGTAAACTCAGACCAGATCACATTCCACATTTGACTCGCAGCATTACAGATGTAGTGATAGAATTTACATAGCAAACAGCTCCCATGTTCTTAGTATGTGTGAAGAACTCTGCTTAGTTCCTTACATGCATTATCTCACTTAATTCAACTCAGTGTGTTTACAGTTATCAACCCAAATGAAGATGAAGAACTCATGGTGAACAAAGGGAGGAGTGGCTTGCATCTAGAGAGAATAAAGCCCAGTTTTCCCAGTCTATGTGCAGTCATTACTGCTCAGGTAATCCTAGGGAAATAAAGGGCAATGGCCCTGGAGCAGTGGCTTTCTGTTGTGGCACTGCTGTGCACAGAAAGATCACACTATGAGGTTTTGTTGGCTGCTCACTGTGCCTTATCTATGAGGCTGATGCAGTAGAGGACTCTAGGGAGGAAGCCTCAGGACTCCTGCAAGAAAAGCCTGGCCAATAGCTTATGAAATAAATAAATATGTGTTAAATAATTCGATGGGAAGGGATACAGATATTTTCTGTTGCCTATGATCAAGGTAGATTGTTTCCAAGCACACAGGATGATCACAGGGTGGTTACCTACAAAAGTCTCCTACCAGGAAGAACTTCAGAACATTTAAGAACTGTATTTTGGTGTATACTACTAATTATTTTACTAAGGTATTATGACTTTAAAAAATGTTAGAAAATAAAAGTGTTTAATGAAACTGACTCCTTGGGATATGAAACAGAAGATTTATAAAGGCAAGATCCAGAAATTCTCAGACATTTTTCAAAGGACTTGAACTATTATTCTTGAAATGCTGTGGTTATTTTGGAAAAATAAACTTGGATATACAGAAAAGATTTTAAACGTTTCAATATGATAGTTTTAGTTTCATTTTGCTAATTTTTTCCTACTCTCCTTTTGCATGTTCTGTCAGAGATGTGAAAAAAATAACTCACAGACTTTATAATACATACTGAATTGAAATCTCAAGTAATTCCTTCACATAATTATATTTTGAGTTCTTTTTTGGGGGTGATTTATGTATGGCATTAAATAAAATCATAGAAATGATTAAGTAAATTTTTATATTTTGATGAAAGAAAATCTATGTACTAAGCTCACTTTTCCCTAAAACTCTTCATTCAGAGGGTGAGTCTAAAATCTGGTCTTTGTCAAGTCTTCCCCACTTTCTGCCAAAGATAATAACAGCTAAATACAAATGTAGATAAACTTTCTACTATTATATATTATGCTATCATCATCATGGAATAATAAAAAGTACTCTTGTGCATATGTCTAGGTTAAAGAATCATCATCTAAATCCAGGACATCTTCTATAGGTCTCAAGAAGTAAAAATAATTTAAGTACAGAGTCTGGGAGGAAAACAGAAGAGAATTTTCTATAACTCTAAATTTCAGAGGATGCTTTTAGGCCCATGGAGCTGAAAGAAAATCAGACAGATATAATAAATCTATAAATAAAAGCCAATTTCACTACCATAAACAAGTAAAAGGTACATCTCTTTCACTTTTTTATGTCTGACAGTGTACAAATTCTTACATTATCAATAAGCCCAATTAACTGAACAGTATCTACTATAAAGTTATCACATCTGATTATATTACAATCTCACAATAGGACTGCTTATGGTAAGCAACATATGGTAATATTCCCTCTTTAGTCACCAGATAGCATGATACTTTAGTAAAAATAAGTATTAAGGCTCACAAGGAAAAACAAGAATTGCCTATAAAGTCTTATAAAACAGAAATAAAGTTTATTTATTTCTATTAAAACTTCAAACAAAAATTTCAAGATGCATTTCACATTTAAACTGCACTCATATACCTACAGGGAATGTTATTTACTAACCTAATTTTCACTATGATTTTTCCTTTCATTAATACCACAACTTGCCCCTGCTGTCTTCTCCTTATGTGGTCAGTAGCCTCCTATTTGCTACTCAGTAGTATAGCATTAAATGACAGAACTGAATTTTCTGGTGATTCTTCAGAACAAAGAGAGCCTACCAGTTTACTTCATAAGCAACAGCCGTCTCCTTGGGTGGAAATGCATCAAGCACTGAGAAAAGAGGAACTTCAATTTGAGGAGGAAGAAGAAGAAATTAAACAAGATGAAGATAGGGAGCAAAAGGAAAAGATCCCTAGACCTGGAGACTGGGGGAGACCTCCCAATGAGGGACAGAGCAGAGAAGGGGGAGAGCAGAGACCTGGAGAGGAGGGGAGGCAGGCCCATCAACACAGAAACCCAGCAAGGGAGAATGAGGATGAGGACGAGGACGAGGACGAGGACGAGGACGAGGATGACGATGACGCCGTCAGAGGAGATATGTTCAGGATGCCCTCTCAACTCCCAATCCCAGCTACCCCCAGAGGCATACCACCTCTGCCAAGCAGGTGCTCTCTGTCATACAAAACCATCTCCTGTATCAGCGCCGACCTCACACAAATACCACCGCTAACAGCACCAGAGATAACAAGTCTGGAGCTCATAGGTAAGAGATGTTGACGTTAAATTGATTTTGTGGTTAACTCCCATTGTCCTATGAATGTTATATTTTAATTTTATAATATAAGTTGACCCCAAACAGATTAATTTCACAATCTTCAAACATAAAAACTTTGCAGAAGAGATAGGTGTTTACTGCAGAATAGCACCATCAGTTATAAAGTAAATTCCTCCAAATCAAACCATGATTTCCCATTGACTTTTTTCTGAAGCCAGGTTTAGAAGGTATAATTTATATATAGTAAAACACTATTAGCATGTTATTCTTTGAGGGTTTTTTTAAGATTTTTTTTTTGATGTGGACCATTTTTAAAGTCTTTATTGAATTCGTTACAATATTGCTTCTGCTTTACGTTTTGTTTTTTGGCCGCAAGGCATGTGGGATCTTAGCTCCCCAACCAGGGATCAAACCTGCACCCCCTGCATTGGAAGGTGAAGTCTTAACCACTGGACCACCAGGGAAGTCCCTGTTATGCTTTGAGTTTTGACAAATGCTTACAGTCAATACCACAATCAAGATATAACATTTCCATCACCTCACCAAATTCTCTCATGTCCCTCCTTTCACCAGCCCTGATGTTTTCTGTCTCTAGAGTACCTTTTCTAGGATGTCACAGAAATGGAATCATACAGCATGTAGGCTTTTCAGCTGGACTTCTTTCACTTATCATAATGCTTCTGAGGGCTATGCAGGTTGTGGCGTTTATCAGTAGCTGGCTCCTCCTTACTTCTGAGAGGTGTTCTGTTGTTTGGACAGACCACAGGTCTCAGGTGAAGAACATCTGGATTATTTCCAGTTTGGGGCAATTATGCATACAGTTGCTATAAACATCCACATATGGATGTTTGTGCCGACCTAAGTTTTCTTTTTCCTAGGGTATATACCCAGGAGTGGGATTGCCGAGTGCTACAGTAAAAGCATGTTTAACTTTATAAGAAACTACCAAACAGTTCCTTAAAATGGCTGTGACACTCCTTCCAGCAGTATCAGAGAGTTCCTGTTGTTTTCCCCCCTTGTTTTAGCCATTGTGGTAGGCATGGAGTGGTCCAGACTTTTTGCCCACATTCTTATAGGGCCAGGAAGAGCTCTGAGTGGAGGAATGGCAGGACAGATACGTGTGTGAGGCTGGCTGGTGGGGAGACTGGGACAGTGAATGAGTCTTGGCAATAAGGCCCATGCTGGGGATAGCTCTGAAGATGCAGGGGTGAGAGAATCTGAGTGGGGTTTCAGATGTGTCTTGGGGGAAGTAACAGAAATCAACTACCACAGAAATAATAAATGATCGTATAAATAAATACTCAATGGTCACAGCGTGACCCCTTTAATCAGGATAGCCAATCTGCAATAGGACATTTCTGGTGTTATGGCCTTCCTGATACCATGTTCACATGACCTCCTAAGGAATTCTTCTCATGCCCAGAGTGTCCTGCTCCAGCAATGCCCCCTCCTTCTATAGCCTGCATGCCAGGTGTGCTCTGCCATTAAAACAAAACAAAACAAAACAAAACAAACTGTGAAAGTCTAAAGTCTTATGAAAGATGAATGACCTGTGCTCAGTCACAGTATCTTGGTTTTATAAGAAGGTCACCACATGATTTTTATAGTACTCACTATTTCTGATAAGCTCATTTTCTGGCTTTAAAAATCATTGACTACTGTACTTAATTAAATGTCAAACCAAAACCCCATAAATTAAAGCATGCAGGAACTTCTATAGATTGAAGTCACAGAATTATAAGATCTGGAGGCAATTTGAGAGATTATCTCCCCAAGCTTCTTACTTAGAGGAAACTGATGCTCAAAGAAGGCAAGTCACATGCCCAAGGTTTCATTGTAAAAAACAGTATATTTCTGGTCCAGGGTCTAGGAAATGTCAATAGGGAAATACGAAGAACTATAAAAATCAGTTTCTATAGCACCTTCCATAAACACATCTTTGTTGTAAAATGCATAATGTTAACAGAATTGTCTACCAAACCACATTCTGGCTGTTTTAAAGCAGCTTCATCTGAAACATGATGTACTAGAGCATGACAAGTCCTTAGAGTGAAAATTTTGACCATATGAAATAGTCTAGTCCCAGTCTTGTTTTTTTCCTAAACACTCATTTTCTTATATAATACATATTGTCCTTGCTATAAGTATTGCTTTTCCTCCAGATAAAGCTCTCTTTTGCTATCTATGCATGTGCATGTATACATGTATTTATAGGTACATAGGCCTAAAACACAATTGCTACGTGTCCTAGGAAATTCTATCACCTCCATTCCGGATGAAGCATTTAATGGATTACCGAATTTGGAAAGGCTTGATCTGAGCAGAAATAATATCACCTCTTCAGGCATAGGTCCAAAAGCATTCAAGGTAAATAACATGCTCTGACTTCTAACAATCCACGTGGATGGCTTTTTCATGACTTGTACTGTCAGTGAGTGGAGATGGAGAAGGAAGGAAAAGTAAAATGTTTTACTGGAGTTTCCTCTGAAGAAAGTTTCTGATGTCCCTAAACTGTAGTCAAGTTTTATCTTGAATATACTATATTGTTTTATAGGTTTCTAGCTGTTTTTCCTATGCTTTGTCCTTAAAGCACCCACAACAGCATGAATGACAAAACTAATGTTTTGAATTTATAGAGGAGTTTCTCCTTAAGTAGCAGAAAACATGTTGAAATATGGTCTCTTAGTACATGAGGTGTTTCTGGGAAAAAAGGAGAGCTTATCTGGAAATTCTGTTAACATTTTCAGGCCAGCAATACAAAATTTCCTTATTTTGTGCTATCTGCAAAATCTGATAAAGGATACTTCAGCAGGAGGGGGTTCTAGAAAAACAAATGGGCTCAGATGAAAATTAACATGGGGATACGCTAGGGAAAGAGAAAAGCATAGAGTAAACCTTTGAAAGAATCAGATTTAATTAAAATTTTTTTCTAAAAGGGAGAAAACAGAGTATCAAGGACTTTCAGAAAAACAAAGGCAGAAGAAAGGAGGGGTTTATGTGTGTAAACAAATACTCATAAATGTGTGCGCTTAAAGAAGCCCAAGTAAAACAAGTTACATGCCAGGAGGTCAAACTTTATCCCCTTGGATGGTCTTCTGTCCACTCTTTGGACAAATCACTGGCCTCTTACAAGCTCAGTTCCTGGTTCTCATATAGATTCTGGACTGCAGACGAGAGAGCTCCAGATACTTGGTGTCCACGTTCATGTGAAAGACCTGGAGTCCTGCCTCATGCTAGTCGTCCTGATAGAACAACAGTTGGGACCTGTGCATTTCCTGTATTTGATCAAAAAAGAGGACACTGTAGGAAATTACCTTTTTCTTGTTTTGGGATTCTCTGTCCCATTTCCAAACTGCTGAAATTGACTCTGAGCACCACTGATGTAAATCATTCTGTAACTTTGGTAGTGTAGGTTAGTTTGGCCAACAAACATGTAACTACAAATGTGGATATGCACTCTCCAGACAGTCAAAACTGTTTGGGTACCATATAGAAACAGTTTGTTACATTTGTAGCATTTAATTTTGAAGAATTTCCACAATCGTTAGTGCTATTTTATGACTCTGTCTCTACTTAGTATAGATGGAAAACTGAGTTCACAAACACATTGAAAGGGTTCAGACTGCTGTCTTGTTAGCATCTATGACAGATTCACATTATTGCATGTTTTAATTAACTTTGTGTCTACTGCTGAGAAGTTGAAAACCTAAGATCTAGGAAAATATGACTGGTCCAGCGGTGACATGAGCTTTCTCTTGCTTTCT
This sequence comes from Monodon monoceros, assembly GCF_005190385.1. NCBI lineage: Eukaryota > Metazoa > Chordata > Mammalia > Artiodactyla > Monodontidae > Monodon > Monodon monoceros. The sequence continues at coordinate 24,139,964 of NW_021703782.1, read as the reverse complement.
AAAGTCACCATAAAAATATGGGTGAGTGTGATGCAAAATCACCAAATGTAGTTTGCTGAAAATACCAGGGAATAAATGCTATTAACAGGACCAACATCTACGTGGCAGGGAGAATATGGGGATTCTTGTCTAAGCCTGAGCAACTGAAGGTTTGTGAAACTTTAGTAACTACCGCAAACTGACCATTAAATGACATATATGACTGTACATCTGTAACAAGATAAAAAAGTAATTTTGAGATTTGCCTTTTAAGCTTCTAAAGAATTTAATGCGCCTGAATATGGATGGAAACAATTTGGTAGCGATTCCTTCAGAACTACCATCTACATTAGAAGAACTTAAAATCAATGAGAACAATCTTCAGGTTATTGAGGAAGAAAGTTTATCAGGTATTTAACGTTTGACTTTATGATATGTGTCCATATAACCTTTCTTCTGTAGTTGTGTGGAAATTTTATTTGCAATATTGCTAAATGAATAGCTAGTAAAATTTTTTTAGGTCATGTTACCATTTTAAGTTGATAAAATTTATTTTAACTATTGACTGGTGAAACTTAAAAAAATGTATTTTAAACTGCCCGTTGTCTTAAAAATGCATTTTATAAATAAACTTTCACTGATTTCAGGTTTTCATCATTCACAATACAATAACTAAATTACAAATCCATAATATCCTAAGAGCTACATTAACATTCCCCACACAGCCAGGTGTTCTGGTGCTGTGTTTGTACCGATGTTTTTGGTATCAGTGGTGATAACACAGTATCATGGCTTGTTGAACGGGTCTCCTTAGATGCACAATACACCCCATACACAACTCCCACTGTCTCTGAACATTTTGCTATTTTTAACTTGACATGTTTTGGCAAATGAGAATTATGCATAAAATATAAGTAAATGAGCAACTATGTGAGGCTGAGGGGTAATCCTACAAACAAAGTACATAAACTTTAGCACATGCACTCTATATGGCAGTCACTTTGGCTTTGACAGTCTTGTTCCCTAGAGGGCTGCTCTGGCACTTGTCCATGAGACACATGCACCCCACAGGGCAAGACAAATGATGCCCATGGGTGTGTGGTTGCCACGACAGCCTGGCTTTCCCATGGATGGGTTTTAGTGAAGGTGCCCCACATTCTGTACATTTGATACAACTGGAATTTACTCTTAAGACTGTTTCTGGACTAGCTGGATAACTAAAGTTGTCATATTATGAACTCTGTATAAAAGAGGCAGTATTACATTTACCTTTTTGTGAATTCTAGCTATGTCTTTATATGCTTCTTTAAGACAAAAACTGCCTAATTTTTCTTTTTATCTTCCTAACAGTCTAGTGTAGTTCTTGAAGTATAGTGCTTAACATTTTTTATTTGATTTGAAGTATATTTATTAGGTTAATGTTGATAACCAAGCCTTTAAAGGAATAAAACAATTCCATTATTTCCTTTCATTCCTCAAAAAACTTCATAAGGACAAAACACTTCTGGTGATGGGGAAAAAACAATAATGAGAACTGCCAGATCTGAGGATTACAGAGTTATGGAAATACTCTATTTCCAGATGGATTTCGGGGTACTTAACAAACAAAATTTGAAGGTCTTTTGTCATATGGAAAAGACATTAGAAAGTTCAATTTCTAACTGCTAGGTGAAACAGACCAAAGGAACACTTAATTTAGGACAAGTGTACTAATGGGTTATATGTGATCTACACGTGAGATGGTATTTATAGCAGTGTTGTCAAAATGACATGTTTTAAGTCCTTATTTGGAAGGTGCTCTCACACATTCCTACAACTGCTTCTCCACACGCACTTCCCCCTTGTGAAAAAATTTCCATATTCCCAGAGGGTTGACTGTGTTCCAGGGTGAACACTGGCCTCTTCCTTGATCCACCTCGCATCTCTACAGTCTGAGCACCTCACAGGCCTTGGCCCTGTGCAGGCGGCCAGTGAGGAGCCTCTGCACTGTCACCTTGTCCAGAGAGGCCCCTGTAGTGTGTGGCCCAAAGGCCTGTGTCTTTAGTCCCGTTCCAGTGCTGGTCCCTCAGGTACTGAGTTCTTAGTTCTGCTCTAATGCTGTCCCCTCAGGTACTGGGTTTTCTCTTGACTGCTGTAGCCACTGGGGCTCCTCAGCTCCTGTGAGTCCCACTGCTGTGGATGGCCAGGTTGGCTGGCAGTGAGCAAGGCAAGCCCAAGCACAGTCCACTGCCAGCGCTGTGACACTGCTTTTCTGGGTGGAAGCCCCTGGCTTGACCATCAGTGGTCTGTAGCACTTCTGTTAGCTCCCTCATGACCCTTCAGGTTTTATATATATAGTTCCAGAGAAGTGGGGAAGCAGGGCACTCCAGGGAGAGAAGCAGTATGTACAAAAGTGTGAAGAAACAAAACAATTTGGATGCTATGGGAAATCCAGTTTCATGGATCTTGGATGCAGTGTGTGATGGGGAGTGAAGAACAAAAGATGATGTGAAGAGGTAGGAAGGAACCACACAACAGACAGCTCTGCACATGCTATGCCAAGGTGCTGGGAGTTCATCCAGAATCCACTGAGAGATGTGCATACCCACTATAGAGAAAAGGAAGGTCTTAAAATTGAAGGGAAGGTGAAAAAATAGAAGGGAGGGATAGCAGGAGAAAACTGGACATGCTAAAAAATGTTCCTGTCTTCATTAATGTTAAAAACAAAACAAAACCCATGATCATGGTGTCCTTTCTAGCAATGATGGTGGTGTGGCTATCCAGTCAGAATATCTATGAGGTCAAGTTCTCACACAAGTCTACCCATGTCTATAACCTGTTATGTAGCTCCCCGCCCACAATGGGAAGGACTTCCTACCAACTTCCTGCTAATAAATCCTCTTTCTGCCACAGTCTAACCTACAAGAACCTTCTCTACCTCCATCCTGTTGCCTGTTACATATAGGAACGTACATAATATCTATGTATATACAATATACACATAAGCCAGAGAATAACCGTAAAGTAATGTATAATATTAATTTACATTGTTGTGTTTTGTTTCTCTTTCTTGTGAGGTCATGTAATGACCACCAGTCTACTTCTATTATCTATTTTCCTCTGAAAAACTTGTATTACATTCCAAAACCTCAACTATGTACTAGATAATTATGCTGGATTCTCAGTATCTTTAGTTGTGGAAATTAAAGAGTTTTGGTTATATGAGGAAATAGAATCACTTATCATAATTTACTAGTTGGCCTCCATAATTCCTCTCTGTCCTTCAGCTGATGTTAAAAACACCAGCAGATTAATATTTTGTCATGCTGTTCCCTATCCAGAGGCTGCTTGTTGCCTAGAGAAGGAAAGTCAGACCTTATTTTCTGGTGCACAAAGTCCCTGCACAGCCCACCTCTGCCCTCTCAACAACCTTCATCCCCTCTTGCATATGGCCCACTCCAGGGCTGGTCTCTTTCCTACTCCTGAGCACATCCATGTGGGTTCATGCTTCCATGAGTTCACCTGGCTGCCTCACCCTCCCATGTCTACCTACATCTTTCTGTCTTGAGAATCTAGCCCCACTCACACTTCCGTACCACTCAGGTATACACTGCCACCTCCTCCTTGTCATGTTCTAGAATCTATGATCTGTACTCCTGATGGTAGTATCTTTTGTTTATCCTTAGACTATGTTTTACTTCTCTGATATGCCTAAGAGTAGGATCTGAGTTGCACAGAGCATTTCAGTGCAGTACCCATGACTTGAGCTGCATATGAAAACATCCCCTATTCTGAAAATTTTGGCCACTGAACAAACTCCAAAGTTACACCCTGAATGTCTGACTCAGATACCTCTGGGTATCTTCACTGCTGAGCTGTCCATTTTCCTTTAAGTTTCCAGTTGATTTGGTCATACCACTCCTGAGGCCAGTAGAAACAATTTAGAAAAATCTTGTTTGTAAAAAGGCCTTTCTTGGTAGCTCAATCTGAATGTGTGGAGAATTTTTGATCATTCTCCTTTCAAAACGTCCATCTGGCTGCACTGTCTGCCAAGAGTGAACACTGTGATGGGAATTCACTGCTAAAACTCTCTTGTTCAGAGACTGAGGGTTTGCCAGGCAGAGAGTGCTCCTTCAGTGTCCTGGAAAAAGGAACCACCCATTGCATTACATTCCTCATACATCCTTGATTATGCTGCCATTTCATACCTGTCCGTCTTTGCAAATACTTCGAATGACCCTCTACAACCTTCTACTTCTCATCTGCCTGCGTTCCAAGTCCCTGCTTGGCCATTGGTTCCTCTGTGGGGTGCCCTGGCCCCCCAACTCCCTCCTCTGGCTTCTGTTCCTTATACAAACTTTCCTTTCCATTCTGTACATTCTTGACTTCCTTTGTCATAGATTAATTGACAATAAATGCATGGGTTTATTTCTGGGCTCTCTATTCTGTCCCATTGATCTATGGGTCTGTTTTTGTGCCAGTACCACACTGTTTCAATTACTGTAGGTTTGTACTATAGCTTGAAACCAGGGAGTGTGATATCTCCAGCTTTGTTCTTCTTTCTCAAGATTGTTTTGGCTATTTGGGGTCTTCTGCGTTTCCATACAAATTTTAGAATTATTTGTTCTAGTTCTGTGCAAAAGGGTATTTTGATAGGGATTGAACTGAATCTGTAGACTGCCTTAGGGAGTATGGTCATTTTAACAGTATTAATTCTTCCAGTCCATGTACAAGGTATATCTTTCCATTTGTTTGTGTTGCCTTCAATCAGTTTTTTTTTTTCATGAATGTCTCTTGGTTTTCTGAGTACAGGTCTTTTATCTTCCTGTTTAGATTTATTCTGAGTACAGGTCTTTATTCTTTTTGATGCAATTGGAAATGGGATTGTTTTCTTAATTTCTCTTTCTGATAGTTTGTTGTTAGTGTATAGAAACTCAACAGATTTCTGTATATTAATTTTGTATCCTGAAACTTTACTAAATTCATGTACTAGTTCTAATAGTTTTTTGGTGGCAGTCTCTAGGATTTTCTGTATATAGTATCATGTTGCCTGTAGTGGCAATTTTACTTCTTCCTTTCCAACTTGGATTCCTTTCACTTCTTTTCCTGTCTGATTGCTGTGGCTAGAACTTCCAACACAATGTTGAATAAAAGTGGTGAGTTTGGGCATCCCTGTTTTATTCCTGATCTTAGAGGAAATGCTTTCAGCTTTTCACCGTTCAGTATGAAACTGGCTGTAGGTTTGTCTTATATGTTGAAGTATGTTCCCTCTATACCCACTTTGTTGAGAGTTTTTATCACAAATGGATGTTAAATTTTGTCAAAAAAGCTTTTTCTGCATCTATAATAAAAGATCATTTGACATTTATTCTTCAATTTGTTAAGGTGGTGTATCACATTGATTTTTATTGTGGATATTAAACCATCCTTGCATCCCTGGGATAAATCCCACTTGATCTTTTTGAATTTGGTTTGCCAATATTTTGTTGAGGTTTTTTGCATATACATTCTTCAGTGATATTTGCCTATACTTTTTTCTTTTTTTGTGTGTGTGGTGTTTTGGTTTTTGTATGAGGGTTACAAACTTTCATCATACAGCACAACAGTGATTTCTCTACAGGTCTGCCTCTCCTAGACCATGCATTCAGCATTGAGTCCTGGCTTATCTGAGCATTTGGGATTTGCAAAGTACTAGGGAAAAGGCTCTAAGGGGGTAGGGGGATACAAATAAAGAAGCTACAACATCAGTCCTCCAAATAAACTGAACATTTCACATGACATTTTGAAAGCCTATAGAAATTACATGGTTTTAGTTATCCTAATGTCCCAATAATTTTATCTTTTTATAGACTTAAATCAATTGGTCACCTTAGAATTGGAAGGAAACAGTCTCAGTGAAACTAATGTCAATTCTTTAGCTTTCAAACCTTTGAAGAGCCTATCCTACCTGCGTCTGGGAAGAAATAAATTTAGAATTATACCACAGGGTCTTCCTGCTTCTATTGAGGTACCAATATCTTACTTATAATATTTTATATTTTAAATACAGTACACTATGACAAAACAAACAATATATTTTAAAAGGTTATTGTGATGCATATTAAACTCAATAGTTTTGGTGCTATATACAGAATTTACTATACTTTGAGCACTGTTTTCAAACAATACAAAATTATGAGTCAAAATTATAACTACTAGTAGAAAATCTTGATAAAGCGAAAATTGGTTCTGCCGACGGCTCTTGGGGAGAGAACAGGCAAGATGAACTGAGTATTCAAACAGAAACTATAACTTGCAAAAAGTACCTTGACTTGCAAAACTGTCTCAAACTGGAACTGTGACATTCATCCCAGTCTGTTCCACCCAGAGTCCCACATGGACTAGCAGTGACCCTGTGAAGATGGACAAGATTTGCAGAGAAGGCTGCTGACTGTGCCAGCAGCACCCACCCCCACCCCCTTCCCACAGCTTACTAGTTCTAACTAGCTCCTACCAAGGGCCCAAGCACTGTTGTGTCTCCATCCCCTCTGGAGACACTCCCTGCTGCCCAAGTGTGTGGTCTCTCTTGCTACAAGGAACACACTTAACTAAGGGGGGACTCTGGGGGTCTTCCCTGCTGAGTGTACGCCCCAGCTTCCTGCATTAAGAGGCCTGGCAGATCCAGCTGACTCCTAGGCCACCTCCTCTGAGCTCTGTTTCTGCCGCATACACAATCAGACAGCAGGACGAAGCTTCCCACTGCTGTGGATGCAGTGAGCCAAGAGAGGGCCATTAATCTCAATATGATACTGCTGCTACCACAGCCACCATGCTTCCTCTTCCTACTTCCAGATTAAGACAGACCTTTAGAATTTACCAAAATTGTAAAGATTGAGGTTCTATAACCTGGCTTTACCTCAGAATCACTTGGATTCTAAAGAAATACAGATTCCTGGACCTATCCCAGACATGCTAAATCAGGTTCTTTGGAGAATGGGGTCAACAATTTATATTTAAAAAATTAAAATCTGAAATAGATAATGCATGCACACAGTAAAACACACACACAACACTTGAATAGTACAAAAGAGCAATGTGTCTCTATTCCACGTCTGACCCTCTCATCCCTGGTTTCTCTTTCCAAAGACCCTCTCGCTAGCTTCTTGGGAGGTGCTGTCCATGCAAGTACATGTACTGTGAATCCTTCCAATGCACTGCTTCACAGCTGCAGTTTCAACGTATAAATGAGTGTGCTCTGATTTAGGTTGGAATTTATACTTTAAAAAGCTCATGAGTGATTCTAACATACAATCAAGTTTAGGAACCACTGATCTAGTTCACCCCTAAATATGTAGGAAGGTAAAAGCAAAAAGCTAAAAATCACTTTACTCACTTCCAACAATACCAAAATTAAATGACAAAGAGGGGGAAATTACTACAACAGGAATAGAAAGTTGCTCTGAATATATATACCAATTTTACTTCTGAATTCCAACAAGATCCCTGAGTGAAAAATTCCTTGTAATGCCAAATGAATTTAACTTGAAGGCAGCTAGCTGTTGAAAACTTACTAATGGTTCTAGCAAACTTCACCCTGATGTTAAATGAAGGCTCTTAATTAACTGTTAATTAAAGTAATTATAATACATACAAATCTAAAAAATGTGAGCCTAAAACAATTACAGACAGCATGGACTGGTAGGAAGCAGGCTGACCTAAGCTGGGGCCAGCCAGCATGAGTTTCCCTCATGTATTAGCTGTGTAACCTTGCAAACATCTTGCCATCTCTCCAGGCCTGAGTTTCTCTACTGCTAAATGGTGATAATTTCTACTTATTTCCTACTTTCTAGGATCTTGAAGCCCAAATGAAATAATTTATGTGAATAAGTTTTGTAAATTAGAAAGCTTTATACAATTATTATGGTATGCTATATCATATATCATTTTATGGTTAAAAAATAATTAAATAAAATTCATTTATTCCATAACCATGACAGATAGTACATTTTATTTTACTAGTTAGAAAATCTGACAACTTAAAAATATGAACTCATTTTGAAGTGCTGCAAGACTCTTTAGCTAACACTAGTGACAACAGTCTATAACCTGATTTTAATTCTGTGAGATTGAATATATTTATCAACTAATATGAAAAAAATAAGTCTCTTCTCTTAATTATAGGAATTATACCTAGAAAATAACCAAATTGAAGAAATAACTGAAATTTCTTTTAATCATACCAGAAAGATCAATGTCATTGTACTACGTTATAATAAAATTGAAGAAAATAGAATTGCTCCTTTAGCCTGGATAAATCAAGAGTAAGTACATGCTACAATCTGACTTTCTTAGATGATTTCTTTCCTTTGCCATTATTAAACAGGGTATGAACATGGGCAAGTGAGGGAGGTGACAGCATTCTTTCTTAGTGAACCTCCCCCTACATAAAACTTGGCTATTTGCATAGACTTCAAACCACTCATGATATGACTGATGTTAGGACGGCCATGGTCACTGCTGCTGGGGACACCCTACAGTGTGCAAGTGCTAAGCCCAAGCAGTGTGACCTTAGGTCTGATCACTGTTCTGCTCTCTGCTGACCTCACAGGCAGTCATGAAGTTTAAGTGAGATAATCCCCTACCCATAGTGAGGAAAGAAGCTGCCCTCCTCCCGCTTTCTCCCTCACCATTAGGTGGAAGCACCAGCATTCACTGTTCTATACCACACTGTCTTCATTCCTTCAAACTATTTCTCTATTTCAAGTGCTACAAAACAGACTAAAGAATGCCTGACCCAACAGCAGAAGCAAAAAGCAGAGCCCATCCTCCTGGAGAGGAATCAGTGGCCCCAGGCTGTAGCCTCAGTGAAGGGCAAAGTGTGGAGGCCTTGCTCATCAGGAAGGAGAGGATTAGCTACACAGGGAAGCAGGGTCAGGCCCTGGCAGCAGCTGCATCAGAGCAAATCTAGAGTCATGTGGTGAGGGAATGAGGGATCTGAGTGGCACCATGGGGACAGGCATCTTTCAGAAGCAGGACAGAGATGAAGAGGCCTTGAGGGCCAATTAGGTTCAGCAGGATGTGGCAGTGGCAGGGCAACTGAGTCTTCATCAGGTGAAAAGTCTTCATGGGGTGGGCAGAAGCCGCAGGTAAGGCTCTGAAAAAAGCCAGATAGTTTACCACATTTCCCAGATCTTCTGGCTTATTAACAACCTTTTCTAGATGCCTCATTCTCACCCCAAGTCTCAGGTCCCAGGTCATCAGATCAAATGTGGAACAAGAATGCAAAAACCCCTCAACACTGCTACTTTCTTGCTGGAACCAGAGATGATTTTAGGGTTTGATGTCAGCTAGGACTCTGGACTTCATTTCTGATACAAGTTTGACCTTAGAGATATTTGGGGGACCTCTTTGGGTCTCAGCATTACCCCTGGGATATGAGTTTTTCTCTCTGAACTCTGGTGCTCCTCTATTAGAGAAGAACTCAAGCAGCTGTGTGGTACCCGGGTAAGAGCACTAGCCTTGCAGCCAGACCACCATACAGCCACACTTGCACTGGGAATCATTACAGCACACTGAGTACTGGCAGGAAAATGGACAAGCATCTTGACTGGCTTGTCAAAACTTAGAGCTTACAGTCACTGCCCTGAAGTCCCCACTCTGTTTACTCTTTTCTAGAAATCTAGAATCAATTGACCTCTCCTACAACAAGCTCTACCACGTCCCCTCCTATCTACCCAAGTCGCTGCTGCACCTTGTGCTCATCGGCAACCAGATAGAGCGCATCCCTGGCTTTGTGTTTGGTCACATGGAACCAGGCCTGGAATACCTGTACCTGTCATTTAATAAACTTGTGGATGATGGCATAGACCAAGTTTCCTTCTATGGGGCTTATCATTCTCTGCGAGAGCTGTTTCTGGATCATAATGAATTAAAATCTATACCACCTGGGGTACAAGAAATGAAAGCACTACATTTTCTGAGATTGAACAACAACAAGATACGGTAAATTCTGGCCTTTTCAAGTATCCATTTAAATTGTCATGGGTGACAAAATATAGGATTAAACAACAATGACATGATGTCTGGAATTTAAAGAAAAAAGTGACAAGAGGTTGCATTAAACAAGATTGGCAAATGTTAATGATTGTTGAAGCTGGATGATAATAGGTATGTAAGGAATCATTATAGTGTTTTTTCTACTTTTCTATGTATGCAAACTTCCATAGTAAAAAAATGTAAAAATAGAGTATGATTATATAATACCTAGAACCTTAGAGGCATGTTCAAATGAGGCTTCAATGCAGTAGACTATGGTGCTAATCCCACCTCCATATGTAATTTCAAACACTGTAATCTGCAGAACACAAAGCCTAAGTATATGCTAAAATTAAAATTGCTTCTATCAAGATTTTTCTGAAGACAAAATTCTGAATAAATTTATTGACACTCAGCTCCCTCACTTCTGAGGATACATTTTTCTGTGTGTGTTCCGTCTGCTGACAGAGTCATCACCCCTGCCTAGAAAGTATGAATGTCTCAAGAATTAATCTGGAACGCTTTGTTAGTGCAGCCAACGAGGGAGGCAGATTCCAGAGCTCTGTGGTCCTGTCCTTGGAGATTATACCCCTTACTCTTTTACCTGTCTCTACATTTCCAAACACAAACTCCTGAAAAATAAAACAAAGAAAGAGTCAAAAGTATATAGGGGAAGAGGTGGGGATGGGAAAGGCTTTAAAGATTCAGAGTCAAAATTTTTGGGCCAAAATAATTCCTAGGTCATGCTTATATGCTTCCTATTGCACTGCATCAGGAGGCATACAATAACTGTTCCATTCTGGTGGGATTTAGGCGGTCACGGCCTGATATCTCCATTATAACCTTTCTCCTCCACCACTGAACCAATGGTTTTTTCACTCACAGATGCTTATTGCTTGCATCTGTTATTTCCTTAGGGGTAATAAAATGGTGAATTTCTATTTTTGTCATTCTTTCCACATTTTATAGCTGGACTTCCTCTGTAAATAATATTCTCTTTTCAATTAGGGCAACTTTGTTACTCTGAAAGGTAGGCTCAGTTCTTTCCTTTAAACTGCCTAGCAGAGTAAGAAGTTGGTTACAGATTTGTAACTGTGTGAGGTGATGGATGTTACCTAAACTTACGGTGGTGATCATTTCAAACACATACACATACATCAAATCATTACGTTGTACACTTTAAACTAATACAATGTTATGCCAATCTTTATAAAACTGGAAAAAATTATATATATGCATTAAACATGAAGGAAAAGGACTATAAAATATATTAAAATTTTAACAGTGGCTGTCTCAGGATAAAAAGGAAGTTGGTGCCTAAATATTTTTGCTTTATTAATTTGTTTTTGGCTTCCTCTCTTTCTCTGGAGAATCAATATGAACTTATGGCTTTATATATTAAGAATGTTTCAATCAACTGCAATCATTGTTCTTAAACTGTCCCATCTTTGGCCAATGGTAGCCCTTCGAGTTGGTTCCTGTGTCCTTGGATAGGCCTCTGTAGATCTTGAATGGCTCACTTTTATATTCCCCACTACAGCCCGATGCCAGCCTTCTTCCAAAGAGCCCTAGCTCCTCTCACTGGGGAATCATGTTCAGAGGCCCCAATCTGGGCACCAGGCATCTTCCTTTCAAATGTGTCGTTATTGTTTCAAGGCCTTTCAGTGGACTGCCAGAAATACGTATTTTGTGAAGAAAAAAAAATGAGTTCATACTGATATTCCCAAGTCAAATTTAATGTTATAGAGAAGTCCTTCTGTTTTAAACTTGCTTATCTTACACTGAAAATCTAGGTTCCCAACAATAACTTATATTTACTATAAACAATAGTTTCAAAATGATAATACCATTATTACAACTAACAACAAAAGTATTTAATTAAGTTTTTATGTTTTTAGTAGTTCTACTTGTCCTAAGAATATATTCCATGAAGGATGTATAGCTTAAATACAGAAGTTTTCTCTGTAACAATAGGTCAACAACTTAATATTCAGATAGGTCTTTAATTTGCTTTGGCTTTTAGGAATTGCTACTTTCTATATAATATTTTTCTATGCCTGTCCCTTATACCATACTCCACCCTTTCCCACAGGTTAAGTTTTTTAAAATTTATTTTTGGCTGCACTGGGTCTTCATTGCTGTGCACGGGCTTTCTCTAGTTGTGGTGAGCGGGGGCTACTCTTTGTTGCAGTGCGCAGGCTTCTCATTGCAGTGGCTTTTCTTGTTGCGGAGCATGGGCTCTAGGCGCGTGGGCTTCAGTAGTTGTGGCATGCAGGCTCTAAAGCACAGGCTCAGCAGTTGTGGCGCACGGGCTTAGTTGCTCCGCGGCATGTGGGATCTTCCCGGACCAGGGCTCGAACCCATGTCCCCTGCATTAGCAGGCGGATTCTTAACCACTGCGCCACCAGGGAAGCCCCTAAACTTTTAAATTAATTTCCCATTGATGATCCCAGTGTTATTTTTTTAAAATATAAGCATACATACATGCATTCATATTCCCCACTGCCTCTCACAATTATTATACAAATTATTACACCAAACGATTATTATTTTTTTCTCTCTGGAAAGAGTGTATATTTTTCTGTTCTTCACTTTTAAAAATTATCAGTATATCCTGGATATCACTCCATATCAGTATGTAGAGAATTTCCTCATTCCTTTTTACAGTTGAATAGTATTCCACTATATGGACATTTTATTCAACCAGTTCCTTATTGATAGACATTTGATTGTTTCCATTTTTTTATACTATAAATAATGCCACAACGTACAACTCTGTTCAAATGTAATTTTGTATTTTTCCAATCTAACTTTGGGATAGATCCCTAGAAGTGGGATTGCTGAGTGAAAGGTATAAAATACACATGTAATTTTGCTAGATACTGCCAAATTCCTATCCATGGGGCTGTACTGTTTTGAATTTCCTTCAGTGATGTTTGATCCTATAGAGCCTCATCATCAGAACATGTTAATGAACTTTTGGATTTTTCTGGGAGGGCGTTGGGCAAATCTGGTAAGTGAGAGTGGTATGCCAGTATCATTTCAATTTACATCTTTCTTATCATGAATGAAATTAAGCATCATGTTTACATGCCATTTCATTTTCTCTTCTGTAAACTGGTTACCCAGGTATCTTTTTTTTTTTTTTTCTCATTTCCCTCTCCTCCTAGGTTTTTAGGTCTTTGTATATTAGCCCTTTATCAGTAATATAAATTGCAAATACTTTCTCCTAGTTTGTGATTTGTCTTTTAACTTTGCATTAAAAAAAAAAACAAACCTGTAGTCAATTTATTAATCTTTTCTTTTAGTGCATCTGGTTTTTGAGTCACACATAGGAAGATTTTTCCCCCACTCCCAGGGTATGACCATGTTTTATTCTACTATTCTATGGCTTCATTTTTTCACATGTAGATCTTTGACATATTTGAAATTTTTTCGGGTGTATAAGAAAAGGATCCAATTTTATTTTAAAAACAAAAGAGTTTTTAAAACAAATGTAAAATTTAACTCCTAAATTATGAAGGCAGAATATTACTTGGATCATTTATGACTTGCATGTCTATTTTTCCTTAGGAATATTCTTCCAGAACAAATTTGCAATTCTGCAGAAGATGATGATTCAACCCTGGAACATCTTCATCTTGAAAACAACTATATTAAAACAAGAGAAATATCATCCTACGCATTTTCATGCATAAGATCATATTCAAGTGTCATTCTTAAACCACAAAATATCAAGTAATTCCACGTTTTTCTTTGTCATTTGTAAATTATACTCACATATCTGTTTCAGTAGCATCTTTCATCAATAAGAGAGATATAATGTCATGTTATTCTTAGTATCATTATGCTAGCCAACCTGATTCGCCAATGCACACAAGAACAACCAAAGACATATCTACAAGGTTTAGTCTTCTGGCAGTTTTAGTGAAGGTTTCAGTTTTACACTCTAGAAAGAGGCCATCTCATTGCACAGTTTTCTCATGAGAATAGGATGTTGTGTGCTACTGAACTAGACTGGAAGAATCTGGAACAAAATAAGCATGTCCTTTACAACAGATCTTAGTATTGCTATTAGCTAAGAACTCCCTAAGTCCTTTTAAAAATTATGTATATTATGGTTCAAGACCAAGAAGTTGATAACAGGAAAAAATAATAGGTAGAATTTATGAACTAGTGTTCTGTTTATTATTCTACTGTTAAAGCAATAATTTATTAATTTTCTATAAGACCCTATGATACAATTACTGGTATAAATAAACTTAATTATTGTCTTAGCTTTAGTTCCTTCTATTAATTACACGTGTGGAATTGAAACACTACTATAAAGTTAATTTCCTGGTTTTGAGAATTGTACTATGGCTAAGTATGTGGTTATTAACATTAGGGGAAGCTGGGAGAAGTGTATATGTGAATTCTATATGATTTTTGTAATTTTTCTGCAAGTCTAAAATTTCTCTGTAAGTCTAAAAAGTTTAACAGTATTTTAAGATCACCCTCATTATTCTTTGCTCAAGATCAAAAGATTTTATGGGAAGCAGTGGAGTTTGCTTAAAATATATGTTAATTTTCCTTGACTAAGCCTTGTAAATGTAAACCTAATGCATAAATTAAAAAAAATGTTTGCTCCTCTGGTCATTGTTAGTACCTCTTTTCTTTGCCCTAATTTGCTCAAATGTATCCTTTTACTCAGTTCAATTTAACATAAAGCTATTAGTATTCACTATGTACTAGACCCTAACAAAACCATATAATATATTAAAATTTTCATTATATAATGATCTTTTATCTTTATTTCTAAAGTAATTTGTAAAAGACACATACAGAAACCACATTGACTTTTCTTGTTACTCTCAGTTTTGTACCTTGAAAAAACACCAGATTAGGAACTTAAGTTCTAGTCTTGGCCCCCTTGGGCAGGTTACTCTAATTTTTCAAACTTCAGTTATTCAATCCTTTAATAGTTCTCTCACTATCCTCAGAACCTTCCAGCCCCACTTCACAGGGTCATTATGAGAACCAGAGAATAAAAAGCATCTAGGAAGTGTGGTATGCACGGTGAGTATACTTATAATTGCCAACATTTCATATAAAATTGACAGCAACCAGCATATTCAACCAAAGTTGATTATTATCTGGACAGCTTTCAAAATGTGTAAGTTTGATTTATCCCCTTTAAGCTAATGTTATTTCTAAGCCCCTTTTCTTAATATCTAGGTTTCTGAGATTACAAAATGAACAAGAATAATAATATGATACAAACTGTTAGAATCAAGGGTCAAAGGCTTAAGCCAAGTTGCTAAGAAGAGAAATAAAATCCTATGGAATAAAAGTTGAGATTTATAACTAGTTTAGGAATGTAGAAGCATTGCTAATTTAAACTGGCCAAGTTGAATGTAAGAGACAGATGAAAACAAGAAGATATGGTTATTCATTTAATCAACAAGAACCCTTGTGCAATGCTTCTTGCTGTGTGAATATAAATGCATTGACATAAGTGGTTTAAGGCAACCTAAACAGTAAACAAAATTAGTGTCAGAGGGGACTCAAACTGAATAAGGTGAGTCAAAAGAATTAGCATCCTGGACAACACAGACGAATACTGAAACACTCCAGCATTCATTTCTCACTCTGACTTTAATCAGATGTGTCCCAGGTGCTGTTCTACAGAGACAGGGATGAATAGATCAGATGAGGTCTCTGCTCTCTGGCAATGCATGCTGCGTTAGGGGCAATAAGCAGGAAATCAAATAGACAATCAAATCAACAGGCCAAGTGTAATGAAGTCAGCAGAACAGGGTGGTGATGCAATGAAGCATGCTGAGTTCCTGAGGCCCCTCTGCCTGGGCCTGGGGGTACTCCCAGATCGTGGGTTTCTAGAGTGTGCAAACAGCACAAGTTGCAGTAAGACACAGCAATCCCTGGAAGCCTTGGAGTAACACCAGGCCCAGGAACACACTGAGACCCTATTGTGCACTCAGGGACACCCTGTTGGGAGCAGAATCTCTAGAAAGGCTAAAAATCAGAATGACTGATGAAAGCTTTGTTTTTAAGTTGTAAGATGCTTTTATTTCTGATTTTATAATTTAAAATATAAAATATATCTAGCATTGAACTTGTTTGCTTTGAAACTTCATCATACTCTGGATAGAAGCTTTAATTCCATTTTTAAAAATGTGATAAATGTCCATATAGCAAACATTGTTCATGATATATAATGTTTAAAATAAAGAGGTGCTCTGTTTGGCTTCAGAAATATGCTGTAATTACTAATACATATGTACACGAAGGAAATCCTGGCCCAGCTATGGTCTGAAAATATTAATGGTGTGTCATCTTTGCACATAAGTACGAGGAGTACTAACTAACTTTTCAATTTTGAGATTTGGCTTATTGTAGATTAAAATATTTCAAAAAGCACTAAAGGTAAGATGTGGTTAAAGAAACATATAGCCTAGAATCATAAGGAAATAATTACACCAGGAATCAGGACACCTGGGAGCCCATCTTGGTCTCCAATAATTATGTAGTCATTTTACTTTTCTGAGATCACTTGATTCAATTATAAAATAGCATGCTGTGTGAATATAAATGCATTGATGAACACATCAGTGGTTTTCAAGCATGGCTCATTAGGAGTTCATGGTGCCCTGGGGTGGAAGTGTCCCTAAAGAGGAAGTACACAGACTCTCTTCAGACAAAACAGCTTTGCTACCATCAGGAAGGGTTAGCTGCCACTGTTCCTGCCTGCCTCCCTAACCACCCTTATTTCTTGAAACCAGTAGACAAGGTACTATATAAATGACACATCAAGTTTTAAGAATCATAAGGAATATTCAGCCAAAGTCCCTGGTCCTTATCCTCTGCTCAGCTCCTCCCACACTTTCAGAGAACTTCACTGGAGAGCTCTGGTCTGAAGAAACGCTTCTCAGGTATGCAGATTACAGCTGCCTGGACACAGCCAACCTCTGAGTATGCCAGGGCAAGGAAGTTTAGTAGATGTGTCTGTTCCTTTGGAGCTCCTAGGGTGGGATCAGCCCTGAGCACTTCTGCCACAACCAAAGACTACTGACCTCCAACCTGAAACACCCTGAAAGGCAGTCAGCATGAGTACGTGTTCTGTAGGACAGGCACAACATGGCACAGTGCTGTAGCGTGCACAGACTGGGCTCACATCCTCGTCTCTGTCAGACTGTGTCACTCCCTATGGAGAAGGCAGGTCAGGATGACCCCAGCATCCTGAGGGTGAGTGTGTGGCGCTTGGGAATGACAGGGAGTAGGTGGCTGAGTCTGGACTTAACATGCATCTTCTGAATGAAGACCACAAAGTGGAAAGTCTGGACACCTGAGAGTGCGTATGGCACACCTCTGAGGGTGCAGCGCACCTGGTTTGGCAGGTGCTGCCAACAGGAGCGAGAAGATACAACAATCTCTCCTTGGGCTTGTATTGTCAAATGACTCTACACACATCCCTTAGGAGTCAGGCTTGTGAGGTTAAAGTTAACTACTCTTAGGGATGACTGCTTTTATTAACATGGAAAACACCACCCACTACACTAGTTGAAATCTGCCCCTGTTCTGCATGGACACCACTAAGAGCAGTGAGGATGACACCCCATTCACACATAAGAATGTGATTATTCCAATAACTGTTCAAACTATGTAGTATAAACCTTTAAATTCATTGGGAAGTGTTAATAAATTATAATGCTTGTTTCAAGATAATTTTAGATTTGGTAAGTGAGTGGAAATTTAAGCCACAGATGATGGGTATATAGCTAAAGGATAAAATCCCAAATTTTTACTGGTGCCACACATTATGTTAAGCATAATGCTGTGTGCTATAGGCAAAAATGGCTTCCCTGAATTGACAAATTTAAATCAGGAGTAATAAAGGAAGCCTGTGGTATATACGATACGGGAAATAACTAGCACTGAGTTTGGAGAAGAAAAGATCAACAGGCTTGAGCTGGGCCTTGAAATAGGATTTGAATCAGTCGAGGGGGAAGGAATGACTGACTAAAAGAGGCATGAGCCAAGCATAGTTGAGGTTCACCAGTGGAGGAAAGATTATACAGGAAATAAGAGGCCTGGGACGGCTTGGAAGGCCAGCAAGAAGAGACCAGACTTACTGTGATGAGCAATGTAGTGCACCACCAAAAAACTCTGAAGGGAGGAGTATGTCATGAAAGCAATGGTTTCAGGAAGGAAAAAGAGCCACCACTGTAATAATCTAGAAACAGAATAAGTGGGACCCACACAGCACAGGTGACAGGAAGAAGAAGCAAGAACAGGAATAGGTATGACAGAGAGTTTGAAAGAAAGAAAAAAATATCTACATTCTCATCGTGGAGATTAAGTCTGAGGGCAAGTTTGCCATAATTAGTGACCACCTGTGGTCTTCTGAGGGGCTCAATCTCAGAAGGACATTATGAGCCATGAATAACTGAGAATATATTAAAAATAAAATGAACTGATTAAATGTAAAAAGAAAGAAAGAGAATAAAAGAAAAGAGAAGAACTATTAGTGGATAGTGATCTACCATGTAAGGGACACACACAAAGAGAAAAGGAGACAAAAAGGAGAACTGCTCTGAGTCTCATTGATACTGCTGAGAAGCTGTAAGAAAGGGACAGTTTGGGTGAGAATATGCTGAAGTTGGGAGGGGGGGGTGGTCACCATGGAATTCAGGCAGGAGGGTGGGAATGCACTCAGCTGGAGTGGAATCCAAAGGAAAGGATACACATTGAGGGGCAGGTGAAGAGAAGGGCAGGGGAGTGGAACCCTAATGAGCACCGACTTCCAATTTCAAGGGGAGCAAGTACACCATAAGTCTCCATCTGACTTGAGCCATATGATCTGATCTCAAGGAGCTTCCAAGGCACAAGACAAGCTGTGCTTAGAAGCCCAGCTCCCTGGGAAGTGACCCCTCCCTTCGGCACTCGGCATGTGTTCCACCAACCTCATGAAAGACAGATCTGGTATTATGAGTTAGGTCTGCATTGATTATTTCTTTGCATGTGGGGTGTTGTACGGTAGATGGGTAGGAGGTGTATCTTGTTTTCCCCAAAAGACTGTAAAACTTAGAAGAAGAGAGACAATTCATTTCTTGGATCCCTGCATTCTGTGTACAAAGTAGGTACTAAAATGACTGTTGATTCCTCAGTCTAAACAATCAGCTCATGAGTTGTCCAAAGTTGATCTTAATACTACTCCTAAACAAAACAAAAAGAAATCTGCAAAATTTAAGGATTTTTAAAGGAAAAGCAATAAATATTTATAAAGGGTCATAAAATTAATAAGGAATAATTTCTCATTAATATTTCCTGACATGGACATTAGAAGACACAGAGTATATTTTATAAAAAATTAAGTCATGCTTTGACAACTGGTAATACTTAGTAATCAACTGATTGTTCTCCATAACAGCAACTTTGACAATGTTTTCCAAAGCCATCATTTAAACATGAATTACTAGGTTCATAGATGCTGACATAAAAGAATGCAATACTCATGTTCTGCTGTTTAAGTGAAACCTCAAAGGGCTGGAAAAACCCTCTAGGATATCTATTCCATCTCTTTCCCTTATTTAGAAAACAGAAAGTTTCCTCATAGGAGAAGTACTTACAAATTGGTGATAAATGAATTATTCAACTGTCCATAGTTGAATTCAGACTCTCAGTCAAATTAAAATTCAAAAATATTAAAAGTACTTATGAAAACAGAAGTTTCTGGCCAGCTCTAACATATACCAGATGACTCCAGGGGCCCTTAAACCCTAGAAGTCTGTGAAACAGGAGGTCCACCTCTTGAAATGAAAAAACAAGAACGAGTATCTTGGGTCTGAACTGGAATCCTTATTAGCTGTGGGCTTGGTCAAGTTACTTAGACTCTGATTTCCAGTTTCCTTGCCCATGAAATTGAGGAGAACATCTGCCTACCAAGGCTGCTGGGAAGGTTAAATAAGGTGATGTCCATGACAGTACTGAGCACAGGGTGGACGTCAGATGAGTGTCCATTCCTTCATGGATAGGCACTGGGAAACCAGCAGGTAGGAAGGTTCAGTGACTTGCTCAAGGCTGCCAAGTCTCATAATATGGTAGATATTAATTATTAAAGGACATTGATTCCTTAGATTGTGATATACAGTGGAAAAAGGAGTGGACCTATTACAGCAGGGCAGGAGTCAGCAAATGCTCTCTGTAGACGGCTGCACTCAAGTGGGACTCTGCAGTCATGTCAGCGTCTCTCTTGAGCTTGGCAGTCTTTGTGCTGTGTCACTGCATGCTCATATCCATCACACAGAACAGAATGAAACTAGCTTAGAACAAGGGCTAAGCAAGGGCTCGAGCCTTACCTGAGCAAGGGCTCTCTAAACACAGAGTAAAACCAGGACTCACAGAATCTAAACTACTTATTGTCATAGATATGGCAATAGTTTAGAAGCAGATTAAAAAAAAATCCTGATTATAGGAAACAAAAGTAATTCTAACTTATAAGTGTGATTCACTGTAATAATATAACACCAAAAAGGGAGAAAAACTGTATTTAAAATAGCCAAACTAGAAGAATATTTGATCAGTAAACCTGTCCTGCAGATGGATTCCTACCTCAGAGATAACCCACAAGTGGGTCTACAGGGATACAGTAAGAGTCTGCGTGTAAGCCTTGGCCAGGTGCGGCATGCTCTGGGCAGATGGTTCTCCTGGGGAGTTTAAGTATTTACTATCCTTATAAACATCAGCTCTGATTAAACCTACTCCAACAGACCCAGAGGCATTTGTGAAAGATTTTCAGAGAAACTAAAATCTACTGTAAACAGTATAGATATGTGTATATAGATATATAGATAGATATCTATATATCTATATCTATCTATATCTATCTATCTATATAGATATAGATACATTTCATCCTATATGTCTTAAACAACGCTTTGGCATATTAACGTATTACTCACATGTCGTTGCTTCAACATGCTGTACAGGAACAGTTGAAACTATAAGTCATGTTGGAATTTGGTCTGTCACACACTGTTATGTGCAAAGAGGTGAATGTTTCTAACTAGATTAATAGAGCTTAGTGATTATACAACTAAAAAATAAAGGCATGACTGTTTCTTCTTTGACATTATATTTCCCTTTCTACATGAAAATGGATTAAAAAATTTACAGTCTAGCATATTTTTCCCTTTGCACAAAATATGAAGAATGTGAATCCACACAAGGGAAAGCAGACTGCATTAAAAATAACATATGATTGCACTAAACACATATTAGTTTGGAAAAGAAAAGGAATACATCATGCTATTAGAATGTCATGGTGTGTTTCTAAGTAACAGAATCCCTGTGGTCAAATAAACTTACATTGAACTATCAGCTGATATAAGCAAATCTTTTTATAAATTGGAATCTGCTGAAGGTTCATTTGCTTTACATAAGTTGAGAATTACATTCACAATTACCAAATTTATACATGAACTGTCTGAAATGCTAACTAGTATGTAGACACTCAAAATAAAGAATGCATTATAAATTGTAAATCTACTCTAGGTCAGTAGTTCTTAACTATTTGAAGGATGGACCCCTCCCTTGGAGGATATGATAGAAGCTATGATGGACCTTCTATGCAGAAAAATACACATATACAAACACTCTGCATGTATCAAAAGACTCATAAAACCCATCCTAAATCCTCTAGGGATTCTTGTACAATAGCTAAGAATCTGTAGGTAGAGTAACACCTTAATTAACTTCAAATAAATTTTACATGTAAATATTTCGCTAGAGTTAAAGATAAATCAGAGTTAAAATTAATTTAAGGCAAATTGCCTTATTCCCCACAACTATTTAGCATTTATTTAGCAATATTTTTATGGCCATAGAAAAGTTGAAAGAATACAGTGAACATCTACATATTCTTCACCTACATTCACCAATTAATATTTTGTCATCTTCATTTTATCTTTTTCACTCTTTCCATATCCCTGTCTATACATATATATGTATTTGTGGGGTACAGGGGCTGGACCATCTGAATGTAAGTTGCAGATATCATGTCACCCTAGTACTTCAGTATAAGTCTCCTAAGAACAAGGACATTTTCTTACATAACCATGAGACAATGATAACATTCTCTCACATTATCAAACCTCAGAAATTTAACATCGATTCAGTTTCAACATACAGTCCATATTCAGATTTTCCCAACTGTCCCAACAATGTCCTAAATTGCTGTGCGTGTGGTATGTGTATATGTGGCTCAAGATCTAATCAGAGTTCACTTGCCTTTAGTCTCCTATAAACTAGAGTAGAAATTCTCTGCCTATGTTTTCACCCCTTCACTTTTTGAAGGGTCCAAGCCAGCTATCATGTAGAATGTCCCCTAATATGTATTCGTCTGATTGTTTCCTTACGATTAGATTTAGGTGAAACGTTTTCGCCAAGAATCCCACATAGGTGATGTCATGTACTTCCTTTTGTATCATATCAGGAGGCACAAAATGTCGGGCTGGCGTGTTATTGGTGATGCTGAGACATTGGTTAAGGTAGTGTCTTCATCTCCTTGTAATTAAGAAATATCCTGCAAGGTAAGACTTTAGGTCTGTGTGAATATCTTGCCATCCAATAACCTTTCACTTAGTGGTTTTAGCTCCCATCTTTGCCTAAGTCAGTGACTATGTTGGAGGTTTCACAGTGGTGATTTTCTAACTCTGTGATTCCTTCTGTACTCATTAGTTAGCATTCCTCTACAGAAAAAGCTATGATCCTTTTGGCCCTCTTCCCTCTGTTATAAAAAGGATTTTGCATTTGATGTGCTATAATCCATTGCCATTCTTATTTGAGGTATTCAAACTATGCCTTCACCTAGCTTCTATGTTCTGTTCACAGTCCTCAGTAATCTCTGAGTGCTTTTGTGCCTGCTGGTATGATGAAATGTTGCAGGCACACTTTACAGATTCCCTGGCCCTGATCTATTACTTGACATTTTTCTCAGGGGCCTTGCTCCTTCTAATGAAAAACGGCCCTTAGAAACACAGATCTGGAAGTTAGATGCGCTCCCTGCTTTTAGGTCTTCTCAGTTAAAAGAGCCTGGAAATTTATTTAAAACAAAACCATTACTTGCACCCATTCCTGAAAGCAAACTGGCCTTTGAGGCATTACTTAAAAATATTTGATACCTACATTTTTATTATAAATTCAACTCAATCCATTTTAAATGACAATTTATGGCATTAATTCATCTTCAGAGCAAAACATCCAACAGGATGATGACAGGAGCTCAGCCTGCAAGTTGCAGAAGCAAGTCCTTACCAGCACAGGGTATAGAAGAATGGGAACTGAGAACCAGGAACCAGAAGCCCATTTGAAGAAGGTTGCTGCCATGAGCTCAGCCAATTGCTGGAACTGCACAGGAATTCAGGGCCTGTTTTGTCAAACTGAGTTTTTAAGATATGGTAAATTTAGACTTTGATATAAAATTTCCTGGTTTTTAAAAATACCATATGCTCCAAACAAACCATATCTGTGGGCTGAATACTGCCCATGGGTCATGATCTACTGTATAAAGTCAATTCTCATTATAAACCACAGAGCCTAGTCCACCATGAAGGATGCTTGAACATTCAAAACAACCCATAAAATCATATCAAACCCATGAATTCACTTCTTTCAGAAGTTTTTGTGAATGCCTACTATATACAACCTCTGTTATGCATAAAGAGCATACATTATTTACATCCTAGGATTTGATGGTCTAGAACATTCTTGAACTAGGTATTTGGAAGGCACATCCCCTCATTCCCTCAGGGTTTCCCTGACAATCCCCCATCCCATTTTGCTTTTCTTCATGGCACTTAACACCGTTCTTTGAATAAACGGATGGACAAAATTTTCCTTGTAATTTCTACTATGAGAGACTAGTACACAATCCATTCCAATGTACTCAGAAGGTTAAGGTAAACAGGGGAGGAAGCACCAGATACCAGCTGACAAACATCATAAAACTCAATCGTCCTAGTGATACTTGAGCTCGGGAAGGTGTCTCATGCGACCACAGTCACCCCTACTCCTCACCCACTGGAGTTTTAATTTGCATGAGATGATTTCTAAGGTCCTTTCCAGTTCTCATTTGTTTGGGCTTTGACCACTGTTCTCCATTTCTACATTAGCAGAAGGTCAGGAAAGGGTCTTAAAAATTATATGCAAGCGTGGCTTAAGCAATTTATTTTTATTTTCATCATGATTGGAATATACTGGGCCATGCAAGAAATTTGTGTTGATGTTCCTTTTATGCAATCAATGTTTCTGTTCATAAAATGTCAGTAGAGCGAATATTACTTTTCTAATTTTGAAACTTATTGCAGTTTATTAGTGCAGATTATTAACTTAGTGCAGATTATTCATGATTCCCAAAGACACTGTTTGATATAGTAACACTAATTCTCCAGTATTTAGACCAAGGCCCAATGAAGCAAAAGCCAAACAATAGAAAACAAACATGTAGAAAAGAATTAGGTCCCCTTCATAGGACCCTTATAGGAACCAAAAAAGGAAGATTTTTTCCTCACAATACTCTAAGGAAGAGGAGGTACACTGATGTGTCTGGAATGACAACCCGCAAAGGTGTGGAGAAAAAACTCCAGTTTATATCCAAATGGTGTGTTTGTGCACGCTGGGCTATCTCTGCAGTTGTGAGGTAAAGCTTCCCACCTGCAGCTCCAAGACTGTGGGAGGGGTTTTGGGCCCTGGGCTGTACCTCTAGTCACAATGTCAGCAGAATAGGGTGAATAAGCCAGAAAGACCACCTGCATCTTGGCATTATACTCCAGGGCCCATTTCTTTCCCTAAGCCTTCTGACTAAAGAGCACAACAACATGCTGGAGGAAGATAAGCTCAGGGCTCACAAGTGAGGAGAGGAGAGAGGCTGCAACACATCTTTAGAAAAACAATCTCACAGGAAGTGCCTCCCAGCTCTCTAGACAAGGTGGCAGAACCCTGCCTAGACGGGTGGTCGCGGGGCAGATGCCATGACTGAGAGGTGAGGAGAGGCTGGTAGAATGATGTGGGAGAGGAACACTGTGTGAGCACAGGCAAAGGTAGAGAGTGGGAGGCACACATCCCACTGAGAGGAGGCGCTGCCACTCAGCCCCAGCCAAGTGTTGCCATGCAAAAACAGGAGCCACCCAGTGGCAAGGCTTTACTTATCAAGAGAAGTTGAAACTTCATATTTTTTTTTTTTTTTTTTGCGGTACGCGGGCCTCTCACTGTTTTGGCCTCTCCCGTTGCGAAGCACAGGCTCCGGACACGCAGGCTCAGCGGCCATGGTTCACGGGCCCAGCCGCTCCGCGGCATGTGGGACCCTCCCAGACCAGGGCACGAACCCGTGTCCCCTGCATCGGCAGGCGGACTCTCAACCACTGCGCCACCAGGGAGGCCCCATAATTTTTTAAAAATATTTATTTTATTTATTTTTTTGGCTGCGTTGGGTCTTCATTGCTGCGTGTGGGCTTTCTCTAGTTGCAGCAAGTGGGGGCTACTCTTCACTGCGGTGCACGGGCTTCTCATTGCAGTGCCTTCTCTCATTGCAGAGCACAGACTCTAGGCGCGTGGGCTTTAGTAGTTGCAGCATGCGGGCTCAGCAGTTGTGGCTCACGGGCTCTAGAGCACAGGCTCAGTAGTTGTGGCGCATGGGTTCAGTTGCTCCACAGCATGTGGGATCTTCCCGGACCAGGGCTTGAACCCCTGTCCCCTGCATTGGCAGGCAGATTCTTAACCACTGAGCCACAAGGGAAGCCCCACAATTTTTAAATATAGAGCAATTCTACCTGACAGAAACACATACACATGAGCCTCAAATGACAGATCAAGGAATGCTTAAAAGTTCATAGCTACACTCCAAATGGAAATTAACCCAGTTGAATGAATATATATATATATGTGAATATACATATAAAATATATAATTTCTGGCATATTCATACAGAAGAATGTTATATAATATGGGTATACCTTGGAGATATTGCAGGTTTTGTTCCAGACCACTGTGATAAAGTAAATATTTCAATAAAGTAAGTTACACGAACTTATGGGTTTCCCAGTGCACTATACTGTGATCTATTAAGTGTGCAGTATCATTCTGTCTTAGAAAAAAAGAACAAAACTTAATTTAAAAGATTTTATTGCTAAAAAATGCTAACCATCGTCTGAGCCTTCTGCAAGTTGTAGTAGTAATATCAAAGACCACTGATCATAGATCACCATAACAAATATAATAACAAAGGAAAAGTTTGAAATATTGCAAATTACCAAAATGTGACACAGAGACATGAAGTGAGCAAATGCTGTTGGAAAAATGGCACCAATAGATTTGCTCGACACAGGGTTGCCACAAACCTTCAGTTTGTCAAAAAACACAGCATCTATGAAATGCAATAAAGTGAAGTGCAATACAAGAAGGTATGCTTATAATGAGAATGAACAAACTATTGCTAACCACAATGACCTGGATGGATCTCTAAAACATAACGTTGAATGAAGAAAGCCAGACTCAGAAGAGAATGCACTGTATATATAAAGTTCAGAAAGCTATGGTTTTTGAAGTCAGACAGCAGCCTCCTCTGAAGACAGAGTGATTCTGAAGGGTCCAGGAGTGCTGGGATTTCTTGATTAGGTGTTTGTGAAAATTAATTGAGCTGTACCATTACAATGTTTATTTTTTTGTAATGTATACTTCAGTTAAAAGTTAAAAAAACAAAACAAAACACTGTGAAGGACACAGATTTCTGCCCAAGGAGCTTCTCATTTATGGCCACTGCTTTGATGGAGCTCAGGTTAATAAAATCCAGTTCAACACTCACGATGTCCCAATTCATCAAGGTAACAGACAAATGTTTCGAACTAAACATAACTGAATAAATGGGAACATGAGCATTATAACCAAACAGAAGGCCTGCCAAACCTCAGGTGCTGCACCCAGGGCAGGCCTAAAGCTCTGCAGAGGCCAGCATACGGGACTGTCTGATGTGAGGGCCACAGAAGTATATTTTATTTAAGTGGGGGCTGGGTGTCCTGCACATTGGAGGCACAGTACTTTTTCTATGGCTTGCTTCAACATGTGCCATTTCTCTGGGAATCAGGAACAAACGACAGTCAGATTCTTTGTGTCAGGAGAGACCAGACTCTGCTAAACTACTGGAAACACGCTTTGCAAACAGGCTGGCCCCCAAATCTGCACGTCATGAAGATGCTAGTTTGGCGTTACCTAGTACTTAGGTACCCAGACTTAGAAAAATGTCCTCTTGAAGGATAATGTCTTAATTGATGTGGGAATTGGGCATTCTCTCAGGCCTAATTGTGAATGTTGTCTTCCTGCTCCCATGTCCTCCCTAAATGCTATGTGGTCATAGGTGATATTCTCTTGAAAAGTGAAGGTCCAAGCAGGCTTCACCTGTATCCTTGCATCAATGTCTGTATCACAGCATATAGGCTGGGGCCAGAAGCATTATATAGGGCCTGGTCTGCAGTTCCCCTGACATGCCTGTGGCAGGGCCAAAAGCTTTTAAAGAAATTCTTGAGACGTATGCTTGATGTAACAGCTTCAGTCATCAGAAGAAAATTAACAGCATGGCTCCTTTCTTAGGTACATCTGGAGATTGGGTTTACATTTCAATAATGTACTCTTTCAGTATTCCTTCCTAAAACTGATAAATATTTTGTTAGTCTATATAGAGTGAGTGATTTTTAAATTTGTAACTTATAAGTATTCATTCATTTAAGAATTTCATATTTTTTTCAAATCAGGTATTTCTTGAATGGCTTTGACTGCACTTTCAATGGCCAGTTGCCATGAATTATTAAACTCTCTCTTTTTTTTCTTCAGAATCTTCCAGTAGACGTCTAGAGTTTAGCTAGAAGTCTTGGCTACGATACAAACAGTGATGGAAAACATATGAGCAGTAACAAGTTTTAATCTCGCTTCTCAGTACTAACATGGGCTAATCTGTGGAAGCAGCTTATTCCAGTGTCACCCAGGGTGCAGCCACACCAGGCTCTGCAGAAGGCTGTTTTTCTTTTAAATGTAATACCTTCTCATATTTTCTTCTTAAATAGTAGCTGAGAACACTTACGTTATAGATAAGTAGTACATGGTGGAAAATTCTACTTTCAGGAGAACTTACTCTCTTCTTACAAGGTATGTTTTCATGTCTTTTTTTCATGTACTAGTGTACAATTGTTTTAGTCAATACTAAGAGGACATTAATGTTATTAACATAAATGCTTGTAAATTATATAATATAGTTTAAAGTTTATCTGTATAATTTCTTAAAAAATAGCACTTAAATACATATCTAAAATTACTCTAGCTTTTATGTTTTACATATAATGGATTTACTTTCAACATAATTGCGACTTTTTAAAATGGCTAAATGATAACCTGTCATTATACTTTACCATATAAGTTAACAGGATTGATTTTTAAAATCATTTAAGCAAATATCTTGTGAACATGTTCTTTTAAGAAAATAACATTACCTTAATAATGAATGATAAGAAAGTTTGGGGATATTACAAATACATTAAGTGAAAACAGTAAAAGATTTTTTCAAAATGTGAAACTATGATATTTTCTAAGGTATTTTAAAAATATACGAGTTATTCAAATGTTTTTACTTACATATTTGAATATTCATATTTTGCCTTGATAAATGTATTCCTTATTCTTATGTAATGAAATGACACTGGACAGTTAAAATGGAGATCCATATAACTCTAAGAAAGAATATGTATCAGCAATAGTTTAATTAGCCCTATATTCAATGTGAAAGATTAGAAACTTCTTTTCACAAAATCCAGTTGGAGTGTAAAACAAAGATTTCCTTTGTCCCCTCCCAAAGTAAATTTTTAATTTAATATTAGATTTTAACAAATTAAACAATGTATTTGATATTCTACTCCCTCTTTTTATTTAATATTAGATTTTAACAAATTAAACAATGTATTTGATATTCTACTCCCTCATAATCTAATACAGCACAGCATTCTTTCTTGTTAACCTATTTGGAGGTGTGGCAGCCATAAACAGTAGCCACATGGTATATAGGATTAAGTCACAAAGAATCTGAGGGGGTATATATCTCTCTAAAAATAAAGAATTAAAAAATCCCACCAAGAACCGAGTTGTTTAAAAAAAAAATCATAAGCCCACACACGTGTAAAAGCATCTTGATGTTTTTAGTATTTAGCCATATAGGGTAGTGGTGGAAAGAATTGAGGATATGCAGTCTTCTGTTACAGCTACTTAATTAAAAAAGAATATTCAGATATCTGATCTGAGGTTTGAGACAAGAGATTAACTTTACAAGCACAAGTTTTAAGGAAGCATAGGAAACAATAGAAAAATGAAGAGGTAGGAGTTTTTTGTTTTTAAAGACAGTAGCTAGGTTGCTAGATGCATTGAAAAACTGATGAAGGATAAAACATATAAAAGGAAAAGCAGCCAGCAAGTTCTTCAATCAGCTGCTATTTATACTTTCAAGGTAAAGTTAAGTATCTCTTTAAGGAAATCATAGGCTTTAAAAGTATCAGTTTCCATGACAAAAAGGTACTGTGAATAAGTTTCCAAAGTTTAACTTACTTGTCCATTTACAAGGCTGTGCCTTGACTACACCAGAATTTAGTCTGGATTCCTTCTGTGAATACACGGAGCATGTTATATCACATTTATATACTGAAAACTATTATTGGTACTTGTGAATCGAGAGGAATTTCAGCCAAGCAGAACTTTAAGCATAGGATTTCAAAGTACAGTGACTTATTTTCCTAATGATAGTGTCTGAGAGGAAATACCATTTCACTTAGACAAATTTTCCATTCCAGTTTGTGGAACATTTAAACAGAAAATAGGAGCTTATGTAAATTCAGAAAGACACTTCTCAAGCTACATTTCCAGTCCTAAGAACGTGGCCAAGCCTCTCACCCCATCCTCTCTGAGGAGAGTCTGGTTACTGTCTGGAAGTCACTGTGGGAATAAGACCCATTTAGAGGAGGCCAAGCAGAAGGGTGGACAATGCAGCAGTGAGGAGGCCAGCTTCGGCTTCTTCTGCTATAAAAGAGGGCATGGTAGCAAAGTCTCAAAGGCCTCTCCTGGCTCTAATGTGCCATGGCTTAGTAATAACAGCAGTAGCACTGAAATAATATTTCAAATATTATTCAGAGTAAGAGAAATTTGAAACCAAATTTCAAAGTTTTCCATGAGTAAGAAACTCTGTCAAAACGTCTATATCAGGGAAATACTGAGCTTTCTTGAGAACAAGACATAAACATTTTTAAAGGTTTTAAAAATAACAATCTAAATACTGCCAAAACTAAACAAATAAGAGCTTGAGCCATATTAATAAACACAAGATTTAAAAATAAAACAAACAACTAAGAGTCATCATTTAAATGAGAAACAATATTCTCTACACTCTCTGAATAATGGGGAAAAAACATTGTTATTTAGTGTTCCCTCTTGGACATTCCAATATTTTTCTACTGATAAAAAATTGCTTAACTAGAATAGGGCAAGGTTTGGGGTCTATAATCACTTGTTTTTTTAATCAAGGCTTTGCCATCTCAAATGAAGGGAATAAATGGTTAATTCCTCATGGAATCAAGGTTCTCCTAACTTCTCTTTTCAAGTAAACAGGATAAGAGAATGCAAAAAGATCAGGTTAATTTCATATAACTAACAGAAAACAAGTAGCACAGAGAGAAGAATGTGACAGAAGGCATTTTTGGTCTCAATATAAAGAATTTCCTGTCAACCACAGATGGACAGCAGTGGAACTGGATGCCTCTTGAGGAGGTGTGCTCCCTGAGTCCTCTCACTGGAGTCATGCAATCAGAGAGCAGACACACCATCTGGTCTACAATGTTCTGGAGGAAACTTCAACACTGGGAGGGAGTTTCAACTAAATGACATTTCCTGCTTCCACATGTCTCCTCTCTCACTCACCAGGGAAGGGTCCAGAAGGGCATGACTGGTGGCTGCCCCCACCAGCCAGCAACTGGAAAGCTTGCCAACTACCATAGACAAGCCACTGCCTAACATAGCAGGCCAGAGTCACAATCTTATCTAGGCAGGGAGGAACTCATGTAGCTTATCAGTGTAAGAAAGAAGAGAGAGGAAGGGAGGGACACTGGCTGATGTTCCTCCTGACCCCACAGGTAGGCTGACCAGCAGCCCTTTTGGAGGGAACATGTAAGAGAAATAAGTCCTCTCCCTCATGCTTGGCTTTCTTCCTCTCTTTCACCTGAGCACTGATCTTCTGTGTCTCCTCCCAGCTCTGCTCCTCATACCAGTGTCCCTCTAAGTCTGTCACAACTGCTCTGCTCCCCCTCATCCCAGCCTGCACCCCGCTCCAGGGCTCTCCTACATCATAGGGCAACATGACTGCAGCAGGAAATGGGGTTTGCAGGAGTGAAGGCAAGTCCCTGGCCCTGCTGCCAGGCTACAGGGAAAGCCAAGGCATTGCGTCCTGGCCTCCCACTTTGGATCTCTAACATATTCCTCTTGTTATATATATATTTTAAAGTTTTACCATTTTCTTAGGTCTATATTTCTGGTATATTATGCATTACATAGATTTTTCTGGTCTAGACGGGGAAGCTACAGCCTATTTATCTCTAAGTTTCTACAAAAATAATGAAACTCAAACAACCAACCAACTCAAAAATAACTTTTTATTAAAACTCTTTTATCTCCCATGGACCAGAGTAAATAGTGCTAGCCCTCAAGAAATTGTGGCTCCAGACTATTTTGAAGGTAGGCACTGTTGGTTGAATTTTGAGGGGACAGTGTATGGAAAACCTTTAATTGTACTGTCTAATGTTTCTAGAAGTGGTAAGAAAAGGCAAAAGTATATGGAGGACCAGAGTAAAGACCATTTTCTTGCAGATTGCTATTTAAAATATTTAAAAAGCAAAATAATAATTTTAAAAATATGCACCATAGACAAGAAAATAATCCTTCACTCATAAGCCCACTACCCCTCTTATTAGGTTTGTGTATTCTATTTCAACCTTTTTTTCATGTATGTATATTTTATAGATGTCTTTATTTCTATTGGTCTCAAATAGTAAACTGAGATTTATGAGGAGTACACAATTTATGAGGAGTACACAAACTTATGGTGAAGAATTTTATTTTCAGAGTTTGGGGACCACACATCTGGAGATTATTCCAAAATGTTAGAGCCAGAGTGTACACAGCCAGCACTGACCACCCACAGTTTAGTTCTATTTACTAACTTGAGCATTTATTTTTTAGTTTTCCTATTAGCATACCTGACATTCAAGTATTAACTTTTACAACAATCCCACACTTACCTGAGAGTAGCGGATTAGGAGCTGTGGTTGTGTTTTGAGCAAGGAAGCGTGGGAGAAGTGGATAGGGAGAAGCATGTCCATTGAACATCCAAACATGTTCTACTTCATGGATTATGTATCCTAACCCTGTGCCTGGTACACAGTGGGTACTTGATAAATGCCCAATGAAAAACTCCAGCAACCTCAAAGAAAGCCAGAGACATGACCTCAAACGACATTTAATTCACTAACTTCTCTACCAAGGTCAAATAAGGTCAGGGCAGCTATGGACCTAGAAGATAGAGCTGCGATGCAGAACAATCTTAAAGAATAAATTGGTACCAGAGACAATCTTTGGTTTTGCTAAGGACCAAGAGCTAAATTAGCTCAAGAATGAGAATTGTGGAAGTCAAGGCAAGGCAGGGCACCAAGCATTAAGGAGCCAGGAACCACAAAGAAGCCTACGGTCAAGAAACGTAATGGAGCATAGTTAGGCAGGCAGCTAAGAAGCAGAAATGATGTGCCAAAGTGATGCTGGAAATGAAGCCTAGTTGACCAAAACCAGGTGCCTGTGCCAGGATTCCAGGGTGACTGGAATAGTAACCTGCCTGTCCCCAGGGCCGGCTGACAGAAGCTGCTGGCCCTTGAGTTGCCAGCACAATCTCTCTCTGCACCATACAAATCTGAGCACACAACCACTCCCATTTCCACCCTCCGAAAGCTGTGAGTGCACTCCTTTATGTACAGATGTACACAGGACAGCAACATGTGGACTGGCTGGAAAGGAGGAGATGATAGAGGCCACTAGATAAAAGAAGATAAAGGAGAGTGCTCCTGTGTGGGTTGCAGCAGAAGATGCAAAGAATGGGTTGGGACACGTGAGCTCTAACTCAATTTCCACTTCAATTTGGTTATGTGGCCTTGGGGAAGGCACTGACGCTCTTTGCACCTCTCAGGCCTCCTGGTTAATGTGAGAGACGTATCTAGAATAAACTGAATTGACAATTCCACAGGCAGTGTAGAGATGGAAGGACAGAACTGGTTCTGAAGTGGGATTCAGAATAAGATTATAAAAATATAAAAATCTTTTCTGTTCTGTGTCCTGTAATCTCCCCTTTCCTAGCACAATTGAGTGTGAGTTCTCATAGGGAAACCTGATAAGGCTGGTCATGTCCAGCCGCCCAGTGGGCAAAATGTACTTGTTGCCATATAGATTTCTAAGAGTTAAATAATGTTAGTTATCAGGTTAGTCACTGATGACAGTAGGGTTTTTTAAAAAACCTTTCTCTGATGATTAAAAGATATATAAATGAATATTTTAATTAAGTTAGTTAATTCATTTCTGATTCTTAAGTCCAAAAAAAAGCAAGGCTGTGGAGAGATATTAAAGCTGATTTCTGGGTTCTAGAAAACTGTAAGAAGCTGGCATAATTCAAGGATTTGGAGGGCCAGGTCTTCCTGAGGCTGGACCAATTCTGACTGACTCTAGAAGCCCTCTGTGGCTAAGGTGCTATCTGGTGCTCAGGCATAGCAGGACAGCTACACTGTTGGATGATCTGGCTGGGCGTGGACTCCCTCCTGCCAGGATACAGACTCACCAATGGGCATTATGTGAAGCTAACTGCATGCCCCAAAGGGAAGACAGGCATAAGTCTGTTTTAGATGATATCATAATGCTTTTAATTTTTGAAAATTACAAAGAATGTATGTTTCACAGTTGATGGTTAAGAAACCATGATATGTAAACATACCTGTAGGAATATCCGCCATCAGATGACAACAAATCTATTCTCAGAAGGTTCTAATTCGTACATTCCAGTTTTGTGTGGGCTTTAAAAACTACAACTGAAAGCACCCCATGCCTTCCCCCTGCAAAAAAACTAAACAAAAGGAACTCAGTGGAAAGATCAGTAAAAAAGAATAGCCTGGACCAAAGATGCTTTGGATCAGGTATTAGATAATGGAACAGATTGAAAGGAAGAAATCCAATAACACTGTGGAAAAAGTAACCAACTCTGAGAGTGAGGCTGGGGAGGATGGTGGGAGAGAAGTTAAAAGAAAACTTCCAGATGTACTAAGGGGATATGAAGGATTTTACTTTAAAAGTGACATAGATATTAAGGCAATGGAAGGATTTTAGGAGTAAACAGTCAGGTATGAGAATATGTTTTTGTTTTTAAAAGCATTTATTAGTTTCCTAAGTATAAATGTAGTTCTTATTGCTCAGTATAGAAATTAAAGAAAAAAAAAGACACAAGTAATTCATGACTCTACCATCCAGATATTATCATCAATTAGGTATATTTGTGCCAGGTTTCGTGTGTGTATGTGTTTGTAAGTATACTATGTATAGATTTTTTATATTTTCTTTTATTTCAAAAAACAGTTTTTCATATTTTTAAATATCTTTGCAAACATTTTGTGGGTTCCAAAGTATTTCATGGAATAAATATACCCTGTTTTATTTTACTATTTCTCTTTAACCATTAGTATTATCTTTAATTTTTTTGCTATTATATATGATTCTCTGATGAACACCTTTATGCACATTAGAATTGTTTCCTGAGACTAGATGCCAAAAGTAGAACTGCTAGATGAAAAATAAAGATATTTATAAAGCTTCCAATGCATATTGCTGAACTGCTTTCCCAAAACTTTTAATAAACTTACTCTCACACTGGTAATAAATTAGAATGCCATTTCATTGTACTCTTGCCAGGTCTGAGAAATGTACAGCAGCAGGAACTGTATTTATTTAAACTTTAACTTAATCCTCAATGTCTACTTAGTTCTAGACCGGTCTCCTACACAGGACGACATGAAGGAGTATGTGCTCCTAGTGTTCTTGACTTTGTGCTCTGCCAAACCTTTATTTCACCCTTCGTACCTGACACTGAAGAATATGATGCTGAAGGACATGGAAGACGAAGGTGACAGTGATGCTAACAACTCTCTTTTCCCAACAAGAGAGCCAATTAACCCCTTCTTCCCATTCGATCTGTTTCCAACATGTCCGTTTGGATGCCAGTGCTACTCGAGAGTTGTACACTGTTCTGATCTAGGTAAGGACACATGTCAACTTGTTTTGTAGAATAATGTCGTTTTGACAAAATTTAAAGGATAGGGAAAGACCTCACTGAAATTTCAAAAATCAGCTGATTGTAAAGGAATTTTTCACTTAAATTTTTGAAAAGTATAACAAACCCCAAAGTACATCCAAACTTATTTTTAAAATCCAGAAAATCAGAGGAAAACAATGGAAATTTCATATACAGAACATTTCCTTCTCTTCCCAAATTTGAATCAGTATTACATTTTAATTTCCTTTAGAGAGAACGGATGTCACTGTGGTTTCATCTTATAGAGTGTCAGCTGGTTGAAACTGTGCTTCCTAGCAAAATTTTACCATAACAAAATAAGTTGCCCATCCAGAACAATAAATAGGTTATAGAGTTTGTGAAATCTCTAATCTAGACATTTTAAAGACAATACTCTATTTGTTTTGAATGTTTTGGGTTTAAAACTATCTAGAAAATAAATGGCTGAACTAAAAACCACTTTCTAAAGTCTCTTAAAAATGTGTAATTCTCTGCTATTTTATTCTTTTAATACTTCTAATGAAGGTGCTCTCAAATAGAAGGGCATACTCAGGGAGAGGTGTAACAGGAATGCACATCAACAATTGTTGTACTCAGCTATTTGTAAAAGAGGAGATGGCTCAGACCTGACCCACTGTGGGAAACCCAAAGTATGGCACACACCTCCCATTCTGGACCTGGAGGCCCCTTAAGGCCACTTCCAGAGCGCATATGAGCAGACAGTGCCTCTGAAAGCTTTAGATTCATTTCCTACTGCCACAGCATTCGTGGCAATAGTCAAAGCTTGTTACAGTGAACTCCAGAGACTTTAAAAAAATGTGTTACTGGGCTTCCCTGGTGGCGCAGTGGTTGAGAATCCGCCTGCCGATGCAGGGCACACGGGTTCGTGCCCCGGTCCAGGAAGATGCCGCGGAGCGGCTGGGCCCGTGAGCCATGGCCACTGAGCCTGCGCGTCCAGAGCCTGTGCTCCGCGACATGAGAGGCCACAACAGTGAGAGGCCCGCATACCGCAAAAAAAAAAAAAAAAAAAAAAAAATGTTATTATGGGA
This sequence comes from Monodon monoceros, assembly GCF_005190385.1. Lineage (NCBI taxonomy): Eukaryota > Metazoa > Chordata > Mammalia > Artiodactyla > Monodontidae > Monodon > Monodon monoceros. The sequence goes on along the minus strand of NW_021703782.1, from coordinate 24,103,496 downwards.
CATAATGAGAAAGGTGAACAAAAAACATCCCCAAACGAGGATATTATTATGAGCTAGAATCGCTCGTAAAGTCTTAATGGAATATACAGGCCAGGAAAAAATGGGTTTTAAGCTTTACCTTTGACATTCTTGTGAGAAAGAGATGACAAGATGCAAACAACGTCTGCTGGTCTGGAAGCACAGGCAAGAATGACTGTGGGAAGAGCGGCAGGAAGGAGAAATGTAGAAGCTGAAACAGACCCTGGTGTGAGAAAAGGTTAGATTAGGGAGTATCGGAAGGTCTTTTTTTTTTTTCTTTTGGTACTGTCGTTTTTAAGCTGCATCCCAGGCAGGAAAAAACTTCACTATCAATTTGTAGAGTTGAAGCCTGAGAAAACACTTTGCTAAACAAAGATCAGGATAAAAATGTATATATCTACTTTGATACTGCTGGATGTAAACTGGGTTTGTTCTGGGTAAAACTTTGACTAAGGAGATGTTCACCTTTAGCACACACCATCCTTGAGTGATGGCCTTCATGTTCACTCCAGCACAAAGTCTTCTACTTCAACTTAAAGACCTTGAAGGAAACACTGCATAGCTCTGCTCCAGTATGTGACTGTCTTCAAAGAACTGAGAAAAACCAAACTGCCTCATGACAGACAGTTGGTTGCAAATAGTGTTTTACTTACATGGTCTCTTGAATATTTAGCTTTGAAAAAAATCTAATAAAATTCACCCAAGAATATCTGTAATAGTATGACACATACCTTTAAAATGACACAGCACTGTTAGCAGCATATAGTGGTCCCCCATGACAACTGAAGATGAAAAGGACACTTAACAATCTTCTTCCCTCAGGAAATGAAATTTTTTTCAGAGCTTCCAAATTCATCAGGGGTAGGGTAGGGGAAGGTTTGTCAAAGTTTATGTTACTAGATCCTGTCTGCAGAACCTCTACCTTCCTATAAGAACTTCCACTTCATTTTCTAAAACCAAAGTAATCTCCTAACAAAACTGCTGTTACCTTGGTAACACATCAAGTTACCCCCTTTCCCCCCTTTCCATCTATGTCAAACTTCTTAAAAGAATTCTCAGTTTTAAAGTATAAAGGGCAAAGAATTGAGGGTTGTCAAGTGAAATGTTGATATTCACAGTATTTCAATATTGGATTCTTCAATTTGGGCCTATTAAATATAATACTACTCTTTAGGAGTAAGGATGCCTCCACTAAAAGTGTAGTAATATCTAAAACTCACTTTAAAATACATAAAAAAGATAAATTGATGGATGGACAGCAAGTACAGTATAGTAAAATGTTGATGGGAGAAAAAGGAATATGAATTTTCACTGTAAAATTGTTTAAACTTTTCTGTATGTTTGAACATTTCAAAAATAAAATGTTGGGGAAAACCAAGAAAGCCCCATGCTCGTCAAGCATAAATACCATATGGAATGTCTGACAACAATCAGAGGTGCACATGCTCAGCCATTTAGGGAAAGCAAGGAAAGTAAGGAAGAAATGCGCCACATACAGCTCCTGGCAATTTTCTGCTTCTTTAAGAGAGGAAAAACACACTTAAGTCTTTAAATAATGTAATTAACATTTACTGAGTACCTACACAAAAAGGAAGATGCAGCTGCTGAGATGAGAGAAAAGAAAGCTATTACTAGAGTACACAGCTCGAAAAGAGCTAAGGCTGTGTGGGTGATAAATTCAGTAAAGGTATACTACACACCTAGATGTTAATTATATGTTATGGATGAATAAGTTTTCGTAAATCAAATAATTTACGACTAATTAGAGGAGCTCATTATTAAAGGAAATGGGTAGTAAAGTCTTTGAGAGTGTACACGAAAATAATTTATCTATTTTCTAAGCACAACTTTTTACATGTTGATGCTTCTTAAAATGATCAAAACCCACAGGCTCCAATTTAGCACTACAAATGCCTGAAAATCTGCAAAGAATGTTAATATTCTTTAGTTAAAAGTGCATCAGCAGAAGCTGTGCCTCAGCTGTAGATCTCCTCCTCGTAGTCATATTAGAACCCCCCAGCTTAGCTCCATTTAATGTCACCTTGCAGCAGACTGAACGGTGATAGCTAGGACCAGCTAGACACCTTGTAAAAATAAAGTTACTTGATAAGATCTTTAGGCCTTTCCAAAGAACAATGTTTTTGTCATCTGTTACATGTTGAGTCATCTATTACTTAATGGTAACCATGAATTTTAAAAAAAGCACATTTCTATCATATCAGCAATATCATCTTTAGCATATAACATATATGCAACGTGTTTGTTTATTTCTCAGGTTTGTCCTCTGTCCCAAGCAATATTCCATTTGATACCCGAATGGTTGACCTTCAAAACAATAAAATTATGGAAATCAAAGAAAATGATTTTAAAGGACTCATCTCACTTTATGTAAGAATACATGCAAATATTTAAGTGAAAATCTCTGTCACTGCTAAAATGATTGCTTGTATTTGTGTAAACAAGTCTTACTTTTCTGTGTATGATGAGTGACAAAATCCCTGTTATTCAGAAGTGGTCTAGTTAATGAAAAATTATAGATTTAATTCAATTAATAAAATTTAATTCAACTGATGTTTACTGAATAACAGCCAGGTGGAAAGGCAGCGGGCTAAGAATTCAAATAAGTGGTCCTTATGATCTATTTAGGTTCTATTTAGGTAATCATAGTCATTATACACTAAAATAATAAAACTGATTATTTTCAGGAACTCATTAGTGTACAATGTAAGAAAAGCAGTACCCAAACCCACAAAGCTCTAACAGCAGCACGTGCAATATAACATAATTGACTAAATATACTTGTATGGCTTTTTTTTCTAGATCTCAAAAGATGAAAAAGAACTTTTCCTTACTATACTCATTAATATTTTAATTTTCTAAGATTTAAAAGATTCTTATTTTTCTATTTAGCATTTTGAGCCTCTAGATTTTAGCAGGTAAAATTTCTAATTCTATTTGAAATTGGGTTTGAGGGAGAGCCTGATTCCACACTGTCACAGACATGGGGTGTGCGGCACACACAGAAAGGAGTATATTTTACCAGTGGTAACAAGATGTATTTTAAATTCTTCTAGGCTTAACCTATCTCAGTTGAAATTGTTAAAAGTAGTGATGTATCTGAAAGGAAGGTAAGAAAAAGGAGACACTAAGGGCCTATGGTGAAACCAGTAAACATGATAAGTAAAGGGAGTTTAACTGCAGAAGTATTTGTATTTCTTCTGTGAAACAGCAACAATGTGAATAATACCAGAAAGGCGTATATTAAGTGATTCTGGAAACAATGGGAAGGTTGTTGTAGAATGGAACCAGGGACAAAAATCATAAAAGGAAATAATCTAGAGCTGCTCCCTGAAAGAATGAGAGGATCCAGATTAGCAGAGAGGAATAAAAAGTCCTAGGAATGCCATTGCCCTTGTGAAACATTGAAAATTGTTTCTGCAAAATCTGGCACATTTTGAAAATAGTTACTAGGTGAGTGGCAAGCCCTGGCTACCAAGGATTTTCCCAGTTTTGGTTCTGAAGTTCCGCACCCCAGCAGCTCAAGATGGCTGCAGTCAGAACCCTCAACATGTCACAAAGGGCTTGGCTGTGGGGAACAAAGATTCAGGCTGCATTAAGCTTTCACTCTCTGGGGTTGTGTCTTCTCTGAAGAGTGCTGCCACGTTGCACTGAGAAACAGTCACAGAACTGAGAAGAGGTTGAGTCACTCTCCACAAACTACTACCATTTCCCCATTGTCTAAAATATGCCAGAATGCTGAGGGCACTTTGTAAGAGTTTATTCTTACAGGCCTCTATTCTGGGGAAAATGGTAAACATTAGTAAACAAGACAGAGGTGAGGTTTTAAGAGTAGATAAAATCATGCAAAAATGTACTTGTTGTGTACTGAAGTTAATTTTGTAGAGTGAATAGCTTTTAAGATAAGATAAAGAGGGCTTCCCTGGTGGTGCAGTGGTTAAGAATCCGCCTGCCAATGCAGGGGGACATGGGTTCGAGCCCTGGTCCGGGAAGATCCCACATGCCACGGAGCAACTAAGCCTGTGCGCCACAGCTACTGAGCCTGCGCTCTGGAGGCCGCGAGCCACAACTACTGAAGCCTGTGCTCTAGAGCCCGTGCTCCACAACAAGAGAGGCCACCACAATGGGAGGCCCATGCGCCACAACGAAGAGTAGCTCCCACTTGCTGCAACTACGAAGAGCCCCCGCGCAGCAACAAAGACCCAATGCAGCCAAATAAATAAATAAATTTTAAAAAAAGATAAGATAAAGATAATACTATCCATCACTTCCATGAAGAGAAATGGGAGAGGGGAGCCTTAAACACGTGTCACCTACTCAAAGACAAACCAAAGGTGTGAAACCAATCGTTAAAGCTTTGCACTGTTCCAACTCAGTAGTAAATTTTTCTTTTTTTAAGCTTAGATTGGGCTGGAGAATTATTTACATTGTTAATAAAGTATATGAATGACATAATTTGCATTGATTTCTATGAGTGACTAATCACTGTAGAATATACTGGTAAATCATATCCACTTCCTGATATGGTGTAACTTTTTATGCTTTATCTAGGCTTTGATTCTGAACAACAACAAACTAACAAAGATTCACCCCAAAGCCTTTCAAACCACAAAGAAGTTGAGAAGGCTATATCTGTCCCACAATCAACTAAGTGAAATACCACTTAATCTTCCCAAATCGTTAGCAGAACTCAGAATTCATGACAATAAAGTTAAGAAAATACAAAAGGAGACATTCAAAGGAATGAATTCTTTACATGTGCTAGGTAAGTTTTTGCAAATAAATGGAACATTTTAAAATTATAAGCAATATGCAGATGTAGAGATCTTTATCATCATTAACAACTTTAGGACTGATAATTTCCAAAATTAATTTTTTGAATCTAGTAAGCTGTACCTAGATAAGCCATTCATAAATCAATGAAAGTATCAAACAAAATTTATAGCACTTAAAGAAATACACCTTTTACAATATAAATACACATGCACTCTGCACTCTCAAGAATCCCTTAGTGTGGTTTCTGTTTTCTGACTGCACTTAATTGGTTAAAATCTGTTATTCTTATTTAATTTAATGGTATCATTTTTAATGTATTGTAAAAACTACTCAAGTACAACCTACAACATTAATTCAGATATTATTTGGAATGCACATCTAACTTTTCATTATCTGATTTGAAGATTATTCATCTAAGGTGTTTTTGCTGTATACTTCCATTCTACACACCATTTTACTTCTAACACCCATGGTATAACCATGCCATCTTCCCCTACTATATCCATTCAAAATCCCTAACCAATATTCTCATTCATTTATTTACTCATTTATTTCAACCAAGTGCCTGGCACTTAACCAAATAGCTTCACTTTCTGGCATTCCTCAGTTATATTTCTGTTAATCAAGTAATTTCTAATTGACTTACAATTTTAAAAGTTTAGGTGACAAATAAATAAATGTACAGTGGAAAACACAAAGGTTTTAAATTATACGAAGGATGGTCTTTTTTCCTATGTTACATTACTATAACGAAACCTTGATTATGATCACGGTTGGAAAAGAGTGATAAGTAAGTTACTGACTTAGTAATTCAAAGCAAAATAGTAAAGCTATTATATATTCCAGCCTATGTAATACAAAGCAGTCTTTTTCTGAGACTGACAGAAAGGAGAGTAGATAGACACAGAAACAGATATACTGAGTGAAGGAGAGTGAACGATAATGCTCACACTTCTTAGAATTTTCTTGGGACGTGCATCTCTGTATTGTGAGTTTCCTTCACATACAACATATGTATGCTAAATTATATAATTTCCCCCCACAGAAATGAGTGCAAACCCTCTTGATAACAATGGGATTGAACCAGGGGCATTTGAAGGGGTAACAGTGTTTCATATCAGAATTGCAGAAGCAAAACTGACCTCAATTCCTAAAGGTTTGTATTTATACAGTATTTATTGAATTGTCATTTTAAAATGACCATTAAATGTAAGGTTGTAAAGTGTACACACTGTCAAAACCACACTGCAATTAGAATCCTTTTTACCAGTATATCTGGTCAGTGTAGTATGAAAGTTAGTGTTTTCTCATGTACACATCAAGAGCCATATGTAATTCTTTTTTCTTTTTTTGACAGTATGAAACCAGAATCTTTTTTTCCCAGTACGAACAAATATTAAGAAGCAAAGAACTTTTTATTTTCTGTCTCTTTCCTAACATTTACTCATCTATACTTGTCATTCTCTGAAGTGTCTGTTAGAGGTGAGAATTCTGTAGAGAAGAAAGCAGAGGAAGAAGCACAGGGCCAGAGACCTTTCTCCCAGCCTTGCAGCAGTGGTTCAGGGTGGGGCTTGTGAGGAGGGATTGGCGCAGACGCTGGCTCTGGCAGGGATAGGTGTATACTCTGGGCAAGGCACTCTATACCTCATTTTTTTACACAGGGGTGCTGTGTAGATTAATGGGCTGATGCACAGAAAGGTCTGAAGACAATGTTGGGCACATAGTAAACGCTCTCTCCTGACATAACCAATAACAGAATGAGCACCGTGCTCTTTATCATATGAGCTGAAGCTGGTGCCTCAAAGTAAAAGGCTTAAGTTTGCTACTGGACCAGTTTTCTAATGCATTACTTCTAAGCTCCCAGCCTGATGATTAACTAGATTGGATTTGCCTTTCTCCAAACCCATGCTCAAGGTCACACCTTCCTCCTCCCTGACAAGTTCTCTCTTCTATGCTAACACCTGGATCAGAAATAACCCCTATGATTAATAACACATTTTCCTTTCAAACAGCCCTGTCTTTCAGTATCCACAGTAAAAGCAGCAATAACCTGTTTTCTTCTATTTTACCATAACCCCTTTTCTACTACTCAGATGATCCAGAAGATTAACAAAACAAATACATGCTGATAATTTAAAAGACCCAGCAAAGCTGCTGTTATTAATTAAGGAAAGCTGCTATTATTAATGTTTCATTTAGGAGGAAAATCATCTAAAGTAAAAGTAGAAAGACAATTTCTTTTAGTATAGAAAAAATCAGTTTAATTCAAAACTACACAATTAAAAACAACCTTAATTTAGGTTTCAAGGAGATGGCTGTTTTTCTACAAGAAACATAAAATATTATATTTACCTTCTAATCTTTAGAACAACAAAAATACATATGTACCTAACAAGTTAAATAAAATCCCTTTCATAAGCTGGAAGCTGACATAGAGTGAGGGGGGAGAGGAAGAGGACAGGACAGAGTAGAGGCAGAGAGGATAAGAGGATATACTGGAGCAGAAGAGTAGGGCGCCACCCCAGAGCTGTGGCTCTGAGGTCCTGCAGTTATCATCGCTCTTTATATTTACATCAGCAGCTTTCTTATACCACAAAACATCCTGAGAGTAATTCTCTTCAAGTTTCAAAGTGTATCTTAAAAATGAAGTTTTAACTCCTCGTGAAATTCTCAAGATTCTTCCAAAGTCTAAAGGAACATTTTATGTTTTTAGAAATTTAAATTTCAAATCTCCAAATTTACATAACTACTGCTTTAAGATCCTTATGACATTCGAATGCCAGTTTTTTGTTTTTATGACTTATTTGCTCAAATGTTAAGGCTGACTGCCCAAATGTTATAATTCAATCATCACTACCCATTGTGACAGAATGAATTAGGCCGAGGTCCAGAGGGTTCTTACCAGACCTGACAAGTTAACATAAGAAGAGTGAAACTGTTTTCCTTCCTATTCATCTGGAAAATTCTGTTACATAATAGTATTGTGTTGAGGGGAGGAGAGACCTGTTTGAAGATAGAGTAGGTATAGAAATATCTGTATGAAAGTATACTATATTTGTTGGCAGTCACTGAACTACCCAAATTCATATGAGAGGACAGTCCCCTTAAATTCTACAAACCCTCTTCCAAGAAGTTTTCCTGACTCAACATGCACAGAGATCTCTCATCTTTGACTTGCTACAGCATATTCTAGAATAGACTGGCACACTCTAAAATATTTTTCTAGTAATTTTTGTATACATGATAGACTTGCTCAATTAGTGTTTAAGGTCTTTGAAGATAGAACTTACCTTCAACAGTCTTTACTACTAATAAAATAAGGAAATGTTTTAGCAAGAGTTGAAAAACGAATGCATTTCCTAGCTAGCTAACAAGAACTTTTGACTGAAAAATAATATCTTATGTGTAGGATTAATAAAATGAGATCTGACTGAATTTTCTGGTTAATCTCTTTCATTCCAGCTTCAGTTAATCTGGGGAGGGCTGGGGTCAGAATATGAAGGTGTGAGAAGAGAAGGTGCAAACATTCACAAGGTACCTGCCATGTGCCAGGTGGCACTGAAGATGCTTCCCTTAATTTATGCAGAAACTACTACTAATTGAAAAGAATAAATACTGCAGTGGATCAAACATATCAAACAGGGAAAAAATCCATATGTTCATAATGATATAAAAAAAATTCATTGGTCACCTCTGGGCATTGCACTAATTCATTACTTGAAAAAAAATCAAGCATTTATGCTGCTTTTTCTATAAAAACTGTATTATAAAGTAAATAATTAATGAAAAAAAATTCTTTAGAGAACAATCTCACCTAATAAATGAATAACGAATGACAAAATCAGAAAATCACTTTTCCCATTCTGAATGAAATAATAAATCTAGGTAGCAGTAATCAATAAATGAGTGCAAAGACTGTCAGATGAAAGAGTGATTTGCTGAATCTAATCTGGTCTCTATATCTAACTACAGGTCATAAGAAATAAGGGGGCTAGAAACCATGATAAACTATATTATGTGGAGGCCAACAGCCCAATCTACAAAGGAGTATCTCAAGCAAATTAATATCTGAAACGAATCAATAGAAGAGGAGAAAAAGGAAAGAGTAATAGAAGAAGAGATTTAAAGAGATATAAGACCCAAATATATCCTGTAAACTTTATTTGGATCCTGACCTGAACAAGTCAACTGTAAAACAATACATTTGAGATCATTAGGGAAAGGAATATTAGATGATTAAAGAATTGTTGCTAATTTTGTTAGATGTGATACTAACATGATGGTTATGTAAGGGGAAAAAAAGATGACCTTATGGGTTAGAGATGTCTAGTGAAGTCTCTACAGGTGAAATGACATTATGTGTGTGAAATTTGATTTTAAGTACTCCAGCAAAAAATAAATGAATAAATAAAAACAAGTCAATAAACAAATCAATAATAAATAACTATTGGCGTAGATGAAACAAGATTGGAAAAATGGAGATAACTGTTGAAGATGGGCAACAGCATGGTGTCTCATAATACTAGTTTCTATTTTTGTATATGTTTGAAATTTTCCATAATAAAAAGTTTAAAAAAAAGCAGATTCCCCCAAAACTGCCTAAGCCTATAATGTGAAACTTAACAAGTAAACAAATAATCAATAGGGCTTGGTCTTAACCTGATCTAACATACATATGTCTTTTCTTATCGCTAGAACTACCTTCAACTTTACTGGAGCTACATTTAGACTATAATAAAATTTCAACCGTGGAACTAGAGGATTTTAAACGATACAAAGATCTGCAAAGGTAAACATCCCCCAAATCCTAACTTGGAAGTGGTAGTCCATATGATGAAGATATTAATGAAACTTCTTGGAGAATGTGTACAGGGACATAAAATTAAGGGAAAACTAGAAGGAACTGCTATCATTCTGTCTCAGTAATGGAAGAGGGACAGCAAGTGGAATGAGAAAAGGACACTTTCCAAATGTCCCTTTTGTTGCATATAGGTTAGACAGAAAATTTTCTGACAGTGGAGGAGAGGGCTGTTACATCCTGAAATAGGTTATTAAAGGAAACCATGAAATACCTTTCTCTGAACATATATACAAATATTTCTAACTCAGTTGTGGTGTTTGCAGCTAAGTGTATCATACCATCTGCTCAAGAGCTGATGCATTTTATGTCATTTTTAGGCTGGGTCTAGGAAACAACAGAATCACAGATATCGAAAATGGAAGTCTTGCTAACATACCACGTGTGAGAGAAATACACTTGGAAAACAATAAACTGAAAAAAATCCCTTCAGGATTACAAGAGTTGAAATACCTCCAGGTAAAATATTCTACTTGTGTTTTGCAGATATTAGTACTTTTCTTTGTTTTTATGAAACATATTAGTATCTGGAGCAAAGACCAATCAAGTAGCAATGGTAATCCACACCCTAAAGACCCTCCAGGTTGGCCGAGGTGTTTTATGCCAAGGAGAGGGTTAGAATACCAGTTTCTATTGAGATATCAGCTAAAATGCTCAGGTACCCATTTCCATCCCTCTGTTTCTTCTACTGAAACTGCTAAGGCCATTGTGGTGAAGGTACGGACACAGCTAATTTCAGGTTTCTGGGGTGGCAGTGGCTATGTAAAGGCAGGACTGGTCAGGAGGAAATCAAGTAAAATTATATAACCTTTCATTCTGGAAACATTTCACAAAGGCAGAGCATGTGGATGAAGTCCCAGGTATTTTCACTATCAATGTGGTGCCACATTAGAAGTGTGCATGCTTTTTAAAATCTCAGGCCAGAATATATAGTCAAAAGTCAGTATTTGGAGCATTAAGGGTGCACATTTCTTGTTCTTCATTACTAGAAAACTTTTCCTTCTAATCTGGCAACTCTTGACTAGCTGGGAGGGGCCACAGAATTGTTGGAAAATCTGATAAAGCTTTAGATACTCCCAAGAACAAAAATGAGACCATATTTTCACATAATTTTAGGAGTTTCACAGATCCTCCTGATTCCCATTTGTGGACCTCAAATTAAGAATCTCATGTCACGTTAGTCCATTTTTCTCATGTGCTTTCCTTGATATACAATTCCTCATCTTCCAAGGAAAAACACATTGAGAACAAAACTGGGCCTTGAGCCATTTGCTTCTAGATTTCTTTCTAATTTTTCTTTAAACAAGTTTTGTTCACTACACAAATAGAAGCCTGTGAAACAGAAGCCATCAAAATGGATGTGCTATATAGGCAGATGCTCATTTCAAGATTATGACTTTTGCTTTGATTTTTTCAAACGCTGCGTTTAAATGTTTATTTAACCAGTGAGCATGACCAGAGTCTTTCCTCCCTCAAGCTGTCCAGTCTTTGAGTACTTTACTCCACAACGCTGATCCCAGCTTCTGGGTGTCTTAAATCTATCCATACTATTGCTAGCATTTTAAAAAATGAACAGAATTATAACACATAGTCATAAGGATACAATTCAACGGATGTCCACAAAGCAAACACACTCATGTCCAGCACTGTTCCCCATTCTCAATTAGGTCAATGCTGTGGTAAACTACATCTTGCACTGCTGCTGGGCTGCCAGGAAACCATATAATGCATCTGTCACAAAATCTCCAAGATTAATAGAGGGCGGCAGGGACTCCAACAGAAAACTAGAGGTTTTAGCAGTGCCTGCAGTTGTCATGACTGGCTCAGATCAATCTCACCAAGGCAAAATCTAGAGGTAACAACAGCTAGAACTGGTATCTTAGCCTTGCCAGCAAAAGGCTCCTTCTTCCTAATATGCCGAAACACTGTTAATTAAGTAGATTGTTTTTACTTCCCAGAAATCTCAGTTGCCAAAAAAATCCAAGGAAGAAATTTAAAGGGCTATTAAAGGGAATGAAGGGAAGGTCCTATATTGTCCATTCTTTCTGAGTAATAATTTAATAAGACACATACACAGCCTATAAAATTGTATTTTATCCATTGGAGCAAATAAAAATTCAACTATTGATGTTGTATTACAGATACATATTTAAGATGTCGATAGACATATTTTTCTATAAAATTTACAAAAAAGCAGCTCTACACTTCTCCCTTTGATCACAGAAAATGCTGGCTAAAAATTCTTCACATTCATATTGAAAGTCATTCTTAGAGCATTAAATTTCATTCTTCTGCTCATTTCTAATACTTTTAAAACACATTATTGTAAATATGGCACTGAAGTAACCATACACACACACACACGCACACACCTATATGTGTGTGCGTGTGTGTGTGTGCGTGTTTGTGTATAGAGACAGAGAAACAGAGACAGAGAGAGACAGAGACAGAGGAGAGTGGCATGTGCTGACCAGGCAGTGTGCCCTGGGCACTGGCATGAGTGCTACGCCACACTTCACACATAGAGCACTTTTGTATATAACACAGGAGCCTGCGTCCTTGTAATAAGTATTTAACAGGCATAAACAGGCACATATACTTTAAGCAAAATGTATTCAAATCAGTGTAAAATAAAGAGACAAACCCATGAACAAATGCTGACTATAAGCAGAATATCTTCTTTTTACATTTATCATGTATTTTTAATCCACTCTTTTCCCACTACAACAGATAATCTTCCTTCATTCTAATTCAATTACGAAAGTGGGAGTGAATGACTTCTGCCCAGCAGTGCCAAAGATGAAGAAGTCTTTATACAGTGCAATAAGTTTATTCAACAACCCAGTGAAGTATTGGGAAGTACAACCTGCAACATTTCGTTGTGTTTTGAGCAGAATGAGTGTTCAGCTTGGGAACTTCAGAAAGTAATAATTAGTAGTTAGTGATATCCATTTAATGTAAAATTCAAAAATTGTTACATTTGGAATACTTGAACTCTATTTAAAATGGTGGTATTATGCACATAAGCAAAAAGTCTATTCCCATGTGGTAAGTCCACTGACTTACTGTACGACAAAAAATTTCAACAGAATTTTGCAAAAACTACAACAGGATTAAAGGAAATAAGTATCTGTTGCAGTTTCCTTTTACATATAAATGATTTTGCATAAATCTCATGCTTGAATGTTCTTTCTTAGTAACAAAAAATAAAACATTCAGTATTTAACACTTTGTTATCAAGTGCATTTAAAAAAGAACTGTACTGTAAATGGAATGCTTGACTTAACAAACTTTGTGCTCTTTCATTTGCTATTAGAAAAAGAAAATTGACAAGTACGGTTATATAAAGAGTATGTTATATTATCCTTATTCTGTCTTTAAAAACTTGGGTATTACTGTAATATTTCTAATAATGTTGAAGTATGGTTTGATATAATCTTATTCAAATTCTCATGCCTTAGAGCCTTACTGTCTTTATGTTTAAAACTCCTTATAATAAAGCCTTCACTAAGTGTTTATTACCAACCCAACAGATGCTATTCATAAACAGCTTTTTTCAAGCTGTAGCACATGCTTTTCTTTTTAACTATTATTACCTGATTATAAAACCTCTATAGAAATGCATAGTGAGTGTTTATATAAAATCTCACACTTTTTATTATCACAGTTATTATAAGCTGTGTCAATTGTTAGGTTATATAACACTGTCACCTCAATGCTAAGGAATATTTTTGAGATGTCCCTTTGTAAGACCTTCGTTGGAAGAGACTGGATACTATCAACTCTACACCAAACTGTCTCCTTAAATATGCACAAACTGGATAACTCTGAAAAACACACCTGGTATAACCGAATAGGCAGAGGATTAAACAGAATGCACAGCTCTGTATAAAAATTAAGAGTACTTTAACGTATATTTTTGTTGGTGTTCAACATAAGTAAAACTAGAAAATAAGGAAAATATTAAAATATTGGTTTGAAATAAAATATTTTGCTTTGGTTTAATTTTTCTTCTCCCATTCAGGAACATAAACTATTTTTCATAAAACTCTTATATTTTTACTAAAACATTTTTAGTAAAGTGTTAATGCTTATTCTTAATAATAGTACCGAAATATCCCAAATTATACCTATGCCATGAAAGATAATCACCTTTATGGTAAACCACCTCAAAAACTAGACTTTAAATAATTTTGGGGAGAGCAGTACCTTATAGATATGTAAAATGGGGTGGAGGGTCTGGATATCTAGGTCAAGAATGGGTAAATAGGTCTTCTTCTTCATAGTGAGGTTCCCCAACTCTGGCACTGCTGACACTCTAGGCTGGATCATTCTCTGTGTGGAGTGCTATCCTGTCCTTTGCAGAATGTCTGGCAGCTCCCTGGTCTCTACTCACTAGATGCCAGCAGCACTTGCACGCTGGCCCCACAGTGTGACAATCAACAATTTCTCCTCAAAACGCCAATGTCCCGGTGGAAGGGGTGGAGCCAAATTGCAGCTGGTTGAGAACTACTGCTTTATATAAAATTTACTTAATTTCTAAATTCTGACACAAATTTGGAAACCTGAAACAAAATAGTTCGTATTTTTGTTTGGTAAAACTGTAGGGGCAAGGTTAAAGTGTGATTAAAATAATAGCACCAATAGTGATGTAACAGAAAGAGCCCAGGGATACAGAGCTCCGAGCTGGAAAAACATACACAGAAGTCCAGTTCCACTTATAGTCTTGGGCAAATCACAATCTCTCTGAACCTGTCTTCTCATCTATAAAGGGTAGGTATGAGAATACTGATCAAATAAGTTGCTATAAGAACTGAATAATAAAAGTATATGTGAAAATGCTTTGTAAACCATAAAGATTCATGAAACATGCATAACTGTTATACTGGACAATTCACTGCAAGAAAGATTAAGAAGTCCTTTAAAAACAGAAGAATACCTAACAATGATAATCATCCTAAAATTAAAATGTTCTAAAGTTCTAATAGTTTTAATAAATAAAATTCATTTTTCTTTCTTTTTTTAAGTTCATTTTTCTACAATATATCATAAAAATAAAATTGTGACATCATGCCACTTATAAGAACATAAGTAGAAGTGAAATGTTCACTGAAATTGTAAGAATCCAGTTCTTGAAATTAAATTAAATTATAAGGTTAGTGCTAAGGTTAGAATCATCTAAACAAATAGATTAGTCTATGATCTGAATAGAGAAGCTTAAAGTAGCTAAATTAGCCTTCCCTAAAAAGAAAAGACAGCAAAAAATTTTTAAATACTGGAAATGATTCCTGAAATCACTGCAATTAATTTCCTGTATTTAATGTTTGTGTTTTTCATCCCACAGCGTTAACCATTTTTGGTTATATGTTTGCAAAAGACAAATCACTAATAAAAATCATAAGCAACCAAAACTGCATTAAAGCTTCTGCCACAATCCCATTTTATGGTAAATACAAAATACTACCCACTTGAAATCCATTAAAGTTTGGAAACAAATGAATTACTACAACTTACTGGGCTTATTAAGGACTTCAAGGTAGAAAAAAAGAATCTCAATGACCATCTATCCTTATTTCCTCTCAAATACTACAATAAAAATGATCACTGAATTCATGAAACAAATATAATACTTTTAGAAAATCACTTGAAGTCACTAAAACTAAAGCTTTTTTCCTAAATCAATTTTGTTCCTCCTTAAACTACCGCATTTTCTTTCGTTTGTAATTCCATCTTTTGGGAAAAGAATTGTCTTACCTTGGCCTTAATTACTTCTCTACTCACATGGTCCTTTACCTACTGCAACTGACTTAATTCTCTTGAATTTATTTTCCCCAAATTGTACCATACGAATAATACTTAATGCTAATAGGTGGTATGTAAAGAACATTTTCAGACATTCTTCCAAAAGCCTTACTTGCATTTATTCATTTAATCCTCACAATAGCCCTATGAGGTAGAAAGGAACGAAATTGAGTTACTTGTAGTGAGATGGATGGACCTAGAGTCTGTCATACAGAGTGAAGCAAATCAGAAAGAAAAACAAATACCGTATGCTAACACATATATATGGAATCTCAAAAAAAAAAAAAAAGGTTCTAAGGAACCTAGGGGCAGACGAAGAGAATGGACTTGAGGACACGGGGAGGGGGAAGGGTAAGCTGGGACGAAGTAAGAGAGTAGCAGTGATATATATACACTACCAAATGTAAAATAGATAGTTAGTGGGAAGCAGCTGCATAGCACAGGGAGATCAGCTTGGTGCTTTGTGACCACCTAGAGGGGTGGGATAGGGAGGGTGGGAGGGAGACGCAAGAAGGAGGAGATATGGGGATATATGTATATGTATAGCTGATTCACTTTGTTATAAAGCAGAAACTAACACACCACTGTAAAGCAATAATACTCCAATAGAGATGTTAAAAAAAATAAAATTAAGATATACAGTGTAAAAAAAAAATAGCCCTATGAGGGAGCTACATTTACGTATTCCTATTTTTTGGGGGTGTGAAAATTGGAAAACAAAGATTGGATACCTTGTGGCAGACCTAGGATTTGATCCCAGCAGTCTGGCTCCAGGCTTTTAACCACGATGACACACTAATTTTTTAGTCAGTGATCAACTTTATAAAAAGGTGGACAGTGCTTCCTCCTGGACATTCTTTGCTTACTTGGCTTCCACCTATCATGCCTTTCAGTTTGCTCTTTTTTTTTTTTTTTTAATAGTTAAGATGTACCATTGTACTTTATTTATTTATTTTTAAAATTTACTTATTTAATTTATTGATTTTTGGCTGCATTGGGTCTTCGTTGTTGCGCGTGGACTTTCTCTACTTGCAGTGAGTGGGGGCTACTCTTCGTTGCAGTGCGCGGACTTCTCATTGTGGTGGCTTCTCTTGTTGCAGAGCACGGGCTCTGGGTGCGTGGGCTTCAGGAGTTGTAGCACGCAGGCTCAGTAGTTGTGGCGCACGGGCTTAGCTGCTTCGTGGCATATGGGATCTTCCCGGACCAGGGATCGAACCCGTGTCCCCTGTACTGGCAGGCGGATTCTTAACCACTGTGCCACCAGGGTTGCTCTTTAATGGCTAGTGTTCCCCAATATTGTTTTGGCCTCTTCATTTTGCCCCTGGTAATCTCATCCATTTCTAAACATTAGCCATAATGTCTCATGTGAAGACCTCTGAAATCCATGTCTCAAAAGTGGATCTTAGGTATCACCTCACACCAGTCAGAATGGCCATCATCAAAAAATCTACAAACAATAAATGCTGGAGAGGGTTTGGAGAAAAGGCAACCCTCTTGCACTGTTGGTGGGAATGTAAATTGATACAGCCACTATGGAGAACAGTATGGAGGTTCCTTTAAAAACTAAAAATAGAACTACCATATAACCCAGCAATTCCTCTATTGGGCATATACCCTGAGAAAACCATAATTCAAAAAGAGTCATGTACCACGATGTTCATTGCAGCTCTATTTACAATAGCCAGGACATGGAAGCAACCTAAATGTCCATCAACAGATGAATGGATAAAGAAGATGTGGCACATATATACAATGGAATATTACTCAGCCATAAAAAGAAATGAAATTGAGTTATTTGTAGTGAGGTGGATGGACCTAGAGTCTGTCATACAGAGTGAACTAAGTCAGAAAGAGAAAAACAAATACCGTATGCTAACACATATATATGGAATCTAAAAAAAAAAAATGGTTATGAAGAACCTAGGGGCAGGATGGGAATAAAGATGCAGACCTACTAGAGAATGGACTTGAGGACATGGGGAGGGGGAAGGGTAAGCTGGGACAAAGTGAGAGAGTGGCATGGACATGTATACACTATCAAAGGTAAAACCGATAGCTAGTGGGAAGCAGCCACATAGCACAGGGAGATCAGCTCGGTGCTTTGTGGCCACCTAGAGGGGTGGGATAGGGAGGGCGGGAGGGAGGGAGATGCAGAGGGAAGAGATATGGTGATATATGTATATGTATAGCTGATTCACTTTGATATAAAGCAGAAACTAACACACTATTATTGTAAAGCAATTATACTCCAATAAAGATGTTAAAAAAAAAAAAAGGCGGACCTTGCTGCGGAGTAACAAACTCTCAAAAGCAAGTCCAGGGCTTCCCTGGTGGCGCAGTGGTTAAGAATCCACCTGCCAATGCAGGGGACAGAGGTTCGAGCCCTGGTCCGGGAAGATCCCACAGGCCGCGGAGCAGCTAAGCTACTGAGCCTGCACTCTGGAGCCCGCAAGTCACAATTACTGAAGCCCGAACGCCTAGAACCCGTGCTCCACAACAAGAGAAGCCACAACAATGAGAAGCCCACGCACCACAACTAGAGAAAAGCCCGTGCACAGCAACTAAGACCCAATGCAGCCAAAAATATATAATTAATTTTTTAAAAAAGTGCTTAACCCATCTTTCAAGACTTCCATGATCTACATTTAAGTAATGCTTTCTGAGCTTTTTAGTTCATGTTTACATCTTTTTATACTCCAGCTGAAGATTACTTGCTATTTCTCAAATATACTATGTATTTTCTGGCTTCTGTGTCTTTATTAATGCTGTCTTTTGCATCTATCAAAGTCTTATCCAACCTTAAATGTCTGTGTCAAAGGTCACCCATCTCAGTTCATCTTCCTGATTCTCCCATAAACGGATGTGGCTTCTCACACCCTACCCTCCAAATCTTCCCAGTATTTTGATGTGCTTCTCTTTTGTACTTATAAAAATCTAACTTATTATAGCTATTTATACATGGGTTTTTTTCTTCACATTCTCTAGAGGATTGTAGATACCTTGAGTGTAAGCACTTGATTGCAAAGTCATCTTTGCATCCCCTTTTTCTCCGCCCCCCCCCCCCCACCAAAGCCTACCACACTTCATTGGCTCAAAACATTCTTCTGGATTAAATCAGCAAAGGGTGCTTATCGAAGGGAAAGAAAAAGCCTTTATCCTCATTCGAACAAGGCAATGTGTTTTTATCCTACATATCTTTCTTTCATCCTAGAAGCTCCCTCTCTGGCTCCAGTTCTCCCACAGACCTGATGCAGATGTACTGTGTGTTCCACATTACTATGAAGTAGGGGCAGGTGGCATTTTTTCCCAGTGCACATTTTTTCTCAATACAGTTTCTATCACAGGCTCTGGGAAGCTCTAAAACAGATCCGCCACCACGGGAATAAAGACGACCAGTGCTGTAACAAGGTACATATTCCCAGCAGTGACATCTCTCCCTTGGTAAAATAACAGCATGAAAATAAAGATAACTGCTTTAAAACGAGCCCTTCCATAGTCAAAGGAAAGAGCTTACAGAGGACCCTTTAAAACGAGACCTTCTAAAGAAAGGGGAAGAGCTTACTGAGGGACCTTTAAAACGAGCCCTTCCGTAGACAGGGGAAGAGGTTACAAAGGCTGCAAGGGGCAGAAACACAAGGACAAATTAGGCCAAGGGGCAAAAGCATGTGCCATGCCAGCTCTACATGGAAGGTGCAATCAGTCGTATGAATTCCTAATATTAAAACTTGCAGTTTGAGTGCTGGAGATTTCCTTTTTTTAAAAAAAATTTTTAGTTTTTAACACTTTATTGGAGTATAATTGCTTTACAATGTTGTGTTAGTTGCTGCTGTATAACAAAGTGAATCAGCTATACGTATACATATATACCCATATCCCCTCCCTCTTGCGTCTCCTTCCCACCCTCCCTATCCCACCCCTCTAGGTGGTCA
The DNA here is from genome assembly GCF_005190385.1 of Monodon monoceros. Lineage (NCBI taxonomy): Eukaryota > Metazoa > Chordata > Mammalia > Artiodactyla > Monodontidae > Monodon > Monodon monoceros. The sequence goes on along the minus strand of NW_021703782.1, from coordinate 24,084,095 downwards.
CAAAGCACCGAGCTGATCTCCCTGTGCTATGTGGCTGCTTCCCACTAGCTATCTTGGCATGGACATATATACACTACCAAATGTAAAAAAGAGACCTCCTTTTTATTAAGGAAAATTTTCAATAGAAGCAAAAGTAGACAAAACACTACAATGAACTTTCATCTACTTCTCACTCAGTTTTTAAAATTATCAACTTAAGCCAATTTTATTCATTTAAACTCCCATTGCTATTATTTTTAATAACAGCTTTATTGTGGATATAATTCACATACTGTACAATTTACCATTTAGAGTATACAGTTCAAAGGTTTTTAATATTCAAGCTTAGCAGCCATCACCACAATCAATTTCAGAACATTTTTATCACTCCAAAAAGAAACCCTGTCCTGATTAATGTCATTTACTCCCAGCCTTAGGTAACCACAAATCCACTGTTTCTATCAATTTGCCTATTCTGCACATTTCATATAAATGGAATCATAATATGTGGTCTTTTGTGACTGGTTTCTTCCACTTATAATGTTTTCAAGGTTCATTCATGTCATAGCATGTGTCAGTACTTCACTCCTTTTCATTGCCAAGTAATATTCTATTGTATAGATGGACCACACTTATTCATCCATTCACCAACTGATCAACATATAAGTTGTTTCTACTTTCTGGCTGTTATAAATATGTGCATTCAAGTTTTTGTGTGAACATATGTCTTCACTTTTCCTGGGTATATACTTAGGAGTAAAACTGATGGGTCAAATGGTAACTTTATGTTTAACTTTCTGAGGAACTATAGATTGTTTTCCAAAGTGGCTGTGCCATTTTTAATCTTCATCAGCAATATATGTAGATTCCAAAATCTCCACATCCTCACCAACACTTGTAATTGTCCATATTTTTTATTTCAGCTATCCTAGAGAATGTGAAGTGGTACTTCATTGTGGCTCTGATTTGCATTTTCCTGATGACTAGTGATGTTGAGCATCTTTTCATGTGTTTGTGGACCATTTGTTATCTTTGAAGAAACATTTATTCAGATCCTTCACTCATTTTAATATTATTATTATTGAGTTGTATGAGTTCTTTATTCTAGACACAAGTTCTTAATCAGATATATGATTTGCAAAATTTTTCTCCCATGTGTGGGTTTTTTTTTTCCACTTTCTTGATAGTATCTTTTGGCACAGAAAACAATTTAAATTTTAATGACATCCAATTTACCTATTTTTTCTTCTGATTCTTGTGCTTTTAGTGCCACATCTAAGAAACTGATGCCTAACCCAAGGTCATAATGACTAACATTATATTTTCTTCTAAAATTTAACCATATTAGCTCTAACACATAGGTCTTTGTTCCATTTTCAGTAAATTTTTGCATGTGTTCCAGTTGTCTTAGCACCATTCGTTCAAAGCAGATCAAGATATAAAAGATTTCTATCACTCCAGAAGGTTCTTCCGTGCCCGTTCCCAGTTCATACTCCCACTTCATCCAGCAAACATCCATTCATTCACTCACTCCACCAAGCAGACATACCCATCCCAGAACCTTGCCACCCTCTCCTAAAAATTTCAGTATGTGTCAGTACTTCACTCCTGTATAACCCTCTCCTAAAAATTTCCTTAATAACTGTTAACTTGAGTAAACATAAGTAATAGGAATTCTGCTTCCTGGATCCACATGGCCTACCCTCTCCTTTAACAGAAAAGAAAATATTCCCATTAATTTGGCATTCCCATTAATTTGGCAAAGGGAAACACATCTTATCGCCCTTTCCTGAGTCTGAAAACGCTATTGTTTTGTACTCAGTCCCAGTCAGTGGAAAAAAAAAAAATTTAATGGATTATATAGACAACTACTTTTTAATTGTGTATATTATCTTGGAACTTTACTCTGTGAGGGTGGAAAGTACTGGCTTCTCCATGAGCCTTTGAGTGCTTCCTTGCTCTCTCTTTGCCATCTGTGGCTGGTTGTATGCTGGTCTTTTTAAATTCTTCTCTCTATACCTCCTTATTTGATGAAGTTTCTATGATGTCTTCCAGTTTTGTTATCATGTGGCTTATTGATTTGAATTGTACTTTTATCTCATGTGGTTTACTTAGGAGTTAACCGGGAGAAACACAAAGCAACAGTCCAATTGTCTGAAGAGTAAAGATTTGCAAAATATCTTCTTGAAATAAGAGCTATCCTCTCAAAAACAATTAGAAAGAAGGTACAATATCATTTGCATATGATTCGTATGCAAAACCCAAGAGAATCAACCTGAAAAACCCAAGAGAATCAACTGAAAAATGATGACAGTGTCACACATATAACAAAAAATGGGTATCCATAAACATATAAAAAACCCCTAAAAATAAATAAGAAAAAGACAAATAACACAACAGAAAAATGAGCAAAAACATTAACAGGCATACCTCAGAAGAGAAAATCCAAATGGCTGAAAAACATTTGAAAAAATGTTCAACCTCTTTAGTAATCAGCGAAACGGAAATTAAAATCACAATACCATCATATACCTAAAAATTGGGGGGAAAGTTAGATAATGTCAAGTATTAATGAGATCTAAAACAACCATAGCCTTTCATTCCCACCACCTCCACTTGCTTATCTGTAACCTCCTTCCAGCGGTGAGACACCTGGCTCCCCCATTCACCACACAGTTACATAACTATTCCTTTCCAGCATACATCACAGTAGTGTCAGAACTATTGACTTAAACCCCTGTGCTCGTTCATTTTTACCCCTCTGCCTTGCTTTGTTCTTCTCCATTGCACTCCACACCACTTGATATGTTTATTTTCTCTCTTCCTCTTCAGTGATAATAGGGACTTTTACTGCTGGGTTCTCAGCACCTAAAACTGCCTTGAACAAAGTAGGTGCTCAACAAATATTAGCTGGGTGAATAAATGAATTAAAAATCTTTATTATGGTTTATTACCATAATTACCAGTCTCAGTCAGACCTTTCCTAGCCAGCACTAGTTATCTGGCTCTGAGATAGTTTATCTACTTCAGTCAAATTATAACCATAGAATATAATTTAGACTTTCACCAACTCAACTGACTTCTCTCCCTAATTGCTACAGTTATAATCACCAACTGAGGGAATTCCCCGGTGGCCCAATGGTTAGGGCTCTGCGCTTTCACTGCCGAGGGTGAGGGTTCAGTCCCTGGTCAGGGAACTAAGATCCCGCAAGCAGTGCAGCACAGCCAAAAATAAATAAATAAAATTAAAAACAATTTTTAAATAAAATAAAATAACCACCAACTGAAACAGTGAACTATCACAATCACTTGCAGCTTCTAGTTTTCCTCTAAGGCCTGACTCAAACCACCCTTCCCACCCCCTGCCAAACCTAAACCTCCTAGACACCATCAACCTTATTTAAATTTCCTAGACACTTTCAACTCTGAGGGTTCTAGCTATCTATTGATAAATATTTTCACATTTGTTAGGAACATGAACAACATAATCACTATCATAAGTTCAAATCACAGAGTTAAAAGAAGAATTTAATAAAAATTAAGCTGTTAATTTTACATTAACCTTCCAAAAGAACTGTGAGGGCATGTAAAATGACTTTTGGAAAAAGTACAGATTTGCTCTCTTTTCCTTAGCACGGAAGTCTGAGTTTTAAGAACAAACACTAAAAGGAAACATATGGAAAAGATCAGTAACAAGATGAAATCTTGGCCCAAATATGGTCTGCCACGTTTTACATACCACTGTCTCAAATAATAGATGAGATTTTTACAGTATTGCCAAAACATCTCTTGAAACACTGTACACTTTTTAAAAATCTGAAGTATAACGAAATAAATCTTGTGCATTCTTTATGAAAACCTAATGGAAAATACTATTTTGAGGAAACAAAAACAAATTCCAGGAATCACTTTACCTTATTAGTTTGTACAAGCTTGAAAGAATCTCCTAAAGAATGAACTCAAAGTTCACTGCCAAGAGATACAAGTTAACTCTGTTTAAAATATGAAAATATTGGTATAAAAATATAGCATTTAAGTAGTTAACTGCCACTCTTCAAGAGACACAGCTCAGTGAAATTTGTAAATTTTCTACATCTGCAAAATAAAAGCAATAACAGCTGGTCAACAGAAGTTCCTAATTCCATCTTATTCAATACTATAAAATTATTTTTTTGTACTAGTAAAAACAGACAAATCAGAGATATACCTTCTGAGTGAATTCCATAACTAAGAGATTAATTTTATTTCAAAGGTTATTAGAACACATGCTAGTGGATGTATTTGGGAGGAAGGTGAGAAAGGGGATAGCTGATAGAAAAGAAGGTATACTTCTTTGTATGGAAAAGTGATATATTTAATCTGTGTCACTAATGACCATCTATTTCATTTTTAAAATAAACTAGATGTGAAATGCTGTATGTTTCTAATCCTGGTTCCTTGTCTTAATAAAGGGAAGCACTGGTGTGAATACACGGTATCAGACAACCGAGGTCTCAAGATGACTCTGAGTTCCACCTTAAAATGCCAAGACACTGAGCTCCATGTTACAGTGGACCTTACTTTGAAGAATTCTTTGGCATGAAAATGAAAATAAAAACAGTAATCAGTACATGCTGTTTCATTTAGTTCTGTTTGCCTTTCATACTAGAGGAAATTCTTGCCATACCTCAAACCAAAATTAAGGGGAAAAGAAAGAAGTAAGCCACATAAATCTGACCAAGAACACAAGCATTTTAATTTGAGTCCACAAAGTTTTGGATAATGAAAAGAAATACATAATTTTAATTCAACCCAAGTATTTTCCAAGTAGATTATATTTGCTTAAATTGCTATAGCAATTCAAGGGACAGCCCTGCCTGGACACACAGTTACTGTGGATTTTTAAGAGATTCAGTTTAAGAATTTAGGAATTTCTGATTCATTTACAGGATTTGCAAATTCATCAGCCCCTGAAAACTAAAGCAAACTCAACAGGTATGATGATAAAATAATTTTCATTTTTTAAAGAAAATATTCCTACTGTTTAAAATATATTTGATTTAACATTAAAATAGATTGTAGCCATCATAAATGCACATTTTTATAAGCAATATCTGGTGAAAGCTACATTAAAATTTGATTAGCAAAAATATTCAGGGAAATAATATAGGAATTTAATTTTCTAACTTAAGATTTACCCAATAAATGATTTTTGTTTAGATTTTTTTTTTACTTTGAATGAAAGATTCTCACGTTAATGGAATAATTTTCTGTTTCTCTCTCCCTCTCCCTCTCTCTCTCTCTCAACTTTAAGTGACAAAAAACCAGCGAACGCCTTTGAGCCATACATCTGAGCAATGCTAGAGATTCTGGTTTTAGAGAAATGGGCATTTGTACAAATTTCACTAGAAATTTTCTCAAAATTTCTTTATTAACCAAATCCCTGATGTTACGATGTGTTTGCCTCTTCCTCAAAGAGAAAATACAAGTACTCTATCTAGCACTGAATGTTCTAGTTTCTTGGGTTTCAGTTAATTAAGATCCAAATGTATTATGGCTAAAAATAATTTTGAGACTTTCATATTTTTAATAGCAAAAGAGTTTTACTTCCTTAGGCCTTGTGTGTGGCAGTGATGTACACAACTTTAATTTTACAGGGTTAAATTTAAAACTGCTTTGGAAAAAATTCTGAATCATATCCTAATACTTGGTTTCTTATATTTTAGTTTCTGTGGCATACCAATAAAACAATTAAGTTTTTAAAATAATAAAATGCTATGAAGCTTTCCAATTACTTTAAACTTTCCAGGACAAAGTTTCACCTCATTTTGATTAGTAATTTAAATTAGAACTTTCTTGATGAAAGCACGAGTGCTTTTTTCCAGGTAAGAGAAATGTTATGACATAGAAACTTTTTTAGCTATAATATGAAAAATTCATATTAATGAGTAATTTAAAAAACCTGGTAACATATTTCAGTTTGCCTTAAACTTTCTTTTTCACATTTGTGATTTTTCTACTAAACAAGGTAAGGAATACAGGTAGGAAAGTGAATACAGTATATTGTGACAGAAATATTCAATAGAAAATAGAATAGCCATGTTCTCTGTGAAAATGTTCATTTAGAGAAATCACTGTGGTGAAATAAATGCCTAGAAATAATCAACATTAGTAGCAATAAACATCACTAACAAGATGTAATCTATAACAAAAAAATCAATCATGCATTCAACAAATCTGTGAGCACTTACAAACTGTGCATTGTACTAGAGTCTGTCAAAAATTAGAGGTTGAGAAATGAGATGATTGACAGTGAGTTATAATGTTTTGCTATGAGTTATCCTATAGGAGACAAGGCATAAATTGCCGAACATAAAAGGCAGAAGTAATAAAAGTATGCCTTGCAAATGGCTGGTAAAAGATTAGCTGAATGAAAAATTTGGATAAAAAGAAATAAGAGAGCACTATAACAGGGAAAATGATCAGGGGTGAAGTTGAGGAGTAAGAAAAATAGAAAATAATGGGTATATCAGTGGAGATGGAATGGATTTTAGACCAGAAAACAGCACTTATTGAAAAGGGAGTGGGACAAGGTTGAGCTAGAGGGCCGAGGTCCTCAGTGGATGAGGACAATGATGATGAGCTCAGATTTAGAAGAGAAACTGTCTTCAGGGAAAGACCTTTCTTCTTAGGTGGCCAAGAAGACCAAAAGCAGATAATACTAAGAATCCCTTTATTTTCAGAGAGGCCTTCGTCATGAGGTCTTGATTCCTAGGCAAAGGTAAGTGCTCAACCAAAAGTATCATCCAGGTCTCCTTTTTTCCCAACAATTTCTTGTAGTTGTTGAACAGTCATGACTTTAATTCTCAAATGTAAGATTACTAACTGATGATTACTGATGTTCTAACACAAGGATAAAATTCAGAGTTCTGATGAGCAGTACTCTTTTCAAAGTTCAACTGTGTATCAGTCAGCTTCTGAGACCCCCTACATGGCCTGACCCTGTACAGCTGCATGTCTCTGCCTCTGCTTCTAATTTCATCTCAACTCCATAGTGCAGTACTTTAAATGAAGTATGACAAGCACTTAAAAAAAAAGTTGATATGTTATAGTATAATGAGTATAAAATACTATAATTTTAATACATAAAATATTATCAACTAGAGAGTAATATGTATAGGGTGTTCTATACCCATTCCTGTGAATCTCCCGAAGTCTTGGCCAAATGATGTCTGCAAAGGTTTCCCTGTCTCCCGCAAGCAGGGTTAAGACACTGGTTCCCCCAGCACTGGTATCTCTGCTGCAAACCATATTTCCCTCTGCCTGAGAATATGGTTCACTGTGCTGTGCCTCTCTTGTCTACTAAATTGTATGCACTAAATTGTATGCTCATGTCTTCATATTTTCTTCATTTCTGTATTTCCCACCAAGCACAGTGCCTCACCTCTAAAATTCGAGACAATCATCAAGTAACCCAATCAAACTAACTAAATCACTAGTAATATTTGCAAGGCTCTTTTCTAACCATGTCCACACACAACATCCAGTACAGGGTCACTAATTATAGCAGGTGAAAAAGCACTCCTAATCATACCCACTGGGAGCTTCCCAGTGCCCTGTCTGCGTCAGCCAGCACTGAACACTGCCCTTTGGGATGAGACCATACTCTTTCACTTCTCCTCCCAGGACTCTATCTTACTTGATGCATGAACACTGCAGTGTGAAGATTATGGCTCAGCTATATTAATGAAGTAAACTAGGTGTTCATTCCCAGAGTGCAAATTCCTGAGGTCACAATTTAGGCCTCTAGGTTCTGGTTGAGATTGGCTGTAACAGTCTTATTGTGCTCCTTCAACAGTTAACCACCACATCCCAAACATCTCACCCTTTGTTGCTTACATGTTTTTGCTCATCTCTTCTAGCTGCAAATCTTCCCTATTTCCCTCTGTGAGAACCCTCACATTCCTTCAAAGTCTAATGCAAATGCCATGTCCTCCATGAATCACATGGATAAAAAGGAACAATGGATGGAGTCTATTTAGATTTGCAAAAGGAAACTTTATGAATTTCAAAATCAATACTGTTTAAAAGATGAAACCATTACCATTTTGGCATTTTATGTAGGAAGGGATAAGATTAAATAGAAGTCAATATATTAGAGTAAATGATTGTCTATTCTATTTTCTTGGTGAAAAAAGAGGCAAAGTCATCATCTGATTCTCCACTAAGACCTAAACTCCTGGGAGACAGGACAGTGTGTTTTTAATATCTGTGTATCCAGAAATTAACTCCAAAATATCAGTGGAAAGAAAGAAGCTAGGAAGGTAATAGGAAAAATGTATAGAATAACCAATTAGAAACTAATTTTGTAGAATGTAAATATTGTGTGTGTTTGTGATTTAAAGTAGTTATTCAAGTAGAGTCAGAGACAAAATAATTGGATTCTGCAAACTATTTCACATGGAAAATTTGAAGTCACAGTTAGTCTTGGACAGAAAACACTAAGAGGAAACATGATAGTTATTTTTAATATCTCAAGCTTTCACGTAAAATGGAGTGTTCTATGTTCTTCCAAAGAGCAGAAAAGAACATCAGCAAACAAAAGTTGCAGTGGGAAAATTTTGGTTAATATCAGGAATCTCCTAAGTAACTAAAACATAGAGTCTCTCTTCTCATAGGCAGTAAACATCACTGAAGGGGCCAAATAGTCAGTGAGAACATCCAGCATTTATATGGAAAGAGCATTCGGCTTTGGGGTGGAGAGATGTCATGCTATCATTGTAAATCTATAGTCTAGTAAACAAGACAAATCGAGATTCTCTTAAAAGATGGTTACTTAGTCTGGTTCAATGCAGTATGTGACATTTTAAAAAATACCACCTTATACATTAATTTTGGTCTGAGCAGTACCCATTAATTCTGGACATTCTTTTATATATTTCAATACAGATAGAGATATTATGCATTTTATATAACTGTCAATTTATATACAAATTATTCTAAGTTTACTCACTTTTCCCACAATATATTTCCTTTTTGCCTTGTAATAGGACAAAAAAAGGAACATGGGCTTTTCAAGTCCAGTGTGTGTCCTTTTCTTCTTTCTTGGAGTCAAAGTATATTGCCAGTATGAAAGTTATCAATGGGATGAAGATTATGACCAAGAACCAGATGATGTCTACCAACCAGAATTCCAATTTCATCGAAATGAAGATTATGGAGTTCCATTTCATCAGCATATTTTAGGTTGTGCCAGTGAATGCTTCTGTCCACCTAACTTTCCATCATCAATGTACTGTGATAATCGCAAACTCAAGACTATCCCAAATATTCCAGCATACATTCAGCAAGTTTATCTTCAGTTTAATGAAATTGAGGTTGTGACTGCAGATTCATTCATCAATGCCACTCATCTTAAAGAAATCAACCTCAGCCACAACAAAATTAAATCTCAAAATATTGATCATGGTGTGTTTGCCAAATTGTCAAATCTACTACAACTCCACCTACAGCATAACAATTTAGAAGACGTTCCGTTTCCTCTCCCTAAGTCTTTGGAAAGGATTCTTCTTGGTTACAATCAGATCTCCAGACTGCAGACAAATGCTGTAAATGGGCTAGTAAACTTGACCATGCTTGATCTTTGTTACAATAAAATTGATGATTCTACATTACAAGAAAAAATCCTTGCGAAAATGGAAAAACTAATGCAGCTTAACCTATGTAATAACAGATTAGAATCAATGCCTCCTGGTTTGCCTTCTTCACTTATGTATCTGTCTTTAGAAAATAATTCAATATCTGCTATACCAGAAAATTACTTCAATGAACTCCCAAAACTTCATGCTCTAAGAATGTCACACAATAAACTACAAGACATCCCATATTATATTTTTAATCTTTCCAACCTTATAGAGCTCAATGTTGGACACAACAAACTGAAGCAAGCATTCTATATTCCAAGAAATTTAGAACACCTATACCTAGAAAATAATGAAATTGAAAGTATGTAAAATTTCATTGTTTTGTGTATATTGTTTTTATTTTTATTATTTATTTAATTTTAATTTATTTACTTATTTATTTTTAATTTTTATTTTATATTGGAGTATAGTTGATTAACAATGTTGTGTTAGTTTCAGGTGAATAGCAAAGTGATTCAGTTATACATATACATGTATCTATTCTTTTTCAAATTCTTTTACCATTTAGGTTATTATAGAATATTGAGCAGCGATCCCTGTGCTGTAGAGTATGTCCTTGTTGTACATGTCAATCCCAAACTCCGAATCTATTCCTCTCCCCCACTCTTCCCCCCTGGTAACTATAAGTTCGTTCTCTCAGTCTGTGAGTTTGTTTCTGTTTTGTAAATAAGTTCATTTGTATCATTTTTTCTTAGATTCTGCATATAAGTGATATCATATGATATTTTTCTTTCTCTGACTTACTTCACTTAGTGTGATAATCTCCAGGTCCATCCATGTTGCTGCAAATGGCATTATTTCATTCTTTTTTAATGGCTGAGTAATATTCCATTGTATATATATGTACCCTATCTTGTTTATCCATTCATCTGTCGATGGATATTTAGGTTGCTTCCATGTCTTGGCTATTGGAAACAGTGCTGCAATGACATTTGGGGTGCCTCTATCCTTTCGAACCATGGATTTCTCCAGATATATGCCCAGGAGTGGGATTGCTGGATCATATGGTAGCTGTATTTTTAGTTTCTTAAGGAACCTCCATACTGTTCTCCATACTGGCTGTACCAATTTATATTCCCACCAACGATGTAGGAGGGTTCCCTTTTCTCCACACCGTCTCCATCATTTATTGTTTATAGATTGTTTGATGATGGCCATTCTGACTGGTGTGAGGTGATATCTCATTGTAGTTTTGATTTGCATTTCTCTAATAATTAGCGATGTTGAGCATCTTTTCATGTGCCTCTTGGCCATCTGTATGTTGTCTTTAGAGAAATGTCTATTTAGGTCTCCTGACCATTTTTTGACTGAGTTGTTTGGTCTTTTGTTATGGAGTTGTATGAGCTCTTTATAAATGGAGACTAATCCCTTGTCGGTTGCATCGTTTGCAAATATTTTCTTCCATTTTGTAGGTTGTCTTTTCATTTTTTTTATGGTTTCTTTGCTGTGCAAAAGCTTTTGAGTTTAATGAGGTCCCATTTGTTTATTTATTTTTTTATTTCCATTACTCTAGGAGATGGCTTAGAAAAGATATTGCTGTGATTTATGTCAAAGAGTGTTCTGCCTAAGTTTTCCTCTAAGGGTTTTATAGTATCTGGTTTTACATTTAGGTTTTTAATCCATTTTGAGTTTAATTTGTGTATGGTGTTAAAGAATGTTCTAATTTCATTTTTTTACATGTAGCTGTCCAGTTTTCCCAGCACCATTTACTGAAGACACTGTCTTTCCTCCATTGTATAGTCTTGCCTCCTCTGTCGTAGATTAATTGACCATAGGTGTGCGGGTTTATTTCTGGGCTTTCTACCCTGTTCCATTGATCTATATGTCTGTTTCTGTGCCAGTACCACAACATTTTGATGACTGTAGCTTTGTAGTATAGTCTGAAGTCAGGGAGCCTGATTCCTCCAGCTCCATTTTTCTTTCTCAAGATTTCTTTGGCTATTCGGGGTCTTTTGTGTCTCCACATCAATTTTAAGATTTTTTTGTTCTAGTTCTGTGAAAAATGCCATTTCATAGGGATTGCACCGAATCTGTAGATTGCCTTGGGTAGTATAGTCATTTTGACAATATTGCTTCTTCCAATCCAAGAATATGGTACATCTTTCCATCTGTTTGTATCATCTTTGATTTCTTTCATCAGCATCTTATAGTTTTTGGAGTACAGATAGGTCTTTTGTCTCCTTAGGTAGGTTTATTCCTAGTTATTTTATTCTTTTTGACATGATGGTAAGTTGGATTGTTTCTTTAATTTCTCTTTCTGATCTTTCGTTGTTAGTGTATAGAAATGCAACAGATTTCTGTGTATTAATTTTGTATCTTGCAACTTTACTGAGTTCATTAGGAGCATCACTGTCTTTTAAAGACAGAAAGAAGAGTATTTTGACCTTTTAAAGAACAAATCTTTAAAAACATATGCTTTACAAATTGCTGAAAATGGTTGCTTTGAAGCTGGCTAGGGAAATGGCAGAAATTGGCCCCACAGAAAGGTGTACTCCAAGGTTTATAGTCTTTTCTATTAAATGTTATCACCTTGAACATTGAGAATTAGTACTGTAGAGTATACAAAGAAATATGAGATCCTGAGTAGTAGAACTATAGGTGATTTTCACTTTTTTCTTTTTGAGATTGTTTCTACTAAGAATTTATTACTTAAATAATTTATTTAATACTTAAATAATTACTTAATAGCCAATGAAGACATCGTTTATTTTGATAATATAAAATTCATTTATAGTTTCATTTTCATTTTACTATTTGATTACTGTAAAAAATAATTAAACCTAATTCCACTTACAAGTATTTTAATTAATAAAACTATACCCCATAAACATTTTAATAAAATTCAATACAGGATTATGGATGTAATACAGCAGGATTAATTTTTAATTTGTATTTTTCAGATATCAATGTCACATTGATGTGTCCATCTGTTGACCCACTACATTACCATCATTTAACATACATTCGTGTAGATCAAAATAAGCTAAAAGAGCCAATAAGCTCATACATTTTCCTCTGCTTCCCTCATATACACACTATTTATTATGGTGAACAAAGAAGCACTAATGGTCAAACAATACAACTGAAGACCCAAGTTTTCAGGAGATTTCAAGATGATGGTGACAGTGAAGATCACGATGATCACCATGAAGCCACAGAAGAAGGAACAGAAGAAAATGTTGACCCTCACTATTATGGAAGTCAAGAATGGCAAGAAACTACATAGGTATACATTTATAACTTCACGAAATCTTATTATTCAGTATAAATTTAACTAAATATGCATAGCTCGTAGTAATATACCTGGAATTCTGTACTAGTATGAGACCAAGTTGAATTTAGGTTGTTGACAACATTTGCATCATTACACAGGATTAGAACTTACTCAAAATGATATAAATCTTTAGAAATGTAAATTAGAATAAGTAGGAATCAAAAACTACACTTTGAATATTAAATTATCATCATGTTGAGAAAAAAAGCAAGTATGACCACTTCTATTAACAGTAATTTTTCTAATAATGATGTAAGAAGTAGTGTTAGAAGCTAAGAACTGTAAGCCATGTGCTTTAAATCACTATGAACATAAGTGTTTAAATGCCAGAAGGTTACATTAATGTAACAGCAGCTACTCATTTAAGGACTAGACTAATTTTTTGACCTAATGTCCAGAAAAGCTTTCACACTTGTATTTGAATATCATCACCATGACAGCCACCCGCTGGTCCTACCACTTAGAGCACAGAATGATATTCTTGATTTTCAAAAGAGGCTATCGTACTAAGGATCCAAGGCACACAGACTTATGAAATCAACTAGTCTTGTTTTTCTCTCAGAGCACGAAAGCAACAAATATTTAAGCCCTGTATTTGGATACCTAAAAAACACCACATCATCTTATCACAATTCATATTTTAGCAAATTTCAGCAATTGTACAAAACAATCTTGACTGCATTCCACTGTTTCTATAGTAAATTCACTAGAGAAAGGTTTTAGTTACATAAAGATTTGCTAATAAATAACTGCTCTGTTCACAAGGTTAAGTTAATGTTAGCACAAGAAAGTATATCAACATAATTTAACACTTTTATTTTCCTAGCACAATATATTAGAAACATATATGTATATCAGCCAATGTTTATTTACATAGTGTTAAAGTTGAATAGAGTTCCTTTGAAATTTGAATGACAGGCTTTGATATCTTCTTTAAATCCTTAAAAATCATATATCATTTTGAAGCATTTTAAGTATGCCTTATAATGAAGTATAACTTCTATGATGAACTTTCTTGATTTACCAGGCTAATATTTCACAGAATTCCTCAGATAAGGAATAAACACAAATCTGGAACTGCCTACACAGGAAACCCCTCAAACAAACAGTAACAATTTAAATAGTATGCAAAAAAACAAATTAAAACTATATTTTAAAAGCAGTTGTCTAGTGGTGAGTCTATTTTTCTGGAGATGACAGTTTAAAATGAAGCCTCTAATGCTCTTTATATCTTTGAGTAGGTTATTAGCATGTAGCGGAAACAGAACACCCACATGTCCCCAGGGACAAGCTCAACAATCCAGAATGAACATGAACAACACTCCATTCATTCATTCATTTAATTAACATTCAGCAAGTCATTTGGTATGCAGGGTTTAGTAATGAGAGGTCAAACATAATACATATGTACACCTGTGACGCTATGAGACACAGGTGTGAGGGTAAAGGTAAGAGCAAAACGATAGTGATGTGGGTAGAGAACATTTTCCAAAGAGGTAAAAAACTTTAAGGACCATCTCCCCCTTTAATGAAATTTTTAAAAATAGGGTTATAAATTTAAACATTTATTATGAGCTAATATGTGGAAAATACTGTTGGTGTTTTAGGAGATCAGAAAGAGAAGACTATTTCTTACCCAGAACAATTTAAAATTTAATGAGGAGCCATCAGGAAAATGCAAATCAAAACCACAGCAAGATATTCCTTTACATTCACCGGATGGCTATAATCAAAAAGGCAGACAAATAATAAGTATTAATGAGCAGGTACAGAAAGTGGAATCCGCTGGTGACGCAGTCAAATGGTGCAGCTGCTTTGGAAAGCAGTCTGGCAGTTCTTCAAAAAGTTAGTTACCTATGATCCAACAATTCTACTCCTAGATATATACCTAAGAGAACTGAACACATATGTTCACACAAAAACATGTACACAAATGTTCATAGCAGCATTATTCATTAATAGCCAAAAAGTGGAAACCACTCAAATGTCCTTCAGCTGATGAAAGGATAAACAAAATGTGGTATATCCACACAATGGAAAATTATTCAGCCAAAAGAAGGAATGAAGTACTGATACATGTTACTACATGGATGAACCATGAAGACATTATGCTAGTGAAGTCAGTCACAGAAGACCACCTATTGTATGATTCCATTCATATAAAATGTCTAGAAGAGGCAAGTCTATAGAGACAGAAAGATTATTGGCTGCCTGGGGTTGGGGGGCAGGAGAATAAAGGGAAACTGGGGGATGACTGACAATGGATAGAGTCTTTCTTTTGGGGGTGATGAAAATATTCTGAAATTGATTATAGTGATGATTGTACAAGTTTGAAAATACTAAAAACTATTGAATTGTACACTTTAAAAAAGTGAATTGCATGAGATGTGAATTATTTCAATAAAGCTGTTATTTAAAAATTTAACAGAGACAATAAAATCTAATAACTCACTCTAACAAAAGGAAGAAAGAAATACAACGTGGCAGTAACTGAAACACGATGTCAACACAGATATGCCGACTTTATTTCTGGCCAGGATGTGAAGCAGTTGAAGGCTTCAAAGAGGTGGTACTTTGATGTGTGAGTAGGGACTGATTGGCAAGAGTGGAGAAAACAGGTCCTACGGTGAGATTAATATAAAGATGTGGTAATTACTTATTTCACCTCTTGCACAGTTAAAACCCTCCAAATTTTCAGAATTCTGGAGCACCTATTTTTATCTCCTCCTAAATTGACAAATGAAAATACATTTTAATCTTCAATGAATAGGCTTAGTGAAGAAAAAACCTGCACAGTTTAGCAGTTCGTAACAAGGAACTTGAAATCAGATATACCTTGGTAGAAGCCTGACTTCACACATGTAACTAAGCAAGATGACTCTGAGTAAGTTACTTCTTGAAGCCTCCCTTTCTGCATTTCTGTAAGGAAGGTGGTTCTCACAGGGCTATTATAAGGACAAGTAGAGATAGTATACATACCAAAGCATTTAACAAACTGCATGCCAGTTACAGGTACCCTACAAGCAGTAATTACTGCAGTATGTCCAGCCCAGCAGCCCACTGGATACATGTGCCCCCAGCCATCAGCTGTGCTTCGCATTCCTTGGCGCTCTCTCGGGGACCCTCTAGAATGGAGTTAGCATCTTTCAGGTTCCTTGCAAGGTTCCACTTGTACAAAAGACTAGTAAACAAGACAGAATTTACTAAAGATTTCATTAGGGAGAGAGAGGAGGGAGCTTAAATCATATACCCACCACAAACATATTCCAAGTCATTATTTGATGGTTCAGCTTCCAAAGCACCTCTAGATGGCCTACAAGGGTGGGAAGCAGAGTTCCCTCCATCCCTCAAAAGGCACTTGGCTGCCTGGCTCCTCTGGCTAGAGTAGTCAAACTCTTCCTGTCTATTAGGAAGAAGAGGTCACCTCTGCTCTCCCTTTAAAGGCATGTATATATAAACACATCACAAAATGTCCTCCAGCTGCAGGGCCAAGTAAGGAGGCAGGTTAACAACCATCTTTTGTTACTCAAAAATGTCCAGAGGAACTCATGCCTACCCCAAGTATTTCTCGTTAAAAAGAAAACAAAACAAATAACCACCAATGCTTTCCCTAGGAGGATGGAAGAATAAAGTTCTACCTCCTACCAGAGCTGCAAACAAAACCAGATGATATATTTATATCAGGAAAGAAAAAGATGAAAATTCATCAGTTTTCTCATTTACACTTCAAGGTATTAGCTATATTAGCTCTGAGGCTGAACTGTGTGTGTTTGTGACCACTAACAAATAAATCCAAATCATACGATGAACCCAAGCTTAATTAGCAAACATATTAGAAAGGAAATAAAAATAAAGGATATTTAATAAATTTGCTTATAATAATGCTGGTTGAGAATGTTTAGCATGTGTTTAAATATTACCTGAAAACTATACATTTTTACTTTATTCCTCAAGTTGGAACCACTAACCCAAAATGCAGATGTATGCATATTACGTAACATACTAAACCAATTCCATGGGGAAAAAACAGAAGAAATAAACCTGTCTCTTCTGTATACTTTTACTATAGCAAAGGATTCATATGACCCATTGAAAGCTAGAACTAAAACCCCAATTTCCTGATTCCAAATACATCTTTTCTAAATCTTAGAAATAAAGAATAACAGCAGCTGGAAACAAAATTAAGTCATAACCGCTAAAAATCCAAAGTTTCTTACACGTTCCAATTTCCTAAATAAGTATAACCTGGTATGCCTAGCAAGTAAATAACACGGCATTTATGGATATGTCTGTCCTTGCATGCTTAGGTTGCAAATTTATTATACCTAGACTTATGTACTACTCAGAAAAATTAAAATCACAAATATGATAAATTTTTAACATTAACCCTTCTTTATATTGAGTCATAATTCCCCTCCCTTTAAACTTAAGCCTTTAGTCCAGGAAGTACTTGGGTTTGCATCTTTATCTCATTTGACCAAACAACTACATCTTTATCTCATTTGACCAAACAACTAGGCTTCAGGCATAAGCAGAGATTTGAGACGGAGATTCAAATCATAGACTTCCCATAAAATCCTAGAATGTTCATTAGAAACAAGTCAGAGGTCATTCCCACACTGAAGGGGAGATGACTACACAAGGCAAAATTCTGGGACACCTTCAAAGATATAAAACCCTATAAAGATACCAAGGATAATGTGGCAGGGTCACCAAAAAGAACTCCACAGAGATAACCCTCTCAATTTTGGATAAATGCATGCTCTTGAGCCTTAGCTTTCATCTTTTATTACTGTTCAGTGAAAGCTAAACAGCTTTCTACCAGGACACAATAGTTCCTTCTGGAGTAGAAAACAATCTAACTTTGAAACATATTTTATACTGGAAACTATGTAGTAAAGAATTTGACACCAAAGAGGGGTTTGGGTTTTGCTGTCAGCTTCTAGGAGGTAATCTCTATCTTTGTTTAGAATGGGGGTTAACACATCCAATCTTAGGGTGGGACGGGCCATACCAAATAGCCTTAGGTTGGCCATGCCAGAAAGACAACCATGTGATTTAGGATGTGTCATATAGTATCAGTCAACCTGGGGGCAGAGTTCAACCATGTGGGATACTCAATTGATCATGCATATGTAATGAAGCCCCAGTAAAAACTGAACTGTGAGGCTCAGTAGTGCTTTCCTGGTTGGCAATACCCATATTCCTTGTCATACATCAATGCTGGGTGGGTAACGCATCCTAAGAACAATGGAAGCTCTGCACTTGGAACCCTCATGGACTCTGTCCAATGCGTCTCTTCCTCTGGCTGATGTTTATGTGTATTCTTTCCCTGTGATAAACCGTAACCATGAATAGAATGGTTTTCAGTGAGTTCCATGAGTCCTAGAAAATTATCAAATGTGAGGGTAGTTTGGGGAACCCCCCAAACTTTCAGTTGGTATAAGAAATGAGGATGGTTTGGGAGACTGTGCTCTCAAACTCTGGCTAACTGTGGGTGGGAACATACATATTTTCCAGTGTAATTCTGAATACTTCTAGAATCTTACCTTGTATAGTCATCTCCCCTTCAAGTGTGGATGGGACCTCTGACTTGCTTCTAACCAACACAATATTGCAAAGAGATGGCATATATATGATTATGGGTGCATGACTGCTACAAAGAAACTGTGAGATAATAAATGTGTGTTATTTTAGACCCTTAAACTTGTAATAAATAACCAATAAAATAGATAAGCAGTGATATTCTTCAGAAATGCAACATTAGAGGGATACTTCTAAAATGAAAATAGAATCATGTCACTCACTGGCTTAAAAATCTCTCAGTGGTCTCTCACTGGCTACAAATAAAACTCAAACACCTCAGCAAGGTATAAAAGACTCTCCTTAATCTGACCTCTAGTCCCCTGTCTGATCTCTTAACATGAGCCACCCCCCTCACCTCTTCTCTCTCCCTCCAAGCTCCAGCCATATACAACTAATTATCCATTTCCTTAAGGATCTACCCTCCCCACCTGTGTGCTGCTCCCATTCCTAGAGCACTTCTCCCTCGGCCTGCCCCCCACCCCCGCCCCTCATTTTCTCTAGAGAAGTCAGTACGGTGCAGTCTCTGTGGCTTCACCCTTTCCCAGGCCACTGCAGAACTCTGTGCACATTTCTCTGTAGCAGGTCTCTCACTGTGCATTCTGTCGCTTGTTTGTTGCCCTTCTTGCTAACTTACAAACCCTTCCTTTTTGAGGGGAGAAAATGAACTTTGCTTGTCTGAGTTTATTTTTCTGTAGTGCTGGCAGAGAAGTGGCACTCAATAAACTTCTACTAAATGAATGAATGCCAATAAAACTATATTTACTGGTCATAATTTTTCAAGAAAAAAAATGTTATATCCACAAAATAATATTCATTACTACAAAGTGTCAAACTGTGTATACCATTAGTAAACTATGAATCTCTAAGATTCTCTAAATCTATTTAACATCTATCCAGTTCATTTCTCAACATCCCATTAAACCTGCCACACAACAGAAAACAAATCAATATCTGCTGTTTCATTATTAGATATTTTCAAAGACTTTAAAGCCATAAAATTGACAATTTATATCAACCAAAACCAGAGAATATCACAACTAAATTTAAAATAATTCACATTCAAATAAAAACATGAGTATTCAAGTCTTAGTTTATCCAAGCTTTAATTCGAAAAACTCTAAAGCCAATTTTGAATAGAAAAGAGAAAAAATTAGTATTCTTTCATTTTCTACTTTTTAATAAAGTATTTATCCATATCCATATTTATTGAATTTTTAGCATAGAGGAGAAAGAAATATTACCTTGACTGCTAAAAGTACCAAAGAGTGATAAAATTAAAACAAATCTTTAAAGATGTTCACATAGTTATCTAAATCCCACTTCAACTTAAAAAAAATCAAATTTAATATTAAAATAATTAAAACAACTTCCTTCATTTAGCAAACAAAAATATATTTTACTATCAAACCCCAAATTATAAATAAAATTTATTTTTAAAAAGCTAATTCTGACACTTGAGTTTTTGTTATATGTAACAATATAAAGGGGGAGAGGGACCTCAAATGACTAAACTAAAAAATAATTTGTGCTAAAACTAATTTCTACACCGGAAACTTTTTGGCTATATACTAATTAAAGTACTAGAACAACATTTTTACTCTTCATAAAATTAAGAGCATAGATTATGCTTTAGTTTGGTGTTTTATTTCATTCAAAAAGCAGATGTTTTGTCTACTGGGAAAGCACTAAAATGAAAAGAATGATTTTTAAACTATGTCATCTTCATAAACTAATATTCACAAAAACATGAGTATTTATTACACAAGGTAAAAATAACAAAATTATGGTAAACAGTAGAAGCAATCTGAGTACAGCAGTTACAAATACTTTAAGCACAGTTCTCTAGTACAACACACTACATTTCACCCTAGAGAAAGAATGTTGGCAAAGATCTCTACCACATGGAAACTGCTTTGAAAGCTGTTGGGCCCTGAAATTCTATTCAGCAGTTTGAAATCGATCCACAGCTTTTCTCATTCACCCGCCCACTTGGGGCTAATGCAAGCCATGACCATCTACTGAGGAAAACCACAAAAAACTTCAAAACAGCTACAACGGTAGGCTCTTTTTTCACATATTATTTTAAATATCGTTTGTTAAAATGTGACACCTAACAATCTTAGTAAATGTAAAGGCCATATTTAATTTTTTTATGTTTCAGTTACTTTGAACAATTATTTTTTAACAAGCACTTAAGTATATCATTGCATAACTTTAATGTCCACGCAGGCAAGAACAAGGTGCTGCAAAAGTCACAAAACCACGTTATTCTTAATTTTCAACCATTGATTTTTGACAAACTGGTATCTACAATGCAGCACCAGCAACTATGAGTGATTCTGTCTGAAGTTACTTATGAAAAAGTGTAAAATGTGCACCACCAGATAAAATCCAGCGGTGAGCCTAAAAATCTTTCCCATTTCATTCCCTCTAAATCTTTGATTAAAGTTCTATATTTTTTCTAGTCTGCAATACTATTTTTGCATTTTTCATGGTTTAAATTTTAAAAGAAATGCTATTAACTAAAAGAAATGATATCTATAAAAATTATAAAACTAACAAAATTTAAATTATGGCTTTTCCCATATTCTGTACCACCTAAAAAAGTGTTAATGACTACTTTTCATAATGTTAAATTTAAAATTTAATTATAAAACTGTTCCTGGAACTTGCTTCTGCTCATACCAATACAAATCAAGAGTTCTTATAAAGGAGCAAAGTTGAAATATGATATTTTTTAACTCACATGAGACAGGATCATGGGACTTCATTTTAACTGTTTATATTACAGGTATCCTAAGAAGACTTCAATTACAAACAAGTACCTTTGTTCAAGGCACCTAGTTATTAAAAAACTGAAATTATCAACATTGCTTGGATTTTTGATATAAAAGGAACTAAAACCATTTTCTGAAACTATTTTTCAGAATGTGGCTGATACATAAAAACTTTTAGCATCTAATTAAAGATCACTAAGGGTTAAATACTTGTTCTCTGGTCCCTACTGCGTATACCCTGCCAAAAAGTCTTCTAAGCTTTTAAATATTGCTTCAATGGTCTGCGTTTTTATTTCCAGGGTAAAACAGAGTATTGTCCCACAGTCAGCAGGCCACTAGCTTATTAACTTCCAGTCACTTTCATTTTTGCTAAAATGAAGACTCTGAAATCTACACTTCTCCTGTTCCTGTTTGTGCCTCTGATAAAGCCAGCACCACCATCTCAGCAGGATTCACGCATTATCTATGATTATGGAACAGACAATTTTGAAGAAAGCTTATTTAGCCGAGATTATGAGGATAAATCCCTGGATGGAAAAAGTATTAAGGTATTTTATTTCTACTCTAAATTTAATTTCTAAAATGGTCGCCCATTTAAATGTATGTTTTTGTTTTTTCTGAATGTGTCTGATAAGGTAAGAGGAAAGGAAAAGCACATTAAATGCTTCAAAATAATTCAAAATAACTGTCCTAAGATGATATTTTTAAAGTATGCATGCTTCCCAAATTAATACATAGAATCCATAATAACCAAACAGTATCTATAGCAACCAAAACATAAGATTTAAGGAAAACTAAAATTTAAAACATAAAATTTAAGGAAAATTAAACTTTGAGAGGATCTCTGACCAGTTGAGATTTATATGTTAAGTAATATTACATAATGTCCTATATATGCATATTAAAATAAAATAGGAGAAATGTGTATTAGGAGAAATAAAAATGAATCACCAGCTTAAGGTTTATTGTTTTAGGAAGAAGTGGTTCAAGGAAATAAAGAGTACTGCTTATTTTGTATCTACAGCATTTCACAATAATTCACATATGTCAAAAACTGAAAACTACTTAATATAGCTTAATTTTTAATCGGTTTTAACAATTCAGACTCCATCACTTTACCAAGTAACGGTAACTGTCATTGTCTACAGGGATGACTTTCACACCACATCTTCATATTCTACTTGTACGGGGGCTAAGTAATTACTTGTGGTTTTACTGGCACACAGAAATGAACACCGGGAAAGGAAAAAGTTAATACAGCACATAAGTATCTGTTGCCTGCCTACCGTGTGTCTGTATGTGTCTCTCTCTCTCTCTCTCTCTCTCTCTCTCTCTCACACACACACACACACACACACACACACAAATGGAAAATGAGCAAAGCAGCCAAATATATAACAATGTTGATTGCTTCAAAAGTTCTCCACTATAAATAAGATGACAAAGATTTTAAGAGTGAACAGTTTTAATTGCTTCTTTCTTTTTTTAGTACAGATGAGCAAATGTTAACTGTACAATTTCTTTCAACGGAGTTGGTTAATATGCTATTATTATTATTATCACATATATATAATATAGGTATACATATATAGTTATAGCTTAGGGAAAAAAAAGGCCCACTATAACAACAAGTTGTTGGCTCACATGGCTGATTTGAATCTATCAATCAGTTTAAAGAATACTTTCAAAAATCTACTGGCCCCTAAAAAGTAGTAAATAAAAAGTTCTCTGCTTCTTCTCTTTACATTGCTTTAGGATTCTCTCTATCTTAATATAAATGCAGGGACCAAGATATTTGTGGAGTAGAATTCAACGACATTTAATAGACAAATGGAAAGGGGAGAGGCTGTTCAACCAGAACACTTACGGGAGAATGTTGTCTGTAATCCCTCAGTTTTACCGTCCAAATTGGTCCTTGTCACACCTGATAATAAATGTTTATTTTTTCAACAGGAAAAAGAAACTATGATAATAATACCCGATGAGAAAGGTTTTCAATTACAAAAAGATGAGAGTATAAAACCATTATCCCCCAAGAAAGAAAATGATGGTAAGTATGAATACTCTAGCATCAAATTTTTTTAAAGGAGCTTTAAAAAATAGCTTATAATGGAACTTTATTCCTTATAGTAATCAAAAATTGCATCAGGATATAGTAGATCCAAACAGTGGAATTTTATCTCTAATGATAAAGTCAAACAGGTATATTGTGCGTTTTCATCATTTGCCATTCCACATTATGAGTGAGAAATGTGGAATAGGAACATTCAAGAACAAAGTTTAGTCTACGTTTAGCCTCTACAAAGTGTGTGCTTCTGTCTATATAAAATCAGTTCAAGAAATACTTGTTAAACACCAATTACTTTCAAATACTATGTAGCCTGAGGATAAAGTAAATAAAATATAATTCTTGCCTTTAAGAAACTCACAGAAGAGAGACATAGTTATATACATAAATAATTATAATGTACATTTCAATTAAAACAATAGAAAACTTATAAAATAACAAATTACAAAGTCCTACTTATTAGTTTCTATTTGGTTTATTCTTGCTCTATCACAGAACATTACTTCACATGACAATATGAAAAAAAAAATCACACACTGATTTCTATATTGCTACAATAAAATTAAAATGGACAAAACCAAGGCTTCCCTGGTGGTGCAGTGGTTGAGAGTCCACCTGCCAATGCAGGGGACACGGGTTCGTGCCCTGGTCCAGGAAGATCTCACATGCCGCGGAGCGGCTAGGCCAGTGAGCCATGGCCGCTGAGCCTGCGTGTCCGGAGCCTGTGCTCCGCAACGGAAGAGGCCACAACAGTGAAAGGCCTGCGTACCGCAAAAAAAAAAAAAAAAAAGGACAAAACCAGAAAATATATCTTAAGAAATTTGAGAAGTATCATAGTGAAAGTAGACTTGAAGAAATGGAAAGACATTCTTTGCTCTTGAGTAGGATGATTTAATATCACAAAGATGTCAGTGCTCCCTAAATTTACAACAATGAACTTCTTTAAAGAGCTGGTAAGGCTGATCTTCAAGTTCAGAAGGAAAATCAAACCTGCATGAAATCACCTATCAGAACATGCTTTAAAGCCTGCATACTTAAAATAAGTGTAATACTGGTGCATGAACGAAAGTCCACAGACAAAAAGAAATACATGTAGAAATTTAGTAAATAATAAAGGTAACATCTTTAATCACTGAAGCAAAGATGATATTTTAAAAAACTGGGGCTGGGACAACTAAGTAGTCAACTGACAAGGGATACAATTAGATCCCTATCTTACACAGAAAAACTCCAAATAAATTAGGGTCTAAATGCAAAAAGTGAAACCATACAAATAGTAGAAGATAACCTGGGTGTGGGGTATCTCAAACTCCAGAGACGATAATAGAAAAGATCAATAAATTTGACTCCATAAATGAAACATCTCCATGGCAAAAACCATCATAAATGAAGCCAAAGGCAACTGAAAACTGAGAAAAATATTTGTAATATATATCACTGATAAAGAGTTAATATCTCTAATTTCTAAAGAACAAGTAAAAATCCAGGAAAAAGAAACTGATCAAAAATCCACTGGAAAAATGGACAAAAGATATGAACAGACAATTCACAAAATGATATAAAAATGACGCTTAAACACATAAAAGATGTTCAATCTCACATGCAAGTTTAAATTATGCTGAGATAAAATTTTTTAACCTATCTGACAAATATATTAATATATTCCATTGGAAAAACTGTAGGGTATCAGACACTGACATACGTTGCTGGTGGCAATACAAACTGGTAGAATGGACAGGAATTTGGTAATGTCTAACGAAACCTAATACGCATTTACTTTGTGACACAGCAATTGACTTCTAGGAATTCACCCTAAAGATATACCTCCAAAAGTAAGAAAACACATATGCAAAATCTCTGAAGCATTGGTTGCATCTGCAAATTATTGGAAACAATCTAATTATCCATACATTGAAGAGTGGTTGAATAAAGTATGGTACATCCACCCAGGGGAATAGTATGCAGTTGTAAAAGTGAATGAGGATGATCTCTATAACTAATATGGAGTGATTTTCAGAAGAGATTATGTGAAAAAAAAATGCAATAGAGTATCTACAGTATGCTGTCTTTCACCTAAGAATGAAGGGGGGCTTCCCTGGTGGCGCAGTGGTTGAGAGTCCGCCTGCTGATGCAGGGGACACGGGTTTGTGCCCTGGTCCGGGAAGATCCCACATGCCGCAGAGCGGCTGGGCCTGTGATCCATGGCCGCTGGGCCTGCGCATCCGGAGCCTGTGCTCCGCAACGGGAGAGGCCACAACAGTGAGAGGCCCGCGTACCGCAAAAAAAAAAAAAAAAAAAAAAAAAAAGGAATGAAGGGGATGTAAGAGAATATACATACATCAGCCCACTTTGTGAAAAGAAATTCAAGAAGGGTAACTAAAAAACTGAGACTAGTTACCTATGGGTTACAGATGGGACTAGGGGTAGAAAGGAGGGGGAGATGGTAACTAGGGGTACTAGGGGAAGGTTCTAGAACTTCTTGGAGTATACACTTGTTGTGTAGATTTGATTTTAGAATAATGCTATATTCAAATAAGCAAACAAACAAATACATTTATAAATAAAACCAACTAGGATAAGATAAAAAGAACCCAAATTGGCAAACAAACAGAAAAATAGAAACTTAATTGCATTTCAAATCAATAACATAACACACTACAGGGGGAAGAATCTAATCGAAGTAATCCTTAAACACAGTATTTTGACTGTATACTTTCAGGCTAAAGACAAAATAAAATAGGCAAATACTAAAATTCTAGTGGGTAGGTTTGTTTTCCATAGTATTATAGGTTAGCAATAATGAAACTACTTAATGTGTGTTCTGGGACTGAGTAAAGTAAATGCACAGTGGATCACAAGAGCCAGGTTTCTCATTGTCAGAGAAGGGTGTTACAAATATGGTAAGGGGGAAGGCTAAAATGAACACTGTTGAGATGGAGTGGAATGAAAGATATCAGGATCAACTCCTGGTTTGTATACAGAGATACAGAAATAGATATATACATGTTTGCCTCCCTGTATGAGTGTGTATGTGAAAATATGCATATGATGTGCTTATGTTTTCGTATGAGCATGACACATATTATATACATGTATATATGTATGTCTGCATGTGTGTACTTGTGTATTATGTCCATGTCCATATACATATACTTGTGTGTATGTATGTGTATTATATATGAAGAGAGCGCCAAATAAAAATACATATATTTCCCAGGCCCCTTTGCTGAAAAAGCCCAGAAGCAATGAGATCCCAGTAGCAATGAGCACATCCACACCCAAATGTTGGTTTCTAAATACCATCCTCCACTAAAAGGGACCAGTACTCCTTAAAATAATAGCTGATTTCAGGCCTGGGGCAAGGAAAGGGCAAGATTGGTCTGGGATATCTTAGCATGCCAGAAAATAAGTAAGTTCTCAAAAAACAGTGGGGACATTTAATTTTTTAAATTAATCAAAATATAAAAAATACATAGGTATAAATGTGTAAAAGATGTAC
Organism: Monodon monoceros; assembly: GCF_005190385.1. Lineage (NCBI taxonomy): Eukaryota > Metazoa > Chordata > Mammalia > Artiodactyla > Monodontidae > Monodon > Monodon monoceros. The sequence continues at coordinate 24,057,229 of NW_021703782.1, read as the reverse complement.
AAGACCTGCTCATTGAAATCCAGACAATATAAAGGGATCAACTGTTATTCATTAGAATAAAAAATGTTTGCTTTTCTTTTTTTTTTTTTCTGGCCCCACCATGCGGCATGTGGAATCTTAGTTCCCCAACCAGGGATGGAACATGCACCCCCTGCAGTGGAAGCGTGGAGTCTTAACCACTGGACTGCTGGGGAAGGCCCCAAATGTTTGCTCTTCAAAAGACATTGATAAGGAAATAAAAAGACAAGCCACAGACTGGAGGAAAATATTTGCAAAACATAAATCTGACAAATGATTTATATCTACAGAATATACTTTTATAATTCAAAAATAATAATACAAAAAGCTATTTAAAAAAACAGGCAAAAGATATGAATAGACACTTCACCACAAAAAAATATGTGGATGGCAAATAAGTATATAAAAAGATGCTTAGCACATTAGTCATTAGGAAAATGTAAATTAAAACACGCGATACCACAACAAACCTTACTTGAAAGGCTAACATAAAAAAGTCCAACCATACATACCAAATGTTGACAAGAATGTGGAGCAACTGGAACTTTCACACACTGCTAATGAGAATGTAAAATGGCACAACCACTTTGGAAAACACTTTAGGACATTCTTCAAAAGGTAAAATACATACGTATAATAAGACCCAGCCATTCTACTCTTAGGTATTTATCCAAGAAAAATGAAAACATTAAGTCCATACATAAATGTTCATGGCAGCTTTCTTTGAAATAGCCAAAAACTGGAAACAACCCAAATGTCCGTAAGAGATGACAGTATAAATGGTGTTTATTGAGACAATGGAATAAATTGGAATGAACTCAGTAATAAATAGGAATGAATTACTGATACATACAAAATTATTTTGAGAAATAATTATGCAGAGTGAAAGAAGCCAGACAAAAGAGTGTATACTGCATGATTCTTTTGATATAAAAGTTTCAAAAATGCAAACTAACATATAATGACAGAAAGGAGATTAGTGGTTGCTGGGAGGGAGAAATTACCAAAGGGCATGAGGAAACTTTTGGAGTGATGGATATGTTAATTATCTTGATTGTGGTGATGGTTTCATGGGCATATACACATGTCCAAACTTAGAAATTATACAAATTAAATATGTGCAACTTACTGTATATCATGGAACCATAAAAAGGCTGTGGGAGGATAAACAGAGCTTAAGAGTTCTCACTGACTAATCTGTGACAACGTGATTATCAAAATAAATAAGACAGTAACGTATTATGGGATACGTTATCCGTGGGATGAGGAATTCATAAGTTCATACTGACAGAAATAAACAAATAAGAAGGGAATGTTCCACCTTATATCAGAATGCCAACTAACAAATATAGAAGAAATGATGGAATTAGAAAATAATTGGCAATTATCCTAGTGATAAATGATTCAAGTAAGAATCTTCAACAGATGATAAAACTAGAGGGTGAAAGTTTGATGACAAACCTGATGTTTAGAATCTCAAAGTACTCCTCTAGAAGATACAAATTACAAAGTGAAAAACAGTAATTTCACAGAGTGAGAACCATGGCAGATACTAACTGAACCAAGTGACCAAAGACAGCATCATAAGGAATGAGACAGATACATAACACTAAGGATGTAACATTATTTCCATGGTATTCCTGCCAAAAAATGAGGAACCTCATATAAACCCTAATTGAAAGATATTCTGCAAAATAAATGCCCTGAAAATAAAAGTTTTAAAAAATTCAAAAATTTCCAAAACAGTAAAAGGTATGAAAAACAAAGACTAAGGAACTGTTGCAGGTTGAAGGAGATGAAAGATGCATGACAAGTAAATGCAATGAATGACATAGGGTACAATAGGGATTCTAACAGTACCCATGATGACTCCAATTTTTAAGTTAATAGTTTGCTTATTTAGCTAAGTGGTTTCTAAACTCATTAGAAATGTGTTTGCACCACTCCAAGTGATAAATCAAGCTTATATTTACCTTAAGTCCTGCTTTATGATTTTTGATACTCCAATGAAGAAATGTAACTGTCAATCAATTCAGCAATTAAATGATCACTGCTAAAACAGATAGGAGAATAAAAGAGATTGTGGATTACAGAATTTAAAATAAAATTCTGGTGAGTTATCAGATACAATATCGATTACTAGCTATCATGGCCATAACGTCTTTCCTGTTATCACCCGTAATTCTGTAAAGGATCTTTTCAAATTGGTAATAACATAAATGATAGCAAGAATTTTAACACTAGAGGTCAAATATTTTTAAACTACTGATTTTTATGATTTTTGTTTCCCAATTTAGAAATGCCCACATGCCTGCTATGTGTTTGTTTAAGTGGCTCTGTATACTGTGAAGAAGTTGACATTGATGCTGTACCACCCTTGCCAAAGGAATCAGCCTATCTTTATGCACGATTCAACAAAATTAAAAAGTTGACTGCCAAAGATTTTGCAGACATACGTAAGTTAATTTTAAATAAGATATTAGTGTTAACTCATGTTAGTATTTAACTCATATAAACACAAGTTTCTAGGTACCTGTGGCCTATCACGTGTACGGTAGTGACCGTTGAGGTATTTTAAGTATCCACCACACTTCACATGGAATCTCCTTTCCATTCAGATGTTCCCTGTCATCTTTCTTTACTGGTGACTATGGAGTCTATGTTGACAGCCCATCTAACATATGGGCAACTATATCTTCTCAACCCCAATATTTCAAGATCCATTTGCCTCAGCCAGTCAGCAATACAAATATAATCAGGATATTTCTCCAATGACAATGTTTTATTTTCTACTTTCACTATAAAAACACAGAAACTGCTTTTTCTTACTTTAACTCACGGTTCTTAAATCTGGCTGCATATTAAAGTATTTTTGATACCAGGTCCTAGTCCCCAGAGATTCTAATATAGGTCTCTAAATTTAGAGGCCCAGGTGTTGTCATTAACCACAACCAAACTCTTCAGATGACTCTAATACAGAATTAATGCTGAGAGCAGTGCCATTTAACTCCTTCCCAGGTCATTAAAAATCCTGGACTTCTGGTGTCCAATCAAAGCTTACAACAGCTGCCAGGAGAGTGTTGCCATGAGCACACCCAAATCCCCTACTTCTGCAGTATGAAGTCCAAGTCTGGATCACTAATCCCTCATAAATTTTCTAGATTCCAACGCTGTCAAGGGCTTCTGAAGAAAGTCACATCATGAAATGCAACTGGCCCCACGTCAAGGGCTTCTGAAGAAAGTCACATCAAGAAATGCACACTGGCCGCGCTACACATTTACAAGAATAGCCATAACTAAATTCATGCTGTCAGCAGTAGCTCCCAACTGACTGAATACAGTTGTTCCTCTTTTGTGGATTCCATGTTTTCAAACTCACCTACTTGATAAAATTTATTTGTAACCCAAAACATCAATACTTCTGGCACTTTCATGGTCATTCGTAGACATGTGCACAGTGGCAAAAAATTTGAGCCATCCAGGATAGGCTGAATGAGATGCTTGGCCTTTTGTTTCAGCTTTTATACTGTAAACAAGTATCCTCTTTACAGTCTACTTAGTGCCACATTTTTCACATTTTTGTGCTTTTTGCTGTTTAAAATGCTCCCTAAGTATAGTGCTAAAATGCTGTCTAGTGTTCCTAACTGCAAGAAGGCTGTGATGTGCCTTACAGGGAAAACACATGTTAGGTAATCTTTATTTAAGTGTGAGTTACAGCGTTGATTGGCTGTGAGTTCAATGTTAATGTATCAACAATATATACTAAGTAAGATGCCTTTAAAAAGAAACACACATAAAATTTTCCACTGATTGGTTGATGAAAATGTGTGATGAGAGGCTCTAACCCTGTATATTCCCTAGGAGCAATGGTTCCATATTCACTAATTCAGCATTTACACTGACTTTATAGACATGACCACCTTGAATAGTGAGAAGGGACCATATTTTCTAATCATCCCAGATGGACAAAAGTGATGCACACATAAATACACACATTGAATTTCTCACACATTGAATTTCTCTGTCTCTCAGTATGCACCACGGTAACAAATTAGGGAACATTTTTGCCTTTATTGTTGTCAAGCAATAAGGCATGGAGAGATTAAGATATCCTCAGTCACAATATAACAGGCTGGCAAAAAATCCAAAAATATTTACATGATTTTATTCAATCAGATGTAATGCTTACTTTCCATAATTTGCAACAAAAAGTTTCTTTCAAACTACTTGAGCATACTGAGAATTCAAACAAAAAAGGATGGAAGGACTCTATTAACTTTAAGTTCCCTTCCAAACCTGAGGTTTTAGAACTTCAGTGAGAAAGACCATCAGTGTCAAGCACAGAGTAGATGCTCAGTGTTCAACAAAACTTACTGAGCTACTAATTGTAGACACTCTGCTAGGCACTAAAAATAAAAGACGTTTGAATGACCTGATAAACAAATGCTTTTCCTCAGTCCAGACAATTAAGAATTTAACTTCATATATTTTTTAAAAATTTCTTATTTTTTGTATATTTTTCCTTCAAGCTAACTTAAGGCGACTTGATTTTACGGGAAATTTGATTGAAGATATAGAAGACGGTACTTTTTCAAAACTTTCACTGTTAGAAGAACTTACACTAGCTGAAAATCAACTACTGAAACTTCCAGTTCTCCCTCCCAAGCTTACTTTATTTAATGCAAAATACAACAAAATCAAGAGTAGAGGAATCAAAGCAAATACTTTCAAAGTAAGTACTTTATAGTATGACTGAGCACAATATAAAAATATCGGTTATACAGCCAATAATTACATGATAAAAGAAAAAGAAACTATGGTCTAGAATTTTGTTTTAAAACTATTTTAATGTGATAAATGAAGATATTATTTACATGATAAATAGTGATACTACTAGGCTTATTCAGTCTAGCTTATGCCTGTACCTCACTTAAAATACCTTTATCTTGTTTCATGGGACTACCTGGTGTCACATCTTTTTCCCTTGTTCACACAGCAATATTTATTTACACAGACAAGGTTTGCACCCTCATGGCACCAACAGTCTGCAAAACCTCAAAATGGGAGTGTTCCTGTGTTTCTTTTTTCCTTACAATATTAGTAATTTACAAACACCAGAAAAAATCATGTTCTAAAGTAAACACTGAATTTTATTTTTAATACTTAAAAGTATTACACCATAGACTTCTGTAGGTAGACATTCTTTTGAATTCCATGATGGCACCTAATACAAAATTCTGTATGTAGTAAAAATTACACATATTCCTTAATTTAGTAATACAAGAAAATAAATGCACATGAAAAGGGCAAGGTGATTTCCTCTGATTTAGATAGCCAGGTTGTCTCAAAATGCAGAGCCTACAGGGAAGTAACCTCAGCCCAGGACTTCCATAGCTCTATGTACTCATTCCCAGTCCTGGAAGAAACCCCAGATAAAAGGATGAGACAATCACGCTACTGTTGGCAACAGAAGACCTCATTCAAAAGGAAGGTTTGGGGCTTCCCTGGTGGCGCAGTGGTTGAGAGTCCGCCTGCTGATGCAGGGGACACGGGTTCGTGCCCCGGTCCGGGAAGATCCCACATGCCGTGGAGTGGCTGGGCCTGTGAGCCATGGCCGCTGACCCTGCGCGTCCGGAGCCTGTGCTCCGCAACGGGAGAGGCCACAACAGTGAGAGGCCCGCGTACCGCCAAAAAACAAACAAACAAAAAAAACGAAAAGGAAGGTTTGTAGCTCCTTAGGACAATTCCTAGCAGTTCCTCAGAAGTTAAGGGACTCTTAGGGGACTTTTAAAAACTGGACTCATTTTAAAAACAAAAAAATGTTTGTAATTTGAAGATATGCAATTTGAGCAGGTAAACCTTTGAATAACTGACATGCTAAAGACCTACAGGAGTAGGGACTTCCCGGGTGGCGCAGTGGTTAAGAGTTCATCTGCCAACACAGGGGACACGGGTTTGAACCCTGGTCCGGGAAGGTCCCACATGCTGTGGAGCAACTAAGCCCATGCGCCACAACTACTGAGCCTGCATTCTAGAGCCAGTGAGCCACAACTGCTGAAGCCCGTGCATCTAGAGCCCGTGCTCTAGAAGAAAAGCCACCACAATGAGAAGCCCACACACTGCAATGAAGAGTAGCCCCTGCTTGCTGCAACTAGAGGAAGACCAAGCACAGCAACGAAGACCCAATGCAGCCAAAAATAAATAAATAAATAAATTTATAAAACAAAAGAAAACAAACAAAAAAGACCTACAGGAGCTAATCAACATTTCACAAAAGGAATGTTTGAATATTTCGGATTTTACACGTGGATTACAGAAGGGATTCATGACAAGTTGGCATGAAAATGATAAACTCAGCTATTTTCTAGTTTTGCTTAATGCCCTAAGCTGCCAAAGCCACTGGTAAAATCAGGTTACTCTAATCCATGTTAAAGAGGCCCACTGGGAAAGACAGGAGCTTGGTGCCCATATGGTGAATTATAGGATGCTTAAGAAAGGATTAGGGCTTCCCTGGTGGCGCAGTGGTTGAGAATCCGCCTGCCGATGCAGGGGACACGGGTTCGTGCCCCGGTCCGGGAGGATACCACGTGCCGTGGAGCAGCTGGGCCCGTGAGTCATGGCCACTGAGCCTGTGCGTCCGGAGCCTGTGCTCCGCAATGGGAGAGGCCACAGCAGTGAGAGGCCCGCGTACCACACACACAAAAAAAAAAAACAAAGAAAGAAAGGATTAAAATAACAGCAAATTAATTCTAAAAAAAAAAAAAATTACCAAATTCTGTCACAGGATGCATATCAAAGGTAAGGTAAAAGATTATTGTCAAGGGAAAGTACATCTTGAGATCATATTATAAAATTATACACAATAATGGATTACTGATCATGAAGAGTAATCCAATGTAGAGTCCTTGGGGTGTAAAAAAGTCATACTTGGCTACGTATTTAATAAACTGCTTTGGGAGACATCTTACTAACAAGCATACACATCTCTTAGGAATATTCATTTTACTACAAATTGGTGGAGCTGAAATGGAAAGTTGTGAAGGTTCAAGAGAGGTTATGGCAGTACCAGATGCAAATATAATCCTGCATAAGAATTAACCTTATTACCTGCTCCCAAGAGAAATTTAAAGGGCCCCAGAAATTGGCATGAGGGCTGAGGCTGAATATGATGGTATTCAGAAGTGAGATGAGGGGACAGAAATGTGGGGATGCATCAGGACTCTACTGCCCTTCGTGAAGGACCAAATATACTACTTGTAAAACCAAAAGCACCAAACAACAACAAAGCAAACAAAAAAATCCCACCAAACCTAAAACTACCATACCAATGATTAATAGTATTGATATATGTCTATATCTATATCTATGTGTTTATACATATATGTGTGTATATAGCTTGAATCACGTGAAGAAATGCAATGAGCTCAGTAACACTTAAGCAAAAGCACCTTTTCCTTACAGAAATTGAATAACCTCTCCTTCCTCTACTTGGACCACAATGCCCTGGAATCTGTGCCTCTTAATTTACCAGAAAGTCTGCGTGTAATTCATCTTCAGGTATGATTGCTCCTTTCACATTATCTGACTTTAATTCAAATTATTATGGGTCAATCTTACGATTCATTAGGAAGCTCACTTATTTACACGTAAATTTTGCTCATCAAAAGTATTAATATTTAGCCAAATGTTCTCTCCTGCCCAGAAGCCCTGGTTCTATCCAGAGCACAACGAAAGGACCAGTAACACTAGGTGGGAGGTCTGCTCTTATAGTAGGATTTGTCTCCAGGTGTGCACTTGGCATCTCCTAGTTAATCTGACATGTGGATTTGAAGTTAGGGGACACTTAGACCTGTGGTTTATGTTTCCTTCTCCAAATAGCAGTAAACACTTGCTTTTGGAGACTTCCCAGCTGACTTTATTGTCCAACATCAACTTAGGGTAATAGAAAAGTGAAAAGGGAATAAAAATAAACTAAAAGTGGTCTTTTACCATCACAAGAATTCCCATTTTTTCTTTTTATTTCTTTAAAGTATATTTAAGGAAACAGTACCCATTTTGAGTTGACACTCTAGAATAGGATACTTTATCCAGCTATTATAATCTTATTTATACTCAGAAATTTGTTATATGGGTTTTGCTCTTAGAAATAGCCAGTAGTCTGTTCTTCCAAAGTAATACTGTAGACTTTAAAAAGGGAGGCTCAGATTGCTCAGCAAGGGTTTTTATTACCATGAAGATATATACACAGTATGTACAATATTTTAAAAATCACTTTTTAGATAAAATATTCTGTGAGATATCATTACACAAAATACAAAAGGATGATTTCGGGTTTCTAAACCATTTTTCCCTTTTATTTTCTAGTTTAACAACATAACTTCAATTACAGATGATACATTCTGCAAGGCTAATGACACCAGTTATATTCGGGACCGCATTGAAGAGATACGCTTGGAGGGCAATCCCATCATCCTGGGAAAACATCCCAACAGTTTTATCTGCTTAAAAAGATTGCCTGTAGGGTCATACATTTAACCACTATCAATGCAGCACATAAGCTAAAGTACACACATACTTATAATCTGTCTCAACAATGTCTAAAGGAGCTTAAGTATTTAATATTAATTTTGTATCCTACTATGAAGGAACTTATGTTTTAAGCAAGGATGTTCAAAAAACCTTACATATAACAACGAGCAAAAAGTAAGAGTGAATCTTTAAGTTCAAAACAAAGTAATGTGAAAATATTTGAACAGCATTACAAAATCCCTGCAGTTTATACTGGAGTACCATTTAAAAGGTATGTTTTTATATAAATACCCAAATTTAAGATGTATTACGAAGTGAAAGGATAAGTCCAAGAAACTTTCAACTGTTTGTCTTTCCTGGCTTCTAGCGGATCCCTAAAGCATTTAAGGCATATGTTCCAAACACTTTGAAAAGCTAAATATTTCCAGGGACCTCTCACTTTTCTTTTATCATTCATACATTATTCATTATGAAGTAGGAACTCTGTTTTCTTTCTATTAAGGCAGCTACTATATTTTTACTTAGCCTCAGAAATAGGAATATAGTCTCATACCTAGGCAAAACTTTCCAAATAAAGCATAATTTTACTCTCTGATAAAGAGCTAATATAGTAATGTTCAGTTATTCCGCTTTGTGATCACACAATTAAAGGCTTTAGTAAAATAGTACAAAATTTTCTTTAATCTAAATATTAACATTCTAAGTCCACCATAAAACATTTTAGGAAGCCAAGCACATCAAAATCAGTATGCTTATAAAAAAACCTGAAAGTCCATCCTGTTTCTCAGAACATAGCCATAAAATTCTCCACTGTAAAGGCTTTCAATTATGATATATACTGCAAAATATTTTCTTTTTATACTATAGGAATGAGAATCTCATCAATAAATTTATCCAAATGTAAGACATGAAAACAAGGTGCATTCTGTGGTGTTACTACTACACACCACCTTCCCACCCACCCATACACATCCATGTTCTTGAGAATAGACCTCACATTCACAAGAAAGCATCTCAGCAACATTTTCTAGAGACCCATGATTAACTGGTATGTTTAAAGATGAGAATTCATCTTCAATCTAATAGTGATGATAAAGTTCCTAAAATTACTTTCCTCTTGCGCAAACCCCACTCAAAAGTCTTAGTCTCCACACTGCTTTGGGGTTGCATATAAAATGATCAGTGCTTTAGAAACAAGAGTCTGAACTGTGTATATAAAAATTGCCGACATTGTTTCCAACATAAATTATGCATTAGAATCAAGTTGGTCTCTGTATACTACTCCCAGAACAAACACTATTGGTGGTTTTTCATTTGCTTCTGTTTTTTCCATACGTAGAATGACCTGTTTTTCAATTTTCCCATTTGTCAAGGTTGACCCCAAAATGAAATTTTTTCACTAAAACACCTGTGATGTCTTAACACCACAATAATTACTGCTACAACACTAACGCGTTCACTGATTTTATTGTGGTAACTGGCAACAATAACTATTATATGGCTTTCTCATTTTGTGTGCGAGCCTCATTTCTCTGTGACTGAGAAAGCTCACTGAGCACACTGAACACATCTAATATTCCCTTTATACATTCAAAGTGCTAGCATAATAGTGTGCACATCTAAATTGAATATATAGTAAATAGTGCAAAATAAAATCCATTTAAACAGAAGGGCTCTGTTTTATTTGGAAAAATAGAATAAACTACCATAATCTTGAATAAATCAACAGAAATAAACTGTAACTTTATCTGGAAAAACAAACTTAATAAAGGATTGCTGAGTGGTGGAACCAACACTGGGGAAAGGGGTCAGTACTTTCTTCCCATTTCCAGATGTCAGAATAATAATGTATTCCTATGTTCTTTATATTACTAAACTTAAAGGGGAAAAGCACCATAAAATAACTCTCAAATTTTAGAGAATTTAAAAGCCAGTGGTTTATATAAAATAGCAATTAGGAAAGAGCACTGGTTTAAAAGTCTGAATTATGGAATTATTTTAAAAAATAGTTTTGAGACTTCTAGATAAAAAGATATGAACCTAGGTACCCGACAACCTTATATATACCTTTAAGTCACAAATAAAATAATGAAGTAAAATATATGCTGATCCCCATTATCTTAAATAGATATTGCTTCATTCTTGACACTGATAATGAAACAGAGGATTAAAATTAAAAATATTTTACCCCTACAAACATTCCTGAAAGAAACTAAAGAAGATATGCATAAATGGGAAGACATCTTGTGTTCAAGAATGGAAGACTGAATAGTTAATTTGTCAGCACTACCCAAAACAACTTCAAAATGATAGGAACAGAGTAAAGGGACAAAGCAGGTGATTAAATAGTTAATCCCACTAGGGGATTATAAGTAAGGAAAAGTATGGGAGACCCCTGTAAGTTAATGATCGCTCAAGAAAGCAGGTTTGCTTAACCACAAAGCCAAGCATGCCTGCTTAGCAACAAAACCATGCAACAGAAACATGAGACATGCCCCCAAACAATAAACAATGGTGGCATGAGACCCACATCCTGACCAGTGAGCTCAGTAAGTTAATGACCCCTAGGACATGCTCTCTGCACACATAAAAAACAATAATTTACGGAAAGGTGACATCTCAAAGTGAAAGACCCTCATTGTATGGAGACCTGAAATAATATTTCCACAGTGCCATGACAGTCCTGGCTTGACCACGTAGGGACAAGAAAACTCCCCTGTCCAACCTAGAGGAGAAGTTGATGATGGAAGCGTGATATCTACTCAAGAATGAGGAAGAAGGTGGTCTTTTCCTCCTCCCCACTTTTCCTTTGATTATAAAACTGTAGCCAACTAAGTTCTCAGGGCACATCACCCCCTAGCCCACCTGCTTTTAAGCCTCACAAGCATCCTATTCTAATAAATCACTTCTTATCTATCACTTTGTCTCTTGCTGAATTCTTTCCACAATGAGACATAAAGGACTGGAGCTCCTTGGAACGCCCCCGAAACGCCACCTAGTGGTTTCAAAAGCAATCCCTATCAAACTCCCAACGACATTTTTTGAAGAACTGGAAAAACCCACCAAAATTCATATGGAATCTCAAGGGACTCCAAACACCAAAAAGAAATTTGAAAGGAAGAACAAAACTGGAGGATTCACACTTCCTCATTTCAAAATGTAACTATAAAGCTACAGTAAACAAAAGTGTGATACTGCCATAAGGACAGACGTACAGACCAATGGAATAGAATAATGAATCCAGAAACAAACCTTTGCATATATAGTCAAATGATTTTTGACAAAGGTGTCAAGACCACTCAATGAGGAAAGGACAGTCTCTTCAGCAAGCGATGCTAGGAAAACTGGATATCCACATGTATAAGAATGAAGTTGGACTGCTGGCTTACAGAATATATAAAAATTAACTCAAACTGGATTAAACACCTAAACTTAAGAGCTAAACTATAAAACTCTCAGGAAAAAATAAAAAGAAAATTCTTTATGATGTTGAATTTGGCAATGATTTCCTGGATATGACACCAAAAGCACAGGCTACAAAAGAAAAGAAAAGAAATTGGACTTCATCAAAATTAAAAACTTCTATGCATCAAAGGACACTATTGAGAGAATGAAGGAATGGCAAATTAGTGTTTAATGGGACAGATTTTTACTGGTGATGGTTGCACAACAATGTGATGTTTCTTTCCATTCTAGTAACCTTGTCACCAGCAAAGGACCAGCTCAAAGAAGCACTTTATCCTCTACAGGAAAAACACACCAATTATACTTCTACACTTGCCTTAAAAGCACCTAGAGGAAAATCAGTTTGAAAATGGGACTAGTGCTCACATTTCCCACAACCCATTCTAACGTATAAGGAAATGGCCGTATTAGGTGATTCATTACCATAACTGCCAGCAGACTCCTCAATCATTATTGTATTTTACCAATTCTGAAGAAGAGCTATTTAATTGTCCTGGTGCAAGAGCACCTGCAAGTAAACAACATAATCCTGAGCACTCCTCAAGGGACCACAGTACAGGTACAGTACAGGTACTGACATGTTTCATTCTAAAGAAAATCTTATGCTTGACAGATATTACTAGCTCAACCAAATAGAATGCAAATAATGATGATGATGATAAAAGAAAAAAGAATCCAAAATAAATGAGAATTAGTACCAGTCATAAAAACAATAGTCAGGACTCAGGATTTTGAGGGAACCTGAACCTTGAGATATTATTTATGTTAACTCTTTCAGAACTGGTTTCTGTGTGCATCACTGCTGTCAATAATTTGATACTATCTAAGTAGGACCTGAGGGATTACAATGCAGCCAAATATAGTTCTAGTTATGACAGAAAACAAAGGGAATTAAAAAAAAGTCTCTGAATGTATATGTATCAGACCTAAGAAGCATTACTTTACAAGAATCAGACTTCAATATTTAAACTTGAAATATACAATAAATAAGAAGCTCAAAATACAGAGTGTGGCTCAGGAAGTAAAGATTACACTGTGACTTTACAAGGCTGCTATGCCTATGTCCTTTATTAGCATTTGGCATTTTACTTCAAGTGTCCTTGACAGATTAATTTTTCAAAATGTGTACTGTAAAATAAATATATTATATATATATGACTATATTCTTTCAATATAAATGGTTAACTGACTTGTACAGAAGCATTCCTCCTTCATTTATTCCAAATAACTGCAAATCTAGAAGCCAATAAAAACATTTTCTATTGTTTGAAAGCTTTAAGAATGTTATCTTAAACCCCCAAATTAACATCAGCTTCACTTTCCATATACGTTTAAATTGAAAGACTTTAGACTCTACCTTGAAACGTTTAAATGTGCGCTTACGATATTCACACCATTCCACAAAGAAGTGTAGGCTTCGGAAAAACATAAACAGATCTCTTCTTTCTTCTGCTCTGTAAAAATAAAAGGCTCTACGATTAATAAATATCGTTTATTATCGTTCATTTAAGCGCTCCATCTGGCTTTATATTATTATTGTTTTTTATAGATTTGAAACTAAAGCTAAAAAAGTACTTAATATATTTCTATACACTGAACTCTGCCCTTTGGAGTATGTGCCCCTGTGTGATTTCTCAGGCTGGAATTCCCTTTTCTCCATCTTCCAATGTTTAAATCCTACCCAGCTTTCAAGATATCACACAAATGCCACTTTTGGTCTTTGTCACTAGTTCCTAACAGAGTTTCAAACACTCTTGGAATTCCTGAGTGACAAGAGTGCCTTTTTTATGCTAATGAGGTGAATCAAGGTGGTCCCTAGGTAGCCTTAGGATGGGAACTATTCACCAGAAAGACCAACCACATGATTAAAAAGTTGGAAATGTGGGCTCACCAGTTCTCCAGGGAAGAGAGGAGAGCTGGAGGAGTTTAATCACATGGCCAATCATGATGCCTATGTAAGGTAACCCAAATAAAACGTCTGGACAACAAAACTCAGTGGCACTTTCAGGTTGGTGAACATGTGGATGTGCTAGGAGGCTGATGTGCCCAGATTCCATGAAAAGAGGGCACAGAAGCTCTATGTCTATCCTCCTCCCCCAGCCCCCACGGCACCCCGCCCCACCCCTAGACCTTGGTCTATGAATTGTTTCCATTTGGCTGTTTCTGGGTTGTAACTTTTACTGAAGTCTAGCAGTCTTATGGAGGACTCTGCCCTTAACCTGTGGGTCTCTGCTAAATCTGGGTAGTGTCAGAATTGAACTGAATTACAGGACACCCAGTTGGTGTCACAGAATTATTGTGTCTCACCACCACACCATATGTCCTATTCCAAAATAGCTAGAAATAATTTCATTCCTATGCCTATGAGCTCCCATAGGAATTTAGCTCAATTCTCTTAATACTATACCTATTGTTATATTGACACCTACAAACACTTCTGAGCAACTTATAGGCAAGATGCATGTGTTCATTTAATCATTCATTCAATAAATGATTGTGGGAGTAGAGTTCCCATTCTAGTCACAGTAGAGTAAGCACATTGAACCTGAATGTTCCCATTAATTACAATTTAGAAACATGGAAATAACACATAAAGCAAATATTGGAAGATTCTGATATGTGGACAGAAGAAGCAAAACAGGTAGAGACTTCAGGAATTAAGGGAGGACCAGATAATGAGTTCCTTGGGGTTCATTTTTACCTCTTGTACATCCCAATCTGGATGCTAGAGCAGACTGAAATTAAAAAAACAAAAAGGCCCAGGGAAAGACTGCTCCTTCTAGCCAGCAGAAGTCGTACAAGATGAGGAGTGAAGACACTGGTTTTAGTGATGATTATTTGGACTTGACACCAAAAGCTAAGGCAACAAAGCAAAAATAAACACGGGACTACATCAAACTAAAAAGTCTCTGCACAGTAAAGGAAACCATCAACAAAATGAAAAGGCAACTTGCGAATGGGACAAAGTACTTGCAAACCAAATATCTAATGGGGTTAATATGCAAAATATATAAAGAACTCACATAACCCAATAGCAAAAAATCCAAACAAGCAGATAAAACAGGCAGAGGATCTGAATATAAGCATACCTCAGAGATATTGCAGATTCAGTTCCAGACCACCACAAAAAAGCAAACATCGCAATAAAGCGAATCGTACAGATTTTTTTAGTTTCCCGCGTATTAAAGTTATGTTACACTATAGCTTCATGTCTAAAAAAAAAAAAAAAAAAATCAAGGTACAGGTCTTCCCCGGTGGCGCAGTGGTTAAGAATCCACCTGCCAATGCAGGGGACCCGGGTTTGAGCCCTGGTCTGGGAAGATCCCACATGCCATGGAGCAAATAAGCCCGTGCGCCGCAACTACTGAGCCTGTGCTCTAAAGCCCACGAGCCACAACTATGGAGCCCACATGCCACATCTAGAGAAGCCCGTGCACTCTAGAGCCCATGCTCTGCAACAAGAGAAGCCACTGCAATGAGAAGCCCACACACCGCAACGAAGAGTATCCCCCACTCGCCACAACTAGAGAAAGCCCGTGTGCCAAAATGAAGGCCCAACACAGCTAAAAATAATAAATAAAAATAAATAAATTAATTTAAAAAAACAAGGTACATATCTTAATTAAAAAATACTTTAGGAGTGGGGGAGAAATAGGTGCAGGGTACAAACTTCCAGTTATAAAATAAATAAGCCACAGAGATGTAATATACAGCATAAGGAATATGGTCAATAAAATTGTAACAACTTTGTGTGGGAATGGATGGTTACTAGACTTACCATGGTAAACATTTCATAATGTATGAAAATGTCAAAACACTATGTAGTACACCTGAAACTAACATAATATTGTACGTCTACTATATTTCAGCTTAAAACTAAGTTTCTATAAGATATAAATATACTTGCTATATATCTGGACCCAATCAGTCCATATCTGATTGAGGACTCCTGAATATTAAACTGATCTAATGTTCACAATAAAGAGGAAAAAGTTCACAAGAAAAAAAATCACTTTACTGCTAAAAACTGCTATCCATCATCTGAGCATTCAGCAAATCTTTTTGCTGGTGGAGGGTCTCTCCTCGGCATTGATGGATGCTGACTGATGAGGGATGTTTACTAAAAGTTGGCCACCACCCTTATTCTTCAAATAAGACGACAATGAAGCTTGATGCATCAAGTGACTCTCCCTTTCATGAACGATTTCTCTGTAACATGCAATGCTGTTTGGTAGCATTTCACCCACAGAACTTCTTTCAAAACTAGTGTCAATACTCTCAAACCCTGCCACTGCTTTCTCAACTAGGTTTATGTCACAGTCTAAATCATTTTTTGTCATTTCAACAATCTTCACAGCATCTTCACTAGGAGTAGATTCCATCTCAAGAAACCACTTTCTTTTTCTTCATCCATAAGAAGCAACTCCTCATCCATTAAAAGTTTTGTCATGAGACTGTAGCAATTCAGTCACATCTTCAGGCTCCACTTCTAATTCTAGGTCTCTTGCTATTTCCACCACACTTGCAGTTACTTCCTCCACTGAAGTCTTGAACCCCTCAAAATCATCCACGAAGGTTGGAATCAACTTCTTCCAAACTTCTGTTAATGTTGATCTTTTCACCTCTTCCAATGAATCATGAATGTTCTCTCTTTTTTGTTTGTTTTTTCTTTTTTCTTTTGGCTACGTCGGGTCTTAATTGCGGCATGTGGGATCTTTGTTGAGGCATGCGGGATCTTTCGTTGCAGCACACAGGATTCCCTCTAGCTGTTGCGTGGGGGTTTTCTCTTCTCTAGTTGTGGTGTGCAAGCTCCAGGGCACATAGGCTCTGTAGTTTGCAGCACGCGGGCTCTCTAGTTGAGGAGTGCACAAGCTCAGTAGTTGTGGCACGTGGGCTTAGCTGCTCCATGGCATGTGGGAACCTAGTTCCCCAACCAGGGGTCAAACCCACGTCCTCTGCATTGGAAGGTGGATTCTTTACCACTTGACCACCAGGAAAGTCCCATGAATGTTCTTAATGGCATCCAGAATGGTGAATCCTTTCCAGGTTTTCAACTGACTTTGCCTAGATCCATCAGAAGAATTCACTATCTATGGCAGCTACAGCCTCACAAAACATATTTCTTAAATAATAAGACTTGAAAGTTGAAATGACGCCTTGATCCATGGGCTGCAGAATGGATGTTGTGTTAGCAGGCATGCAAACAACATTAATATCATTGTCCATCTCCATCAGAGCTCTTGGGTGGCCAAGTGCATTGTCAATGAGCAATAATATTTTGAAAGGAATCTTTTTTCTAAGCAGTAGGCCTCAACAATGGGCTTAAAATATTTAGTAAACCATGTTGTAAACAGACATGCTGTCATCCAGGCTTTCCATTTATAAAGCACAGGCAGAAGAGATTTAGTATAATTCTTAAGGGCCCTAGGAATGGTAAATGAACACTGGCTTCAACTTAAGGTTACCAGTGGCATTAGCCCCTAACAAGAGAGTCAGCCTGTCCTTTGAAGCTACCGATATAAGGCTGTTTTGTCTACATTGAAAATCTGTTGTTTAGTGTAGCCACCTTCATGGATTATCTTAGCTGTATCTTCTGGATAACTTGCTGCAGTGTCTACATCAGCCCTTGCTGCTTCACCTTGTACTTTTATATTATGGAGATGGCTTCTTTCCTTAAACCTCATGAACCAAACTCTGCTAGCTTCAAACTTTTCTTCTGTAGCTTCCTCACCTCTCTCATCCTTCATAGAATTGAAGAGAGTTAGGGCCCTGATGTGGATTACACTTTGGCTTTAAGGAAATGTTGTGGCTGGTTTGATTTTCTATCCAGACCACTAAAACTTTCTCCATAGGTGCAATAAAGCTGTTTCACTTTCTTATTTGTGTGTTCACTAGAATATTACTCTTGATTTCCTCCAAGATAGACAGATAGATATACACACACAGGGAGATACATATCCCTATCTATCTATCTATCTATCTATCTATCTATCTAATGGAATATTATTCATCCATAAGAAGAAGGAAATCCTGATATTTGTAACAACATGGCTGGACCTCGAGGACATTATGCTAAGTAAAATAAGTCAGAGACAGAAAGATAAATACTGTATGATCTCACTAGTATGTGGAATCTAAAAAACAAACAAACAAAAAACAAACTCGGTTGCAGAGAACACACTGGTGGTTGCCAGAGGCAGGGGGTTATGAGGTCAGCAAAATGGGTGAGGGTGGTCTAAAGGTACAAACTCCTAGTTATAAAATAAGTAAGTCATGGGGATGTAATATACACCATGGTGACTGTAGTTAATAATACTGTATTGTATATTTGAAAGTTGCTAGAAGAGAAAATGTTAAAGTTCTCATCAGAAAAAAAAAAAAGTTACTATGTGGTTATACATGTTAACTAGAGTAATTGTAATGATCATTTCACAATTTATACATATATCTAGTCATTACATTGTACACCTGAAACTAATATAATGTTATATATCAACTATATCTCAATAGAAAAAAAACAGTGTTCAAAATCATGCAATTTAATCTACTGGACATAATAAAGTTTCTTTTGTGGTTTATTACTTAATAGCAAAAGTTTTCAAAAATTAGGCAATAAAATTTTTGATGCAGTTAAAAAAAAGAAAAAAAAAAAAGATGAGAAAAGGGAAACCATGTAGTACAGAACCCTAATGCCAAAGAGGAGCCGTGTCCCTAATCCTCCCAATTAGGCAACTAGTACTGCTGGTAATACGCAAAAGCATAAGCACACGGATAAAGGGAAGAGAATTGAGAGTCCAGAAATAAAATCATAGATCTATGGTCAACTGATTTTCAACAAGAGTGCCAAAACCATTCAATGGGGGTAAGAATAGTCTCTTCAAAAACTGGTACTGGGACAACCAGATATCCAAATGCTAAAGAATGATGTGGCACCCTTACTTTGCACCATATGCTCTAAACTCTAAATGGATCAACGACCTAAATATAAAAGCTAAAACTATAAATTCTCAGAAGAAAACACAGAGGCAAATATCGACCTTAGATTTGGCTGTGGTTTCTCAAATGACAATAAAATCAAGAACATCAAAATAAAATATAGATAACGTAGACATCATAAAAAGATCTCACATGCTGCGGAGCAGCTAAGCCCGTGCGCCACAGCTGCTGAGCCTGCGCTCTAGAGCCCACGAGCCACAACTAATGAGCCCATGTGCCACAACTACTGAAGCCTGCGCACCTAGAGCCTGTGCTCTGCAACAAGAGAAGCCACCTCAATGAGAAGCCCGCGCACTGCAACAAAGTGTAGCCCCCCTCACCGCAACTACAGAAAGTCCACGTGCAGCAACGAAGACCCAATGCAGCCAAAAAAAAAAAAAACCTCATCAGAAGTGTTCCATAGCAGAATGGAGATGGCAGGGGAAAGAAACTTAAAGATAGACCACTAGAAATTATTCATACCAACAGAGAGAAAAAAGATTGGGGGAAAAAAAGGTAAGAGATTCTCAGAGTTGTGAAATAATAACAAAAGGTTTAACCTTCATGTCATCAGCCTCAGAAGGAGAGGGGAAAGGGCCTGGGACTGAAAAAATATTTGAAGAAAAAAGGACTGAGTACTTCCTAAATTTGACAAAAAAATATACCTACAGATTCCCAAAGATGTCTAAGCCCAGAGAAATGATGATCACATTTCTAAAAATGAAAGACAAAGAAAGTCCTTGAAAGCAGGCACAGAGAAATGAGGCATTACAAATAAGGGAACAATGGTTTGAATAACTGTCTATTTCTCATCAAAAACCATGGAGGCCAGAAGCAAGTGGCACAACATTTTTTAAGTGTTGAAAGAACAGAACTGTCAAACTAGAATTCTATATCCAGAAAGAAGCTTCCTCAAGAATGAGAGTAAAGACATTCTCACATGAAGAAAATTAAGAAAATTTGCTGCCAGAGCCATCATTCACTTAGTTTCCTTTAACTCTTTGAGCATATTTAAAACAGTTTCTTTGTCTAATAAATCCAAAGTCTGGGCTTCCTCAAGGACAGTTTCTATTGATTGATTACTTTTTTCCCTGTGCATGGGCCTTACTTTCTTATTTTGTTTTTCGTTCTGCCTGTTTGGTAATTTTTGTTGAAAACTGAACATTTTAAACACTATAGTGTGGCAATTCCTGGAATCTGATTCCCCCTCTCCCCAGGGTTTGCTGTTGTGCTTTTTGTTCCTTTTGTTGGTTTAGTGACTTTTCTGAACCAATCTGTAGAGTCTATTTTTTGTTGTGCGTGACTACGTAAGTCTCTGCTCAATTAGCTAATATTTGGACAGAGATTTACTTAAACACCTTGAATCCATGTCTCTAAGTCTTTGCCAAGGGGCTTTCTGTTGGGCATAGCTTCAATACTCAGCAAGGCAAAGCCTCCCTGGTGGCGCAATGGTTGGGAGTCCGCCTGCCGATGCAGGGGACGCGGGTTCGTGCCCCGGTCCGGGAGGATCCCACATGCCGCAGAGCGGCTGGGCCTGTGAGCCATGGCCGCTGAGCCTGCGCGTCCGGAGCCTGTGCTCCGCAACGGGAGAGGCCAGAACAGTGAGAGGCCCACGAACCGCAAACAAAACAAAACAAAACAAAACTCAGCAAGGCAAATGACAATACTACCTTAGCTTTCACTTCCTGCTTTTGCACAGCCTCACGGTCAGCCAGTAGTGAGAACTTAGGCCATCTCAGGTCTTTCCTGAGTATGCACACAACCCAGCCTTCTAGATTCCCAGGGATAGGTCAGAGATTTTTGAAGTCCCTAGCCATTGCATTCTACAGCTTTTCCTTTTAAGCTTTTTCATTAACCTATTAATTGCCCCAGCTGTTATCCACCGCCTCAGGCACCCATGAAGTTTAAAAATTGCCTCCAGGGCAAGTTTTAATTAAAAATTGCCTCCAGGGCAACCCTGGCAGTCCAGTGGTTAGGACTCAGTGCTTTCACTGCTGGGGCTCAGGTTCGATCCCTGGTCGGGGAACTAAGATCCCACAAGCTTCATAGCGTGGACCAAAAAAAAAAAGCCTCCAAATATCTTCAACAAATTCTCCCAGAGAAAAGCCCTTCACACTAGATTAGTTCTGAGTCAGGTCAAATAAATACAGCCTTTAAAGTGAGATCTTCCAGGGAATAAAGAAACAAGTCAAACAATGACAACTTACTGGGAATGTGGCTTTGAATGAGTTTGAACCTATTCTGCTCCCTCTGGTGGCTGCCAGGCTTGCTGGTTATCACCAGGATTTTTGTTGTCAAGGCTAACACAGAGCTGGTAAAGGAGAGATAGGTATAGGGCATTTAAAAAACACAAAGCTCACTCTTGTTATCAAGATTCTGCCATTTTTCCTGAATAAATGCTCCCTGGATTGCTACAACCCTTTGGTTCATTTCTAGAATTCCAAAAAATTTGATTCTGACAGTTTTGGCCAGTTTTTTTGTTGCTTTTACGGAGGAGAGAATCTTCAAAGGCACTTACTCTGCTAGTTTCACTGACATCTATGCCTTGAATTTTAAAAGAACTCAGCCAGGGCTCTGTATTAATCATGTCTTTTATTTTCTGTATTCTGATGCTTTGACATCTGGGGCCTTGCTGACCCTGGAGAAACTGTGCCTCCCAAGGTTAGCCCATTCCTAGCGATAGTAAACAACTTGCTCCTGAATGCTTTTCTAACGTGATACAACCAGTGCAGAACCCATATCTCAACCACCTCCTTTATATTTGCTATTCCTGTATCCACTTGCTCAGGGCTAGGTACCAGAGGTATCTAGTGACAGCCCCTATGACCCACAGCCTCCTGAAATTATTCAAACTAGCCAACCTAAGCCTGCTCACACTGACTCACCTTTTCCTTACCTCAGAAACCACAGTAAAGGCTCTTGACCAGTTTCCCATTCTCCCTCTGTCTCCTGACCTACTCTAGTGCTTCTCCCTGTGGCCCCCAGTGGCATGATGTACCCCTCCCTCTTAGGAACCAGCTAAGTAACAAACTATCTTTTCAATGGTAATCATCTTCCTGATCTGTTGGCCTTACCATACTCAAATAATTTTTTTAAAAACCTATTAAAATAGGTTCCCATGCACTTATTACTAACTTTTAAACATTAGCCATGTAGTATATATGAGCATAGATGTTTATTTCACATGTAAGCTGTTGGTTCCTGTAGATAGCAAAAAGACTACCCCAGAACACATACACAGTAGTGGTGAGGTTTATTCTCTCCATACTTGGTCACTCAGCCAAATGGTCCTGTAACCATGAGTTAATAAAATCATTGGAACTGCTTCTCAGAGGGACCTCACCAAACTAGTCTTCGTGGAAGCTATAGTGATATTTCTATGAAGGTGACTAATTTGGTGCAGCTCTTCACTGAGTAAATGGCCCTCTGAAGCTGCTTTGAAGCTAATCTTGGTGAACTTATCAGAACTTGGGATAGTAAGTAACTTGTGGAAGTCAGTAAGGGGATTAATTGAATTGTGATTTTTGGAAAATGACCTAAATTGCCTCAGACATACGAAAAACGAGCATGTCTGCATAATAATCATTCAGCTTACCTGTACAATGACTAATCTGAGGAGTAGTTTTGTCCTAAATCCCTTCCAGTTATAGCTTTTTATGCTTTTCTGTGCTTTTTTTTTCCTTCAAAAATAACAACAAAAATAGTGAAGAAAGCATCTGGCATATAGAATTCATTCTCAAAGAATCCTTGTAACTCGATCAGTTGAGTATATTGTAAATAGTGGTGGGCATGTATTCTTACTGAAGGAGTTTAGGAATCTATGCCACAAGTAATATCACACAATAGGGAATCTGTAAGATGAAGTAATTCCATGTAGAGTGGGTGGCCCAGAGAAACAGTGCTTTGTAGATCCAGTTTTGCTGAGAAGCATTCCCCAAATATTGGCAATCACTCCATGTTGTAAAGGGGAGACCCAGCTCATGGATATTCTTCTAATAGCTCTATTATTCCAATTCCAATAAGTGCCATTATTTCTCAGAAATATTTCTATTCTTTGATTTGTTATTCTTCATATAAACTTTTGGAATGGGGCAGAAGCTTCCAAATACTTTTATCCAGTTCCTTCATTTTGCAGATAGAGCTCCACAGAGTTTAAATATCTTTCCTAATTCAGTGGTTAGTCATTAGTTTAAAGGAAAAAACCCAACGAAATGTGTTATATGAAGGTACACTGTCCTTGTTATCACATATTTGTGATTTCCACTAAGGATAAGATATGCACACTAAGTGATTATAATACAAGGCAAAATAGGATTCATTTTTAGAGAGTACCTAGAGTTGGTAACCAGCTGGGTACAATTAGGCAAGTTTAGCTCCCTGACTTACTCATAGTCACCCTCTCAGTGAGGTCTTCTCTGACCATACTATTTAAAAATGGATACCTCTCCCTCATCCTGTACATTCTCTATTTCCCATCCCACTTTATTTTCCCCCATACCATTTATCTCTATCTAATATATTATTCATTTTATATATCAGTTTATTTATTGCCTTTTCCTCTTCCTAGAAGATAAGTTTATGAGGGCAGAGATGTTTTGTTTTGTTCACTGCCACATACTAAGCACATACAATGTTTGCCACGTAATAGGTATGCACTTACATTCCCATAGCATTTATCCCATCATCATTTACCACACGTTATTGGTTTTGCTCACTTACTAGTTTGTCAGCTTCATGAAGTCAGAAACTATGTATCTTTTGTTCAATTATATTCTTAGAGACTAATACAGTACAAAGTACATAATATGCTCTCAACAGGCAAGTATTTATTTATTTTAAAATTTTCATCCTGGGGCAGGAGAGGTATATTTTAAGCCTGGAAAGTCTTTTTATCCCTTAATATATGAAGTGCTCAAAAATATGAAAAGAAGAGTAAAGAATTATAAACCTTTAAAAAAAAGAATGAATGATACCATATCTATAGTAAATATATATGTACACATATACACATATATTGATACACAGGGGTGAAGGGAGATATATTTCTCAAGCACAAGGACTAATGCTTATTGAGAAATGTAAAGGGAAGTGCTGGAGTTGAAAAATCATCATTTTGCAACCACCACAGTAAAAAATAGATCAGATATGAATCACCAGGGGTGCTAAATATAGGCAGAAATTTTAATGAAGAGTAGTATCTGCATGACCATAATGTATCTCCCCATAGACTGTCTATTAGTTGTAAGGGAGGAAAAAAAGCAGTGATGATACAGTGGAGAATCACGCAACAGTTTGACTGATGATCATAATTAACATCACCTGTAAGAGACAGTTATCTGAGAAGGACAAAACATCACCTATACAGTATTTTGCCTGAGAATACATAACAGTAATTGATGATGAGAAAAAAAATCAAAGACTAAATTAAAAACATTCTATGAGTGGCAGGGAGGGGGAGGTGGAAGAACTGTATTTTTTAAAGATGGCAAAGTCATAAAAGGCTCTAGAATTGCTCTAGATTAAAGAAATCTATAAGACATGACAACTAAATGCAATACTTGACTCTAGCCTGGATCACGTACTGCAGAGGAAAAGAAAATACAATAAAGGACATTATTAGATCAAATAACCAAATTGGAATATGGATGGCAAAGTAGATAAAAGTATTATATCAATGTCAATTTATGGAGTCAATCACAGTACTATAAGAGAATACCTCTACTCAGATTGCACACCAAAGCATCTAGGAGAACACAACCATGATATATGTATCAGGAAGAAAAACAGAAATGGTAAAAATCTGGGTAAATATAATAATCTATCACTCTTAAATTCTTTAAATTATGTATCATGGTTGAGGGTAAAAAACCATAACTGTCTGATGAGGTTTTCAGTGCATACATATGAATGTAATTCATATAAAAACTATAACATGAAGCAGGGAGAGAAAGGGATCTATACTGTTATAAGGATTCCCAGACTGTAAATGCAATGGTAAAGTATTAAATCTAAGTAGACTGTTAAAAGTTAGCTTATGCAGTTGAAATCCCTCCAGCAGCCAATAATAATAATAATATAATAATAATAATACTTTTTAACGTCTGACAGTGGAAATTACTCTCCAAAGAATATAGGTCCATAAAGAGCAGTAGTTACTTCATTAGAGTGTACAAGGCCAAAATGACAAGAGGTTTTAATCTCCATTAAACAAGGGAGCAAAAAAAAACTCTTAATCATGTGATGAGGGAGTGAGCCAAGAAATAAATCTTAAAAACTACAATGGCCAAAGTTTAAACACACACGCACACTACAGACACCCAGAGAAAGAAAGAGAAAGAAAAAGACTGTTCTCTTACATAACTTTTTTAAAAGAACTGTATTTAAAAGTGGATTAAGCCACAATTCCTTCACCCCCATTCATATCTCCACAGTCTTCCATTATAGAAAGAAAGTGTGTGTGTGTGTGTATGTGTTTGTGAGAGACAGAGAGAGACAGTGTGGTTTTTTTTTCTGTGTGTGTGTGTGTGTGTGTGTGTGTGTGTGTGTGTGTATCGGCTCTTAGAGCTGTAAGAGTGATTGCAATTTATCTATTTTCCCAAGCATAGTTCAAACTTCACTGGATGTAAAACAGATGTTATGGATTTCCTTCACAAAATGTTGGCAATGGCACATTTCCAATGCAACTAGAGGAATCAAAAAAGTAACTCCAAATGTCTCTTTCTCAAGGATAAAGCAAAGCACAGAGAGAAATTTGGAATAACACTTTTAAACTTTTCTTTAAAAATTAAATTCCTAGGAATATTAGGTCTAAAATCAAATGATTATCAGAACTTAATTCACTAAAATATTATCAGTTACTCTCACACACTGCCAGTGGGGATGCAAAATGGTATGGTCACTCTGGTAAACAGTTTGGCAGTTTATTATAACTTTAAACATATTCTTATCATATGACCCAGCAACCCCACTTCTGGTTATTACCCTAGAGAAAAGAAAATTTACATTCACATAAAAAACTCTATTGAGCAGCACTATTCATAATCACCAAAACTGGAAATAACCTGAATGTCCTCCAGTAGGTGAATGGATAAAAAACCTATTATACATAAAATGGAATACTACTCAGAAATGAAAAGACAGATGAATCTCAAAGGCATTATGCTAAGTAAAGAAGCCAATCTCAAAAGGTTACACACTGTGTGATTTCATTTATTTGACATTTCGTAAAGGAAAAATTCTAGTAATGAAGATCAGAGCAAGTATTGCCGTGGGTTAAGAGTGGGGAGAGGGTATAAGGGCTTTTTGGCATTGATGGAACCGTTTAATACCCTGATTGTACTCGTGAGTACACAGGAACGATCTAATCAGAATAACACAGAAGGAAAAAACTGAATTAAATGAATGGAGCCACAGGGACATGTAGGACGATACCAACGATTTTACATTCATGTCATCAGAGACCCAGAAGCAAAGAAGAAAAAGTGCTGAGTGAAAAATATATTTGGAGAAATAATGGCTGAAAACCAAATTAGGTAAAAAGACATAAACTTACAAATTCAAGAAACTCAGAAAACCCTAGGGAGAATAAACTCAGAGAAATCCATGCTTAAACACATCATAATCGAACTACTGAAAATTAAAGAAAAAGAAAACTTCCTGCATCAGTAGAGGAAAACAGACACATATCATATAGAAGAACAAGGATTCCAAGAGAGTGGATTTCTCAACAGAAACAATGGAGGCCAGAAGGAAGTAAAACAACATTTTTAAAGAACTGTCACCCAGAATTCAATATCCAGCGAAAATACCCAAACACATGGAGGCTAAACAATGTGTTACCAAATAACCAAGAGATCACTGTAGAAATCAAAGAGGAAGACAAAAAATACCTAGAGACAAATTACAATGAAAACAAGATGATATAAAACCTATGGGATGCAGCAAAAGCAGTTCTAAGAGGGAAGTTTATAGCAATACAAGCCTACCTCACGAAACAAGGAAAATCTCAAATAAACAACCTGACCTTACACCTAAAGGAACTAGAGAAAGAAGAACAAACAAAACCCAAAGTTAGTAGAAGGAAAGAAATCATAAAGATCAGAGCAGAAATAAATAAAATACAAACAAAGAAAACAATATCAAAGATCAATAAAATAAAAGCTGGTTCTTTGAGAAGATAAGCAAAATTGATAAACCTTTAGCCAGACACATCAAAAAGAGGGAGAGGACTCAAATCAATAAAATTAGAAATGAAAAAGGAGAAGTTACAACAGACATGGCAGAAATACAAAGCATCCTATGAGACTACTACAAGCAACTCTATGCCAATAAAATGGAAAACCTGGAAGAAATGGACAAATTCTTAGAAAGCTATAACCTTCCAACACTGAACCAGAAAGAAACAGAAAATATGAACAGACCAATCACAAGTAATGAAATTGAAACTGTGATTTAAAATCCTCCAACAAACAAAAGTCCAGGACCAGATGGCTTCACAGGCGAATTGTATCAAATATTTAGAGAAGAGCTAACACCCATTCTTCTCAAACTCTTCCAAAAAATTGCAGAGGAAGGAACACTGCCAAACTCATTCTATGAGGCCACCATCACCCTGATACCAAAACCAGATAAAGATACTACAAAAAAAGAAAATTACAGACCAATATCACTGATGAATATAGATGCAAAAACCCTCAACAAAATACTAGCAAACAGAATCCAACAACACATTAAAAGGATCATACACCATGATCAAGTGGGATTTATTCCAGGGATGCAAGGATTCTTCAATATATGCAAATCAATCAATGTGATACACCATATTAACAAAGTGAAGAAGAAAAACCACATGATCATCTCAATAGATGCAGAAAAAGCTTTTGACAAAATTCAACACCCATTTATGGTAAAAACTCTCCAGAAAGTGGGAATAGAGGGAACCTACCTCAACATAATAAAGGCCATATACAACAAACCCACAGCAAACATCATTCTCAATGGTGAAAAACTGAAAGCATTTCCTCTAAAGCCACAGCAACCAGAGAAGAAAAAGAAATAAAAGGAATACAAATTGGAAAAGAAGAAGTAAAACTGTCACTGTTTGCAGATGACATGATACTATACATAGAGAATCCTAAAGATGCCACCAGAAAACTACTAGAGCTAATCAATGAATCTGGGAAAGTTGCAGGATACAAAATTAATGCACAGAAATCTCTGGCATTCCTATACACTAATGATGAAAAATCTGAAAGAGAAATTAAGGGAACACCCCCATTTACCATTGCAATAAAAAGAATAAAATACCTAGGAATAAACCTACTTAGGGAGACAAAAGACCTGTATGCAGAAAAGTATTAAGACACTGATGAAAGAAATTAAAGACGATACAAATGGAGAGATATACCATTCTTGGATTGGAAGAATCAATATTGTGAAAATGACTCTACTACCCAAAGCAATCTACAGATTCAATGCAATTCCTATCAAATTACCAATGGCATTTTTTTTTACAGAACTAGAACAAAAAATCTTAAAATTTGTATGGAGACACAAAAGACCCCAAATAGCCAAAGAAGTCTTGAGGGACAAAAACGGAGCTGGAGGAATCAGACTCCCTGACTTCAGACTATACTTCAAAGATACAGTAATCAAGACAATATGTTACTGGCATAAAAACAGACATATAGATCAATGGAACAGGATAGAAACCCAGAGATAAACCCACGCACCTATGGTCAACTAATCTATGACAAAGGAGGCAAGGATATACAATGGAGAAAAGACAGTCTCTTCAGTAAGTGGTGCTGGGAAAACTGGACAGCTACATGTAAAATAAAGAAATTAAAACACTCCCTAACACCATAAACAAAAGTAAACTCAAAATTGATTAGAGACCTAAATTTAAGACTGGACACTATAAAACTCTTAGAGGAAAACATAGGGAGAACATGTTTGACATAAATCACAGCAAGATCTTTTTCGATTCACCTCCTAGAGTAATGGAAATAAAAATAAAAATAAACAAATGGGACCTAATTAAACTTAAAAGCTTTTGCAAAGCACAGGAAACTACAAACAAGGTGAAGAGACAACCCTCAGAATGGGAGAAAATATTTGCAAACGAATCAATGGACAAAGGATTAATCTCCAAAATATATAAGCAGCTCACGCAGCTCAATATTAAAAAAAACAAACAACCCAATCCAAAAATGGGCAGAAGACCTAAATAGACATTTCTGCAAAGAAGACATACAGATGGCCAAGAAGCACACGAGAAGCTGCTCAACATCACTAATTATTAGAGAAATGCAAATCAAAACTAAAATGAGGTGTCACCTCACACCACTTAGAATGGGCATCATCAGAAAATCTACAAACAATAAATGCTGGAGAGGGTGTGGAGAAAAGAGAACCCTCTTGCACTGTTGGTGGCAATGTAAATTGATACAGCCACTATGGAGAACAGTATGGAGGTTCCTCAAAAAACTAAAAATAGAATTACCATATGATCCAGCAATCCCACTACTGGGCATATACCCAGAGAAATCCATAATTCAAAAAGACACACGCACCCCAATGTTCATTGCAGCACTATTTACAATAGCCAGGTCATGGAAGCAACCTAAATGCCCATCGACAGACGATTGGATAAAGAAGATGTGGTACATATATACAATGGAATAGTACTCAGCCATAAAAAGGAACAAAATTGGGTCATTTGTTGAGACGTGGATGGATCTAGAGACTGTCATACAGAGAGAAGTAAGTCAGAAAGAGAAAAACAAATACCGTATATTAATGCATATATGTGGAACCTAGAAAAATGGTACAGATGAACTGGTCTGTTGGGCAGAAATTGAGACACAGATGTAGAGAACAAACATATGGACACCAAGCGGGGAAAGCGGCAGGGTGGTGGGGGTGGGGGTGTGATGAACTGGGAGATTGGGATTGACATATATACACTCATGTGTATAAAACTGATGACTAATAAGAACCTGTTGTATAAAAAAAATTAAATTAAATTAAAAAATTGTTTTAAAAAAGAAAGAGAAATACCATTTGATATCACTTATATGTGGAATCTAAAAAATGGCACAAATGAACCCATCTACAAAACAGAAACAGAGTCATAGACATAGAAAACAGACTTGTGGTTGCCAAGGGGGAGGGGGAGAGGGAAAGGGATGGACTGGGAGTTTGGGGTTGGTAGATGCAAACTATTATATTTAGAATGGATAAGCAAGGTCCTAATGGATAGGACAAGGAACTGTATTCAATATCTTGTGATAAATCATAATGGAAAAGAATATAAGAAAAGAATATCTATATGTGTATAACTGAGTCACTTTGCTGTACAGCACAGATTGGCACAACATTGTAAATCAACTATACTTCAGTAAAAAAAAAAGACAATGGATAGGGGTTTAAGAGCAGATTATGGGAGACTGGGACTGACATATACACACTACTATATATAAAATAGATAACCAATTAGGACCTACTTTATAGCACAGGGAACCCTACTCAATACTCTGTAATGGCCTGTATGGGAAAAGAATCTAAAAAGAGAGATGATATATGTCTGATTAACTTTGCTGTACACCTGAAACTAACACAATGTTGTAAATCAACTATACTCCAATAAAAATTTAAAAAAAATTTTTTTTAAAGAGATTAGTCAGAAAATGAAGAAATAATTACTGAACTGAAATACAGATCTGAAGAACAATCAGGAATAAGCACAAAGATATGAAGAGATAGAAAATATAAAGAAAGGGTAAGATGGATGCAGAAGATGAAAAAATAATATGCCCCAAATTCCAGAACGAGAATCAAAGAAAACCAAGATAGAGTTCCACTTCTACTTAAGATGTAAAAATCTGCAGAGAAGGTCACTCTCAATCTAACATCCTGGAAAATCTGAATAATCTATAAAATCATAAACTTTCTTGAGCCCATCAAAGACCTGAGGTTACAAGGCAATCAAATAAATTAAAATTCTTCTCCCTCTAAGGAGAAACAAGACACATAAACTATTCTCCTTTGGTTAAACATAGGGGAGGGAAGCAGTTACCATACAAGTGGATAACAAGAAATCAGCTAACATTTCAACAAATTCTTGAAGGACAAATGTGGGGTGGATGCCATTTTGGAACAGATGGGAACCCCACACACAAAGGGACTCCACCAGAAAGATCATGGCAGGAGCCCAGAGAGAGCTCCCCTCAGTGGCACAGGCACAAAGAGGTGATCAGCTGCTGCTGGGGTACAAAATGAAGCCAGAACTTCTCTTTGGTAGGAAGCAAAAACCCTAAGCTGCTAAAGAAGCAGCAGCAAAGCAGTGCAAGAAAAAAAAAAAACCTTGCCTCCAAGGGAGGAGTAAAAGTCAAACCCATATGATTCTGGGAGAGGGGCAGAAAACACTCCTGCTACCAAGAGAGAGATCCATTGCTTTGGAAAAAGGAGCAGAAGCTTAAATCCCTCTGTTGCACGGGAGGGATACAAAACCCTTTGGGTGTATGATCCTACACCAAAAGCAAGCATAACCCTGGGGTGTGGGGGGAGGGGCAAGGAACTCTCTCCCCGCAAGATCAACACCAGACCCAGGCTGAGTTTGGCTGCACTGGGGAGGAGGAGCACAAAAACTGGTGTTCTCAACCCCTGAGGTGCAGGTCTACAGGACCTGCCCAATACTAAGGATGGACCATGGAACACAGATCTCCCTTTGTTCCCACCATGAGCCTAGCACCAAGAAACA
Organism: Monodon monoceros; assembly: GCF_005190385.1. Classification (NCBI taxonomy): domain Eukaryota; kingdom Metazoa; phylum Chordata; class Mammalia; order Artiodactyla; family Monodontidae; genus Monodon; species Monodon monoceros. The sequence goes on along the minus strand of NW_021703782.1, from coordinate 24,025,479 downwards.
GGCATCACCACCTACTGCTGAGGGAGTGTCAAGTGCAGGGAGAAACATTCCCCACTGAGATGCAGATATACAGGGACTACTAAAAGTTGAGAGTGAAGCTGGAACACTGATGAAAACCCTCCAGCTCCCCAAACCCTATTCTAAGCATAAGGAAGAACTGAATTTGAAGTTGAGTTTGAATTCACTGCTGGAAGAATTTGAAGCCTTTGGTGCCTAAAAATAATGAAAGAAACAAAAATCCCAAACCCAGCTCAACTGCTAACTACCCTGAATTAAACCCCATACTAAGAGCCCGATAAAAGAAATGTACCCATTTCTGGGCATAACTACTATTTGTTTCAGACTCTACTGTTTTCCACAGACAATGTCCATCAGTCAATAAAAAATTATGGAACACAAAAATTCAAGAAAAAACAAACTATTGTAGACTAATCACCAGAACTGAACTCAATGATGACTCAAATGTTGGTAATATCAGATATGGGCTTTAAAATAACTGTGATTGGGCTTCCCTGGTGGCGCAGTGGTTAAGAATCTGCCTGCCAATGCAGGGGACGCGGGTTCGAGCCCTGCCCCGGGAAGATCCCACATGCCATGGAGCAAATACGCCCGTGTGCCACAACTACTGAGCCTCCACTCTAGAGCCCGGGAGCCACAACTACTGAAGCCCGCACGCCAGGAGAAGCCACCGCAATGAGAAGGCCGCGCACCGCAACGAAGAGTAGCCCCCACTCGCCGCAACTAAAGAAAGCCCGCACGGAACAATGAAGATCCAACACAGCCAAAAATAAGTAAATAAATAAACAAATAAATAAATTTACAATGAAATAACTATGATTAAAAATCAGAGACAAATAAGAATGGTGGGGCTGGGCAGAGAAGGAAATGGGGAGCTACTGTTTAATGGGTATGGATTTTCAGTTCTATACGATGAAAAGAGTCATGGAGATGGATGGTAGTGTTGGTTGTACAACACTATGAATGTATTTAATACCAATGAACTGTACATTTAAAAATGGTTAAAAAGGTAATATATATTATATATATTAATATATAATGTTATAGTGTTACACACACAAGTGCTTGCAAAACTGGTAAAATGTGCAAAAGCTCTCTGGATTTTACTAATATCAAATTTCTGGTTTTGATAGTATACTATAATTATGCAAGATGTTATCACTCTCAGAGGCTGGATGAAGTGATCTCCTTGTATATTGTTTTTATTGCAACTTCTTGTGAGTCTCTAATTATTTCCAAATTGAAAGTTTAAAATGTGTAAGAATAGATGAAATAAGATTGGAAAAATACTGATAACTGTTGAAGGTGCCTAATGGGTAGCTACAGGTTAATTATACTATTATTTTTACATATCCATGTATCCCCCCACTTTTCAAAAGTTTGATTCACACCACTTCACTTTTACCAAAGACCTACATTATTACCTCTTTTTGCTAATCGAAAGAAATCTGATGGAAGAATTTTCACTTTTACGAAAAAAGGCAAAAAATGAAAATAACATTCAGGGTTTGTTTTGGAGCGAGCTATCATAAAGACAACATGCACCCTGAGCAGTGAAGTGGCACCACCAAGCTCCTTCCCCAGAAACTACACTCAGCATCTCAGCATCAAGCCACCATAGCTTTGAAATGTGTCTGTGAGCATTTGTGCTGTATCTTGATTTATTTTGTACATCTGTTAGCAAAATGTGTCCTGAGGTAACTGCTTCTTCACTTTACACCATTTTGGCTTACAAAAGGTTTCATAGGAATGCTCTATTTTCAGATGTGGGGGAACCTATATTTAAAATTTTCCATAATAAAACATTAAAGAAAAAAATAACTATGATTAATAAGTTAAAAGATCTAGTGAAAAAAGGTAGATAACATTCATGAAGAAATGGGGAATTTCAGCAGAGAGATAAAAATTAAGAATCAAATGAAAACACTAGAAATAAAAAAACATTACTTTAGAGATGAAGAATTTCTTTAATGGGCTCATTGGCAGAATGGACTTCAGCTGAGGAAAGAATCTGTGAACTTTAAGATACGGTAATAGAAATTATCCAAAATGAAATGCAAAGAAAAAAAGAGTGAAAGAAATAGAACAGAGCATCCAAACACTGAGACAATATATCAAATGTTCTAACATATGGCTAATCAGAGTTGGAGAAGAAGAAAGAGAACAGGACAGAAAAAGTATCTGAAAAGATGTGGTTGAGAATTTTCACATAAACACACCTTAGAAATAGCACGAACTGTCAAAAAACAGTATTAATAGAAACGTTTGAAAGCAGCCCAAAAAAATGCATGCACAGACAAAAACAATATAGCAGACTTATTTTCACAACCCATGTACTCCAGTAAACACTGAAAGGATTGCTTTAAAGAAAGCAAACTGTGAAAGAAAAAGTGTCAATACAATTGTCAATGGTCAACAACACATTCCTGGTTTTCCTCCCATCTCTCAGTTTTCTAATTTCTTTGCATGATCCTTTAATTCTACTCAGCAGGACATTTTAGAATTCCTCAAGGTTCAGTGGCAGTCTTCTTCCTATTTTCACTCTATATTCTCTCCATAGGTAGTCTCATTCCTGCTCAAAGTTTTAACTTTACCCACTGCCAGATAACCCCAGTGTTTATATCTCCTACCTACACCTCTTCTTAGCTTCCTACTTCTTATTTTTACTTCAGTGTTTCAAAGGCACTTAAGTTCAACATGTCCAAACTGAAGTCACCAACTCATCTGACATGGTCTTCTTCCAACTTTTCCTATCTCAACAAATGCAATCACCATCACCAAGGAGTTAGCACCTGTCAGTGACTCCTGACTCCTCTTATTTAACCAACACTATGCCTATTCAATTGTACTTCCTAAATATCCCCCAAATCCATTCAGCCCTCTATCTCAACCACCATTATTCTAGTCCAAACTACAAACTTCTGTTTCCCTGAACTGTTTTATAGGCTAGTCACTGACCCTCCTGTATCCAATTTTGCACCCCTTAAATCCCTTCTCCCTGCAACATCAAAAATAATTCTTTCCAGGATGTCACACTTCCGCCTTCCTTAGGCTCTCCTTAAAATCTTTCAAGAGCTTCACACTGATCTTAGGACTATGGTCAAACTCCTTATACCAAAATCCATAGTGTGGACCTTACATACGTTGCTAACCACATCTTATACCATTCTCCCCTGCTCTTGCCCTCTCCCAGACACTCTGGCCTCCTGTCCCCCCACCAGCACAGTGCCTGTGTATAAGCTATCCTATCTAGGACCTCTTTTGTTAGTGTATGCCTGCTCATTTTTCAGATATCAGCTCAAGTTTCAGGAAATTATTCTATGTTCTCCCTGAAAGTCAAATTCCTGATACACGCTTCAACAGCACTGTGCAACTCTTATTTGTAGCATTTGCCACAACGATAATTTTAGATTTATTTCTGCAATTATTTAATATAACTTCACTCTAGGCTATAAATTCCATGAGGATCAAGGATTATATCTGGTTTTGCTTACATTTTATTTTAATGCCTAGTACATGGTGAATGTACAATAAATTTTAATTGAGTGAATGAGAGACATAGAAAATATAGGCTTAAATATAAGCCACAATAATGGTGTTATGCTTTCAGAGATATTTTGATATTTACTTATCAAGAAAAAAGAACAGGTAAACTTAAAATTGTAAGCTGAAAGAAATTCCTAAGAAAAGAAAAGTAAAATATCTTACCTAGACACAAATTCACTTAATTCTGAATATTCGGTGGGTTCCATTATTATGCTGAGGTCAGTAATAACAGAAGATAAACTCTCCTCATTCTAAAATAGGAACAAAAAAACTTTTTTGTATCAAAGCACAGTCAACTTTTAAATAAAATTAAGAGACAAAACTACTTTCAAAATATGCAAAATGAAATGTCACCAAGTAATAGGAAAAAGTAACCAAGAAAAAGTATGGCAAATATGGGTTACTTTTTTTAAAAATTTTTATTGGAGTGTAGTTGATTTACAATGTTGTGTTAGTTTCAGGTGTACAGCAAAGTGAATTAGTTATACATATATAGATATGCACTCTTTTTTAGATTCTTTTCCCATATAGGTCATTACAGAGTATTGAGTAGAGTTCCCTGTGCTAAATGTCCTTACTAGTTATCTATTTTATATATAGTAGTCTGTATATGTCAGTCCCAATCTCCCAATTTATCTCTCCCCTCCCCTTTACCCCCAGTGACCGTAAGTTTGTTTTTTACTTCTGTGACTCTATTTCTGTTTTGTAAATAAGTTCATTTGTACCATTTTTTTAGATTTCACATATAAATAATATATGATATTTACCTTTCTCTGTCTGACTTACTTCACTTAGTATGACAATCTCTAGGTCCATCCATGTTGCTGCAAATGGCATTATTTCATTCTTTTTTATGGCTGAGTAACATTCCATTGTATATACATACCACATCTTTATCCATTCCTCTGCTGATGGACATTTAGGTTGCTTCCATGTCTTGGCTATTGTAAATAGTGCTGCAATGAACACTGGGGTACATATATCTTTTTGAATTATGGTTTCCTCCAGATATATAACCAGGAGTGGGATTGTTGGATCATATGGTAGCTCTATTTTTAGTTTTTTAAGAAACCTCCAAACTGTTCTCCATAATGGTTGTACCAATTTATATTCCCACCAACAGTGTAGGAGGTTTCCCTTTTCTCCACACCCTCTCCAGCATTTATTGTTTGTAGATTTTTTGATGATTGCCATTCTGACTGGTGTGAGGTGATATCTAAATAGTTTTGATTTGCATTTCTCTAATAGTGATGTTAAGCATCTTTTCATGTGCCTCTTGGCCACCTGTATGTCTTCTTTGGAGAAATGTCTATTTAGATCTTCTGGCCATTTTTTGATTGGGTTGTTTATTTTTTGATATTGAGCTGCTTGAGCTGTTTGTACATTTTGGACATTAATCCCTTGTCAGTCAGTTCGTTAGCAAATATTTTCTCCCATTCTCTGGGTTGTCTTTTTGTTTTGTTTATGGTTTCCTTTGCTGTGCAAATGGGTTACTTCTTAAAAGAGTGAAATCAGATCCTCACTCCATACCAAAAACCAAAATGAACTCCAAGTGAATTACTTACTTAAATGTTAACACTGAAACCATAAAGTATTAGGAGGGAATATAGACATGTAACTGATGACTGAGTGAGAAAGAACTTTCTAAGCAAACAATAACAACAAAAAAGCAAATATGATTACATAAAAACACAAACTATCAATACAAAATGGCTTTATAACTAAAAGAAAAGAAATAAACAGGAAAATTTGTACTATAAAAATGACAAGGAGATATGAAAACTTAAAAGAAAAAGGCACATAACATGCACTAAAAACTCAGAGGTAAAAGACAAGTTACATGGAAAAAAATGTTTGCTCTGACAAGTAACAAGATAAATGTAAATTAAAACAATGAGATGACACTTTTACCTATAACATTGTTTTGACAATGCATAACTTAAAATGTTTATATTCTCTGTCTCAGCAATTTGAATTCTATGAATATATCATAAAGAAATGAAGACAAAGGCTAACAGCTTCTTATTATAAAAAGCCAAAAACAAGTCTATATTCAATAATGGGGATTGTTAAATAAACTGTTAAGTACTTTGATCTGCAAAATCCAGGTTTTCTCCTTTACTCTAGTAAATTTTCTTCTATTATATATTTACCTATAATTTCTCTTTCATTTTTTCTTGTTTTTGGAAAAATCATATGAATCTTCATTGTCTTCCAGATTTTTCTTCTTTTCAATTGCACTTGTAGGTGATTTTTCTCAAGCTTATCCTCCATGTGCTACTCCTAACTACTTCTAATTTATTTTTCAGCACTATAATCATTTTATTCTTCCTTTCTTTCTCCCAGCTCTCTTCCCCTCTTATTCAATTTTCTTTGAATGCTTTCATTTGAGAGTGCAGTTATAATATAGCATGTTCTTTTATTTCCTGGATTAATTATTTCAAAGAGAATTTATCTACATTTTCTAATTCCTTTCATGGCAAGGTTTCTAAATGATGACTAACAAATTCTGTACCATTTTTGTGTTCTGTACTCTGTGGATCTTTTTTGTTAACAGGAGTAGATCTAGCAATTTCTTCTATTTCCTAAGGATATAGAGTGAGTAGATAATGCTTGACTGTTTACCATTTGTCTGGGTAATATCTGACTTGTCTTTCTGTATTTTCAGCTGCTGGAAAAATGGATATTAATGGCTTATAGTCACTGTTTAGTTTTTTCCGCTGCTCAAGAATATAGTGGGAATTGTTAGGAGCAGCTGTAGTCAAAGTAGACTGTTTGTGGGCATCTACCACCATATCTCATCAAAAAAAAATTCCAGGGCTTCCCTGGTGGTGCAGTGGTTGAGAGTCCACCTGCCGATGCATGGGACGCGGGTTCGTGCCCCGGTCCGGGAAGATCCCACATGCTGTGGAGCAGCTGGGCCCGTGAGCCATGGCCGCAGAGCCTGCGTGTCCGGAGCCTGTGCTCCGAAACGGGAGAGGCCACAACAGTGAGAGGGCTGCGTACCGCAAAAAAAAAACCCAAAACAAAATAAAACAAAACAAAAACACAACAAATTCCAGAACATTCAAACAACTCAATAATGAAAAGACAAATAACCCAATTAAAAACTGGGCAATGGATCTCAACAGACATTTCATCAAAGATGATATACAAATGGCCAATAAGCTTATGAAAAGATGCTCAACATACTAATCATAATCTGGTACTTCCATCTGACCAGTAATTCTCTACCTAGATTTATATAAGAAAAATGAAAACATTATGTCCACTTAAAAACTTATACATGAATATCTTCAGAAATGTTATCCATAACAGCCAAAGGGTGAAAACAAGCGAAATGTTTCTCAGCTGACGAATGAATAAACAAAATGTGATAGATCCTCACAATGCAACCAAAAAAAAATTTTGAAAAGAATGAAGTAATGATATATGCTACAACATGAATGAACCCTGAAAACATTGTGCTAAGTGAAAGAAACCAGTCAAAAAATTTGTAATCATACAAATTATATGATTCCATTTCTATGAAATGCCGAGAATAGGCAAATCCATAGAGATAGAAGATAGATAAGTCAGGTCTGGGCAGAAGAAAGGCAAATGAGGGGTGATAAAGAGCATGGGGTTTCTCTTTGACGTGATAAAAAGTTCTAAAATTGATGTGGTGATGGTTGCACAAAGCTGAATAAATTAAAAACTGCTGAATGTATACTTTTAATGGATGAATTATATGGTATGTGAACTACATCTCAGTAGAGTTGTTATAACAAAAAAAAAAGGGGGAAAAGAAAAAAAATCTCAGAGAAATGCCTTGTCTTTTGTTTGAGTATGTGTAAGTGTTTTGGATTTTGGCCTTATACCCATTAGAATAGGCAAAGTATCCTGTCAACATAAAGCCTATGATTTACTGGCCCCTCCATTTTTAATTCATTCATTCATTCATTTATTTTTGGTGTGTTGTGAATTCTTCAATATATTTTTTCTCCATCTCTCTCCTTGCCAGTCATACTGCTAACGAGGTCAACCCACCCCAGTTGGCAAACAAGGGAAGGACCTTGTAAACAACCTGACCTCAAAGACCCTGCATGAGTGTCAGCAGCACATTCCTTTCTACCACAGTCAATTTAAGCCCGCATTTCTCATTCTTCTCCACAACTTAAGGATTTGGGGTAAAGACATTCAAGAAAAGGGTCCTGTAACTTCACAAAATACCCTACATCAGATTTCAGTGTTTTCTTTCATTTGGGTTTGAATGTCATCACATCAGGTAAATTTTCTCTGGAGCCTATGATATGGGACTGTATTCTTTTTTCTTTTTTTTGGATTGTATTCTTTTTAAAAAATTTTTTTTGAGATATAATTGACATATAACACTGTATTAGTTTCAGATGTACAAAATTATGATTACATATTTGTATACATTGTGAAATGATCACATAGTCAATATTCAACACCACACATAATTACAAAAATTGTTTCTTTGTGATGATTTGAAGATTTACTTTCTTAGCAACTTTCAAAAATGCAATAAAGTATTATTAACTATAGTTGCCATACTGTACATTAGATCCCCATGACTAATTTATTTTCTAACTGGAGGTCTGTACCTTTTGACCACCGTCACCCATTTCCCCCAACCCCCTCCCCTGGCAACCACCAATCTATCCTCTACATCTATAAGCTTGCTCTTCTTTTTGTTTATGCTGTTTCCTAGATTCCATATATAAGTGAGATCATACAGTACTTGTCTTTCTCTTTCTGAGTTCACTTAGCATAATGCCCTCAAGGTCCATCCATGTTGTCACAAATGGCAAGATTTCATTCATTTTATGGCTGAATAATATTCCATTTTATATACAGACCACATTTTCTTTATCCATTCGTCCATCGATGGACACTAAATTTGTTTCCATGTCTTGGTTATTGTAAATAATGCTGCAATGAACATGGGGGTGCATGTATCTTTTTGAGTTAGTGTTTTTGTTTCCATTGAAAAAAATACCCAGAAGAATTGCTGGATCATGTAACAGTTATATTTTAACTTTCTGAGGAGCCTCCATATTGTTTTCCATAGTGGCTGCACCAATTTACATTGCAACCAACAGTGCACAAGAATTCCCATTTCCCTACATCCTCACCAACACTTGTTATTTCTTGTATTATTTACATTACACATTCTAACCGGTGTGAGGTTATAGCTAATTGTGGTTTTGATTTACATTTCCTCGGTGCATAGTGTAATGTTGAACACCTTTGCATGTACCTGCTGGTCTTCTCTTTGTCTTCTCTGGAAAAATGTCTAATCAAATCCTCTGCCCATTTTTAATCAGATTGTTTTTTGCACTATTGAGTTTTATGAGTTCTTTACATGTTTTGGATATAACACCTTATCAGACATGACTTACAAATATTTTCTCCCATTCAGTCTTGTAATTTTGTTGATGGTTTCCTTTGCTGTGCAGAAACTTTTTAGGTTCATGTAGCTACTTGTTTATTTTTGCCTTTAGTGTCAAATCCAAAAAATCATCACCAGAATGATGTCAAGGGTCTTACCACCTATGTTTTTTTCTAGGAGTCTTATGGTCTCAGGTCTTACATTCAAATCTTTAATCCATTTTGAGTTAGGTTTTATGTATGATGTAAGAGTGGTCCAGTTTCATCCTTTTGCATGTGGCTATCCAGTTTTCCCAACACCATTTATGGAAGAGACTATCCTTTCCCCTTTCTATAATCTTGGCTATTTTGACATAAATTAATTGACCGTATATGCATGGGTTTATTTCTTCAGTTCTCTATTCTGTTCCATTGACATATGTATCCATTTTATGCCAACACAATATTGTTTAGACCACTATAGCTTTGTAATGTAGTTTGAAATCAAGATGCGTAATGGCTCCAGGTTTACTCTTCTTTCTCAAGATTGCTTAGGAGGGACTTGGTGGCACAGTGGTTAAGAATCCGCCTGCCAGGGACTTCCCTGATGGCACAGTGGTTAAGAATCCGCCTGCTAATGCAGGAGACACAGGTTCGAGCCCTGGTCCGGGAAGATCCCACATGCCGCGGAGCAACTAAGCTCGTGCACCACAGCTACTGAGTCTGCGCTCTAGAGCCCGCAAGCCACAACTACTGAGCCCGCATGCCACAACTACTGAAGCCTGTGCGCCTAGAGCCTGTGCTCTGCAACAAGAGAAGCCACCGCAATGAGAAGCCTGCGCACCACAACAAAGAGTAGCCCCTGCTCGCCACAACTAGAGAAAGCCTGCACACAGCAACAAAGACCCAACGCAGCCAAAAATAAATAAATAAATAAATTTATAAAATAAAAAAAAAAACAATGAATCCGCCTGCCAATGCAGGGAACACGAGTTCAATCCCTGGTCCAGGAATATCCAACATGCCGTGGAGCAACTAAGCCCATGCGCTACAACTACTGAGCCTTCTCTCTAGAGACCGTGAGGCACAACTACTGAAGCCCGCATGCCTAGAGCCCATGCTCCACAACAAGAGAAGCCACCGCAATAAGAAGACTGCACACCACAACAAAGAGTAGCCCCTGCTCACCGCAACTAGAGAAAGCCCGCATGCAGCAACAAAGACCCCATGCAGCCAAAAATAAATAAATAAATTTATTTTTTTAAAAAAAAAGATTGCATTGGCTATTTGGGATCTTTTGTGGTTCCAACAAATTTTAAGAGTTTCTTCTATTTCTGTGAAAAATATCGTTGGAATTTTGGTAGGGATTGCACTGAATCTGTAGATAACTTTCGTCAGTATGGACATTTTAACAATATTAATTCTTCCTATCTATGAGCATGGAGTATCTTTCTACTTATTTGTGTTAATAAACTTCTTTCATCAGTGTCATAGTTTTCAGTGCACAGCCCTTTCACCTCCTTGGTTAAACTTATTTGTAGGTATTTTATTCTTTTTGATGCTACTGTAAATGAAACTGTTTACTTAATTTCTCTGATAGTTCGTTATTAGGGTATAGAAATGCAACAGATTTATTGATTTTGTATTCTACAACTTAACTGAATTAGTTCATTTGTTCTAACAGTTTTTCTGGTTCTTTTTTTTTTTTTGGTGGAGCCTTTAGGGTTTTCTATAAATAATAACATGTCATCTATGAATAGTGACAGTATGACTTCTTTCTTTCCAATTTGGATGCCTTTTATTTCTTTTTTTTAATCTAACTGATCTGGCTAAAACTTCCAACACTGTGTTGGATAAACACGGTAAGAGAGGGCACCCTTTGTCTTATTCTAGATATTACAGGAAAAGCTTTCAGCTTTTCACTATTGAGTATGAAGTTAGATGTGAGCTCATCATACATGTCCTTTATTATTTTGAGGTATATTCCCTCCATACCCACTTTTTTTTTAACATTTTATAATAACTTTATCTTTTTCTAACATCTTTATTGGAGTATAATTGCTTTACAATGTTGTGTTAGTTTCTGCTGTATAACAAAGTGAATCAGCTATACGTATACATATAACCTCATATCTCCTCCCTCTTGCGTCTCCCTCCCACCCTCCCTATCCCACCCCTCTAGGTGGTCTCAAAGCATGGAGCTGATCTCCCTGTGCTATGCGGCTGCTTCCCACTAGCTATCTATTTTATTTATTTATTTTAATTTTTATTTTTTTAACATCTTTATTGGAATATAATTGCTTTACAATGTTGTGTTAGTTCCTGCTGTATAGCAAAGTGAATCAGCTATACATATACATATATCCCCATATCCCCTCCCTCTTGTGTCTCCCTCCCACCCTCCCTATCCCACCCCTCTACGTGTTCACAAAGCATCAAGCTGATCTCCCTGTGCTATGCGGCCGCTTCCCACTAGCTATCTATTTTACGTTTGGTAGTGTATATATGTCAGTGTCACTCTCTCACTTCGTCCCAGCTTACCCTTCTCCCTCCCCATGTCCTCAAGTCCATTCTCTATGTCTGAGTCTTTATTCCTGTTCTGCCCCTAGGTTCGTCAGAAGCTTTTTTTTTTTTTTAGATTCCATATATATGTGTTAGCATACGGTATTTGTTTTTCTCTTTCTGACTTACTTCACTCTGTATGACAGACTCTAGGTCCACCCACCTCACTACAAATAACTCAGTTTCGTTTCTTTTTATGGCTGAGTAATATTCCATCCATCTGTCAATGGACACTTAGGTTGCTTCCATGTCCTGGCTATTGTAAACAGTGCTGCAATGAACATTGTGGTACATGTCTCTTGGAATTATGGTTTTCTCAGGGTATATACCCAGTAGTGGGATTGCTGGGTCATATAGTAGTTCTATTTTTAGTTTTTAAAGGAACCTCCATACTGTTCTCCATAGTGGTTGTATCAATTTACATTCCCACCAACAGTGCAAGAGGGTTCCCTTTTCTCCACACCCTCTCCAGCATTTATTGTTTGTAGATTTTTTGATAATGGCTATTCTGACCGGTGTGAGGTGATACCTCATGGTAGTTTTGATTTGCATTTCTCTTATAATTAGTGATGTTGAGCAACCTTTCATGTGTTTGTTGGCAATCTGTATATCTTCTTTGGAGGAATGTCTATTTAGGTCTTCTGCCCATTTTTGGATTGGGTTGTTTGTTTTTTTGATATTGAGCTACATGAGGTGCTTGTATATTTTGGAGAGTAGTCCTTTGTCAGTTGCTTCGGTTGCAAATATTTTCTCCCATTCTGAGGGTTGTCTTTTCGTCTTGTTTATGATTTCCTTTTCTGTGCAAAAGCTTTTCTATACCCACTTTGTTGAGGTTATTACCATAAATTGTTGCTGAATTTTATCAAATGCTTTTTCTGCATTTATTGAGATAATCATATGATTTTTTATCCTTCTTTTTTGTTCATGTGGTGTAGCACATCGATTGATTTGCAAATGTTGAACCATCCTTGCATCCCTGGAGTAAGTTCCACTTGATCATTGTGAATGATCCTTTTAATGTATTGCTGAATTTAGTTTGCTAATATTTTGTTGAAGATTTTTACATCTATGTTCACCAGGAATATTGGCTTATAATTTTCTTTTCTGTGCCCTTGTCTGTTTGGGGTATCAGAGTAAGCTGGCTTTCTAAAGTAAGTTCAGAAGTGTTCCTCCTCTTTTTGGAAGAGTTTGAGACGCACTGGTATTAATTCCTCTTTAAATGTTTGGTAGCAGTCATCAGTGAAGCCATCTGGTCCTGGATTTTAGTTGGGAGGTTTTAAATTACTGATTCAATCTCCCTATTAGTAACTGGCCTGTTCAGATTTTCTATTTCTTCCTGATTCAGTCTTGGAAGGTTGCTTTTAGGAGTTTATCCATTTGTTGGTGCATAATTGTTCACAGTAGTCTCTTATGATCCTTTGTATTCCTGTGGTAGCAGTTGTAAAGACTCATCTTTCATTTCTGATTTTATTTGAGTCTTTTTTTTTTCTTGGTGAATCTAGCTAAAGATTTATCAATTTTGATTATCCTTTCAAAGAATCTGCTCTTAGTTTCTTTGATCTTTTCTAACGTCTTTTTAGTCTCTATTTCATTTGTTTCTGTTCTGATCTATGTTCATAGGTTTCTTGTTTGCTTTGTTTGTTTGTTTGTTTTTGGCCCCACCAAGTGGCTTGCAGGATCTTGGTTCCCCAACCAGGGATCAAACCCAGGCCCTTGGCAGTGATAGCACAGAGTCCCAACAACTGGAACACCAGGGAATTCCCTCTGATCTATGTTATTCCCTTCCTTCTGGTAACTTTGGGCTTCATTTGTTCTTCTTTATCTTTATACCTCAGTTCCTTGAGGTATCAAGTTAAGTTTTTTGAGATTTTTCTTGTTTCTTTAGATAGGCATATATTGCTATGGTCTTCCCTTTCAGAACTGCTTTTACTGCAGTCCATAAGTTTTGGTATGTTGTATTTCCATTTTCATTAGTCTCAAGGTATTTCTTTATTTTGCTTCCATTTCTTTTTTGACCCATTGGTTGTTCAGTAGCATGTTTTTAATCTCCACATATTTGTGAAATTTCCAGTATTCTTGTAATTGATTTCTAGCCATACCACTGTGGTTGGAAAAGATGTTTGACATCATTTCAACCTTCTTATATTTAAGACTTATATAAGTTAAGAATATATGTTCTATCCTGGAGAATGTTCCATATATACCTGAAAAGAATGTGTATGCTGTTGCTTTTGGAAGGAATGTTCTATATACATCTGTTAAGTCAACCTGGTCTAACATGTTCTTTAAGGTCAATGTTTCCTTATTGATTTTCTCCCTGGATGATCTATCCATTGATGTGTGATCAATTTAAGGTCCCCTATTATTATTATATTGCTGTCTGTTTCTCCTTTAGGTCTGTCAATATCTGCTTTATATATGTAGGTGCTCCTCTGCTGGGTGCATAAATATTTATGTTATATCCTCTTGTTGAATTGACCCCTTTATCATTATGTAGTGCCCTCCTGTCCCTTATTATAGCCTTTTTGAAAAGTCTATTTTGTCTGATATAAGTATAGCTACCACAGATTTCTTCTGGTTTTCATTTGCATGGAATATATTTTTCCACCCCTTCACTTTCAGTCTGTGTGTCCTTACACCTGAAGTCAGTCTCTTGTAGGCAGCGTACAGAGGGGTCTTGTTTTTTATTTGTTCATCTACTCTATTTCTTTTGATTGGAGAATTTGGTCCATTTACATTTAAAGTAATTATTGATAGGTATGTACTTAATGCCACTTTGTTCATTATTTTCTAGTGTTTTGTAGTTTCTCTGTTCTTCTCTTGCTTTCTTCCTTTGTGGTTAAATGACCTTCTTTAGTGGTATGCTAATATTCCTTTCTCATTACCTTTTGTGTATCTACTATAGGTTTTGGCTTTATGGTTACCATGAGGCTTACAAATAACAACTTAAATTTACAACAGTCTCTTTTAAGTTGATAACAACTTAAACACATTCCAAAGCTGTACATGTTTACTCTCCCCCTCAACATTTTATGTTCTTGATTTTACATTTTACATATTTTTATCATGTATATCCCTTAAATAATTATTGTAGTTAGTTGTTTTTACTATTTTTGTCTTTTAACCTATGTATTAGCTTTATAAGTGATGAATTCACTACCTATACTACATATTTACATTTATCAGTGAGATTTATACTTTCATGTTTTCCTGTTACTAATTAGTGCCATTTCTTTTCAGCTTAAAGAAATCCCTTTAACATTTCTTTTAAGGCTGATTTAGTGGTGATGAACTCCTTTAGCTTTTGCTTATCTGCAAAATTCTTTTACCTCTTCTTCGATTCTGAATGATAACTTTGCCAGGTTGATAATTCTTGGTTGGAAATTTTTTTCTTTCAGCCCTTTGAATACTTATGCCACTCTCATCTGACCTGCAAAGTTTCCCCTGAAAAATCTGCTTAAGGTCTTTAGGGTGTTCCCTTGTACATAACAATTGTTTTTCTCTTGCTGCTTTTAAGAGTCTCTCCTTGTTTTCAAATTTTGGTATTTTAATTTTAATGTGCCGGTGTGGGGTTTTTGCGGTTCCTCTTATTTGGAACTCTCTGGGGTTCCTGGATCTGGAGAACTGTTTTCACAGTTTAGGGAAGTTTTCCACCATTACTTCTTCAAATATGTTTTCAGACCCTTTCTCTTCTCTTTCTGGAACTCCTTGTAATGTGAATGTTAGCACACTTCATGTTGTCCCATAAATCCCTTAAGCTATCTTCACTTTTTTTTCATTCTTTTTCATTTTTGCTGCTTTGATTTGGTGAGTTCCTGTGCCCTGTCTTTGAGTTCACTGATCTTTTCTTCTGTCTCATGCTGTCTGCTATTAAAATCTCCAATGTATTTTTCAGTTCAGTTATTGTACTCTTTAGCTTGGGGACTTCTGTTTGGAACTTTCTTATATTTTCCATATTTTGTTGAAGTTCTCCGTGTGTTCATCCATTCTTCTCCTGAGTTTGGCTAGCATCTTTATGACCATTACTTTGAACTCTTTATCAGGTAAATTACTTATCTCTGTTTCGTTAAGGATTTTTCCTGAGGTTTAATCTTGTTCTTTCTTGTTTCACACATATTCCTCTGTTTCTTCGTTTTACTTGATTATCTATGTTGGTTTCTCTGCATTACATGAAACAGTCACCTCTCCAGTCTTGAAGGGCTGGTCTTGTGTAGATGAACCTTACTGTTCAACCCTGCCCTAGTTCTTGGTTGTCTCTCAAACCCTTATGATTATCCAAGCTGCCAATTTTATTTTTTATAGCTCCCAGTAGTTGAAGTTGTGCCAGGACCAAATATTCTTTTTAATTTAAAATTTTCCCTATTTTTGAATCTTTTTTTTCATTTCATTGCATTTCAGGGAGAGCAGTTATGAAAACATACTTAACTGTCACTTCCCCCAGAAACTGCCACCCATTTGACTTATTATGCTGCATGGACTGTGAATGCTGACACATGTTAATTCTAATGTTCTTGCAACTCCTCACAAACAGTACATTAGCACTAACAACACCAGAGAGTAAATCTGGGGAAAAGAGTCGTATGCTCCAACTGCATCTGACAATAATAGCTGTGCCAACATGGGTAATCATTCAAACATTCTGGGTGTATTTCCCTATAAGAGGGTTGACCTAGATAATCTATAAGGTCACTTTTGGTCCCAGCATTCTATTAATATGATTTTAGGTCACTTTGGTTTCTAACATTGTACTACCATGATTTTATTATAACAATATTCTACAAGTAAGATAATTTTATTGTTTAGGTTACTTTTTAATTTTCTGATAGTTAAATGTCACCCTCTAGTGGAAATTTTGTTTTAAAAAGTGTTTTAGAACACAGAAGGTTGCTATTTATTTATGACTGTTTTTTTTCTATCAGTCTCAACTATAAAAATCTGCTCAACACGTAAAACGGTAAAATTATTTTAGAAGGCAGTTTGGTACTATCAATCAGAATTTACATGTAAATCTCCTTTAACCTGGCAATTCCATTAGAGATATAGTTCTAAAAATATACTTACCCAAGTAGGTCTAGAACATCTGAGGGTTTCCCAATAAATAATAAAAATCATAAAACTGGAAAGGTGCAGAGAGAAAGGGAGTGTTCTTAACATAGCCTGGGACAGCATGCTCTTTTTGTAGCAAATTAGGTAAAACCAAGCAGTTGAAAAGCACCTACATACTTTGAAATGTATATAATGACAACTTATGTCCCTTTAGAGATTCAGCAATTACTGTGTTCTATGTCTTTCAAAGAATATAAATTGTTCCTCTCCTTATATATTTTTTTCCTGCATCCCCTAAAGCATGTGGGGCAGAAACTGCTGGTAGTCCCCAATATATGTACTTCTTTCTTGCTCCGATTTTTTCACTGGCTACATGGCCATGCATAATGAAGGCTAAATTTCCAGCCTCCCTTGCACTAATTTATTGGCCATTAGAATGTAGGTGAAAATGATGGGTGTTACAACTTCTGAGAAGTGTCCTTCAATGGAAAAGGTGAGCCCTGGTTTGCCCAGCCCTTTCCCGATGTCTGAAATGCTAAAGTGATAACTGCACTATGATTTGGAAGTCACACGGGTGATGGCAGAGCCTGATGATCATGAAACCACCATTCTAGCCCTTGAAAACATATCCTGCAATTTCATTTAAGCAATAGAGAAATAAACTAGTACTTTGAACCTTCCTTATTTTTAAGTTTTCTGTTATGTGCAGCTCAACTAATTCTAATTCATTCAACATGTGAGCTAACAGTGTAACTTTAGGCCAATACTAAATGGTTACAAAATTTTCAATCATGCTTTGGTGGTATGAGGATCAGAATATTAGCTTAAAAGGTGAGGTCTGGGCTGGTGCCACTACTGCCTGGTAGGAGGTAGGGAGCATAGCCACTACAGCAGGGGTAGCGGGTCCTGTATGGCAGGGCCCACATGGCTCTGGTCCTATGTGGCTTCATGGTGGCCACCCAGGACCATCAAGCTAAGCTACTGCGGGACCTGCAGGGGCCCAGTGCCAGTTCATGCTGGGAATGCCTCTGGTCAGGTAATAGCCATTCTTAAGAAGCACGTTGCATTATAAAAAAATGCCCCCAAACTGAAACCTCATCCTTGATCTAACTCATGATGTGATCAAATTATCACTTGATGCTTTTCTTCAGAGGCTTAAGATGACCACAGTACGGAACTTCAACAAAATGAAATTAAAATATTCCAGTCTATTTTATCTCTCAGGCCAAAGCCCCACTAATGAGCACACTAATCAATCTGGCTACAACCTATCCTGGAATGTATAGCTCCACTGAGCAGCTCGTTCACCTCAGCTTCAGAGGATGGTCTTTCTTTTTTCTGTTGGACTTGTGGATATCCTCCCAAGGATAAGCCTAATTTTGCTAGCAGTCTAACTTCTCTCCAGATAAGTCAGGAAGTGACTATAAAAAAGGTGAATGCCAACAGCAGAAAAAGCCTGTAGGACCCCAAGGCTACTAGGATGACCCTGAGCAGTTTCCTGGACAATGTATACACTGATAGTGCAGATGTTCTCAGACATGGAACTAGACCTCAGACCTCTGACTCTGCCAACCCGACACAGATTATAGGCCTGGCCATTAATGGAGGCCAGAATGCAGGTAAGCATTTGGTATCTCACCACTCTGAGCTTAGGATTACATTAGCCATAAAGAAAGAAAAGGCAGTTGTCCAACTATACATCCTTATGCAATGAGACAACATCCAGGAATTTCTGGGCCACACAAAGGAGAAGTCTGGAGTTCTGGCATGGGTTTTTCATCCTAAACAAGATCAACCCATTTGGGTCCATATTCTGTTTTAGTCTTCAGCAGATGATGTTTGAGGTCATACAGAACTACAATATCATCTTGGTGACTCTGCATGGCTCTGAGGCCTGGTGCCAACCTGGGATCAGTTTACCTTCCCTAGGGACACTCATCACCCAGGTCCATGACATCCTACTCAACCGGCTTTGGCAATGCCACACTGTGGATGTTCTTGGTCACTTTGACAGACTAAACGGGGATACTCTGAGGTGGGAGCAAGCTGGAAACTCTGCCATCAGATGAGAGGCCTAGATATCCCTCAGTCAGTTCTCAGCCTGCCGGGGTCTGTGGTGACAACCACGGACATAGACTGCAAAGAGTTCTCAAGAAGCAAAACCTCTAGCCCAGATACCTGGACCCAGTTACTCTTGACTAGTTGGGGACAGTTTCTGATATGTGACATCAACTCCTGTTGCATACAAAAAGGGACAACTTGAGGCTGTTTCTGTGGCTGAGGATAAGCATGAGGAACCCAGGCACATGACTGTGAATGCAAGCAAGCAGCAGATCCATATGACTTGGTTGTGACAACTGGTCTACATCCACTTTAGTTATCTGACGAACTGAGGCCAAGGCAGCGTGCCTGCCCTTCCCTGTTCCTCTCCTCTACACATACTCCCTGTAGGCCCAAACTCATAAAACCAACGGGTTGAAATTGCCTTCTGCTATCAAAGCACGTGCCCAGGATTGATCATTTCTCAAAATTATGCCTGGATCCCATTCTTCTTGGAGCCAGACTTTGAAGATGTCTGAGTCTTGTTCTGCCCTATCCTGGCCAGGGGCTGCACGTTAATATTCTGTCTGCTTTCTGATTTTATGTGAAAATCCTACCAAGAGTATCTTCCTCCTATGTTGTGTCTCAGCAATCCTGTATAACTTGCTGGCATAACCGTGAACCACCTTGAAGTCTAACCCTCCAGCCCTGAGCAGTCTTCAGACTGTAGTGATCCCACATGGCCACAACTATAGGAGAGGCCCTGAGCATGAACACCAACTGTGCTGCTCCCAAATACCTGACCCACAGAAAATGGTGAGATAATAAATGTGTTTTGTTGGTTTAAGCTGTTAAATTTGGGAGAAAATGTTAAGCAGCAATAGATAACTAACAGATGATAGATAGATAACTAATTATAGATATATAACTAATAATAGATAACTAATTGATGACTGAGATATCAGCTGATGACTGAGGGCATCCAAGACTGTTCCCATGACCTCGGGGCTTGCACTGGAAGCCCAGGAACATCTTACTAACTGCCCTCCAATAAAGCACTATGCTCTCAGCAACAATCCTACTGCACACAGTTGCTGGGGTATTCATACTTAAAATTTATTTTTAATGGTACCACTTTGCACAAATGTGCTACGAGGGGGCCCTAGCTCAAGAACGTCTCCTCAACTCAGCCACTGCTGAAGACTGGGGTGTGGGAGTTTTTATTTCATAGCAGCAGAATCTGTGTTATCTACCACATGTATTCTTAATTTACCTGGATTTCCAGAAGCTGAAATTCAAGTTGAAACGTAATCATGTGGCAATTTCCTGATAATCTGTGTCTCTGCAGAACTTTCTTTATACCTGTAAATCATAAAAATAAATATTTTTGTTTGAAAATAACAATTTCCTTTAAATATCTATTATTTAATTTTGTGTGGATACTTATAATATACGTGGGTATATGTGTGAGAGTGTATTTGCATTGAAAATACCTGGAAGAATGTGCACCAAATTGATCGCCTTTGCAAAATAAGATTAAAGACAACTTGTACTTTCTAGTTATCGATTATACCAAAGATTAAGGTAAGAAACAGAAACATGCTAGTATGACCCTAGACAAACTTGAATCATGATAACTGTTAGGTATTTTTCATTTTTTCAACATTATCTAGACCTAGTTAGACAATAAATTAAATCCATGTATTTACCTCAGTTAACTCTCAAAACTTTACTAAAATGACAGCAAAAGTATTTTTTTAGGTATAACATGAATACACTCAAATGCATAAAATGCCCTATTCTTAAGTATACATCATAATATATATATATGTACGTATATATATACATATATATATGTATATATTTACAAGCGTTTCCCATGTAACCACCACTAAGATCAAGATACAGAAAGTTTAAAGTACCCCATAACGTTCCCTCATGCCCTTTCCAGGCTATACACTATGTTCCCCTCAAGAGATAACCATTATTCTGACTTTATTACCATCTACTTTTGCTAATGAAGGTATTTTTAAATGAGCACAATTCTCTTTTTTAAATTTTTATTTAGTTTTTTAAAAAAGAAATTGGTAGAGCTTCTTTTTTTCTTCTAATTTTATTTATTTTTGGCTGCATTGGGTCTTTGTTGCTGCGCATGGGCTTTCTCCAGTTGTGGTGAGTGGGGGCTACTCTTCGTTGCAGTGCGAGGGCTTCTCATTGTGGTGGCTTCTCTTGTTGCGGTTCATGGGCTCTAGGCATGCAGGCTCAGTAGTTGTGGCATGTGAGTGCTAGAACGCGCGGGCTTCAGTAGTTGCAGCACATGGGCTCAGTAGTTGAGGCATGCGGGCTCTAGGCGAGTGGGCTTCAGTAGTTGTGGCACGCAGGCTCAGTAGTTGTGGCTCGTGGGCTCTAGAGCACAGGCTCAGTAGTTGTGGCACATGGACTTAGCTGCTCCGCGGCATGTGGGATCTTCCGGGACCAGGGCTCGAACCCATGTTCCATGCACTGGCAAGCAGATTCTTAACCAATGCGCCACTAGGGAAGTCCCCACAATTCTCTTTTTTAAAAAACTGAAGTATAGTTGCTGTACAATACACATACATTACACATGGACAATATAGTGATTCACAATTTTTAAAGGTTATAGTCCATTTCCAGTTATTATAAAATATTGGCTATATTCCCCATGTTGTATAATATATCCTCGTAGCTTGTTTTATATCTAAGTCTGTACCTCTTAATCTACCCCTATATTGCCCCTTCCCCCAGAAGGGCACAATTTTACAAGGATAAAGAGAAAAAGATGAGAGTAACCTAATTTTAGAAGCTGAAAAGCAGATAGGTAAGCTAGATATTACATAAAAAAGTGGAACTAACCTGGCAGATCCAGGAAAATTAAAACCTAAGCCAGCAATGGGGAAAGCTCAGAATCAAGCCCATTCAAAGGCATTCTGAATGGGCACCACCAAGTACCTCTACAGATGGGGTAAACCTGGGGCTCAAAAAGAAAGAGTGAGACTTTTGTACAGTAAAATCTCACTCTCCATATTCTCTGTATTCCATCTATTCCTTTCAAGTACCTGAAGTGTCTAAATTTCATTTCTACATGTAATTCAAAGTTTCACTGAGGTAAGCTGCCCACCACCTTCTGAGGGTCACTCTTCCTCTCCCTGGTCATGAGGGTTATTTTGGTGGAAAAATCAGGAAGCATTTCCTAAAGTGATTCCTTCTTCTAAACCAAGTTCCCAACATCCAATCGCACAGCTGAATTAGCTTCCCCTTACTTGTTAGTGCATCACAGATCCTTGGTAATAAAACGTAAGTCATTGGGACCAGAAACCCTCCTCTGCCAAATGGTCCAGTTCTTGAAATATTTATCTTGGCCACAAGGCCATGCTCATTAGTAGCAGAGCACCACAGATGACACAGCTCTCATGTCAGTAGTGAACAACAGCTAAGATTTACAAATTAATGCTGCTACTGTTCTTAAAGTCGCTAATGGCTGTTACTTGACTATTAAGTTACATAATGACAGACTGTGTCTTCTTTAATATCTACCTCAGGCAGCTTTTAAGAGTATTACACACACTGTGATATTGAATAGACACTTGACAAAACAAGTTTACCACAACCACACATTCAAATCATTATCTCGCAGAATTTTAATTCAGCGATAAGGCAACCAATTTCCTATGTATAATAAGGTAAACTTCAGTACCACTTCTAGATTAAAATGAATGCTTACTCTGGAAATTCCCTGGATGCGTAATGGTTAAGACTCAGCATTTACACTGCCGTGGGCCCAGGTTCAATCCCTGGTCAGGAAACTAAGATGCCACACAGTGCAGCCAAAAAAAAAAGAAAGAAAGAAACTAATGCTTACTCTTTTCTGTCATCTCAGTGCTCGTTAGGTCCTCTGTTTTCTTGGAGTAATGTCTTATATTGATGCCAGTAAGCGTACTTAGAAACTGAAGTTCTGATTCTAAATGTCCAAGATGACTTCTCAGATCTTTTGACAATTCCCATCCTTCAGAATCTGCTTGGTATATTTCTCGAAATGATTTTCTAAAAAGCAAATACCACAAATAATTACTTCAATTAAGAAACGACTAATAAGTGTTTCAACTAGTATCTATAAATTTCTTCAAACCATTCCCATTTTATCCTTCTTACTCTCTTCCCATTAAAACTAGTAAGATTTTTCTTAAAGCCAGTAAGATTTTTCTTAAAACCAATGTGGCTACTAACACTGCAATCATTAATCTCAATATAAAACAAACCTAACCAAGTTATAATACCATTTTCCTACATATTAGAAACAGCTATAAAATAAATTATAACAGGAGTACTTTGTAAAATTAAAATGTCTGTTTAGGCTGGAATATTTAAAGTGTTCCAACCTAAATGTCTGATATCCCAAGACGCCTCAAACTATTTTAAAAGATATGATGAACCAAAGACAAAATAAATCATCCAGCTTCAACTTCTAAAACAAGTGAAGTATCACAAAGCATTTTATACTCAGAAAGAGATTCTTGCGAAACTGAAGAGTATAGAGGTAAAAATTCCAAACAAATAACAAATAGCATAATCTCTAAACAACACTGTAATCAGATATTCTGCACTGAAAACATAGCTCTGTTTTCCTTGAAAAAAGTAAAATTTCAGCAAATAATCGCATTAAATGATATTTTATTTTTTGTAATCCTTTATTGCCATCATGCTATCAGCTACATTCTACCCTGCTGACTTCCACTATCTTAAACATGCTTTCCTTTCCTTCTGGGGCATGATTATCCTGATTCTCATTTTACATCTTGGGTCTTCCACTGTCCCTGCTTTTTGTCTCCCGTGTTAGAAGAAAACCCTAACACTCTTGCCTCTGCTCTTCTGAATATGCATTCTCTCATTCCAGAAGAATCTGATGATTAATCTCAGCTCTTTTATGCCAGTAACTCCTAAAACACACCTTTAATCATCTCTTCTTCCTGCAAGGTAGATTTAACTTGATAAAGCATCAAATGTTTTCTTCTTCAAATTAGTTTTTCCTTCAAATTTCCCTACTCTTGTTAATGACAAAATCTGTCCCCTGCTATAGCAGGTTCCATTTCTTGAGGGTCACCCTTGCTCTATTACTCCTCTCACATCTGGATCTGAGGTCATCTTTTCTGCTCCCCCACATAGCTATCCCTCCTTTTCTAATTCCACTACATTAGCCTATGTTCTTATGACCATATACCATGTCTATAAAGAATAACCTAACTGTATCTTCACACTCATATTTCAAAACTTGTATAAAGCCTGTAGAAATTTTTTAAACTTTGTTTTAATGCGAATTTAAAATATCACTATAAGTATATTCTATGTCATCTGAGAGACTACAACATGCTCTTTTGTATTTGCTTTTTGAAAATTAAATAGATAAAGCTAATGAACAAAAGAACAGAGTTAATCTTTATATAAATGAGCTCCTTCCAAGTGAATACTAAACAATGACACAGCAAACTACGGATGAAAATTTCAAGGTATTTCCAACAGAGCAAACTGATAAGAGAACTAAGTAATCACATTAAAGGACAGATATGCAGAACTCAAGAAAGAACTTGTGGCTGAGAAATGGAAAAATGGGGAGTTATTGTTTACTGGGTACAAAGTTTCTCTGTGGGACAATGAAATCATTTTAGAGATAGATAATGGTGTGATGGTTGCACAACAATGTGAACTAAACTATATACTTTAAAAGGGTTAAAATGGTAAGTTTTATGTTATGTATATATTACCACAAAATAAAAAGATAACCTGCATATTCTCATTCATAGCAGTAATTTACTTTGAGCAAAACATCACTGGTCCATTACAATTAATGATGCTATTCTGAATGAATTGGGGATATGGGTTTTATGGTTTTGTAGTTTTATTTATTATTTGCAAATTTGTCTTAGTAGCATATTTTTTTTTGCCCAAAATTAGATGTTCACAAGAAGATTTTTTTCTTTAAAAGCAAATCTACACAAGACTTGAGTTTAAAACTCAATGATCTAGGATTCTATGAAGATGGCAGAGTAGGAAGCACCAGGAACCTATCTCCCCAACTAGGAAGCAATTGCAGTGGTGGAATCTGTCTGATATAACTTTTTTGGAACTCTGGAGACTGCTGAAGGCTTGCAACTTCATGGAGAAGGCTTAAACGTACGTTACAGTAAATCGAGGGCAATTTCAGCTCTTAGCACAGTAGTAGCTACCCACGCCCCCTCCAACAACATGGCAAGCAGCTGTGCACATGTTCTTGGAGCCACCTGCACACAGCTTAGGGGAGCAAGAGTGGGCAAAAAAGACTCTGTCCCCCAAGTATTGAGTATCTGTGCTCCAGTTGCTAATTGCGGCTGCTGATCACAGAGAAGCAGACAAAGAGGAGGGGAGTCACTGCTGCAAGCCCCTACCCTCTGGCTGAGGTAGCGTTAAGAATATTTAAAGAGTTGTTGCTTTTTGTTTCCCACCATCATTTTTGTCTTTTCTTTTTCAGGAGTCAGACATTAAAGACTAGGACATGAAAAATCAAACTAAATATATGGGGAAAATTAGAAAATGATTGCACATACCCAAGTAAAAGCTCAGAAAAGACATAATTAGACATTAAGTTTACACTTCAGGCTGATCCTCAGCACACAGACAGCCTACAACAACAACAACAACAACAAAACAACCTAAAACAATAACAAAAAAGTGCAAACACTGGGGAAGAGGGGAGAGAATCTGATTTCCAGAGTTACCACATTATTAAATTAAAATGTCCAGTGTTCAACAAAATATCACAAGGCATACAAAAAACAGAAAAGCATGGCCCATTCAAAGAAAAAAAATATTCAAAAGAATCTGTCCCTGAAAAAGACTTAATGGCAGATATATCAGACAAAGACTTTAAAACAGAAGTCTTAAAGATGCTCAAAGAAATAAAGGAAGATGTGGAGAAAGTTAAGAAGACGATTTGTGAACAAAATGGAAACATCAGTATAAAGACAGAAAACCAAAAAGAAATTCTGGACCTGAAAAGTACAATAACTAAAATGAAAAATTCACCAGAGGAATTCAAAGGCAGATTTGAGCAGACAGAATAATGAATCAGTGAACTTGAAGATAAGACACTGGAAACGGAGACTGAGGAACAGAAGGAAAAAACACTGAAGAAAAGCAAACAGAGCCTAAGGGACGAGTGGGACACAACCACAAGGACCAGCATATGCATTGTGGGAGTACCAGTAGGAAAAGCAAGAGGAAAAGGGGAAGAAAGACTATTTGAAGAAATAATGGTAAAGGGCTTCTCTGGGGGGGTGCAGTGGTTAAGAATCCACCTGGCAATGCAGGGGACACAGGTTCAAGCCCTGGTCCGGGAGGATCCTACATGCTGCGGAGCAACTAAGCCCATGTGCCACAACTACTGAGCCTGCACTCTACAGCCTGAGAGCCACAAATACTGAGCCCGCATGGCACAACTACTGAAGCCTGCGCACCTAGAGCCTGTGCTCCGCAACAAGAGAAGCCACTGCAATAAGAAGCCCATGCACTGCAACAAAGAGTAGCTCCCGCTCGCCACAACTAGAGAAAGCCTGCATGCAGCAACGAAGACTCAATGCAGCCAAAAATTTAAAAAAAAAAAAAAAAAAAAAAAGAAATAATGGTAAAAAGTGTCCCAAACTTGATGAGAGACATGAAGGCTAACATTCAAAAAGCTCAACTAATTCTAAATAAGATGAACTCAAAGAGGGTCAAAAAGAGACATAATCAAATTTTCAAAAACCAAGGGTAAAGAGAGATTTTGAAAGCAGCAAGAGAAAAGCAAATCATCACATATAATGGATCCTCAATAATATAACAGCAAATTTCTCATCAGAAGTTTTGGAGGCCAGAAAACAGCGGGCCAATACATTCAAAGTGCTAAACGAAGAAAACCATCAACCAACAATCCTTCTGGCAAAATTTTCTTTCAAAAGTGAGGAAGTGGGACTTCCCTGGTGGTCCAACAGCTAAGACTCCAAGCTCCCAATGCAGGGGGCCTGGGTTTGATTCCTGGTCAGGGAACTAGATCCCACATGCTGCAAATAAGAGTTCACATGCTGCAACTAAAGATCCTGTGTTCTGCAACTAAGACCCGGTGCAGCCAAATAAATAAATATTTTAAAAAAAAAAAGTGAGGAAGAAATCAACACATTTTCAAATAAACAAAAGCTGAGGAAGTTTGTTACCACTAGACATGACCTCCAAGAAATGCTCAAGGCAGTCCTGTAAAGTAAAATAAAAGTACACTAGACAGTAACATGAAGCCATGTGGAGAAATAAAGATCTCAATAAAATTAGTATATGGGCATATAAAATCTACTAGTATGGTAACAATGGCTTATAACTGAACTTCTTTTCCTACATGATTTAACATTTTAAAAAATTATTAGTCTAAAGGTACTATGAGTATAACTTTCATCTGTAACTCCATGTTTTCTACAAAATTTAAGAGATGAATGCATTTAAAAGAATTATTAGTTTATGTTCAGGGGTACAAAAGTATTAAGATGTAATTCTGTGACATAAAAAAACAAAAACAGCGGGGATGGAGCTGTAAGCAGGCAGAATTTTTGTATGTTATTGAAATGAGGTGTGTATAAATTCAAATTAAGAGTGTTGTAACTTTAGCATTTTATTTATAATCCCTCTGATAACCACAAAGAAAATAGCTAAAGAATATATATCAAAGCAAATGAGAAAGAAATTTAAGCACTTCTCAAAAGACAGAAATGCAGGAAATGAGGGACAAAAGAGCTTAAGGGAACACACACAAAAAAAACAAAGAGCAAAATGACAGAAATAAATCTCTCCTTATAAGTACTTATTTAAATGTAAAGGGGTTAAATCCTCCAAACAAAAGGCTGAGTTTGGAAGAACTGATAAAACCACAGGCTTTAACCATATGCTGTCTATAAGAGAATCACTTTAGATACAAAGGCTAAAAGTGAAAGGATGGAAAAAGATACTCCATGCAAAAAGGAACCGAAAGAGAGCAGGACTGGGGATACTAATAACAAACAAAATAGAGTTTAAGTCAAAAGAGGTTATAAGAGACAAAGAAAAAAATATATATATTAATGAAAGGTTCAATACAGCAAGACATAAAAATTATAAACATTTACAAACCTAATGACAGATATCAAAATACAGTTTTCCTTCAGTATCTGTAGGGTATTGGTTCCTTGACTCACCACAAATACCAAAATCCATGGATGCAGAACCTGTGGATATGAAACCTGCAGATACAGAGCTGACTATATTTCAAAGCAAAAACTGAGACAGTTGAAGGGAGAAATAGTTCTACGTTCAAAGTGGCTACATAAGAGGATGATGAATTCACCCTCCTCCCATAGTCACACCAAATCTACACGTACATATGAAACAATTTTCTCTGAAAGAAACCCAAAAACTAGCTGAGCAGCTCCTACACATCAGGAAATGAGAAAAAGCCTATGTTGAAATGGATAGTAGAGGCTGAGACACAATCCACATAAAAGCCACCTGTTGCACGGCAACCCACAATCAAGAGGGACTAACAACCCCGACCTGCTCCCTGAGGAGTGAAAGGTGTGAACAGCACAGCTGGCACCCCAAATTTTAAGACCAGCACCTGAGAGGCCCTAAAATAAGCCCCTAAAATATCTAGCTTTGAAAGCCAACAAGCCTTGGATCCATGAGATTCACAAGGCTAAAGGGCACCAGTCTCCAACCTTTTTGGCACCAGGGACCAGTTTCATGGAAGACAATTTTTTCACAGACCAGGGCGGAGGGCAGGGATGGTTTCGGGAGGATTCAAGCACATTACATTTATTGTGCACTTTATTTCTATTATTATTACATTGTAATATGTAATGAAATAATTATACAACTTACCATAATGCTCATAGGAGGCAGAGCCCAGGCGGTAATGTGACCTGTGGGGAGCAGCTGTAAATACAGATGAAGCTTCACTCACTCTGCCGCCACTCACCTCCTGCTGTGCAGCCCGGTTCCTAACAGGCCACAGACCGGTAGTGGTCCGTGGCCCAGGGGTTGGGGACCCCCACTATAGGGAACCGAGAAACAGTTCTTAAAGGGCTCATGCATGCAGACTCACCTACCCCGGAACCCAGCACAGAGGCAGCCAACAAAAAAGCAACCAGTGTTTCTGTTTAAGAGGCCTACTTCCTTACCTTAAAGCTTTGGCCTGAAGACTTCTAATTTAACATCATACAAGAGCCTACTTAAATACCTCCAAAGAAAGAGGCCAGAGCATCATCTTTGTACTCTCTCTGTCTTACTCCATATCACCAGTATCTCCTGGAAAGGAGTTTGTGCACTCTCTGGAACCCTGATTTTTGTGGCTGCTGCCCAGTTGGACACCTCTTATTCACTGGGCTCTGGCAGTCAACAGAACTTACAGCAGAACTTATTGTGGGTCCTGTAGCACTGTAACAAAAGGAGAAATAGTTCTTAAATGACTAATGGCCCCAGGGCACAGTGGAGATATAGCAGACTAAAATGCAGGCCTAATCTTACTGTGAAAGAGACAAATAAGCTTGTCTTCAGAACTGGAGCCTGAGTGGCAGGCTTATCATTAAACACACATTCAGGGCCCAATTACAATCCTCTGCAGAGACTGAGGAGGCCAGAGGATGCTACCCTTCATGCTTTCCATCTGACCAGGCCCCAAGTCATCAGTGTCTCCAAGACAGGGGCTTGTGCACCCCAACTGTTGTGAATGCTGTCCAGAGGACACATCCCTTTATAGCCTGGCTCTGGTGTCCAGCAGGGCTTATGTTCACGATTTCGAAAGAAAAGTAACGGAGAAACACTTCTTACCTGGCTAGTACCAGGGCTCAGGGCAGAGGGAGCAGTCTTCCCTCGAAGTATATTTGTGTACTTTAAAAGCTCCTCCCTGGGGGCTTCCCTGGTGGCGCAGTGGTTGAGAGTCCGCCTGCCGATGCAGGGGACATGGGTTCGTGCCCCGGTCCAGGAAGATCCCGCATACCACGGAGCGGCTGGGCCCGTGAGCCATGGCCGCTGAGCATTCACGTCCGGAGCCTGTGCTCCGCAACGGGAGAGGCCACAACAGTGAGAGGCCCGTGTACCGCCAAAAAAAAAAAAGCTCCTCTCTGAGCTTCTTCTTGCCAATCAGCCTGAATCTACCTGCTGACTGAGAACCTCCCCTTTGCGACACTGACAAGTCTTGAGGTACCCTCAACTACTGGGAGCAGCTAAGAATAAATAGGCTGCTTGGACAACACCAAGGTTTGAGAGAAAACCAAGACAGAGCTGAACAATAAAGTTCATCTACTACACGAGGTCACTCTTCCAAGACTGCAAGAGAGGGCTCTTTTATCTAATACATAGAAACCAACACAGAGAGTCAAGAAAATGAAGAAACACAGGAATATGTTCCAAATGAAAGGACAAGATAAAGCCTCAAGAAAATACCTTAATCAAATGGAGGTAAGTGATTTACCTTATAAGCAGTTCAAAATAATGATCATAAAGATGCTCACAGAGCTCAGGAGAACAATGGATAAACAAAATGAGAATTTCAACAAAGAGAGAGAAACTATAAGAAAATACTAAGTAGGGGTCATAGACCTGAAGACTACAATAACTGAACTGAAAAATTCAATAGAGGGGTTCAACATCAGACTAGATGAAGCAGTAAAAAGGATCAGTGAACTTGAAATTATGGCAATGTAAGTTATCCAATCAGAACAGCAAAAAGGAAAAAGAAAGAAAAAGAAAAAAAGCTAAAATAGCTTAAAAGACTTATGGGGCAACAACAAATGGACAAGCTTTCAAATTATAGGGGTCCTTGAAGGAGAGGAGAGAAAGGGGCAGAAAACTTATTTGAAGAAATAATTGCAGGAAACTTTCCTAACCTGGGAGAAGAAACAGACATCAGATCTAGGAAGCACAGAGAGTACCAAATAAGAGGAACCTAAAGAGACCCACATCAGACACATTAGAATTAAAATATCAAAAGTTAAAGACAAGGAGAGATTCTTAAAAGCAGCAAGGGAAAAACAACTTGTTATGTACCAGGGAACCCCAAAAGACTATCAGAGTTTTCAGCAGAAACTCTGCAGGCCAGAAGGAAGTGGCATGATATATCCAAAGGCTGACAGACAAAAGCTGCCAACCAATAATACCCTACTGGCAGAGTGGTCCTTCAGAATTAAAGCAGAGATAGTTTTCCAGACAACCAAAAGCGAAAGGAGTTCATCACCACCAGATAGGCCTTACAAGAAATGTTAAAAGAACCTCTCTGACAAAAAAGGTCAATAAGTAGAAGCAGGAAACAAGAAAGTATAGTTCTCACTGGTAAAGGTGAATATATAGAAGAATTCAGAATAATCTAATGGTGCAATGGTGGTAGGTTAATCACCTAAAAGCTAATATGAAGGTTGAAAAACAAAAGTAGTAAAAATAATGATAAATACAACAATTTGTTATGGTATACACAATATAAGAAGACCTAAATTGTGACATCAAAAACATAAAACATTGGGGGAGGGAGTAAAAATGCAGAGATTTAGAATGTGTTAGAACTTAAGTTATTGTCAACTTAAAACAGACAGTTATAAACATGTTTTATGTAACCCTCATGGTACCCACAGAGCAAAAAGCTACAGTAGACACAAAAAAGATAAAAAGGAATCTAAGCATATCACTATAGAAAATCACCAAATCACAAAAGGAGAGAGCTAGAGGTGAAGAAAGGAGCAATGGAATTACAAAACTTCCAGAAAATAAAATGGCAATAAGCACACACCTATCATAAATTACTTTAAATACAAATGGACTAAATTCTTCAGTCAAAAAGCACAGAGTGGCTGACTAGATTTAAAAACCAACAAAAGACCCATCATGCTGCTTACAAGATACTCACTTCAGATGTAAGGACATACACACTTAAAGTGAAGGGATGGAAAAAGATATTCCATCCAAATGGAAACTAAAAGAAAGCTAAAGTAGCATATTTATATCAGAAAAAAAAAGGCTTTAAGACAAAGTTGTAATAAGAGACAAAGGTGGTCATTATATAATGATAAAGGAGTTAATCCAACAAGAGGACACAGTGGTAAATATTTATGCACCCAATATAGGAGCACCTAAATATATAAAACAATATTAACAGACCTTAAAGAGAGAAATAGACAGCAATACAATAGTAGGGGATTTTAGCACACCACTTACATCAACATGTAGATCATCCAGAGAGAAAATCAATAAAGAAACATTGGTCTTAAATGACACATTTAGACCTTAAGAACTTAACAGACATATACAGAATATTCCACTCAAAAGAAAGACTACAGATTCTTCCCAAGCACACAAGGAACATTCTCCAGGATAAGCCATATGTCAAGCCACAAAACGAGTCTTAATAAATTTAAGAAGACTGAAATTATATCAAGCATCTTTTCCAACCACAATGATATTATACTAGAAATAAATTACAAGAAAACTAGAAAATTCACAAATATATGGAGATTAAACAACATCCTACTGAATGACAGAATGAGTCAAAAGAAAAATCAAAAGAGAAGTAAAAAAGTACCATGAGACAAATGAAAACAGAAATAAAACACACCAAACTGTGGGCTGTAGCAAAAGTC
Source organism: Monodon monoceros (assembly GCF_005190385.1). Classification (NCBI taxonomy): domain Eukaryota; kingdom Metazoa; phylum Chordata; class Mammalia; order Artiodactyla; family Monodontidae; genus Monodon; species Monodon monoceros. Next base: position 23,993,224 of record NW_021703782.1, on the reverse strand, counting down.
ATTCTCAGAGGGAAGTTCATAGCAATAAAAAGCAGTAACAAACCATCTCAAATAAAAAACAAATGAAGCCCAAAGTTAGTAGAGGGAAATATCAAAGATCAGAGAAGGAAAAGAATGAAATACAGCCTAAAAAGGTGATAGAAAAGATCAAGGAACCCAAGAGCTGGTTAGTCAAAAAGTAAACAAAATAGACCAAACTTTAGTTAGAATAATCAAAGAGAGAGAGAGAGAGAAGACACAAATAAAATCAAAATGAAAGAAGAGACATTACAACTGACACCACAGAAACACAAACGAAACCACTCACGTCGTAACAAAGTATGAAAAATTATATGCCAACAAACTGGACAATCCAGATAAAACAGAAAAACTTCTAGAAACATAGAATAAGACTGAATCATGAAGAAACAGAAAAACTGAGCAGACAATTAATAATAAGGAAATTGAATTAGTGTTTAAAATCCTACCTACAAATAAAAGTCCAGGACCAGATGGCTTCACTAGTGAATTCTACCAAATATTTAAAGAAGAAGCAAACCAATCCTTCTCAAACTCTTCCAAAAAACAGGAGAGGGAAAACTTACAAAATCATTTTATGAGGCCTTTACCCTGATACCAAACTCAGACATGAACACTACAAGAAAAGAAAATTATAAGGCCAATATCCCTGATGAACATAAACATAAGTCCTCAACAAACCATTAACAAAGCTAATTCAGCAATATGTTAAGCAACACACACCAGGAACAACTGGGATTTAGTCCAGGAATGCAAGAATGGTTCAAATCTGCAAATCAGTCTGATACACCCCATTAACAGAATGAAGGATAAAACCCATGTGATCATCTCAATAGATGCAGAAAAATGTCTGACAAAATTCAACATCCATTTATGATCAAAATTCTTAACAAAGTGGGTATAGAGGAAATTTACCTCAAAATAATAAAGGCCACATGACAAGTCCACAGCTAACATCATACCGAACAGTGAAAAGCAGAAAGTTTTTCCTCTGAGTTCAGGAACAAGACAAAGAATGCTCACTTTCACCACACTTATTCAACATAGTAATGGAGTCCTAGCCAGAGCAGTTAGACAAGAAAAAGAAATAAAAGGCACTCAAATCAGAAAGGAAGAAGTAACACTGTAAGTATTTGCAGATGACATGATATTATTTAGAGAAAACCCCAAAGACTCTACCATAAAACTGTTAAAACTAGGAAACAAACTAGTAAAGTTGCAGGATACAAAACCAATACAAAAATCTGTTGTGTTTCTATACACTAATAACAAACTATCAGAAAAAGAAAATAAGAAACCGATCCCATATATAACTGCATCAAAAAGAATTAAATACCTAGGAATAAATTTAACAAAGGAGGTAAAAGACCTATACACTGAAAATTATAAGACACTGAAAAAAGAAACTGACAAAATACTAATATTTGAAAAGATATTCCATACTCATGGATAAGAAGAATATTGTTTAAATGTCCATACTACCAATGCAATCACCAGATTCAATACAATTTCTAACAAAATTCCAATAGCATTTTTCACAGAAATAGGAAAAAATCCTACTGTTTGTATGGAACCACAAAAGACCTGGAATAGCTAAAGAATTCTTGAGAAAGAACAATCCTGGAGGCATCATAAGTCTTGATTTCAAACTAGATTACAAAGCTATAGTAACGAAAGCAATATAGTATTGACATAAAACAGACACATAGATCAACAGAAGAGAAAAAAAAGCCCAGAAATAAACCCATTCATATATGGTCAATTAATTTATGACAAAGAAGCCAAGAATACACAATGGGGAAAGGACAGTTTCTTCAATAAATGGGTTGGGAAAACTGGACAGCCAGAAGAAAAAGGAAGAAGGAACCACTATCTTACACCATACACAAAAGTTAACTTAAAATGGATTAAAGACCTGAAACTATAAAAATTCTAGAAGAAAACATAAGCAGTGAGCTCCTTGACATTGGTCCTGTCAATAATTTTTTGGATTTGCCACCAAAAAGTTAGGCCAGAAAAGCAAAAATTAAACAACAAGTAGAAGTACATCAAATTAAAAAGCTTCTAGACAGCAAAGGAAATCATCAACAAAGTGAAAAGGAAACCTATGGAATGTAAGAAAATATGTGCAACTTATTTATCCCCTAAGGAGTCAATATCCAAAATGTATAGGGAACTCATACAACTGAATAGCAAAAATCCACATACAATCTAAAATGAGCAAAGGATTGCAAGACATTTTTCCAAAGAAGACATACAGAAGGCCATGAGGTACATGAAAAGGTGCTCAGCATCACTAATCATCAGGGAAATACAAATCAAAACAATAAGAAGACATAACCTCACACTTCTTAGAATGGTTATTATCAAAAATGCAAGAAATAACAGGTGTTGGTGAGGATGTGGAGAAATAAGAATACTTGTGCACTGTTGGTGGCAATTTAAATTTGTGCAGCCACTACTGAAAACAGTATGGAGGGTCCTCAGAAAGTGAAAAATAGAACTACCAGGGAAATTGACAGTAACACAATAATAGTAGAGGACTTAAAACACCCCACTTTCACCAACGGACAGGTCACCCAAAGTGAAAATAAATAAGGAAACACAAGCTTTAAATGACACATTAAACAAGAGGGACTTCATTGATATTTATAGGACATTCCATTCAAAAACAACAGAATACAATTTCTTCTCAAGTGCTCATGGAACATTCTCCAGGATAGACCATATCTTGGGTCACAAATCAAGCCTTGGTAAATTAAAGAAAACTGAAATCATAACAAGTATCTTTTCCGACCACAAGGCTATGAAACTAGACATCAATTACAGGAAAAAAACTGTAAAAAATACAAACACATGGAGGCTAAACAATACACTACTAAATAACCAAGAGATCACTGAAGAAATAAGAGGAAATCAAAAAATACCTAGAACAATGACAATGAAAACACAACGATCCAAAACTTATGGGATGCAGCAAAAGCCATTCTAAGATGGAAGTTTACAGAAATACAATCCTACCTCAAGAAACAAGAAAAATCTCAAATAAACAACCTGAACTTACACCTAAAGCAATTAGAGAAAGAAGAACAAAAAAACCCCAAAGTTAGCAGAAGGAAAGAAATTATAAAGATCAGTTCAGAAATAAATAAAAAACAAATGAAAGAAACAATAGCAAAGATCAATAAAACTAAAAGCTGGTTCCTTGAGAAAATAAACAAAATTGATAAACCATTAGCCAGACTCATCAAGAACAAAAGGGAGAAGACTCAAATCAATAGAATTAGAAATGAAAAAGGAGAAGTAACAACTGACACTACAGAAATACAAAAGATCATGAGAGATTACTACAAGCAACTCTATGCCAATAAAATGGACAACCTGGAAGAAATGGACAAATTTTAGAAATGCACAACCTGCCAAGACTGAATCAGGAAGAAATAGAAAATATGAACAGACGAAGCACTGAAATTGAAACTGTGATTAAAAATCTTCCAACAAACAAAAGCCCAGGACCAGATGGCTTCACAGGCAAATTCTATCAAACATTTAGGGAAGAGCTGACACCTATCCTTCTCAAACTCTTCCAAAATATAGCAGAGGGAGGAACACTCCCAAACTCATTCTATGAGGCCACCATCACCCTGATACCAAAACCAGACAAGGATGTCACAAAGAAAGAAAACTACAGGCCAATATCACTGATGAACATAGATGCAAAAATCCTCAACAGAATACTAGCAAACAGAATCCAACAGCACATTAAAAGGATCATACACCATGATCAAGTGGGGTTTATTCCAGGAATGCAAGGATTCTTCAATATACGCAAATCAATCAGTGTGATACACCATATTAACAAACTGAAAGAGAAAAACCATATGGTCATCTCAATATATGCAGAGAAAGCTTTCGACAAAATTCAACACCCATTTATGATAAAAACCCTCCAGAAAGTAGGCATAGAGGGAACTTACCTCAACATAATAAAGGCCATATATGACAAACCCACAGCCAACATCATCCTCAATGGTGAAAAACTGAAAGTATTTCTACTAAGATCAGGAACAAGACAAGGTTGCCCACTCTCATCACTCTTATTCAACATAGTTTTAGAAGTTTTAGCCACAGCAATCAGAGAAGAAAAGGAAATAAAAGGAATCCGAATAGGAAAAGAAGAAGTAAAGCTGTCACTGTTTGCAGATGAGATGATACTATACATAGAGAATCCTAAAGATGCTACCAGAAAACTACTAGAGCTAATCAATGAATTTGGTAAAGTAGCAGGATACAAAATTAATGCACAGAAATCTCTGGCATTCCTATACACTAATGATGAAAAATCTGAAAGTGAAATCAAGAAAACACTCCCATTTATCACTGCAACAAAAAGAATAAAATATCTAGGAATAAACCTACCTAAGGAGACAAAAGACCTGTATGCACAAAATTATAAGACACTGATGAAAAAAATTAAAGATGATACAAATAGATGGAGAGATATACCATGTTCTTGGATTGGAAGAATCAACATTGTGAAAAGACTCTACTACCCACAGCAATCTACAGATTCAATGCAATCCCTATCAAACTACCACTGGCATTTTTCACACAACTAGAACAAAAAATTTCACAATTTGTATGGAAACACAAAAGACCCCGAATAGCCAATGCAATCTTGAGAATGAAAAACGCAGCTGGAGGAATCAGGCTCCCTGACTTCAGACTATACTACAAAGCTACAGTAATCAAGACAGTATGGTACTGGCACAAAAACAGAAAGATAGATCAAAGGAACAGGATAGAAAGCCCAGAGATAAACCCATGCACATATGGTCACCTTATCTTTGATAAAGGGGACAGGAATGTACAGTGGAGAAAGGACAATCTGTTCAATAAGTGGTGCTGGGAAAACTGGAGATGTACATGTAAAAGTATGAGATTACAACACTCCCTAACACCATACACAAAAATAAGCTCAAAATGGATTAAAGACCTAAATGTAAGGCCAGACACTATCAAACTCTTAGAGGAAAGCATAGGCAGAACACTCTATGACATAAATCACAGCAAGATCCTTTTTGACCCACCTCCTAGAGAAATGGAAATAAAAACAAAAATAAACAAATGGGACCTAATCAAAGTTAAAACTTTTGCACAGCAAAGGAAACCATAAACAAGACCAAAAGACAACCTTCAGAATGGGAGAAAATATTTGCAAATGAAGCAACTGACAAAGGATTAATCTCCAAAATTTACAAGCAGCTCATGCAGCTCAACAACAAAAAAACAAACAACCCAATCCAAAAATGGGCAGAAGAGCTAAATAGACATTTCTCCAAAGAAGATATACAGATTGCCAACAAACACATGAAAGAATGCTCAACGTCATTAATTATTAGAGAAATGCAAATCAAAGCTACAATGAGATATCATCTCACACCAGTCAGAATGGCCATCATCAAAAAATCTAGAAACAATAAATGCTGGAGAGAGTGTGGAGAAAAGGGAACACTCTTGCACTGCTGGTGGGAATGTGAATTGGAACAGCCACTATGGAGAACAGTATGGAGGTTCCTTAAAAAACTACAAATAGAACTACCATATGACCCAGCAATCCCACTACTGGGCATAAACCCTGAGAAGACCGTAATTCAAAAAGAGTCATGTACCAAAATGTTCATTGCAGCTCTATTTACAATAGCCAGGACATGGAAACAACCTGAGTGCCCATCATCGGATGAATGGATAAAGAAGATGTGGCACATATATACAATGGAATATTACTCAGCCATAAAAGGAAACGAAATTGAGTTATTTGTAGTGAGGTGGATGGACCTAGAGTCTTTCATACAGAGTGAAGTAAGTCAGAAAGAGAAAGACAAATACCATATGCTAACACATATATATGGAATCTAAGAAAAAAAAATGTCGTGCAGAACCTAGGGGTAAGACAGGAATAAAGACACAGACCTACTAGACAATGGACTTGAGGATATGGGGAGGGGGAAGGGTAAGCTGTGACAAAGTGAGAGAGTGTCATGGACATATATACACTACCAAACATAAAATAGATAGCTAGTGGGAAGCAGCCGCATAGCACAGGGAGATCAGCTCGGTGCTTTGTGACCACCTAGAGGGGTGGGATATGGAAACATATGTATATGTATAACTGATTCACTTTGTTATAAAGCAGAAACTAACACACCATTGTAAAGCAATTATACTCCAATAAAGATGTAAAAAAACGTTACAAATTTTTAAAAAAACTATATTAAATCCAGACACCTTGGACTCTTTCGACTTTCTCAACTTTATCACTGAGGAGACTCAAATTACATGGATACTCTACATACTATCCTGAGCTAAAAATGACATCCTGTGGCCAGTAAGGAAATCATCTTTCATCATGGTGCTTACTCAAACTTTCTGAAGTGCATAAAATCATCAACGGTCTAGTTAAAAAGCAGATTCCGACTCAGTAGGTCAGGATTGGGCTGAAATCTGTATTTCTGTTCAACCCAAGTGATGCTAAAGCTTCCAATCTGTGGAGCAGGCCTGGAGTAGCAAGCATTCTGATACATTTACACCCTCACTTGCAGAGGAACATATTTGTTCCCTGTTCACCTACTTCCCTCTCCCTTTTACTAGTTACAGCATCCTCTACCTTCATGATCCCTTCCAACATGCATGCAAACATTTTCTTTACAACTCCTCCTTCCCAATTTCAACAAACTCTTGTCCAGTTAGCTCAGGAAAATCTTATTCTCTCTGCATCTATGTCAAATTAGAATTGACTAAAAAATGAAGACAGTTTCTGCTTTTCAAGCAGCTTGAAAGCTTGAGACAATAGGTACATAATTAACTGTCATGGATCCCTTCTCTCCTTTTCCAGTAAGCAAAGTGCCTGGGCTTTGAAGTTTGATTTTTGGGTTCCAATCCAGCTCTAACACTTACCTTCTCTGAGACTTCAGGCAAGCAACTTAATTTCTCTGAGCCTCAGTTTCCTAACTCTAAAACGGTGTTAACAACTGCACCTAACTCAGAGGATTGTCGTAGGTATTAAAAAGAGATGATGCACATGAAGATGTTTGCATCTCTCAGTCTAGCACTTAGTAAGTAAGCAACAGACCATGGCTATTGGTAGTAACAAAGACGTCATGATGCCATCCCTCTATGGTAGACGGCACTCTTCAGTTATTTCTATTAGTGCATATGGCTCTGTTCATCTTTGAACAGGGAGTTCCCTCACTTCCTTTACAGGGATGCTTCCCCTCCTGCAGTATATGACAATCACCTTCGCAGCTTCTGCCAAATTCTCCTATAGACTACATTGCCTACTCTTCTTTATATCAACTTATTCTTTTACCTAAATTATTTCTCAAAGGAAATTTCGTATCACTACCGTAAGCGAAAAATCAGTATCACTTGCCACAGTTAGGTGACTCATAAAAACAAATACCATGAAACCAGAGTTTTTAAATTCCAACTAGATACTGCTGCCCACTAAAGGCAAGATTGCTAAGGAGATAAGCAAGACTTTCACCTTGATAGTTACGAGCACGAGAAGAGAACACCTTGAAATGAAATGAAACACCTTAAATGAAAACACCTTCCCCATGAGTGTGATTAAATCCGTTAATATATGGTAATACGATTACAACGGGATCCACGCGTGTACTCATCACTCTCAGCCCTGTTGGAAGAGACAGATAACGAGTTCCCGCCCACGTCTGGTGCTCGGGAAAAGTCTGGGGAGGTCCGGGGCGCCTGGAGTAGAGATCTTCACCCTCCCCACTGGACCTGAGGAAGGCCACGTACCGAACTCGGGAGGTGTCTTCCCCGGGCGCCGGCGGCTCCACGCACGCCCGCCTCAAAGCGGTGATCTCGGCTTCCAAAGCGCGAGCCTCAACCAGCTGGGAATCCATAGGGCCGCGCTGACGGGAAGCTGCCTAACAGAAGCGCGCCACGTCCTGCTCTTCAAGCCTCGCGCGCTGCTGGCGTGAACCATCCCAGAACTCGGCGGGGGAGGCAGGGGAATGACGCGCGATTCCCGAGCTTATAACCAGCGCTCGCAAGCATCCCAGGCTCATTGCCATCCCTGCTTACTTTTCCACAGCTGTCCCCCAGCAGTCCCTACGCTTCAAGAGAGTTGACTCCCTCGAACCCAAAGCCCGAGGGCATACCTACCCACCCCGACCTGGTGGCGCCTTGGAGCAACTAGGACGAATAAGTCACAGAAGAGGAGGTTCCGGGAGCACTTCAGGGGGGAGTCTCTTTATTTTTCTTCCCCTCCCTCACTTCCGCCGACCATATCCAGGAGAACACAAGGTGATAACCCTCTTCAGTATGAATTAGGGAATTTTAGTTTGGGGTCTTTCGCGAACTTTGAGGCAGGGGACGGAGGCATCGCGGTCGCCCAGAAGCCTGGAAACGAAATAAAAAGCACTGGGGAACTGAGCGTGGTAGTGGAACCTTAGGATGCTGGGTTGGAAATCCAGTAGGAAGGAAGAGAGGCGACACTTGTTGGGACACGTGACTAAAAGTTACGGCCCTAAACTGCGCGGGATGTAAAAAACGAAGTGGTGAGGAGTCGGTTTGGGGCATGGGATGTGCCGAGGTCAACTGGCCTACCTTCTCCCTTCTCGTCTTTGAGTCTTCTCAGAGGAAGACGGCTAGGGTGAGTAGGTTGGGGGCGGAGGAAGCTACCAGGAAGATGTAGGCCGTGGCTCACGCCTAGATCAGGAGCGATGCTCAGGGCTTTTGGCGCTGTTCTGCGGTCGCGCGTGGGAGGAGTCTGGGAGCTGAGCGCCAGCCGGGTGCTAAACGAGATTAGAGATCTCATGAAAAGCCGCAAATCTCAGTACCTCTGGAAGAGTTTTTCTGAGTCCCTTATAATCTAACAATCTCCCTAGTATAAAGAATTACAGGTTCTGAAATTAGATTTGGGTTATAATATTGGCTTCACCGCTAATTCTCTGAATGGCATTGGGAAAGTGACTTAACCTCTCCTGCTAATCTGAAAAAAGATTCCTGCAAACTATTTTGTACAACGCTGGCACATAGTGTTTTTTAAAAAGTCTGTATTAGCCATGATATCAGTTGCTCTTTTTATGCCTGAACAGTACTTTGTAGATATTTCTGTTGTGACATAGTATTGCAATTGCAGCATTTGCTTACTTCTCATGTGACTGTGAGGAGCTTGAGGATTGAGAGCCTTTTAGCTTTCCGTGTGCTAACCTGTCCCATCCCATTTCTGTCAGCGTTTGTTAAAGTGAATGAATGAAGGAAAAACACCTAACAATATGGATAAGTAAAATCGGGAGGAGTAGAGTGTAATATTGTGGTCATTTAGAGGGAAAGTATGTGCCTGTACCTGTGTCTGTGTGTAGAGGTGCTGTTCCAAAATGCATTCATGAAGACGTTTTGTTTAGTTTTGTTTAGATTTGAGAAGATTTAAGGGAAAGAGCTCTTCTCTGTAGATAATGATTTTTTCCACTAGAAATACTTGAGTGTATGCCCAGCCTTGATGAAAGCCAACAGAGAAATGAAGCGCCTTTTTGTGGGTGGCCTTGGCCAGAATATTTCTGAGGCAGACCTACAAAATCAGTTCAGCAGATTTGGAGAAGTTTCTGATGTGGAAATCATCACTCGGAAAGATGATCAAGGTAAATTTATAGTTCTTCATGGGTAGTTAAAGGCAAATATAACTGAAGTCAAGTATCACAAAATAAAGGAACCCAAGAGATGAATGTTAGCCCTGAACACTGAAAGTGATATGCATCTCATTACATGATACTGTTGTAGTAATCCCCCATCCCCCGTCGCTCCCCCTCCTATGCTCTGGAGGTGTTATGTGTGACCTGGAGCTTGCCCAGAATTACGTTTCTGAAATCAAAAATTTCTAAATTCCCAAACATCCGGTTTTCGTTTTTGTGGGGTTTTTTTTGGCCGTACGGCTTGCTGGGATCTTAGTTCTCCAACCAGAGATTGAACCCAGACCCTCAGCAGTGAAAGCACAGAGTCCTAACCACTGGACTGCCAGGGAATTTCCAAACATCCAATTTCTGAAACATATAGCTTTCAGTTTTCAGAGCTAAAATTCTAATAATTAGTAGGGTCCTGTTAAGTAGAATATCACTAACATACAAACATGCAAAGTGTTTCCTTAACTGAGTACTTGACGTTTTTCTCTTACGTATTTTCTTTTGGAATATTTAGATAATCATGCTTTAAAAGAAAATGCAGTCTTTGTATCCAATGATAAATAAACAAGTTTCAAACTTTTCCTTTGAAAGAGTACGTTTCTAAGAGCTCTTTTTTAAATTTAGAAACTTAATAATGTTTACATTGTTCTCTGCATAGGAATTTAATTTTTTTTTTTTTTTTTTAGGAAACCCACAGAAAGTCTTTGCATATGTCAACATCAGAGTAGCAGAAGCAGACCTGAAAAAATGTAATGAATGTTTTCTATACTATTTACCAGTCCATGTCACCATGTAATTTGGAATAACTTTCGTTCTAAATCTAAACATCCACCTTTAACTCATCCTGAGGGACAACCATGATCAAGAGAATTTCCATATCCTACAATTCAGGAGGTCTAGGTTCATTCCATAATGAATGACATATGGTAGCACATTGCCAGTGAGTTTGCTCAAAAATGGCATTCTCAAATAATTTGGATAAGGAACCACACTTTAATAGAAACTGCTTGTTACACATATCCCACTGCATATTATGAAATACCCATCTCCTCAGTGTGTTCATTTCTCAGGCAACTAATTCTTCTTATTGAGTGCTGTTAGGAAAGGGGCTTAGAATATGCCCTTATAAGATCATATCCTTGAAATTATGAAGTCTCCATCGATAAGTTTAGTAAAGCTGAGGGCCACCTGTGACCTTCGATGAATAAAGAGGGGGAGATAATTCATACTTCCACTGATGTAGTAATGCATTCTAATTATTTGGAGACTGAAAAGTCAAAAGACACTGAGCAGGAAACATGCTAATAGAGAAAGAGGGCCATTGGCCTTTTGTAATTTCATTTGCAAAAAATTGATTCGTTCAGTTAGGAAATAGATATAACAAATATGTTGCAGTTAAGAACACATCCGTTCTGCTGTGTGACCTAGCAGTTTATTTAAACTAGAAGACCCGGTTTGCTTATCTGATGTATAACCAAGATACTGCTTATCTCATAATATTACTGTGAAGATTAAGTTGAATAATATCTTTGTGCTTAGCATAGTACCTACCTCATAGATATTTCTGTTAGTGGTAATTATTAAGGAAGCTGATAGCAGATGTTGAGAAAAATCAACTACTAGGGCACAGTAGTTTAAACACAGTTTAGTTGCTTGCAGCTAATATGTTTGCAAGTTTCACAGTGATAATTAGTATGAGGTGATAAATAAAAGTGAGGTGCTACAGGATTCCAGTGTCCTCTGATTCACTCTAAGAAAATTGCATTAATGTTTTATAGTTTTAGTGTGGGAAATAACAATGAAATGTTAAATAAATACCAGCCATTTGCCACAGATTCCTGACATTACTTTATAAACAAATGACAAATTTTGCTTTATGGTTTACACGTTTGCCTCATTCAAATCTTTCAATTACACGGGGAGGTAGGGAGTGTAAAGATCTAATAAGTGGTCAAAATGAGAATGGACCCTAAGCCTTCTCCTTCCAGCTCTCATTTTCTTTATTCTATTTCCTCTGTGTCTTTGTGATAAGCAGGTTTTCTATTTTTGGTACTAACTAATTAGTAAAAGCACATGCTGAAATATATTTTTGCATTGCCATGTACTTGGGTACTAATTCTTTGCTTTATAGGTATGTCTGTTTTAAATAAAACAAAATGGAAAGGTGGAACTCTACAAATTCAGCTAGCAAAGGAAAGTTTTTTGCACAGGTAAGATTTACTCTCTGTGATTTGACCCAATGTTTTTTATATTGTAAGTGGTTTTATATGGTCACTTAATTGATTTGAAACTATCAAATAATGTATTATTACAGTTTTAGCAAATATATGCATTACAAGTAGAGCTAAAATCCTTCTTAACCGTGACTCCCTGTGACCCCAGACCCGACCAAAGAAGATAATGTAATGCTCCTGTATACGTATATTTTAACCCATAAAAATATATACTTATTTCAGCTTTTTAAACACAACCTTATGTGATGATGTAGGTCTTCCCCCTTCTTGTAATGAGTGTTTAGTACTATTTTAGAAAATGGCTGTGCCACAGTGTAGTCAGTCATCCCTCACTCATAGACATTTAGACCATTTCCACTTCCTCTTGATAAGACTCTTGAGGATGGTCCCTCTGGGGTTTATGTCAACAAAAGGAGTTGCTATGTCATATAGTTATGCACATTTAAAATTTTAATAGACAGTACCAAATTGCTTAAGTTGACTTTAGGCTGTTAATGAAAGTGTCATACAAAAACATAAAGATAATAGGAAATCCCTGTATGAGAGGCATAAGATTAATTATGCATGTGATTTAAGAACAAGGCAATGTAAAAACTATTAAAGCATTTTAAATCCTAAAAGTATTCTTAGGGAGAAAAGATTGTATGAGATTGGGTGCTTCCAAAATAGGAGATATTTTAGGAATGTACACATGGAGTGACCAAGAGCATTGTTCTGGGCCAAAGAAATGCCACAAGGAAAAATAAGGTCTAAACCAAGTTTTGAGGGAGTGGTCTGGTGACGAAGATGAGAATTTGATTTTGTTCTTCACCTGGGGGTCTCTGTGAACAGGGTAGTGATGAGATTTTCATTCAGCAGCACTTGGCTGCCTATTATATGCAGGAACCAGGGCCCTAGTCCTGAGCAGGTGAGCACACAGTGCTGCTGCCTTGGAGTGTCTATGCAGTTGTGCCTGGGGAGCATGAATCTTGGAAGTTGGAATGTAAGGGAGACAGACCAGAGGCAAAGAGGCCAATGAGAATTGGTCAGCATAGTTGACCAGGCCTGTATAAGGTGGCAGAGTTTGAACTGGTAGGTTGAGTTGGCGTTCTGCATTCTCTTTGTTGTGAGAGTAGAAATATTTAAGACTTAGCATATTAGTCTCTGAAAGACACCTCTTCCTCATAAGAGTGAAAAGATTAAGGATAGATAAAATGCCAAAAGTACATAAGTTGAAAGGGAAAAACTGAGAGACCCTAAATGATCTCTATAAAGTTAAACAGCTTTACAGTATTAAAAAACAAAACAGAAGCACTGTTAATAGTGTGGTTAGTTATTTTAACTCTTATTTATATTTTCTGTTTGATTCAGATTGGCCCAGGAGAGAAAAGAAGCAAAAGCAAAGAAAGGAAAATCAACAACAAGCAACATCAACTTGTTAGAAAAGATGGGAGTGGTGGATTTCCATGTGAAAGCTGTGCCAGGGACAGAAGTACCAGGGCACAAAGTGAGTCTCCTCTGGTAGCCTGAGTAGCTCAGGAACCAATTCCTGACACCAGGTGACCATGAGCATCATTTTTTAAAGCAACTGCTTTTTTCTCTTGCTTTGAAGCAGTTAACATAGATAGTGCTTTATGGTCTTCAAATGCATTTACAACTCTTGGGAAAGCACAGCTTTCCCCCATTTTAGAAAGAGAAATCAAAACCCAAGTGGAGGCAGGTCTCCCAGGGGGCATAGGTGGTGAAGAGTGCAGGCAGGTCCCACGTTTGCCTTTTTAATGGCTGTTATTTGTGTAGCATCCTACATGGTTTATATGGGATCAATAACTGCCCCAATTTTCCTTCTTTCTTTTTCCTTTCCTGATACACTTTTTTGAGCACTCGTGTTTCATTATCAGAAAACTAAACCCAGCAGTAATCATGGTCCACTATGAGTTCAGATATTTTTAAGTGACATTTATTCAGTGTGGTTAATCTTTTCCATTTGTGACAAGTATAGTAAATGTATTTTTTTTTTTCTTTTAGAATTGGGTTGTGAGTAAATATGGAAGAGTCTTACCTGTCCTTCACCTAAAGAATCAACATAAACGTAAAATATCCTTAGCAATTGGCCTTTCAGAGAAATTATTGTTTACTACGATGTGGATATTTGCAAAAGTTTACTTCATACCTTTAGAATTTCACTGCCTCTGTCAGTAAGTCTTTAGATGTTTGTGTAACAGTTTTTATGTTCCCAATTTCTAAGTAAGGTAAGACCCACCTACCTACATGTATGAAACAATTAGTGGATAATGAGAGAATGTAATTAGGTTTTATGCAAGTGATGCAAATGATGATTGTTAAAGAAGCACATTGACTTACTAATTTATACCTCATTCTTCTTGTTTGACATGGATTCAAAGCCATTGCCAAAGGAGCTAAAGAAGGACAAGGGAACACAGCACAATCATTAAAGAAGGCTTTAGAGGAAGTAGGATAAGTTTCACATTAATAGAAAAGAGATAGGAAGGAGTCTGGGAGAGAGGAAAATAGTAGGTAGGAATGTGTAGACAGGCAGAAGAATGGTGGATGGAGAAATAGTATGGAACCCAGTATGAGCAAATTCAGATGCCCATTCCCCTGAGGAAATGAGGTCAGATTGTCTAAGACCTTGAATTCCTAGTGTCATGGACTTCTGGGCAGAGGGTGTTTTTTGTATTCTTTTAGCTCTAAGCCTGTGTGTCATGGGAAGCAGAAGCAATTTCAGGTATTTCAAACAGAGATGTGTCCTCACTGTTCATGGCTATTGAGGCCCCTGGAGCCCTGGCCACAGCTGCTTGTTCTGCAGTCCCTGCCAGTGGCACTAAAGTCAGGGAAATACTTCTTTCTTCTTCACCTTCCAGCTTCCCACCAATGATACCACTGACAGCAAAGAGGAGGATTTGGAAGGACAGTGTAAAGCCAAGAGACAATAGACACTGTTTGGCATACCTCATATATAATTGTCCATGTATTCAGTAGTCACTAAATGAACAAAGGGACTTTTCAGTAGTGATAGATTAAAGCAACTTGTACTTGTCTATTCATATGTTTTAGGAAATCAGCAAATGCCAGCTGTCACTACAGCACAGTGACATTAACTAGAATCTTTCTGGACAATGTCAGCAACAAAGACCTGATAAAGAATTATTAGCCTTCTAAGAAAGACCTATAAAATGCAGAGAGCGAGTAAAATGTGAAATGGATGTCATTGAACTAAGAGAATCAGATCTAGGATGAGGCAGCATTGAGAAAACAGGAATGGCCAAAAAGTTTGAGAATCTTTGAGTCTCAAGTTTGAGATACCAACACTTAGTATAGTATCTAGCTGTGCCTGCTCTGGGTTCCTCTCTATACTCCGTTTTATGGTGTTATCTCAGTGGATAGACTTCTCAGATTTACAGAAAAGTCTTGTGGCCTCTTGTACCTAGAATATAATCTGAATCGGTTTGCTGTGATATACACATGCAGCCCAAGTAATTTCTGCCAATTAATAGTGATGGTTCTTGGTTTTCACTCTGGACATGCCATGGACATGTCAGTTCCAAAGACCCTGAGTCACCTAATTAAGTCCTTATTTTGTTTGATAGGAAACTGAGGGTAAGATGAGTCAATGACTTGCTCAAGATTAAACAGTATTCTTTTTGCTTTACCAGTTTGATAGGTTTTTCTAAAACCTAGTGCCTTTGTTTTCTTCCTTGACTGTTGGTGACATCATAAAGTATGATCCCTCAAAATACTGCCACAACCTAAAGAAAATAGGGGAGGATTTCACAAATGCTATCCCTATATCCAGCCTCACTTGGGAATTGGAAGGAGGGAATGATCCTGTGAGTAAGAAACGACGAGGAGAATTCTCTGACTTTCACAGCCCTGCCAAGAAGATAATAAAAGTGCAGAAGAATGAGAGTTCCACTGCATCTCTGGCTTTGAGACCAAAACCTAGTAGCATAATGGAGAGCCCACATTTAATACAACAACAGGCTGCACAAAATACACCTCATAATTCCTTTACTCCTAAATCACCCTGTGTACCTGATTCTGATAGTCAGAAACTTAAAAACGTATTTTTTCAGCCTTCTGACTTAGAAACTACCAAAAATAGAAATAGCATGTCTGATGATGATATTGATTCTGAAGATGAATTAAGACTAATGATTGCAAGAGAGGAAAACCTAGAGAAAACTACATGGTCCTCAATAAATGGATCTGAAAATGATCCCTTTGAAGTTGTAAGAGATGATTTTAAATCACATTTTCACAAATTTCATACTTCAACAGGTTTAGGCATCAAAAATAATGTCTTTTGCCTCAGTAGTGAAGATAATGTTATGGGAAATGATTGTGACTCTGATTCAGGAGATACAGATGAAATCATTGCAATGAAAAAAAATTCTGATAAGATCAAAAACAGTGTAGAACTTTCACAAACAGAAAAGTCTATGCACAAGAAAACTTATTTGAAAAATAGAAAAAAGTGTGATCTTTCTGTTGATTGTATTAAAGTACAAAAAAGAAAAAACAAAGAGACAGCCCTCAGTCACAGAATTAAGCCTCTCAGTTGTGAATCTCCGATTGAGTCCAGTAGCAGTGAAGATGCTGATTCTGTATCAGAATCAACCGAGTCTGAAGGAGATAAGGAGTATAACACCATGATGAAAAACTGTCTCCATATGAATCTAACTTTAGCTGATCTGGAACAGTTGGCTGGCAGTAACCAGGAGGCGCCAAAAGAAGATACTGAGAGCAATGGCCGGAAAACCACTGCCAAGTCTGACAGGGCCTCCAAGAGCCACAGAACTCCAGGTGGCCTCCACAAAGGCCAACAGTGTATTCATCCTGAGGAGATTGTGGCTTCCCTTTTAGAAGGAAAAGAGAACACACATGGAAAACAGGAACCAAAGGAAAATACCTTCAAGCCCAAATTCCAGGCTTTCAAGGGAGTAGGCTGTCTCTATGGAAAGGAAACAGTGAAAAAATCCTTGAAAGAGAGTGTTGCCTCTAACAATATTAATAAAGATCATAAATTTTTGAAACTTGAGGATCCCAGGAGCATGTCCATGAAAAAATGGTCCTTGTATGCTAATGGCCCATCAAGTAAACTGACTCTTTTCCAACATGCAAAGAAGGCAAATGACTCAAACCAATTTCAGCCTCAAAAGAGACAGTCGACTTTTGAGAGCCAGGCTCACAAGGTGGTTGTCCCTAGCAGTTCAGAAAAGGGAAATGGAAATCCTATTTCTAGTCTATTGCCACTAAAAGATAAGAAATCTTTGAGTCTTGGTGCCAAGACTCTCAGGAGAGGCTTTGATGAAGACTGTTGCCACAGGACTGGAAAGTCAGGAGAGAGCTCCAAAAAGAGGCCTCATCTATGCACCCGCAAGGCCCCTGAGAAATCACCAGAGGTCTCCTCCAGGAGAGACCCTCAGGGAAGCAAAACTGACTTCCCACTTTCTGTTAATAGTTCATCAGATGTTAATGCTAAGGATAAGCACGCTGAAGATAATCAGAAGCGTTTGGCAGCCTTAGAGGCAAGGCAGAAAGCAAAAGAAGTACAAAAGAAGTTGGTTCACAATGCTCTGGCAAATTTGGTGAGTATATTTTCAGTCTAGGGATTTAACAAGAACTCGTTTCCAAGTCCAACCTTTCTTTCCTACGAAGGTAAGCAGGCTCCTTTAGAGCTGAATGTTTGTGTTTTGTGTCCTTGTATCTTTAGTATATCCGGATATCGCTTTAGAAGCTGTAACTGATATAGTTAAGTGATATGTCCTAATATGTCTGAATTTACATATAAATCACTTGCCAAGTGATTCATATCTTACCAAGATTTACTGTAATGAGTCTTTATTCATTCTTTCAACGATTGTTAATTACCTGTGAAATTCCAGGCCTTCACAGCAAGTGCTAGATTTACAGAGAGGATCACTGTTAGGTGGTTGGTATTGGCTTACAGTGTGGTGGACAGAAGGTCACAGTTCAGTTCCATGGGATGAGAAAGAAGTACGCCTGTGTGCTCTGACAGCACACTGATACTAATTTGTTGGCAGTGGTGGGGCAGAGGTGGGTGGGGAGCCGGCGCTTCCTCAGCTGAACTGAGTCTAGTATGAAAGGATCAGTGGGAATTGGTCTGGCAGAGGTAAAAGGGTACAAAGAGAGAGGAAAAGCATTCCAAGTTAAAGGAACAGTTTGTACAAAAGTGAATATTTGCAATCAGTGTGACCAAATGTATAGAGTACAAGATGGTGAGAAATGAGATGAGAGAGATAAGTAGGGGTGAGGTGTGAAGAGGCTACAGGGGTTGGACTTTATTCTCAAGGCTGTGAAAAGACTAAAGAACTTGAAGCAAGGGAATGGAGATTAGTTGTGTATATATTGGAACAGGAGTTGGCAAACTAGAGCTCACAAGCCACTAGCCCATGGCGTATTTTGGAAGAGCCTCCAAGCTAAGAATGGTTTCTACATTTTTAAAGGGTTTAAAAAAGAAGAGTACAGAACCAAAACTATATGTGGCTTGCAAAGCCTAAAATATTTACTCTCTGGCCCTTGACAGAAAAAGTTTGCTAACTTCTGTTTGGGAAAGATAGTTCAGGACATGATGAGAACAACAAATCAAATGGGACAGACAGCCTTTGGGAGGTCTTGAGCCAGAACCAAGGCAGTGACAGTGGGAATATATTTTTAAAATAGCAAGACGGTCCAACTGATGGAACTTGGTGATAAACTGGAAATGGAGAGAAAGAGAAGTTTCTATCTTGGGGTGATGGCAGCATTCACTAGATAAGAAAATAGGGTCAGAAGTAGACTTGCTAGGGGAAGGAGATGAGGGGTTGTCTTGGGTAATGCTTTTGATGCCCACTCTAGGATGGTTATTCAGAGGACAAGCCAACGCACATCATCTTTGGTTCCAACAGTGAAAGTGAAACAGAGGAGACATCCACTCAGGAGCATAACCATCCAGGAGAGGAACCAGTAAAAGTAAGAAATTTAGGGTGGGCATTCCTATACTTTTGCAGATCCATTTCTGCATGTTGCACACCAAGACTTGCACACAACTGCTGGGCTCAACATAAAATCCTCTGGGAGCCACAATGAAACCCGGGGCTCCCCTGACCATCACGCATGGATACCACAGGGGCCTTAGAGATTTTCTCCCACATAAATCTATCCTCCACATCATCTGCAAAGTGACATCAATATTAGTGAAACCCTGCAGAAGGTGTTCACACATTTAAGAACTCCCCCCATTCCAGGCTGCATTAGGAGCCTCTGGATTTAGTGACCCAAGGGGCCAAGTAGATATCACTGAGTCAGAAGTTTCCATTCTAACCACCATCCAGTCTTTCCTGAGACATGCATCTGGGTTGTTGTTCCATACATGTGAGGAGGAAGATTACGTAATGAAGGAAATACTGTCTTGGTTATTAATAAACATTTCTGTCTTTACCTATGTAACAGGAGTCCATGGGTGGAGCCTCTGGGAAGCTCTTTGACAGCAGCAATGATGAGGAATCTGGTTCCGAAGATGACAGTAACAGGTTCAGAATTAAACCTCAGTTTGAGGGCAAAGCTGGACAGAAGGTTAGTGGAGACTGAAAATAATAAAACTTGCAACATGTCCTTATTTTTCGACATAGTCCTTAAATCTAGGTTAGTGCAGGCAGACCTTGACCCACACTCCAGTGTTAAGGTGTTTATTTTGATAGTCCTCCGTGACCCTCTCTAATTGGTTCATGGGTAGGTGAGGTTATGCAAATATTAATGTAGTGAATTTCATGGCATGGAGGTATACTTGGAAGGTCTTGTTTATAAGTAATTTCTTGGGAATATGGCTGTCAGTTGTCTTTGTGTTTTGTCTTATAGCTCATGGATTTGCAGTCTCACTTTGGCACTGATGACAGATTTCGCATGGACTCCCGATTTCTAGAAAGTGATAGTGAAGAGGAACAGGAAGGTAAATGCCTTATTGTCCAAACGAACAGTCCTGATGTCAGAGCTGGGGGACCTTGAGAAGTCATGTAGTCTAGCTTCTTCACTTAACACATAGAGAAACTCTGTACCCCAAGACACTGAATTGTGGAGCTTGTAATCCAATAGTTAGCTTACTCAATACTTCTTGAGTTTGTTTGTACATATTAATTTATTTATAAAATTTTAATTACCTGAAGCTGCCAGAAAAGACAGGAATAGTTAGCATCTACCAAAGATGCCATCTTCCATCATCCTGTCCCTGGCATTAGAGAGAAGGCAAGGACCCTACCTGGCAGTAGATCAGGTCCTGGTGAGGCTGTGGAAGCCAGTTACATCACGCTTGGCTTACTTAAAGGAAGTGTTTATCTTCCAGCGTGCGTGCTGGGTGCAGGTTTTTAAAAACAATGTACCATTGAATGTCAGTCTACGTAGATTCATCCCATGTGAATATATCTAACAGCAGTGATGCTACCAGAAGCATCCTGATTCTGCTCTTACTTCCTGTACCATTTTCTACACCAGTGGTTCCAAACTTTCTCTACAAGATCTTCTACTCTTATCCTTTTCAAAAGACCTTACCTCCTACGTCCTACCATCCTCACTTGAGGATGGCCACCTCAAGTGAGCTCCCTGCTTTCCTTTCCAATCTCAGAACTACTCTGTCCTTACTTTTTTCCTCTTCGTGAGTTAATCTAATCTGCATCTTAATCTTCCTCATTCATACCTCCTTTTAACCTCCTTATGTGCATCTTCATACTTTCCCTTTCTTCTATCTCTTCCCTCTTTCTACAGACATAGGTCTCATAGGTTCAAAAAGCCATTTCTTCAACCCTGCCAGTTTTCAAGTTGCCACTCCCATCTTTTTTCAGTTCTAAACCTGAAATGAAAAAATAAATTGCACTAATTTAGAAGCAGTTGGCTTTTTATTGAAAATACAACCTCTGGAAATGATGCTCTTGATTCTTTGAGGTGATTATTGTGTATATTGTACATTTCTGAAAACAAGTGTTCAGAGAGTAAGTTCTCCAGGATCCACAGCAAATTACATTTCAGAGCTTCTCACTCAAAATTCCATGTTGAAAACAGGAATGGACAGAACCTTGGGAATAGCCTAGAAGCTATACATAGAGTTTACTTTCTAACTTCTGCCACTCTTGTCTGTCTCTTTACAACTCTTTAGTATGCATTCCCTGCACATACTAACTGGTTCACCAGATGCAGTGGCACCTTCCCAAGCTTCTTCAGCCTGCCTGTACCATTTGTCACTGTTAATCATCCTTCTTGAACTGTTCTCTTCCCTTAGCTTCCATTGCAGTATAACTTCCTTATTTTCTTCTTAATTCTTTGTTCCTAATTTTCCCTTTGCCTTTAGATATGTAAAGGTTCTGTAAGTCCCTGTGGCTTTAACCTTCTTTTGTGCATGAATATTTTCCAAATCTGGGTCATCTTTGCTCCTGACTATTCTGCTGAGCTCCCAATTATTCTTTTCTCAATGCCTGATGGATATTTCTCACAGGCGTCCCTGAACGCGTGTTAAAACGCAGCAAATCCCAAACTGAATTTACTCTCTCTCAGGTGCTCTGGACCCTTCTGTTTCTGTTGATGGTACTTCCATTCTTAGGGCAGTCAGACATAGAATCTCTGTCTTTTGTTTCTTTCCTTCCCAACTTTTGAGACTGAATTTTTTGTGAGTTGCACAAAGACTGTCCTGCAGGTAAGCAGCCTACACATACCTTGCAGCCAGTCTACAAATACCTTGAGCCCTTTCTAGCATTGTGTTCTATTTCCTAATGGTCAATATTAGGGTAAAATTGAAAGTACCATTTTTTGAAGTCAAAAATTGTTGAATATTAGCAGTTTCATGTGGTTTAACCTAATGCAATGTAAACTCTTTGAACTTTCTTATTTCAATGTATGTGTTCATTCTTTCACTTGCCTGGCATGCACTCCTCCCTCCTCAGGGGATCTACTTGTCTTTCCTACCTTAGACTCCACCTGGTTTATAAAACGTTTCTTAATCCAATTGAACATAATCTTTACCTCTTTTGAACCCTTAGACACTTTTGGGTCATCTCTATAGAGAACTATTCAAATCAGCATTTTATTCTGTTTATTTCTGTTACTTGGTTGTTTATATCCTGCAGTAATTTGAAAAGGTCTTTAAGGCTTACTTAGACTTCTTTTGTATTTCTATCTATAATCCAAACTAGCTGTTAAATGTTTAACTTTGTTCTCTGATATTTGTCTGTTTCTAGTAGCTAAGGATAACAAGCTTCTAGGCTTCCACAGTGCCCTGTGTGTAGGCTTTCTTCCTGCAATATTTAGTACTGAATCTAAAGGCTAAAGTAACTGTCTACTAACATTATATTAATAGTCAGTAAAATTAGCATCTTTCACTATTTTTCATGTTTAGATTTACATGTAATTTAGATTAATTTTTAGAAAGTTAAAACATCAAAGAATCTCTAATCACTTTAGTTTTATAATTAGTATCTTGCTCTATTATATTTGTCAATCTTTACCTTAAAAACTTTTAGACTTGCCACTGAAAGCCATTAAATTCAGATTTCATTTTTATAATTACAAACAGAAATGGGAATTTTGTTTGCTGGTCATGCAGTTTCTAGATTCACTATGACATTGGGGATCTTGGGGATAGGGAGGTTAGCAAAACAAGGTTTAACTTTTCTTCTTCCTATCTTAATGTGCTTTGCACATGTTTACGTGCTTGATAAATATTTGATTATTGAGACTTCTCAGGTTATGTTTGCCAAGAGATTACTAATTATCCTCTTCCCTCTAAGAAATAAATGAAAAGAAAACTGCTGAGGAAGAAGAGCTTGCTGCAGAAAAGTTGAAAGCCCTGAATGTTGTGCAGAGTGTTTTGCACATCAACTTAAGCAGTTCTACAAGCAAAGGATCAGTAGCTGCTAAGAAATTTAAGTATGGTTTATGTTTCATCCCATTCTGCCCTTTTCCTTTGCCATAAAATGAGGCCATTTTAAACTTCCTGGGGAGAGCAGTTAGCAACATGTATCAGACCCTTAAAATTGTACTTACCTTGACCTAGTGATTCACTTCAAGAAACTAATCTTAAATTATTTCTGTATTTATTATTAGTAAAAAAAAATTGGACAACTGTTTAAATATTAATAAATGTAACTGTTTACTATGGAAAATTTCCAGCATATAACTTAGAGAGACTAGTGTAATGAAACCCCTATGTACCATCACCCAGCTTCTACAATCACCAACATGTGACCAGTTTTCTCTTTGATACCTTTACTCACTTCCCCCTACTTTCCTCACTGAAATATTTTATGCAAATCCTAATAGCATATCATTTTATCCATATATATTTTAGTATGTTTAAAATAATATTAAACATTTTTAAAGATCCAGGACAAGTCAGAACTAGATAATTTAAAATATGATTGCTTCTGAGGAGCTCCTAATACATTTCTTTGATATTATGTGCCTTTTTCTTGCTCAAAAAGTGGAATTGCCCTGGTATTGCATTATAATTTGCTATTAGTTTTTTGCATTAATGTTCTGAATTGTCTCTTCCAACTTATCACTCTCCTTTCTTTAATAGGGACATCATACGTTATGATCCAACAAGGCATGACCATACCACTTATGAAAGAAAAAGAGATGATAAACCAAAAGAAAGGTACATTAAGCTACTACTTTTAGTAGCAGGTTCATATGAATTAATCTCATTTCAGACAGTGAGAAAAGTAGATAGTAACCAATATCACATCCATTGGTCCCCATTGTATTTAGTTTAAGAACAGGGAAGGGGGAAAGAGAGGAATTATTGATGTGGTGGAGAGAGTCTTACTTTTGACAAAAGGAATCTTCATGCATAGAAATGATGATATGTGCCCCTCCTCTAGTCGGTGTCTTCTACTTACATTAGTTTCCTGTGGCTTCTGTAACAGATTGGTGACTTAAAAACACAAAAATTTTTCTCACAATTCTGGAGGCTAGGAGTCTGAAGTCCAGATTATTGGAAGAGCTGTGTTCCCTCTGGAGATTCAGGGGGAAAAAACTCCATTTCGTGCCTCTCTCTTAGCTTCAGGTGACTGCCAGCAATCTGTGGTATTCCTTGGCTTGTGACTATATTATTCCAGTCTCTGCCTCCATCTTCACGTGGGCTTCTCATTTCTATTTGTCTCTCATCTTTGTGTCTGTTATAAGGACACTTGTGATTCCATTTAGAGTCTGCCTGGATAATCTCTTCATTGCAGAATCCCTAACTTTATTACAAAGACCTTTTTTTCAAAATAAGGAAATATTCACACGTTCCAGGAATTAGGGCCCGGACATATCTTTCTGGAGGCAACCATTCTATCCACTGCACTACTCTAGTGTGGTAGGAGCGTCTATTTCTTATAGATATGCTGTGGCAAATATTTTTTTGATAAATATGGCAAATATATGGAGCAACCAGTAACTTTGCCTGATTTAATTTCTTGATTTCTTGCTATTTAAAATCACTAAAGGCACTGTGGTATCCTGAATTAGATCCTGGAACAAAAAAGACACTTGTAGAGAAACTGGTGAATTGGGAACAGAGTGTGTGTTTAGTTAATAGTAGTACCAGTGTTAATCTTTTAGTTTTGACAATTGTATCATATCTATGTAAGATGCTACCTTGAGGGGAAACTAGGTGAAGGTTATTTGGGAACACTGTTTCCAGTTTTTCTATAAATCTAAAATTATTCCAAAATTAAAGGTTTCTTTTAAAAAGAATTGCATACCAGACCAAAGTAGAACTAACATAAACGTTCCCTGCAATGTAGGATTCCACATTGCAATGTGATTCTGGGTAGTCTCTGGAGAGCTTGCAGTCAAAATGTTGCTTGGGGCTTCAGTCTCCGAAGGCCTGACTAAGCCTCATGATATACTTCCAAGATGTCTCACTCACATAGCTGTTAGCCAGTTCCTCACCTTGTTGGCTTTTCCATTAGGCTGCTTAAGTGTTCTCATAACGCTGACCCAAAAGAGAGATAGAAGGAGGAAGCCACAGTATATTTTATGACATAGTCTTAGAAGTCACACAGTGACACATCTGCCTTATTCAGTTTTCTTGAAATAAGTCACTAAATCCAACCCATACTTTTATAGGGGAAGGGGAGATTAAGCACTCCTTCCTGAAGAGAGAGGCACTGAGGAATCTGTGGACATATTTTAAACTACCACAATCTGTCCTCTGGTTGAAAATTGTTTTATATTCCTACCATATGCAGAACATGCTCAACCCTGCTCTAGACTCCCCAGAAGTCTCACCTTTTTATAGTGTCAGTTCAAAATCTAGGATGTTGGGCTTCCCTAGTGGCGCAGTAGTTGAGAGTCCGCCTGCCGATGCAGGGGATGCGGGTTCGTGCCCCGGTCCGGGAAGATCCCACATGCCGTGGAGCGGCTGGGCCCGTGAGCCATGGCTGCTGAGCCTGCGCGTCCGGAGCCTGTGCTCCGCTACGGGAGAGGCCACAACAGTGAGAGGCCCGCGTAACACCAAAAAAAAAAAAAAAGTTTCTCTCTGTAAGATAGTCTCCACCAATAAGATGATCATTTAGAACATTATTATTTTAGGTAATATAGTTAGAATATTTGGCCTAGTAAATAGAGTAGACTCTAATAGAAAAGAGGATTTTAATATTTTACTAACTGAAAACTCAATATTGGAGACTGCCGTGTAACTCTGGTTTAAGATCAAAGAGAAAAACATATTCCTAAATATAGAGCAGGTTGATGGTAATAGAAAAATTTCATTCCCAAACAGACTAGATTTAGCACATTTATAAGGCATTTCTAAAACAGAATTATGACTAAATCCTTTAATGCCAGTGTCATAAAACTCATAGAATTTTAGAATTTGAAAAAGTCTTATAAGTCATGTGGTTTAACATGGTTCATTTTACAAATGAGGATACTGAGGCCCATTGCAGTTAAGTGATTTTCTTACTTATAGCTAATATCTTAGATGTGACTTCTGAAATGTAGTTCAGAGGATAAGAGATAGGAGAATATGATTCTTGTTTAATACTTGGAGTTGTTTGAAATAGTTTTGTCTATAAAAAGCTTTTTGGTTAAGGTTCTGCCTTTATGAGTTTTATATGTAGATCCTCTTGGTTGTTGAAAGGATGGGACTAAAGTTATCCAAGGTGTTTTTCTTTCCTGATTTCTGGAAATTTTCCAAAAATTGACTTTTTTTGTGATGCACATATCTCTATATATGTCAATGCAGTAAAGCAAAACGAAAGAAGAAAAGGGAGGAAGCTGAGAAGCTACCTGAGGTATCTAAAGAAATGTATTATAACATTGCTATGGATTTAAAACAAATATTCCAAACTACAAAAGATACCATTGAAAAGGAAGACAACACACCTTGGAATGAGGACTCTGATGGAGAGAAAGCCGAAGTAGTCCAGGACCCTACAGCTCTGATGACTGGGGATGAACAGCCCAGCGGGTTCACATTCTCCTTTTTTGATTCACACACTAAAAATGTGAAGGAAGGTACTTTTTTTTTTTTTAAACGTTTTCATTTAAAGTGGTTTGAACTTAATTGATTGAATCTACTGTAACTGTAATGATTTAACATTAGCTGAAGAAAGGATTCTTTCTTCCATCTGTATAAACAGTATTACAGTATTGCAGTCAGCATTACATGACCATAAATGTACTGTGCCTAGAGCTGTGTTTAACACACTAAGAAATTGTTCTTGCATTTGGAAGCAAACTTCTAGATAGCTGCCATATGAAGGGAAGCCAGAGAATAATGTGCAGCATCCCTTCTAATGTTGAGTAGAAATAGTCATGAAGAAGTATAAGGAGTCAAATATTTAAATAGCTTTGTATCTTAGATGCAGTTGGAGAAGCCATGACTTCAGGAAAACCAGTGCTATATGGTAGGGAAAGGGGAGAAATAGGTAACCCTGGCTCTATACAATTATGCTATGTCATCAATACACCAGTTGTTTCAAACTTTATCCTTGGAGATTTGCCAGAACCTAGAAAAAAGTATCAGCACCAGTATAAACAATTTGGCATTCCATTTCAGGAGGTTTACCTCTGAAGTCCTACATAGTCTAAAAGTTAAAAACACCTATTCCTTAGAAAGTTGCTCCTCACCTAGTGTTTAAGATGAAGTGTAGCTTTTCTGGAAGTTCATTGTAAAAAGCAAGATATACCTCTACAGGAGAATACATGCACAGCTAACAATAAGCTCTACTTTAAAGATCAGCAGTAAAGTAGTATCCATGTGTTTAGCAGGTGAGTATTAAATGCCGGCTTTGTAGTGCTCCAAAAGGAGGTATAGCAATTTAGTAGTTTTTCCAAAATTGTTCTAAATAAGACACAATATATCATTGCTCTGCTTACTTCATTCTCTTGCCTGTGTTGTCCATTTGAGTACCAAGGTCAGTCCTAGACTGTTGAACAGAGTTGATATGATATAGATACTGTCTTTAATTCTTCCAACTTTGAGAGCCAAGTGTGAGAAATTGGCCTTGAAATGAGTACTAAGACACCTCAGCAACCTGGGAGATGTGTTTTGTGGACTTAGGAAATTATGAGGACTTGTGAGGAGATCACCCACATCTTATAGAAGCTTTTTCAGAAGTTTTAGAAAGAGGCTTTGGGAATTGAAAATATAAAGATATGTTCCTTTTCTCATTTATGAATAAGCAGGAAGGCAACCTGGTTTCACTGCATCATGTTACAGTTTAGGCTTCTCATGCTAGCACAGGTGCCATGCTTTTTTTTTTCCTTTTAAATTGTGTTGCTCATTTATAAACCTTTAGTTCGTATATCTTTTTATAGTGTTGCTATATTCCTTATCAGATCACCCTAGCAATGCCCAAAAATATGATAATAGCTTCTCTCAATATTTGAAAATCTAAAAAGATACTACATATTTTGAATTAATGATTAAGATATTTGAAATTTAGAAATATGAGTGCATGGTGAAAGTAAACAAATTAGTGTGTCCACGAATAATCGGTCGTTAGGTTACAATTCTGTCATCTTTCATTGTCATGACGATATAGAGACCTATAGAGTTGAGGCAGTGAAACCTGGGAAGATTGCCTGGCAGGGAGACCCTCGTTTCCAAGACAGCAGTTCAGAAGAGGAAGATGTTACTGAAGAAACAGATGACAAAAAGCCCAGCCCTGGGTAAGTAGTGTGTTTCTGTGCAGGTTTATTTCATAATTCATAAAATCTGAGTTAGACATGCTTTAGAAATGTTATAGAAGTATCTAAGCTTAGCTTCTCAAGACAACTTTCTTTTTTTGGCTCCTTTAGAGAGTTCTGTAGCCTTTTTGTAATTAGGAGCATGTTTCCTTTTCCTTGAAATTTGGATAGACTGGGTGGGGGATATGACGTGCATGGGGAAGAAAACTTGCCACTGAAGTCCTTGATCTGGAAAGAGTATGCTTCAGCTCGTTGGCTGCTACCACATGGGAAACACTGGCAAATTGGGTAGCAATGCTGGGGTGAGAATATCAACAATCAACACAGGGAATATAGAGCGTGTACTTAAGTAAGTCTTCGTTACCAGAGTTTCAGGTAGAAGAGAAGAATGTTGAATAGAGAAAGGGTGTTATCACTTTAACTCAGGAAAGAAAAATGAGCAAAACACAAAGCACATATATTTAAGGAATAGTTCATTTATACTTACAGTGTAAACATTTCTTAAATATTGAAATTAAGTGGCCAATTCTCTCTCTCTTTCTCTCTCACTTCAGAGAAGTATCATTACCCAAGAAAGAGACCACTAGATATTTCTTTTTCTCTAAGAATGATGAGAGACTTCATGGTAAGTCAATGTTTTGATTAAATGGTATAAAACAGGTAATAGTACAGCTCTCACCATAGCGCATTCTGATATACTAACATGCATCCAAGTAAGAACTGATTAGGAAAAATTCTGATCCTTTGCAGTGTCATGTGCTTTAGCCCCCTCTGTTAGACAGATGCATGTTGACTTGCAAAGCTCTGGAAAACTGAAAGCTCCCACTCGCCACCTCCCTCACTTGTTCACTAACCTCAACAAGGGCTTGTTTTGTTCCAGGGGTTTGCTGAGATACTAGATGTACAAAACTCCTAAGTCTTTAGTACCCTAAAAAGTTCACATGAACTATCTCAATATCTTGTAATAACCTATAATGGAAAAGAATCTGAAAAAGAATATATATGTATAACTGAATCACTTTGCTGTACACTTGAAACTAACACAACATTGTGAATTAACTATACTTCAGTAAAAAAAAATAGAAAAAAATTTCACACGAAAACTCTGAGACTGTTGATGAACTCATTTCTTTTTTTTAAAAAATATATTTTATTTATTTATTTTTGGCTGCATTGGGTCTTTGTTGCTGTGCGCGGGCTTTCTCTAGTTGCGGCGAGCGGGGGCTACTCTTCGTTGCGGTGCGTGGGCCTCTCATTGCAGTGGCTTCTCTTGTTGCAGAGCACTGGCTCTAGGCGCGCAGGCTTCAGTAGTTGTAGCATGTGGGCTCATTAGTTGTGGCTCACGGGCTTTACAGCACAGGCTTAGTAGTTGTGGTGCACAGGCTTAGTTTCTCTTTGGCATGTGGGATCTTCCCGGACCAGGGCTCGAACCTGTGTCCACTGCATTGGCAGGCAGATTCTTAACCACTGCGCCACCAGGGAAGGCCCAATGAACTCATTTCTTAAGCCTAACACAAACAGAAGGCAAGTTACATAATAGTAAATGGTTTATAAACAGTAAAATCCTAGCAGTTCTACATTTTCATTTTGTAAAGAAAATAAGATATTCTTGAAAATTAGCATAAATTGGCTGGGGGCGGTGGGGGAAATGGTCTTAACTAGAATTGAAGACCTTGATAATGCCAGCACTAGAATATTGTCTGTTTTAATATTAATGGGCTGTCTTGTACTTCTTTATTTTCCCCTTTTAGGTTCTGACTTATTCTGGAGAGGAGTAGGAAGTAATATTAGCAGGAATTCTTGGGAGGCCAGAACAAACAGCTTGCGTATGGTGAGTAGTTGTATTTTCATGTTAATTGTCTCCATATTAATTTAAAAGATATGGTGTTATCTTTGTGTTAATATTTGCCTGGTGTAAGAATATAGGAGGGCATGAAACTTAAGATAACTGAGAACATGACTTAAATGCTCAGAATGATAGTGCTGGAAGACAAGTTTTAAGTTGTTTAATTCATTCAACCCATGGTGCAGTAAGGAGACTGAAGAGTGGCCCCATTGAGTGACTGGAACGAGTTCTGGCCATGCTTATTAAGTAGCAGGAAATCATAAGACTTTTGAAAGACTGAATTACAGTTTCCATTTGTAAACACTTAAAGCCAAGAGTTTGAATATCCCCTGTACATTCCAAGTGAGCACTTCCAAAATGGCTTCTACAACCCTGACACTGAATAACCTAAATTTTACTTTATAGTTACTAAACACCTTGGAAAGCATTTACCACTATTTTTAACAAAGGCTTTTGGTTTTATGTTTTTCTAGGACTGTCGGAAGAAACATAAAGATGCCAAAAGGAGAGTGAAACCAAAATAATAAATGTCATCATTAGTTTTGATACTGAATGTGAACAAGGCTCACCTGTGGAAATTGGAGTGATCTAGAAAATAAGTTTAGCTGACAAAGAAGAATTCAGAGTGAAGGAATATTCAAAATCTTATCTGGTGGATATCATTCTGGTTGCTTTCTTTTCCTGTAGATTTCCTCTTCATTTGTTCCTAACTAATTACTTCAAATAATTAACCTGAACATTTTTTTAATGAAGCACAAGATAGTCCCTCAAAATACTTTTCATATATAATCTTTGCCCTCCATCTTCAATAACTAATGGCTATCTTCTGACACAAGGTTTACATAAAGCCTTTTAAAATATATGGATCAGAGCACTTGTATTTTCCAAGTTACGTTTCATGTGAATTATACTTGAAATATTTCTGATTGTATCAAATACACCTTACCTCCATCTTGTGGTTTTTGTTTAAGATGTTGAAAACAAATCAGCCTTGAGTTCTGTACTTGTGTCCTGATGAATAAGCTAACTGAAATGCAGGATATTTCAGACCAACATCATGGGAGAGTTCTGTGAGGACCAGAAAAGGATGCCAAATGCAGAGTTTTCCTGTCCTTGGCCTCCATGAATTGAGGCCAAAATTCAAAATCTCAAAATTCTAATTAGACTACAGGCTTTTGAAAAATCCAAGTGTCTGAAAGATATGTAGTCACAGTTAGGAGTCAGGACCCTGGGTCCAGATAGGGAAGCAGACTTAATACCTCATTAAATCAATGTGGCTAGGATTCAAGACAGATAAGCCTCTATCAAACTGGGCTCTGTACAAAATTATGCTATATATAAAGTCCCAAGGGATTATCATTGAGCCATACTGTGTATATCTGAAATTAAGTATTTATTGATTTACATCTTGATCAAATATAAACTCTTTGAGGGCTGGGATATCACCTGGTTTGTTAACGGTTACATCCACACTGCCTAGAACTATGTCTAGCACTAAGTGGGTGCTTAGTAAACAGAGTCCAAGGAACTAAGTAGTTGAAAAGTCATTCGAGATTCCTGTGTTTCCAAGACTTCAGACTTTGTGTAAAACAGAAACCACCACTCAGGAGGATAAATAATCCAAATATTCCACTTTCTCTTGATGTTGATTATATTTATACCTTCTTATCTATTGCTGCATAGCAAGCCATCCCATTAACAGTTGTTCATTTTCCTCACAAATAAGCAACTTGGTCAGGACTCAGTGGGGACTGCTCATCTCTACTCCATGTAATATCATGTGAGTGGCCCAGCTGGGGCTAAAGGATCTATTTCTAAAATGGACTGCTCACTCAGTGCCTGTCCATTGCTTTCCTCACAGCATGGCAAATAGGTTTCAGGAGTAGGAAGCAGATGCTGCCAGTCTCTTAAGGCCTAGTCCAGAAATTGGCTCAGTTATTTCCACTGTATTCTACAGGTTAAAACACACTGAGCCCACCCAGACTCAAAATGAGGGGACATAGATCCTCACCTCTCAGTGAGAAGTGTCCAGAATTTTTGGCCATGTTTAAATTTGTTACACCCACCTTCTCCAGAGCAGACAAGTAACATCAAGCAGCCTTCTGCATCCCCAGTTTCTGCTCCCCAGATACAACCACATTCAAAACTTTGTTTCCTCTGATATTTATCACTGAATTTCTACCTAACATGCTTATGCTGTGATTTCTTGGTTTTTCAGTTTTAGATATTAAATTTAGACATCAGACATTTTAAAATACTGAGCTGGCCAAAAAGTTCGTTCGGGTTTTTCCATAATGTCTTACGGAACACTCAGATGAACTTTTTGGCCAACCCAATAATTAGACCTATCATCCCCACCTTTTTTTCCCCTGGACACATCTGTCTGGAAGCCCTCTGTCCTGCTCTAATCTGGGCTGTCTGGACAGATTATAAAAATGAACTGAACAGGTGGCAACTTGAAGAATGTGAAAATTAAAACACATTCCAAATACTTATAGTTAATAAGGTAAAGACACTACTAAATATATGTGTTCAAGTAAGTTAAGTTATTGGAGAGTCACCCCTTTGGGCAAGGACATAAAATCCCCTACTCTAATCCCTTTAGGGTGCTCCTAAACCATGTATGACTTGAATGAATGCTACACAGACTATCAAAGTGTTCTGAAACTTATCAAGGAATGCCTTATACATATTCTTAGATAGATCAGTTTTTTTCTGTCCTTTTATTGGATACACTAAGAAGTTACATACAGAATTACTCTCAATTTGTCAAGGGCTAAAATTTCCGTCATAGTCTCTGGTGAGGTCTACTGTCCTTTGCATGGCTCTGGATTCCTTGGTTTTTAACCAGCAGATCCAAAAGGTGCTGGGCAGACTCACAGCAGTGATAATAAATACATAAGTAAGCAGACTAATATGCAAATAATTTTGTTTTCAATACAGGAAACAATTATTCTAAAGCTGGTTGTCAGGCATTTCCTTCCTTTTTGTTATATCTCTCCATATGGCTGTTACCATCATTTCTGCAGTAAAATTTATGAGACCTCTACAGGTGGCACTGAAGGACATAAAAGGAGAGGCTTCTCTGAACACCACTGACCACCAGTGCCTCAGCTCCTCGCAGACCATGTTGTGGCCTCTGCATTTCCCCGAGAAACGGGAGGGTCTCTTCAGATAGGTGGGTCAAGAGTTTTAGTATACAACAGAATTATCCAGGATGCGTGTTAAGATTTGTATTTTTGTGACCCACCTCCAGAGACTCAGCAGGCCTAGTCTATGCCCTAGGACTCTGCATTTTTAAAGACTCCAAGGTGGTTTGGTGCAGGTCTCCACTACACCAGAAAACATAGTCCTAGTGCCTAGGGCTGCTTTCCTTAACAGTCATCTAGTAAAGCAGCCTTGAGACTGCGCACTCACGGCCCCGCAGTATAATTACTGAGGCTACTATCGTTGGATTTGGTTAACCCCTGGTGAAATGCATTTACGTCTTGTGTACAGTGAACACCGACAAAGGCTGTGTAACAACGCCCAGTTAGAACGCACAACAGCCTCCTCTCTGTGCCCTTCCCAGTCAGTCCCCACCCCGGAGGCCACAAAATAGTCGTGTCCACCACCGTCGCCCTAGCTGCGTGAAGGACACAGCGCGTCACCGCCACGCCACGGAGTCGCACAGCCTGCCAGGGCACAGAGCAACGCCTGGTCGGGTGGTCGTGACTTCGAACGCACGCGGCCAATCGGCGTCCGGCTTGTTTACGGGTGTCAAACGACGGGCGCTGATTGGCCGGTGCAAACCAGGCCACTTCCTCTTAGCCTCACGCTTTCGGGGCGTTGCATCACCTCTAGACTCTTGACCAAGGCGTAGACGCGGCTCCTTCCGACGTACTCAGGCTCGGAGGCCCCTCAGGTACGCCTGGTACTGCTCGCGGAGGCCCCTCAGGTACTCCCCATCCTGCACGCGGGGCCCCTCAGGTCAACCTGTTCTGCACACGGGCCTGTCAGATACGCCCCTTACTGCCCACTGGGATCCACAGTCCCTCCGGTACACAAGATTTTTTTTTTTTTTAATGTTTATTTTGGGCTATGGGTAAGTTACGTGTATATCCGTTTCCAAGGAAAACATTGGGAGGAGGTCTAAGTGGGGCGAAAGAACTCAGAACCAGGTACCAATCCTGGCTTAGCTCTCGGGCCGAGGATTACAACCCTTGGAAGTTCCTCAGCTTCAGCCTGGTATCCTGGTAACACTTGAACTGTTGGGTGGTTCTCAGAATTTGGTGTGATTTTGCTTACTGGAGTTCAGAAGGTGGACGAAATTACTTGGAAGTCTAGGTATTCATAAGAACAAATCAAGTCTTAGGTTCCCACGAATGGGCATTTATTGCTGGGTGCCTGGGATTAGAGGGAAGTCCCCGTTCTCGGCTCTTACACAGTCTAATAATACAGTATTCCAAGTGCACAGAGGAGGAAGACAGTTCCTAAGTGGGATTTTGAGGTGGGAGAAGGAGAAGGCTTCTCAGGAACTGCAGTGGGTTTGGAGCCTTGAAGATAAGTAGGAACTTGGGGATATGATGCAGGGGACTGTAGTATAATGTATAGCAGGATTTTAAAGTGTGTGTGATTCAGGAGATGGGGAGTTGTAGTCACTGCAGTTTCGTGTGAGGAACAAGTGGAAGATGATGCTTGGCTTCCAGCCTTACTGAGTTTGTGGTTTCCTTCTTGAGTGAAGTGGTGTTTGAAATGAATCCAGAAGGGAAGATAAGTTTTTTATTAGGTTTGACAGTATTACTTTTAGCATTCATTCAGGTGTTGCAGAGAGGTCAGGAAGAGTGAAACTATAGGCAAAGCAATTGTTTTAGGGATTTCTAAGTAATACGATGAACTTTTACAAAGTAAATATCAGTAAAATGGTGGACAGTATATCTTCTTCATAAGTGATTAGAGAGTGAATTATATGGAAGAGAAGGCAGCTAAATGCAGATTGCACTCTTAAATGTTTTTGGAAAGATGATATAGTGACTGGGCAAAGGCAATAGAGTAGAATTTGTGGACAAAGGAGTAATGATAATAATTTCCGTAGATGACGTGTGATTGCTCAGATAGCCATTATTTCACTTAACGTTAAATTAGCATTGTATTTACAAACTTTATTTTACAGGTGGCAGAATTGAGGTTTAAAGGTTGAGT
Organism: Monodon monoceros; assembly: GCF_005190385.1. NCBI lineage: Eukaryota > Metazoa > Chordata > Mammalia > Artiodactyla > Monodontidae > Monodon > Monodon monoceros. Next base: position 23,958,071 of record NW_021703782.1, on the reverse strand, counting down.
AACTTTTCCTATAAGTCACATAGTAAGTTGTGGCAGCAAAACTGTCAAATTCCAAAGCCAACCCTCTTAACCATTATCCTTGCCAAGAGGAGACCCCGGAGTGGGATATTGGAAAGGCAGCTGGGGGAAATATCACTGATGGAAACTAAGGATGCTGACAAAGGGATTTGTTCAAACTTTTTGAGCACTACCATGTGTAAGCACATGGTAAGACAGTAAGAGGTTAGACAGTAAAATGCTTTTGCCAGCAATAAGTTTACAGTTGAGTTGGAGAGACATGGGCATGCAATACAAATAAACCATAATGTGTAGGAGAGGAGCAGATTCCGGGGAGGGGGATATTAGTTTTGTAAAAAGGGGATTGGTAAATCCCCATAGAGCAGAGTACATTTAAGCTAAGCAGTGCTAGAGTATTTGGAGAAAGGGCCTGAACGCAAAGCAGTATGTCAGCAAAGCAGTTCTGTTTCTCAGCAGTGTCAAGAATGTGATGTAGTTGGAGCTTGAGTTTTGTAAGAGTAAAGGCCAGGAGTAGTAACTGTGGGTAAGATCATGCTGCCCCACTGAAAAGTCTGTACAGAAACCATTGGGAGTGAGGAACCATTGCATTTTTCTTTTTTTAATACAGAAGTGATACTTTCAGAACTTTTCTATTAGGAAGGTGGTGTGTAGGATGTATAGTATTTATTTTTCCCCTTTATTTTTAAACTTTTTATGATAATACATACTCAAAAATAATCAAGACAGAGTAATATGAAGTAAATAAAAATCTGTTCTTTCACGCCTTCCTCATCTAATCCTATTCTCTGGTGGTAGCCATTGTTAAGTTTGGTGGGTAACCTTCTAAATTAAATACAGAATTACTTAAACATAGACTTAGTGTATTTTTAATCTCTTGAAAATATTATAATACACATAGTATATAATATAATACACATAGTATAAATTGGTATAATTTATAAATTGCTATAATTTATACTATAATACACATAGTATAAATTGCTATAACTGTAACTTGCTGTTTTCTTTCTCAGTATGTATAAGGAATATATATATTTGATATATTATGATTTATTATCTTTAATGCCTGCATGGTATTGATGTACCATAATTTATTTTATCTAGATAATAGTCTATTATCTATTCATGGATATTTAAGTTGTTTTCAGATATTTGTCTATAGAAACGCTTCAGTTGATATCTTTGTACATATTTTATACATTTGTGTAAGTAAATCTCTGGGTTATATGTTAATAGGATATAAGTAGTTTGTGAAAAGGCTGGAGATAGACCCACCTCTTGGGTTAAATTTGACTTAATGTAACAAGTTGTGAAGACCTGAGAATGAGGAAGAGGAAATAGAGAAATAGACTTAGAAGTCAGACCCACATGACTTGGTGATCACCTGGATGTGGGGATCATCTGGTAGTATTAAGGGTAACTCAGAAATTTCAGGTAATGAGAAGGAATAGTGGAACTACTAGTACAGTGGAATTAAAAATGGGAGCAAGTGTGGCAAGGAAGATCATGAGGTTTATTTTAAACAAAAATGTTTTTGGTATGCTTTTCCAAGATCTGTGGAGGTAAATACAAGTAAAGGTGAAGGAGGGTATCTAGAAATTGCTGAACAGGAAGTTGAGGCTAAAGAGGTCTGCAGGAGTCATGGAATAAGGAAGATAGTGGAGGCCTTGGATTATAGTTAAAGGGAAGAAGAGGAGGTTGCTTCCCTGAGCCTGACCTGGTAGGGTTAATCTCCCTCTTCTTTCTGCTCCCCCTTTCCCCCAAGAGCCCTGTGGTTACTGGATGCTGTTGTGCAGGTACAGCTCTCCAGTGGATGTGAGGGGCCAGAGCAATCCTGTGATTTATGCATGGGGGCCGTTTCTCCTCAGCAGCCACCATAGCCCGGTCACTGATACATGGCTCTTCCTGGAATAGTCTATACCATTACATGGGTCTTTGTGTTTGGCCTAATAATGCAGTGGTTCTTAATCTTTGGGGGGAGTAGAGGCTTTCTAGAAAATTTTATAAAAGTTAAAAACCATCTTCACAGAAAGCTTAAATCTCATTTTCTCAAAAAAAAAAAAAAAAGTTCAGATAGATATTCCAGAATAATGGTCAGAACAGTTTAAGAGAATGACTTAAATTTTGATGTGCATGCTCATCCCCTAGGATCTTGTTAAAAAGCAGGTTCAGATTCCTCAGTCCAAGGTGGGGCTGGTGAGTCTGCTCTAATCAACTTCCATAGATGCTGGCAATCATAGGACCAGCCTTGACAAGCATTAGGGGGTGACAGAAATAAGTATGTTGATATCTAAAGATCTGTTAGTCTTCAAATGTAACCCCTTAAGTTTCAATTGGCCTCTAGTAAGGTTGTCACTGAACCAGTAGGACTCCTACTAAATCAGTAAATGCACAGACTGACACCTCTCTCCATCCTTCAAAGGCTGGAAATTATAACAAGAACTCAAGATCCAAAATGCTTTTCAACTTCTGTTTAATAACATTTAATGGAACACCCTAATCAGAAATGGATAGTTGAGTTAAATGGCCCACCTGTTCTTTCCTTATTTTTTTCCTATATAAAACTCAAAGGTACTCTCACATCTCAAAAATAAATGACAGGGGGACAAAAGGAAAGACACCGCTTGTAACAAACTTAAAAAAATGTTTTTTCTGATGTTAAAAATGTTTATTAAACAGATCACTCATTTCCATGTGTGACTCAGACCTCGGTGGCAAAAATCTCATTTTTTATAGATTTTTCTCTTATGTGCAAAATCAATATCCTTTTAACTTTTTATCCCTTGTCTTGGCTGCTAGGAAGCTCACAGTCATATGTTGAATCAGTGTTGCTAATTGATAAAAGCATAGGAGCTGCATGATTTAAATTTTCCCTGATCCTGAATTTCCATATAATTTTTTAGATTCCCTAATTTTATTTTTAATCAATGTGTGTATTTGCCATTTTATGGTTAATCTTTTGGTTAGTCTCTTCACATTCTCTGTCAAATAAAATAGAGTAGAAATTAGTTAACATAGTAAGACTATATTTGTCATTGAAATTCCATAATTTCTAGCATTGCTTTATATACATAAATTTATTTTTTATTTGTTTTTTATAAAAAAAATTTTTTTTTGATGACATGGGTCAATTACTGTACTTCGGCTTTGATGTTTTCAGAATTGGTTGAGGTATGTAAGTCTCTTTGCTCCTAGAGTCAGTTATCCCAGAGTGTTACAGTTCTTGTGTTCTTAAGGTTTTCCACCTACTCTGTTGTTTTCTCATTATTAGCAATTCTGTCCCCTTCTAATCTGATGTTGGCTTGGAAATCTGGTCACCATCCTTATTAGAATTATAAAGTGAGAATAAATAGGCTTTGAGGAGGAATGGGCTCGAGGATGCTCACTAGATAGTTAAGCCCCGACTGATCAAATGCTTCTGAAAGAAGTTATTAACAAACTTCTGAAAAAAAGATACTTTAAGACTTCTCTCACCAGGCACTAAATCAGAGAGATATAGAGTTTGTCTTTTACAAAAATCATGAGTAAGCAACAAAAGTGATAAAATGTAAAATTAGAATGAGCTAGGAATTATTTGAATGTGATTCTCATCTTTTTAGCTTTAAAATTTTTTTAGGTTTTGCCTGTTTCCTTCAGAAAGATTAGGTTGATTCAACAGAAGTGCTTTCTGTCCTGTGAATGTAGGTAAAAATTTTTACCTACTTTGAGATTTATTTTTTCAGATTATTAATGAATTTTTAGCATCATTAGACAGAATTGCCAAGATTTTCTTTTCCTTTTTTTTAAGTGTGTTGTCTGCAATTACTAAATGTTATACTGTAGTTGTAGAATAAGTGAAGAGTGTGAATTGGACACAGATTCTGAAATAAATTTAAAGGTACCATATATTTCTACTTCATACCATATACAGAAATAACTCAAGGTGGATCAGTGGCCTAAATATAAGAGCTAAAACTTCACAACCTTGTTATCTGTAGTGGTCTCTTAGATATGACACCAAAAGTTGAAGTAGCGAAACCAATAAATAAACAGGACTTCACCAAAATTAAAAGTGTTTGTGCTTCAAAGAATATACCATGACGAAAATAAGAAACAAGCCACTGAATGGGAAAAAATTTTTGCAAATCCTGTAACTGATAAGGGGATTTTATCTAGAATATAAAGAACTCTTACAACTCAGCAGTAAAAAGACAACCCAGTTAAACAATGGGCAAAGGATGAATAGACATTTCTCCAAAGAAGGTATGAAATGGCCAATAAGCTCAACATCACTAATCATTAGGGAAGTGGAAATCAAAACCACAATGAGATACCATGTTATACCCACTAGGATTTCCTATAATCCAAAGATGGACGATAAGGAGTGAGGATGTAGAAAAACTGGAATCTCATTCTCTGCAGGGAGAATGTAAAATGGCACAGCAGCTTTGGAAAACATTTTGGCAGTTTCTCAAAAAGTTAAACATAGTACCATATTACCCAGCAGTTGTACTCCTAGGTATTTACTTAAGAGAGCTGAAAACACATATCCACATAAAAACTTATACGTGAATATTCATAGCAGCTCTGTCCAAAAGTGGAAACAATGCTAATGTCCATGAACTGATGAATGGATAAACAAAAAGTGGCATATCCATATGATGAAATATTATTCAGCCGTAAAAAGCAATGAAGTATGAGTGCATATCACAACATGGATGAACCTCAAAAACATAATTCTAAGTAAAAGAAGCCAGACGCAATAGGCTGTATATGCATAATTTCATTTATGTGAAATGTCCGGAATAGGAAAATCTAGAGAGGCAGAAAGCAGATTAATGGTCTCCAGGAGGCTGGGGAAGAGGAGAATAGAGAGTGACTGCTAATGTGTACAAGTTCTTGGAGGGCAGAAGTGGGAGTAGTGAAGAAAATGTTCTGGAAGTAGTGAGTGGTGGTGGTTGACCAACCTTGTGAATATACTTTAAAAAAAAAAAAAAAGGTAAAAATGAATTGTACACTTTATTTCTTAAAAAATATTTATTTATTTATTTGGCTGTGCCAGGTCTTAGTTGCAGCATGCGGGACCTTCGTTGCGAAACATGGGATCTTTTTTCAGTTGTGGCATGCGGGATCTAGTTCCCTGACCAGGGATCAAACCCAGGCCCCCTGCATTGGGAGTGTGGTCTTAGACACTGGACCACCAGGGAAGTTCCATATTATATACTTTAAAAGGGTGAACTTTACGGTATGTGAACTTTACCTTAAAAAAAGGGGAATTTTTTTTAAGTACCAGGTAGTATCATGGCTAGTGATAGGTACATCTATTTTAATGTATGGTACTCTGTTATTCCTAGACTTCTCTTTTGAGAATAATAATTTGATTTCTCTTGCAGTAACAAAATGGTTCAACAAGTTCCAGAAAACATCAATTTTCCTGCTGAAGAAGAGAAAATCTTGCAGTTTTGGTCCGACTTTAATTGTTTTCAGGAATGCTTAAAGCAATCAAAACATAGGCCAAAGTATGTGAATTTCTTTGGTAGAGTCTTTAAGAATAAGAGGTATTCCGAATAGAGTTTATATGTCACTCTCTTCCTTTCCATTTTTCTCATTATCACTACCCTCATTTAAGCATTTAGACTAGTAGTGTAATAGCCTCCTATTGGGGTACTTCCTGCCTCTAGTCTTCATTCACCTAAAGACTAGTCCTTTCTTTAATTACTGTTTTCATCATGTGTCTCCTGTGCTCAAAAACTTTATCATAGGTGTTTGTTGCCCTATTTTATAGATAACTCAGGATCAGGGTGAATAATTTCCCTTATATCATGGAACTAATTAATGAAGGATGGATGGTCCAATACAGGTCTCTCCAACTCTGTCATAATTAGCTTTTTTAAAGGCAGGGCCTACAGTAGATACATAATCAGTTATGTCTGAGTTTCCTAGCCTCGCAGCTTTTCTTCTCCCCAAAGGCTCTACGATTACAGGAGCTATCTATAGAAAAATGCTGTCCTAAATTTTTGCTATCTGTTTTAAAGTAACTTAACGTATTTTTATTACCTCTTAGATTTACCTTCTATGATGGGCCTCCTTTTGCAACTGGACTGCCTCACTATGGACATATACTTGCAGGGACAATTAAAGATATAGTTACAAGATATGCTCACCAGAGTGGGCTTCACGTTGACAGAAGATTTGGATGGGATTGTCATGGTTTACCTGTGGTATGTTTGAGTCACCAGCCTTATAATGTTTTGATTTTTTAATATTTCATTATATTTCATTATATAATATGTTAAAGTATGAATTTTTGCTATAATCAGACTTTCTTCATTTTTATAATACTATTTATAGTTCATTTTCTCTGTAGATTTTCTGAGAACTAATTTTTTTTAATCTGTTTTCTAGTTTTGTCGAATTGCATTTGCTTCATAGGGCAGGGATGTTAACAATCTTATTGCAAATTTTCAGGAATATGAAATTGATAAGACACTGGGAATCAGAGGACCAGAGGATGTAGCCAGATTGGGGATTGCAGAATATAACAGTCAGTGCCGAGCAATTGTGATGCGATATTCTACTGAGTGGAAGGTATTTTTGGTTATTTTAAGGAGAATGAAAAAAAACTCTAGCTTTTAAATGGGGGTTGAAATGTTTTATGGTTCCTTGTGCTTTTTATGATATGTGCCCAAAAGAGGGGTTGATAATCCTCTTTAAAGGAGTGTTTAGCTTCCATCTTCAACTCCATTACTTAAACTGTTAGCTTAAACTGAACCCTCTCTTTTCTGATTTCTATGTGCTTGATTGGTCTTCCATGTTTAATCTACCTACCCACAGTATATGACAGGAATCATGCTGTCCTAGCAAATAGATTAACTTGAACGTTGGCAATAAAAAAATTCAGATATTAAAAACAACTCACATTTGTACCCATTGTTTTATATTGATTCCCATCTTGCCCACTGTTTCTCATTGTAATAGAGCTCCCACAACTGGTACATTTTAGTAACCGTCTGGTGCCGGCAGAGCTCTTGTCCTCTCTTATTCTGATGTGCTTAGGAACAAAGGTCCTCAACTCCCCCTTTCCTCAGTGGCTCTCAGATTAATATATATATATACAACTTAAAAACATGTCTGGCTTTTATTTTTTTCCATCTTTACTATCTTACCACTTTGTCAAATTTGCTGTTCTTCAGAATTCCCTCAGTCTTCCAGACTTCAAGCTTTAATCATCATGACCGATTCAAATGTCAAATCCTATCAAGCCTTTCTTAGTATCTCTTATACTAAGTATCTCTTATACATTTCTCTTCATTCCTACAACCTAGTCTCTCACCCACCATTGTCTTTATTTCTATAAGAATCTACCAATTGGTCTCTTGCTCATGTTCCTTCCACTTAGCCTGCCAAGTTATTTCTCTCAAGACTGTTCATTGTACTCTTCCTGCTCAAAACTTATCTTCATTGTTGAATGAAATCTGATTTCATCAACCTAAGAATCAAAGCTCCTCAATTTTCTCCTAACCTAACTTTCTTTAATCTACCTTTCTTGCTTGGTCACCAGTAGGGGAAAATCCTGATGATTATAACATGCATATGGGTTCTTTTTTTTTTTCTCCCCCCAAAATGGTATGAAGAGCCTCTATACCCATCACCCACTTCCCAAAAGCTAACACCTTTAATAACTATCGTATAATTATCAAAAGCAGGATTAACATTGATACAATATTATACACCTTATTCAGATTTAACCAGTTGTCCCACTGATCTTTATTTTTGATGCAAGATCCAATCTAGGAGCATAGATTGCATTTAGTTGTCATACCTCCTCAGTCTCCTTCAATCTGGAACATTCCCTCAGTGTTTGTCTTTCATGACCTTGTCACTTTTAAAGAATACAGACCAGTTATTTTGTAAGAAGTCCCTCAGTGTCTGATGTTTCCTTATGATTCAGTTTAGGTTATACATTTTTGGCAAGAATTCCTCAGAAGTAACATCATCCCCTTCTCAGCCTATCATATCAGAAGGCCTGTGATGCTGATAAGTCTCATTGGTGTTGTTCACTTTGTTCACTAAGGTGATTCTGTCAGGTTTCTCCATTGTAAAGTTGCAGTTTTTCCTTTGTAATTAGTAAGTACCCTGTTTCTTATCATACTATGACTCAGTAATTTTAGCAACCATTGATGATTCATGCCAGCAACAGTTAGACGTGTGCTTGCCAAATGGTAGTTTTGGTAGACTTTTATAAAAGAATGTTAATACTTGTAAATAACATTCCCTGCATATAGGATGAATGCCAAGAAAACTTGTTCTTAACCTTGCAAAATGTGTTGTTTACAGTATACATTTACTGGAACCATCGATTGTTCTGTTTTTCCAAAATCATCATATGTAGTGATATAGAAGTAAAACAAATAGCTATACAATAACAAATACCATTGTCTAAAAACTCTAATATTCATATTTTTTAAGTCTACTATTACCAGACTTGGCCGATGGATTGACTTTGACAATGACTACAAAACTCTCTATCCACAATTCATGGAATCTGTCTGGTAAGTTTATTTGAAGTTGAAATATAATGACTATTTTGTTATATTAGTTAGTAGAGATGCTCTAGCATGAATCCACTTGTTTTCAGATCCACAATTATCTGAAATCTTTGGGGATGGATTTGTTTTGTTTCTGTTTTTAAAGGCTTAATTTTGTTGTGAACCTAAAAATGCTCTAAAAATAAAAAAGAGGAAGATATACAGATTTCCCATGTACGCTGTGCCTCCACACATACATAGCCTCCTCCATTATCAACATCCCCCACCAGAGTGGTACATTTGTTACAATTCATGAACCTACCTTGACAGATCATAATCACACAAAGTCCAGAGTTTACATAAGGGTTCACTCTTGTTATGCATTCTATGGATTTGGACAGATGTGTGATGACATATATCCATAATTCTAGAATTATGCATTGCCATAAAATTCCACTGTACTCCACCTATTCGCCCCTTCCACCCCTAGGTTTATTTTTGAATTCAGTAAATTTTGGATTCTAGAAAGGTATTAGGTTATCCATATGTTCTGTAGTACTTAATGGCCCTAGCAGATTGAGCAGCAACCTGTAATCAATTTCATTAGTATTTCTATATCAGAACATATAACTCTTCACACTAAGTAAAATAAATGAGGAATATAAATGGCCTGATGTGAGTTCAGGGTTTTTTTGTCAAATTAATTAGTACCAAATTTTAGGAAAATTAGGTTTCAGAAATGGGTTTGTTTGTTTGAAGGAATTAAGTCTAAGAGATGTGCACTTGAATTTTTTACTAAGAGAAGTTGTATATGCAGTCACTGTTTCATGAGTTTCAAAATGAATTTTGCTTCCTTTTACTATTATAAGACAACTGTTGCAATGCCAGTCTTTTTTTTTCTTTTAATCTATTTTCTTTATTTTTGGCTGCATTGGGTCTTTGTTGCTGCATATGGGCTTTGTCTAGTTGCAGTGAGTGGGGGCTACTCTTCGTTGTGGTGTGCAGGCTTCTCATTACTGTGGCGTCTCTTGTTGCAGAGCACAGGCTCTAGGCACGCGGGCTCAGTAGTTGCGGCACACGGGCTTAGTTGCTCCACGGCATGTGGGATCTTCCCAGACCAGGGCTCGAACCCATGTCCCCTGCATTGGCAGGCACATTCTTAACCACTGCACTACCAGGGAAGCCCATTGCCAGTCTTGATAGGTGATTTAACCTGAGCCTCCTACAATAGCCTGAGAATCATTATGTATCATTAATGGGCAAATAGTTATTATGGTTGCAAAATGACCTATGTATATAACTCAGGCCTTGAGGGAGTCCTACTTTTGTTAAATTATGCATGATTACAGGTGAGTTGCAAAGCTCTTTTGTAGGATACATATTTTTGTGCTGCACTGTAGGTGCTTGTGCCTCTTACTGTCGTCCTATCTACCTGATTACATTTCTATTAGTCAAGATCTGTTGCATATGCTTGGCACGTGCCTTTGCCTTTGAGGAACTAGATACCATGGGACAGTTCTCAGACCCTCTGACTCTGATGTGCCCCTGTGGGTGCATCTCCAGACCCATGTACCCAAGGGTGAGAGCTGATTAAACTCTCTGACATGGCAGAAACTTTGGACAGGGAGGCTTCCCATTTCACTGAGTAGTTGGAGTTCTCATGATTAGGGCATTCTAAAAAGCAGGGTTTCTCTTAAACTTCTGAAAAAGAAGGTACTCTTTATGCTTAGATCAGGACAGTTTAGCACTTAAATGTGGTTAGTATGACCAAGAAACTGAATTTCTAATTTTAATAAATTTAAATGAGCACATGTGGCTAGTGCTACCATGTTGGACAATATAGCTCTACATCAGACTTCTTAATTTACATAAAACATACTTGAATCGGGGGAAAACCATTTTCAAAGCCTCTTGCTATTAGAATGTTAGTTATTCCTGAGGAACATGTTGGCATATAAATAAGGCATATAGACCTAGGGTGAATATTTAAAAAATAGTAGGAGATACGTTTAAAATGATAACATTAATTTAATGGTGATAATTTAGATTGAGTTGGTGCTTTTGAGTATATAAAGTACTTCCACTTGATTTTTCTCAGATGATCCAGAAAGTCCTGTGGATTGGGTTAGGACCCACTTTGAGGTAAAGGCAAGTGGTTGTGACTTGCTTGAGATCACACAACTAATTATATGGCTCTTAGGCTTGAATCTTGGTCTTATGATGCAAATCTGACACTTTCCCTCTGGTCTCCGGTGAATGTCCTTGCATCAGAGTATATAATTTAAGATTGAGTTTAAACTTGGGAAATTTGTTACAAGATGTCACCTTTTAGGCTTTATCCAAAGCCAAAGGAATACCATGAAAATACTTGCACAGTTTTACATAAAAATGTATTTTAACAAATGGGAGAGAATTTAATTCATTTATTGTGCCAAGTACATAGGAATCGAACTGTAAAAATGAGTTAAAGACAAGTAAGGATTCCTACCAAATGAATTCTGGCACCCAATTGGGAAAGGTGAGTAGTCACCACAGGAGAACCTGGGATGACTGTTTTCCAGTGTCTTGCTACATTTAGCTTAGAGCAACATGTGTAAGTGTTTAATAAAAGTTTTTGACTAACTGTAGGAGAGATATCTGATCCTAATCCCAGTGGTTTATACTTTTTAAATTGCCTCTGTAAAACTGTCCATTACAGTGAAATTTAAGCAGTATACCAGAAAACTATTAAGAAAAACAAGAAGTCTGGGCTTCTCTGGTGGTGCAGTGGTTGAGAATCCACCTGCCAATGCAGGGGACATGGGTTCGATCCCTGGTCCGGGAAGATCCCACATGCCGCGGAGCAGCTAAGCCCCTGCGCCACAACTACTGAGCCTGTGTGCCTAGAGCCTGTGCTCCGCAACGAGAGAAGCCACAGTAATGAGAAGCCTGCACACTGCAACAAAGAGTAGACCCCGCTTGCTGCAACTAGAGAAAGTCTGCGCATAGCAACAAAGACCCAACACAGCCAAAAATAAATAAATAAGTAAATTAAAAAATTTTTTTAAAAAGTCTGAAATCCCAACCATAGTTAACATATTGGTGAAAATCTACTTTTTTAGCATCTCTAAAAGTGTAAATATGTATACTGATACATAGTTTTACATAATTGGTACCTCATTGTACAGTATGGTGTCAATTGCTTTTCTCAGTCAACATCAAGTCATGAACACCTTTCCATGTCAACAGTTATTTGCCCTTTTAATGTCTACATAATATCTCATTATACTGATCTATTGTAATTTACCAGCTATTCAGCAGTTGAGAGACATTGTGTTTCCACTTCTTTGGCTGTGAGAAACTCTACAGACAGAAACTGGCATAAATGTTTGCATTTGGGAAAATAGAATTATGGTTATGTAATTGTAAAATTCTGTCTCTTTACTTGCCAGGTGGGTCTTCAAACAGCTCTATGATAAAGGCCTTGTTTATAGAGGAGTGAAAGTCATGCCCTTTTCCACTGCATGCAATACTCCACTTTCCAACTTTGAATCTCACCAGAATTACAGGGTATGTGAGATGTCATTGGTGTTAAGTTATGTACTCAGAAGTTAAATGGCTCTGGTGATCATGGTAACTTAGTCCCAGTGTGGAATGTTAGCCGGGGGAGTGATGTGAATGATGTGTCTTAATGTGATAGGCTTTGCTTGTTTTAACCATATTTTTATGCCTCTCTTTGTTTAATAAGTCCAGCTCTGCTCTATTTTCCTCCAGTCAGTTTCATAAGGGTTACAGCTTAGGGTGTTTTTGTGCCTCATCTGAGGCTTTGTAATATCACTTATTTGTTAAAAGTATTTGGAGGAAAATCTGATTTGCGATTGGTGATGTGTTATGATCTTTGATGAATGGAGTAACTTGCTGTCATTGGTATCAGAGTTTAGACGTGTCTGTTGTTTACAAAGTGTACTGCTTTACCTTATCCAGGGAGATAGTAAAGACTGTAAGTCTTCAGGAATAACTATCTATTCTCATGTGTGTATATTCAAGGGGTGTTTTATTTCTGAGTTTATCTAACCCTCTTTGTTTTTAAAGGATGTTGATTTGTTTGGAATTCTATCTCATGGCTAAGGTTTGGAAAAGAGAAATGTGCTGTAAATAAACAAACTGTGTATTTACCTACATATCATTATTATTAACACTTGCATTTCAAAAGCACTTTTCGTCTTGCAGAATGCTTTCAATATCCCATTGGATCGTTGCATATCCTTGTGAGGTAGGCATGATGATGCCTGCCTGTTGTCCCCTAAATACCCTTCTATGGCGGTGCTCATGTTATGTTTTTTTTAATAAAATATTTTAAGCACATAAAAATGTAGAGAATAATATACTAACTATTGGGTACCAAAGACTTAAGTTTTGTCAAATCTTAATATATTGCTGTATTTGCTTACTTTTTAAAAACACTTGAACATGGAGAATTTCAAGCATATACAAAAGTAGACAGAATAATTAATTAACAGAATAATTAACTCCCATGTCCTATCGTGTATCCCCTACAATCTCTATGGTCAATCCTGCCCCATCTACACACTACACTTACTTCTCCCAGACCCTTTTTCAAAAGCAAATTTTAGACATATCATTTTATCAATAAGTAATTCATTATATATCTTTACTAGATAAGAAATATTTCTTTTAACATTACCAGAGTACCATTATCACACCTTAAGAAGTCATCATCAATCATTTTTAATGTTCTTAACATTAAATATTCTGTAGTTGTTTAACTCCTGGATATCATCAGTGTTCACATTTCTATTTGTCTCATAAACAGCATCCTTTTTTTCCCTCAGGTTATTTCTAGTTGTTTTTGTTTGTTTGTTTTTTCTTGTTTTGTTTTAATCGAGACATAAGGAAGGTTCATACATGGTAATAGTTGTCTTTTAGGTCTGTTTTAATGTGTAGGTCTCCATTTCTCTTTCTATGTTTTTCTTTTTCTTTTTTTTTTCCCCCTTGCAAATTGTTGTTTGGGAAACAGATATTATCTTGTAGTTTCCCACAATCTGAGTTTTGATGATTACATCTCCATAATCTAACATTTTCTCTGTCCTCTGCATTTTATAGAAATAAGTACTTCATTTTTTTTTTTTTTTTATGCGGTATGCGGGCCTCTCACTGTTGTGGCCTCTCCCATTGAGGAGTACAGCCTCTTTTGGGGAAGGAACTAAGATCACGCAAGCCTCGCGGCGTGGCCAAAAAATTAAAAAACAAAACATGGGTTTCACTAAATGCATCTGTTGTTGTTGATTTCAAATACATCAAATGTCACAGATAGCAGTTGATTAGTTTGTCTGGTTCTGTACTTTGAAGAAATGGAAAGATCCACTATGTATTCTTCTGTTTCTGGCTTTTCTCACTCAGCATTATGTTTGTGATAGTCATCCATGTTATGTGTAGTTTTGGATCTTTTGTTCTAATTTCTGTGTAGGTAAATATACCACAGTTTGTTTATTTACAGCACATTTCTCTTTTCCATTTCCTTCTTCACATCCTGATAGGTAACCACTATGCTGAATTTGGTGTTTCTTTTTCATGCATATTTTTATTATCTATATAAGTATCCATAAGCAGTATTTAGCGTTGTTCGCAAGTTTTTAAATCTCATTCATTGTATTCTGCACCTTGCCTTTTATACTAAACATTGTTTTAAAGTTTCTTCATATTGATACATGTAGCTTTAAGTTTATTTTTAACTGCTGTATAGTGTTTCATATAACAGACTACAATTTATTTATTCATTCTTTTGATAGATATTTGAGGTGTTCAGAGGGCACAGCCTTTTTTTTCTTTTTAAATGGTAACAATTGGTGTTGCTCCAAATGTTTTGTAATATAAATCCTTGTGTACTATGCTGGAATTTTGTTTGGTAACTAAATTTTTACATGTTAGAGTCCCATTATAGCTTGTTAGGTCCTAGGGTTTTCAAAGTGTATACTCTTCTATAAGTAAATAAATACATTCTCTTATTGGGAAAGAGCAAGCTGTACGGAACTAAATTGAGTTACAGAAGAAAGTCCTTCCAACTTTTCCAAAAGGTAAACCAACTTGTGGTATATAAAAATATTTATTTTTTATATTGTCTAAATTTTTAGTTTTTAGAAGTCTGGTTGATGTGATTATTTATGAGGCTTATGCTCATTGTGGAAAATTTAGAAGCCCTAGAAGATATAAAGAAGAGGGAAAAAAATTATAATCTCAGTACCCAAAGGAAATCACTATTAATGTTTTATTTAGATTTCCCTTCAGTGGCTTTTTAATTTTTTTCTGTTTATTACTATACATACTAAAATTAATAATTTTTATATCTTAGTACCTATTTCCTGGTTTAATAAGACAACATCTTTTTGCTCCTCCATTTACTTACTCTATTCCATATACTTGCACAAAATGAATGTGAAGCCAACACCCAGATAAAGTTAAAGAAGAACCTTGTCAAGCAACCTGTCAAAAGCTCTCCCTTCTCATGGTCCCTTCAGTTTAGCATGTATCCCCCCACTCCTCTATAGCAACCACTGTCCTCACTTCCAACCTCATTGTTTGCTGATTCTGTACTAAATATAAATGGAATTGTACACTTTGTTCTTTTTTTGTATCTGGCTTCTCTTGCTCAAGATTATGTTTGTGAAAGTCATCCATGTTGTGTGTAGTTGTAGATCATCATTTTAATTACTGTCTAGTATTTAACTATCCATTCTATTGTTGATGGACATTTGGGTAATATCCAATTTTTGGCTCTTATCAGTAGTACTACTGTGAGCATTCTGAAACTTGTCTTTTGGGGAGCATATATACACATTCCCAGGAGTGGGATTATTGAGTCATAACGTATACTTACATTTAGCCCTAGTACAAGAGTTGGCAAACTTTGTAAAGGCCAGATAGTAAATATTTTAGACTTTGTTGGCCAGATCTTTCAGTCCTATCAAAACCATTCTTAGGTCTTGGGCTCTATAAAAACAGGTAACGGCCAGACTTGACCCATGCATGGACCATGGTTCATTGCCTCCCACTCTAACCCCAAAGGGATTATACTTCCACTAGACAGTTCTGATTACACTGCATCCTTGTCAGCACTTAGTATTTTCTGTCTTTTTTCACTTTGGCCATACTATGAGTGTGTACTAAGGATTGTGTTTGTTTTTAATTTTTGGCATAATTTCAGACTTCCTGAAAAGTTGAAAAGAATTCTCATATACCCTTCAATTCAAATAAAGAATAACACTGTTTTCCAAAATCGTCATTTTATTGACCTAATTCTTTATGGACTTGTTATAAAATAGATCATTGTAATAGTGAAACCTCATTTATGTATCCCACTTGCTACACTATAAATGTTTTATTTGTGACTACTAAGGTAATTATTAAAGCATTTTCTTTATGTAAAAAATGTATTTGGGATTTCTCTCTTTGTATTTTTTTTTTACAAATATGGCAGATTTTTTTAAAGCTCAGTTTATTCTGAAAATAAAAGTTTATTTTATTCTTTAGGATCAGTTCATTTTTCTTCCATGTCTACTATTATGGAATCTGTGAAAGAATACTTTATTTCATTTTATTTCAGGATGTTCAAGATCCTTCAATATTTGTAACTTTCCCTTTGGAGGAAGATGAAAATATATCTTTGGTTGCCTGGACAACTACTCCCTGGACTCTACCTAGTAACCTTGCCCTGTGTGTTAATCCAGATATGCAGTATGTGAAGATTAAAGGTAAGTGTGAGCCTGGTTACTTATGATCAATATGAATAAAATGATTTTAATGAATTTTGGGAAAGAATGAAAGCTTACATTTCTTCCCTTTTTTTTTTTTTTTACTTTTTTTATCGAGGTATAATTGACATTATGTTAATTTTAGGTTTACAACAAAATAAACATTTGTGTACCTCATGAAATGAACACCATGGTAAGTCTAGTTAACATTCATCACCGTACATATTTACAGAATTTTTTTCTTGTGGTGAGACCTTTTAAGATCTACTCTCTCAGTAACTTTCAAATATGTAGTATTATTATTATATATTTTTTTGCGATATGCGGGCCTCTCACTGTTGTGGCCTCTCCCGTTGCAGAGCACAGACTCTGGACGCGCAGGCTCAGCGACCATGGCTCACGGGCCCAGCCGCTCCGCGGCATGTGGGATCTTCCCGGACCGGGGCATGAACCCGTGTCCCCTGCATCAGCAGGTGGACTCAACCACTGCGCCACCAGGGAAGCCCTGTAATACAGTATTATTAACTATAGTTGCCATGCTATAAATTATATCCCCACGCCTTATTTTATAATTGGAAGTTTGTACCTTTTAACTCCCTTTACCCATTCCACCCCCCACACACACATACACACCCCTGCTTCTAACAACCACCAGTCTGTTCTCTGTATCCATGAGGTTTATTTTTGTTGCTTTGATTTCATTCTTATTCCACATATAAGTGAGATAATATATTATGTGTCTTTCTTTGACTTATTTCACTTAGCCTAATGCCCTCAAGGTCCATCCATGATGGGGTTTTTTTTGTTTGTTTGTTTGTTTGTTTTTGCGGTATGTGGGCCTCTCACTGTTGTGGCCTCTCCCGTTGTGGCCTCTCCCGTTGCGGACCACAGGCTACGGACGCGCAGGCTCAGCGGCCATGGCTCACAGGCCCAGCCGCTCCACGGCATGTGGGATCTTCCCGGACCAGGGTACGAACCCGTGTCCCCTGCATCGGCAGGCAGACTCTCAACCACTGTGCCACCAGGGAAGCCCCATCCATGATGTTTTAAGCAGCAAAATTTCATTCTTTCTTACAGCCAAATAGCATTCCATTGTATATATACATACCATATTTTCTTCATCAATCCATCCATTGATGGACACAGGTTGTTTCCATAATTTGACTGTCGTAATTAATGCTGTGATGAACATGGGGTGCAGATACCTTTTCAAGTTATTGTATTCATTTTCTTTGCATAAATACCCAGAAGTAAAATTACTGGATCATATGTAGTTGTATTTTTAATTTTTTGAGGAACCTCCCATACTGTTTTCCATGGTGGCTACACCAACTTACATTCCCATCATCAGTGCAGAGATTCTCTCTTCTCCACATCCTTGCCCACACTTGCTGTCTCTTGTCTTTTTGAAAACAGCCACTCTAACAGGTGTGAGGTGATACCTTATTGGGGTTTTGATTTGCATTTCCCTTATATAACTGGTATTGAGCATCTTTTCGTGTACCTGATGGATATCTGATTGTCTTCTTTGGAAAAATGTCTATTCAGATCTTCTACCCATTTTTTAAATTGGTTTGGTAGGGTTTTTTTTGTTGTTTGTTTGTTTGTTTTGCTATCAAGTTGCATCAGTTCTTTATATATTTTGGATATTAGCCCCATATCAGGTATATGATTGCAGATATTTTCTCCCATTCAGACGGTTGCCTTTTCATTTCGTTGATTACTTTTGCTATGCAGAAGCTTTAGTGTAATGTAGTCCCACATTTTTTTTCTTTTTTTCTTTTTTGCTTCTGTTTCCTTTGCTTTTGTTGTCAGAGCAAAAAAAAAAAAAAAAAAAAAAAGGACATTGCCAAGACCAGTGTCAAGAAGTTTATCAACTATGTTTTCATCTAGGAATCTTATGGTTTCAAGTCTTACGTTAAAGTCTTTTATCCATTTGCGTTAATTTCTGTGTATGGCATAAGAAAGTGGTCCGGTTCTCCCAACACCATTTATTGAAGAGATTCTCCTTTCCCCATTGTATATTCTTGGCTCCTTTGTTGTAAATTAATTGTCTTATGTGTGAGTTTCTTTCTGGGCTCTCCGTTCTGTTCTGTTGATCTATGTGTCTGTTTTTATGCCAGTACCATACTGTTTTGCTTACTAGAACTTTGTAATATAGTTTGAAATCAAGGAGTGTTGTGCCTCCAGCTTTGTTCTTCTTTCTCAAGATTGCATGGACTATTCAGGGTCTTTTGTGGGTCCACATAAATTTTAAGATTGTTTATTCTATTTCTGTGAAAAATGCCATTGAAATTTTGATAGGAATTGCACTGAATCTATAGATTTCCTTCAGTAGTATGGACGTTTTAACAATATTAATTCTTTGAATCCATGATCATGGAACACTTTTCCATTTATTTGTGTCTTCCATTTCTTTCATCAATGTTTTAAACTTTTCAGTGTCTAGGTCCTTCATTTCCTCTGCTAAGCTTATTCCTACATATTTTATTCTTTCTGATGCAATTGTTTTCTTAATTTCTCTTTCTGATAGTTCATTATTGGTGTATAGAAATGCAACAGCTTTCAGTATATTGATTTTGTATGCTGCAACTTTACTGCATTTATTTATTTTTATTTTTTAAAATAAATTTATTTTTATTTATTTTTGGCTGCATTGGGTCTTCTTTGCTGTGCGTGGGCTTTCTCTAGTTATGGCAAGCGGGGGTTACTCTTCGTTGTGGTGCACGGACTTCTCATTGCAGTGGCTTCTTTTGTTGCAAAGCACGGGCTCTAGGTGCATGGCCTTCAGTAGTTGTGGCACACAGGCACAGTAGTTGTGGCTCGCGGCCTCTAGAGCGCAGGCTCAGTGGTTGTGGCACACGGGCTTAGTTGCTCTGCGGCACGTGGGATCTTCCCGGACCAAGGATCAAACCTGTGTCCCCTGCATTGGCAGGAAGATTATTAACCACTGTGCCACCAGGGAAGTCCCTCCATTTATTTTTTAGTTCTGAGTTTTTGGTGGAGTCTTGAGTTTTCTATATGTACAATCATATTATCTGCAAATACTGAGTTTTACTTCTTCCTTTCCAATTTAGATACCTTTTATTTCTTTTTCCTGCCCAATTGTTCTGGCTAGGACTTCTAATACTATGTTGAATAAAAGTGGCAAGAGTGGGCATCCTTATCTTGTTCTTGATATTAGAGGAAAAGCTTTCAGTTTTTCACCAAAGAGTATGATATTAGCTGTGGGCTTGTCATATATGGCCTTTATTATGTTGAAGTACATTCCCTTTAAAAGAGGCATTTTTAGTAGAAGTTGTTCAAGTAATTTTATCTAGTACAAAGAGAGATTATCAGGATAAAGTTGGGGTTTTTTTGTTTGTTTGCTTGTTTGTTTGTTTTTGGCCACACCACACAGCTTATGGGATCTTAGTTCCCCAACCAGGGATCGAACCCGGGCCCCCGGCAGTGGAAGCATGGAGTCCTAACCGCTGGACCGCCAGGGAATTCCCAAGGATGTTGTTATTATCAAGTAATGGAAAAATCTCTTAACTCCCTGGGTTTGTGTGAAGGCAGGGCCTGGATATGTATTGTTTAGGGCTATGCCCTTATAACCCATTACCTAGAACAAAATAAGTATTCAATAAATATCAACTAAATGAATGAATGCTTAAAAAGTCTTATCATGATAGATAGGAGGAAATAAATAGACAATAGATGGGTCACACTAGAAATAGAACACAGTTAATTCATTAAGGAAAACTGAGTTGGATACAATATTAGAGAACATCTAAAATTTTCTCAGAAAGTTGCTTAAGTCATGCTTAATTATTATTTTAAAAATATTCTTTACTTTGACTTTTAAATAGACATCAGTATCAGTAATCAGGACATAGTTTATACTTATAACTTAATAAACTTATTACAAATTATACAAAAAATAAATGTATTTACTAGAATCAGTAAAGCTGTTGGGGCTGGGAGGTAGCATGAACTCTCTGGTCACATGTCTTATGATTTATTGTTTGGGAATCTGTTCTTAGGTATGTCATAATCACTCATATGTGCTAATAACCCTGGGGAAATTTACCTTTTATTAAAATTTCTTAGAACCCCAGAAAACCTCTACTAAATAATTTTCTGGTAGTGAATACATAGGTATGGTGTTATGTAGCAGGATATGTTTTGGAGGGAGAAATCTGATAATGAGTTTCAAACAGCACAGCAAAGCCGGTTAGCTTCCAGTGTACTTCTAAAGCTGGAAATAATCCAACTGTTTGGGCCTCCTGAAAGGATAACCATGCCTGTTTCATGTTGGTGAATTCCAAGGCTTGAGGCAAGGGATCCAGAAAGGAAGCCATAAGAAGTGGACAGAGTGAAGGTCAAGAGTATATTTTCAGGAGTTTAGAAGAAAATAAGAAAACATGTGGAGCACGTCTTAGTTTACTGATTCCTACTCCCCTCTTTTACATGTCCAAGCAACTAGTTTATCTACTTATTTCCCTTGGCCTAGGAAAAGGACTATTTTTTTACCCAGAATTTCCTTCTTGGTCCAGTGTAGAAGTAAATACTACTTTTTTTTTTTTTTTTTTAGTTTTTTATTTAATTTTTCTTTTGTATTAGACTATAGTTGATTTACAATATTGTGTTAGTTTCAGGTGTACAGCAAAGTGATTCAGTTATACATGCACATATCTATTCTTCTTCAGATTATTTTTCCATATAGGTTATTATGGAATATTGACTAGAGTTCCCTGTGCTATACAGTAGGTCCTTGTTGATTATTTTATATATAATAGTATGTATATATGAATCCCAATCTCCTAATTTATCCCTCCCCCCAACCTTCCCCTTTGGTAACCATAAGTTTGTTTCCTAAGTCTGTGAGTCTTTTTCTGTTTTGTAAATAAGTTCATTTGTATCATTTTTCAGATTCCACATATAAGTGATAACCATATGATATTTGTCTTCCTCTAACTTACTTCACTTAGTATGATAATCTGTAGATCCATCCATGTTGCTGCAAATGGCATTGTTTCATTCTTTTTTATGGCTGAATAATATTCCATTGTTTGGTTTTTTTTGATGTAGAGCTGCATGAACTATTTTTTATATTTTGGAGATTAATCCCCTGGCGGTCTCTTCATTTGCAAATATTTTCTCGCATTCTGTGAGTTGTGTTTTCCTTTTGTTTGTGGTTTCCTTTGCTGTGCAAAAGCTTTTAAGTTTAATTAGGTCCCATTTGTTTGTTTTTGTTTTTATATTCATTACTCTGGGAAGTAGATCCAGGTATTGCTGTGATTTATGTCAAAGAGTGTTCTGCCTATGTTTTCCTCCAAGAGTTTTATAGTATCTGGCCTTACATTTAGGTCTTTAATCCATTTGGGGTTTTTTTTCTGTATGGTGTTAAGGAGTGTTCTAATTTCATTTTTTTACACGTAGCAGTCCAGTTTTCCCAGCACCACTTAGGAAGAGACTGTCTTTTCTCCATTGCATATTCTTGCCTCCTCTGTCATAGATTAATTGACCATAGGTGCGTGGATTTATGTCTGGGTTTCTATCCTGTTCCATTGATCTATATGTCTGTTTTTATGCCAGTAACATATTGTCTTGATTACTGTACCTTTGAAGTATAGTCTGAAGTCAGGGAGCCCGATTCCTCCAGCTCCATTTTTGTTTCTCAAGATTGCTTTGGCTATTCGAGATCTTTTGTGTTTCCACACAAATTTTAAGATTTTTTTTTCTAGATCTGCAAAAAATGCCACTAGTAATTTGATAGGGATTGCACTGAATCTATAGATTGCCTTGGGTAGTATAGTCATTTTGACCATATTGATTCTTCCACTCCCAGAATGTGGTGTATATTTCCATCTGTGTCACCTTTGATTTCTTTCACCAGCGTCTTATAGTTTTCTGAGTACAGGTCTTTTGCCTTCTTAGGTAGGTTTATTCCTAGGCATTTTATCCTATTTGATGCAATGGTTAAAAAGAAAAACAATTACATTTCTTTTCTTTTCTTTTTTTAATTAATTAATTTATTTTTGGCTTTATTGGGTCTTCGTTGCTGCACGCGGGCTTTCTGTAGTCGTGGTGAGCCAGGGCTACTCTTCATTGCAGTGTGTGGGCTTCTCATTGCGGTGACTTCTCTTGTTTCAGAGCACAGGCTCTAGGCATGCGGGCTTCAGTAGTTGTGGCACGCGGGCTCAGTAGTCGTGGCTCGCAGGCTCTAGAGCGCAGGCTCAGTAGTTGTGGCACACAGACTTAGTTGCTCCATGGCAGGTGGCATCTTCTTGGACCAGGGCTTGTGTGCCCTGCATTGGCAGGCGAATTCTTAACCACTGCACCACCAGGGAAGTCCTACATTTCTTTTTGGAGTAAAAATAGAAGTTTTTGAAAAAGTATTAGATTTAATCAGAAAAATAACCTCTTAAGAGCATTTTCATTTCTGATTGAAAAATTAACACAAAACATTAAAATTAACACAAAAAAATTAACATTGTACAGAGATATAAAAAGTAAAAATTTCATATACTTTTCAGATTATAATACTTTTATACATCATGCTCCTATTACAGATGAAGAACCTGAGATTCAAAGGGGGTAGCGTATCATTGCTATTAGGAATCTCCAGTATGTGTTTTCTCAACACCGCCAAGCAATTAAATCAGTTCAAGCACTGGCTATCTGGAGCTTGAGTCAGATATCACAGGTCAAGAGCTTAGTCCTACAAGACTTCCCCCTGCCACTGCAACTCCCCCCCCCCCGCCCCCTTTCAGATGTCAGTCACAAGTTCCGGTTGTCACCTGGGCTTCTCACCAACCCATGACTTCCTCCTTGGGTCCGAAGAGCAACTCACAGAACTCAGAAACATTGTACTTACTAGATTACCAGTTTATTATAAAAGGAGATTGTAATGGATACACATGAACTGCCGGATGAAGAAGTGCATAGGGTGAGATCTGGAAGGGTCGCAAGCACAGGAACTTCTCTCCCCAGAACTGGGGTGGGCTACTCTCATAGCATGTGGATACATTCACTAACCTGGAAACTCTCCAAACCCCATCCTTTTGGGGTTTTATGGAGGCTTTGTTACATGGGCACAATTGATTAAATCATTGGCCATTGGTGATTGAACTCAATCTCTGACCCCTCTCTCCTCCCCAGAGGGGGCTGGAGGTGGAGTATGAAAGTTCCAACCCTGTAGCCATGTGCTTGGTTCACCATCCTTAGGTTACCTAGGGGTTTTACAAAAGTCACTCCATTAACGTAACAAAAGACACCTTTGGTTCCCATCACTTAGGAAATTCCAAGGGTTTTAAGAGCTCTACCAGAACAGGGATTAAGACCAAATATATATTTCTTACTATATATCATAGTATCATAGAATTGGTACCAGAACTTGAGAACTTTGTACCTTTCAAATATTTCCTGGTGTCAAGTTAACCATAGTCTTGAAGAGGCCCTTTCCATAGAGATTTATATGAAAAAAGAAGGTTGGTACCTTCAGGTTTCTATAGTTTATGGGGAGCAGGGGGAAGTCAGGGAAAGAAAAGAAAAACTCATAGCCAGAAAAAGAATCTGTCTTACAAGACAGTTAACTTGATTCACAATAGCTTGTGCTATCAAGGGAAGAATATTGAGAAAGGAATGGGAAAGTGTTGGGTGTCAGATATTTTTATCATTGTTTAGCTGTGCCTTAGGAGTAGCTAAGACCAAGAGTTGGTTTCTAGCGTTATCAACTGGGAAGGAGCTGTTTCCACATAGAGCCTGGCTCTGGTGTCTACTGCTGCTTCTCCCTGCAAGTGCATTTCTGTCTGTTACAAGTTTCCTGTGTTGCCTGTGGATCATGGCCATTCCGTAGTAAGCCTGACAGCCATAAAGGCCATCTGGCTGAGATTTCAATCGTGTCATTCATCTGCCTGCATACAACTCTTTTACTTCTTGTGTTCTTGTGTATCATGTGTTCTGTGTTTTATTCAGAAAATATAGACTCCACTTATAATGAAGTTCCTGTGAGGTCAGAACTGGTGGGTGGCAACATTATTTGTGGTAGTTTTTCAGTGAATTGCAAAGGCCTTCACAATGATCCATAGAGACTCATTTTTCTTACAGCCTTAGTATATTCTTAGGTATAGCTTTAGTATATTCTTGGGTATGTCATACTTTACATGTGGGCGTTTAAATTAGCCTAAATTCTTGTAAGGCAATTTGTCAGTATCTATTAAATTTTAAATGTTTATGCATTTGTTTCAGCTTTTCTCTTCCTAGGATAGTATCCTCCAGAAATGTTTCCAATATGGGTACAAAGACATGTATAAGAATATTCGTTATCCCAGTGTTCATAGCAGTAGCAATTTGAAAACAGTTTAATTGTCTAGCATTAATTGATATGTTAAAAATAACTTGTACCTCCATAAGATGGAATACTATAGAAGCTATTTAAAAGAATGAGAGAATCTATATGTGCTAACATATGAGAAAATGTTCACAATGTATTATGTGAAAACAAATTACAAAACTGTATTGAGTTATATCCCATAATTATTAAGTTACATGTTTACATAATATGTATGTTGATATATATGTAGAAAAACACCTGGAGGAATAGACACTGAAACGATAGTGTCGAGGCGGGGGCGGGGTGGGGTGGGGAGTGTGAGATTATGGGAAACTTTTACTTTGTGATCTCTTCTTGGTTTGCTAATGTTACGGATTTTAAGCACTCATATATATTACTTTTGGTAGGAGAAAAGATTACTTAAAATGAATAGAGGTGCAGTTAACAACAACTGATGAGCTGCCTTAACAGCATTTGATGTTTTTGTCTTTTTCGTATTTGGAAAGCACGTGTGCCCTAGCGTTCTTTGTGGTGTTCCTCTGTCAGTGCTGAGCACATTGGATGCAGGTTATATAGGAGCCCCTGGAGGGAAAAATATGCAGATGCGTTTCTTTAGCGTAAGTCAAAGCCTGAATATCATTGAAGTCCACTTTTTCCCTTGCTCTCATAGATGCTGTCAGAGGAAAATTATACATTTTAATGGAAGCCAGATTATCAGCCCTCTATAAATTGGAGAGTGACTATGAGATCCTTGAAAGGTGAATATACAAATCATTGATTTGTACGTGTGTGTGTGTGTGCACGTGCATGTGTGTCTTTAGCTTTAAAAAGTGAGATACTTTATTGCCCAAAAGCTATATTATGCAAGTTTAGTTTTAAGTACTAATACCAAGTACATTCAGGTCACACGTTCCAGCACTCATGATTTAGGAACAAGGAAACCAGAAGGGAATGGTAACTTGATGTGGCTGTAGCCTCATTTCTTTGATAATTTTAATTGTGAGTTTGCCTTTCTCTTTTTTCTAGATTGCCTGGTGCCTATCTCAAAGGCAAGAAATACAGACCCCTGTTTGACTATTTTATAAAGGTGAGCTTAGAGACTTCTACCGCAGGAGCTGTCCACAACCCAAGTATTTGATAACTGGAGTGGTATTTATATTGTCTTATTGTTATATTGTTTGTACAAGTGTGCCTAAATCCAAAAATCTGTTTTAGTATTACAAAAATTAAATTCTGTTTGTATTGCCTTCTTGCTTTAATAATTAAAATCCTATAGGAAGTTTTAAATACTTTTCTTAAATTACATAAGGAATCAGTTACTTTGATAAGATTTAATGTGTGTATATTTGTATTGTTTATAGTCTACACATCACCCAGGCAAGTCGTTGAGGTGTTTTTTGTTTTTTGAGTTTTGTTTTTACAAACTTAAGATAGTGCTTTTACAAAACTGTGTGTGTAAAAGTAAACAGAGTTCATTTCCAGGAATTGATGAGGTGGGTGCTTTAAGCTCAGACATTTAGTAACTTAGTTCTTATAAGAGTCACAAAGCTATTTTATGTGGTTTTCCATTTTCTGGCAACAGAATCCACAGCTGTAGCTGTAAACCCCACCACCAACAACAAAAGAATAAAGTCAGCAGGAATTTCCTGTTGGTTATTATTTATAGGTCTTGGAGTGAAATAATGAGCAACACTCTCAGACCCCGTTTTACACATTATGTGGAAATTATATTCAGTTGGACATAGCATTAGCCAGCAAAACCTTACACCATAGCCCATGATAAAATATTTGCTCACCTCTGTTCTGATTCAGTGTAGGGATAGAGTTTGGCTAATGCAGGTGATCTCTGCCATTTGGGCTCTGTCCACAACATCACATCTGCCTCTACATTTTTGTGCACCTGAGTGTTTTCCCATGTTTCTTATCTCCTAACTAATAACATTCCTCCTCATTCCATGTTGCTGCTGATGGATTTCCAAACACTTTACCTGGTCTGGTCCCTCCCTTGAGCCTGTAGTCATTTGCCAGCACATTCCTCAATGGGTATTCTCCAGTTGACACAAGGCAGTCCTGCTCCCTAACCACATTCCCTAATGTTGATTTAAACATATCCTTTGCTTCCATCACACTGGCCCTTTCTTTTCCTCCCTCTCTGCCTTTGTTTTTATTGTCTTCCTCCTCTTTTTAAAAAACCCTCACCTTTCTTTAACGTCATATCAGCTTGACACTCTTCAAGGCTAAACTCAGGTGCCATCTGAAAAAAAAGCAATTTTTGAAATGCTTCTTTGGTTTCTCCCTCTGAAAAATATCATTCCTGCATTCTTCTCTTCTGTATCATAACATGTTTTATTTTTTCTTGTATTTGTTTTTATTTGTCTTAAAACCTCTTACACTAGATCCCTTTGAGAACCTAAGGAAAGTTCATCCCTCTCAGAAAATGCACATGAGCACAATAGATAGGAACTTTAGGTTAAATCAGAAGTCTGGAATATGCACTCAGTTCATACTGATCTAAGTTATTTAAGAACAACTACTATCCATTCAGTTAGCTTCCTGAAATTTCTAGAATGTTTGGTGAGTTTTAGAAAGATGCTGCAAATTCTTTGAAGACAAAAATCATCTGGTGTATACCTAAAATACACATGTTCTGAAATATTAAGTGAGAGCTATGAGAGTAGATGCTGTCTTTGAAGGACAGCACTATAGCTCTCTGTGTGAATGCTGACCCAGTTCAACCTTGGCAGGGGAAGGATCTAAAACTGGACTTCGAGAGATAGGAATGCAATGTAGGGTTTCTTTGTTAGAAACCCTCTACAGTTAGAAACAATAAGATACCTTTGTATTCCCTGTTCTTACATCTGATTCTAAGAACCCACATATTATCTCTCCATGTTTAAACTATTGAAGACACACCTTTTAGCACCTATCATACCACACCAAAGATATTTCCAGGTGACTTGGGTAATAGCAATTAAAAATTCGTAGTTATTTTTCAAGTTTAGTTTTAAGTGAATGCCAAAGAATTAAAGAGTTGTGATATAGTTGAAAATAAAATTGCGTTTGGAACCAGAAGACCTTCTTTCAGGTCACTAGTTGTATGATTTGGGCAAACCATTTCATCTTTGTTCAGAGTTTGTTCATCTGTGAAATTCAAATACAACCAGAATATTTTTAAAACATGAGACTGCTGATGCCTTTTTCACAGGATTATAGGATTAAATGTGAAAATAATTTCTGAAAGTACTTTTTGCAAAGGCAGAGAGGTAAGAAAGCAAAGGGTCAGTTTGGCTGAAACAAAGGGTATGTGAAAAGAAATATTAAGGGATAAAGGTAGAAGAAGTAGGTCTGTAGTGTTATGTGTATGAACCTGACTTTATTGTTGTTATAAAGAAAATCAAACTGAGAACATTTCCCTTCAGTGTTACAGTAGGTGGAGTACCTGTAACTAGAACTTGTAACTCAGCTCCCATACCGATTCTTCCAAGGTTTGCCTTTTATTACTGAATAACTTGAGCTGGACTGAAAGGAAAAGGAGCAGCAAAGCATATGCAGTGATTGAAAATATACCAGAAAGTGAATGGTTAAGGAAGCACATCGTCTGAGACATTTTCACGAAAAACTGCATTCTAGGGCAGGGGTGAGGTTGGAAGAACTGATGAAAAAGCACAGTTTTGTGGCGAAGGAAGTTAGAAATTTTTCTCTGCAAGTCTTCAAATAATTATTTCATTTATAAGTGATGACCTGTTATTCATGGAAACGATGTATTGAATTAGCATGTTTCTTCCCAATCTGAATTATTCTGTCTTTTCTATTTATGAAAATATAATTTTTCATGTTAAAAGATTTTTCAGGCTCTTACCAAAAACTGTTATTAAATTAATATTATGGTATGGTATTGTTTTATTCTTTAAGCCTGATAACCTTTCTTTTCCAGTGTAAAGAGAATGGTGCTTTTACTGTGCTTGTTGACAACTATGTGAAGGAGGAAGAAGGCACTGGGGTTGTACACCAAGCTCCTTACTTTGGTGCTGTGAGTAGTATATATCTTGCAAATGCATTTATGAGAAATAAACGTCAGTGGCCACTGAGTCGTGTGTGTGTGTGACAGGGAGAGAGAAGAGAGATGTTTCTCACTGTTTTTCACACTATGGAGTTAACCTCTTTTCAGGCTCACTGCCCCCAGAGATAACTTTATAAAACTTGCATCTGTAATTCCTTTTCACCCTGAGCTGATTTTTGAAAATGGTGTGCTAAATCCTGAGTGTTGCTGGGCATTTAGTCTTTCTAAAAGGCATGCTGTGTTTTCATTCATTCACTATTTACTTGCTGTACACTTTGCCATTTATGATATGCAGTTCTGGGAGTTTTGACAAGGGCATAGAGTCATACAGTCACCACAACCATCAAAACGCTGAAAGGTTCCATCACCTTTGCTGTGTTCTTGACTAAATAAATACTATATGATCAGAAGGGAGAATCTGACCTCTTTCCTCAAAGCTATGCAGTGTGGTTAATTTTAAGTTTTTCTCAGAGTAATTTTTCCAAAAATGTAATCCTTTTAATGTAATTTGTATATGAATAAAACAAGAGCATAGGGATTAAGTGCACACATTTAGAACCAGACCTCACCTTAGGTCACAGCTCTGCCACTAACAGGCCATCTCTGGGTAAATTACTTAGCCTGTCTGGACTTCCTTTTCCTCCTCTGTGACATGGAATGATAGTACCTGCCCGTCTGGGAAACTACAGGGATTAAGTGGAATCATCCATATAGAGCGTTTAGCACAGTGCCTGACACTGTAAGAGTGTGTACTGCTGGGGGTGTAGCACCCACTGGGGACCTACCAATTCCTCTTGGCTTGATCATTTTGTCAGTGAGAGAGGCAGTGAAGCTAGTCGGTCTCCGTTGGTCTTTTTTCTTTTCATACTTAATCTCTGCAGGGATTTTTATTATGGAAGTCTTCAAACATAAACAGAAGTAAAGAAAATATAATATTCCTTATGTTCACATTATCCAGCTGCTTTAATTATTAATTTGGAATTTCTGTTATATCTGTCTCGTTCCCTGTCCCCTTCCCCAACACCTTTTTTATTTTGGCTGGAGGGTTTTGTAGCAAATTCTCAACATCATATCTTTCATCTGCAAATACTTCTGTATGCATCTCTGACTGATAAGGACTTTTATTTTTAACATAGCCACCATGCCATTATACCCAATAAAATTAACAATTGCTTAATATCACCTAATACCTGGTCAGTATTCAAATTAGATGGAAAGTAAGCATTCTTGATAATACTATTTATTGAGTTTTAGGAATTAGTCAAATTTCAGCTATTCATTATAATTTTAGGGTCAACAGGTGTCATTGTTCCACTGTTAATAAATAATGAAAAGGTAACTTCTTGGTGTGTATCTGTCCTGAATGCCAGGCAGGTTAATGTTATAGAAGATCAGATCTTTAAATTTCAGCCTTTAACCCCACTTGGTAGACGTTTTCCAAGAGACCTTCCATGTTGCGGCTTTGCCAGACAATGTGCTATGTGATCTCTCCACAGAGTCTATGCACTTCTACATGACCGTGTTGAACATCACCTGTTACTCTGGCTCCATTCAGGAATGCTGCTCTTAGCTAGTCGAATCGAGTAGGGCTGTTTGCTCTATACTAAATGGTTCAAATTGCTGGACTTTGGGGCTTGTCCTGTCTGTGTTGCTTACTGTTTTTTTTTTCAGGGTCTTCCTTCATGGCCAGGCTGTCATTGCCCTTGGCTGTCATGTGCCACACGCACATGTCGCATCACGCTAGGCAGCCTCTCAGCATAGTGAGAGTTGAACATAGGCCCAGGTGGAACCATACTGGCTTTCCAGTTCATCTTGGAGTCAAACCAGGGTTTGGTTTCACTGTTTAGTCCAAGACAGTCCCTTTAATTTTATATTCAAACAGCATAGCAAAGAGGTAAAGACCTTGGACTCTGGAGCCAGGCTGTTTGGTTCTGAATGTGAGCATTGCCACTTTGCAGCTGAGTTATTTCTTTGTGCCTCAGCTTCTTCATCCATAAAATGGAGATACTTGCTGGTTTGTCTGAGGGGAACACATGATGAAAACCTAGTACATCTATCTGCCTTCCTCACAGGATCGTTGTAAAGGTTAAATGAGCTAATATAATGTAGTTAGATGTTCAGAGCACTGTTTGATATAGCACTTTATAACCAGTTTGCCCTGAGTATTGTTAACATTGCTCAAAATGTATTCCTGAAGCATTGTGGTGAACCCAGCCTGCATGGGGCCCATATTACTTATTTGTAAAGTGAACAGTTTGGGGTTTGTTTGTTTTATTTATTATTATTTTTAAATTAATTTATTTATGCACGCCACACCACGCGGCTTGTGGGATCTTAGTTCACCGACAAGGGATTGCTCCCAGGCCCTGACAGTGAAAGCGCCAAGTTCTAACCACTGGACCACCAGGGAATTCCCGTAAAATGAGTAATTTGGATTTAGATCACTGTTGCCATCCTTTCAGGCACTCTTTGACAGGATGCAAATCCATATGCACATCAAGCATTGTGAAGTACTAAACGGTTCATGCCTTATACGTGTATGTTCTTCTGCTTTGTGCATACATGTATGTGTATACATGCTGCTGTTATAAATCAAATTTGATTTTGTTCTAATGTATTCATATGTGCCATCTTTCTTCTTACTTAGTGGATACTCAGCTATATTAGGGGTTTGTGAAGTAATGGCTGGGAAGACTGATCTAATCCCCTAACCCTGCTATAGGGCTCTGGATTCTCTGAATAATCCTTGAGTTAGCTTCAGTTGAGAGGATAATGAAAGTTGGATACATTTATATGTCAGAATACTGAAAAATTTTCCTATAAATTTATTGCCTCATATGCTCCTCTCTTGCCACACCCACACTTAACTATTTTATTCTTCCCTTCTTCTACCTTTCTCCTTTTCCCCAGGATGACTTTCGGGTCTGTATGGATTTCAATATCATTCAGAAAGACTCTGTCCCTGTTTGTCCTGTGGATGCTTCAGGCTGTTTCACAGGGGAAGTGCCAGATTTTGCAGGACAGTATGTGAAGGTCTGTATCTCTATGGCTTAGAAAGGTGTCGGTTTCATCGTACTTCTTTCATTAATCAGTTTTTTGTTAAATAGCTTCCATATGTGGGATTTTTGTTTTCCCCAGGAAGTAGATTTTGTTTTGTTTTGTTTGAGCACATAAAATCAGAAAAAACAGACATATTATCAGCTGCATTCCAAGGGTCTAGTATCTTCAGAGGAAGCATGCTGTAATTTCAAAGGTAGGAATCAGAAAAAGTGGGCTCTGGTTTGTGACTCCGGAAACGGCTTTGTGACCTTGGGGTAATCATTGCTGATTGAAAACTTCACTGCCTTAAGTGGTCTGGAACGTACTTTAAAAGTACTTAAAGTTAACACAGTGGCTGAAATGTGAACCAAGTATTTGTATAGTACATTTGTTATTTGTGCCTTTTATTCATAGTAAAGGTATCAAAATAACAAAGTTTAGTAATATACTTAATTATATTGTATTACTAAGTATTGTAGGATATTTTAATGGCTAGATTTAAAATTTTTTTTAAATAGGATGCTGACAAAAATATTATCAGGACCCTAAAGGAACAAGGTCGACTTCTTGCTGCCAGCACCTTCACCCACAGCTACCCTTTCTGCTGGAGGTGAGATGAAATGTAGCTCGAGCTTCAGCTTTGTGGATACATTTGATATGTGTGCCCATTCCATCAATTCATGGTTCCCATCTCATTTGTATCCTTTAGAGTTAGTGTTTGAAAACTTCATCCTTGTTTTAAGGAGAATTTTATGAATTCATATATATAGTTATTTCGTTCCTTAGGTGTAAGAAACATAGGCATATGCCAATATGTATTGTGTTGGGATCACAGTTCTCTAGGATGAGATATATCTCTAAAACTTTCTAGTGGAATTTAGTGAGAAATATAATGTGCAATTTTTTTTTTTTGGCTGCATTGGGTCTTTGTTGATGTGCATGGGCTCCTCATTGTGGTGGCTTCTCTCGTTGCGGAGCACGGGCTCTAGGCATGCAGGCTTCAGTAGTTGTGGTGCGTGGGCTCAGTAGTTGTGGCTCATGGGTTCTAGAGCACAGGCTCAGTAGTTGTGGCGCATGGTCTTAGTTACTCTGCAGCATGTGGGATCTTCCAGGACCAGGGATCGAACCCGTGTCCCCTGCATTGGCAGGCGGATTCTTACCCACTATGCCATCAGGGAAGTCCCTGTGATGCAAGTTTTAATATAACATCATACTATAAAGATGTGGGTGAAAATGGAATGTTCAGTGGCATCACGTTTTGTTCCCGTGTTTCCTCTTTGCTGAGGTTGACATCATTTCTTAGTCAACTATCACACAGCAGAACTATATTTTTTCTTGTTCTCTTATTAGCTTTCACCTTCTTGTGAAAGATGGAGGGAGATGACATAGACATTAGTATTTGCAATAGAAATAAATATCAGTAGAAGGCCTAATAGTTGGTGGTGATATCAGTAAGAAACTAAAGGTCAGTCTTACCCTTTGCCCCTGCATACCTCAGTCTGCCCAGCCACATTCTGCATTTTTGCTTCCACAGGTCAGACACTCCCCTCATTTACAAAGCAGTGCCTAGCTGGTTCGTTCGGGTGGAGCATATGGTAGACCAGCTGCTGAGGAACAATGACCTATGTTACTGGTGAGCAATAAGATGTGTGTCTTCATAATGTCCTTTGTCATGTAGTTAGTACTGGTTTATACTTCCCTCAAGTTATAGTAATTTTAAAAGCCATCTTTTTCTGTATATTGTAATAATAGCTATTTTTCTGTTTATTCAGGAACACAAAATAATTTAAATAATATTGTATAACAGAAGAAACAGCCCTCTTATGACAGGACATATAGGGGAACATTTTTCTTTTTTAAACCCAATGGAAATGAGAAGTTGCCATTTATTTGATTTAAAGAATGGAATGACTTTGGAAAACTGGCTGTACTCTCAGAGTCCATTAGCTTTAAATAATAGTCATTTTCAGGATATACATTTATTTGGATATACCTACAAAAGCCATTTACACTTACTACTTTTGACACTTGTTGAGTTCCTAAAATATGACAATGTCTTGTGTACACTGGTCTCATGGATAAACACTGCAGGAACAGAAGCCTTTCTCTCCTCAGCTAATATCTAAACTGCAGAGAGGTGTTACAGTAGTTCCTCCATTTTTCCATAGCGGGTATGTTCCAAGACCCCCAGTGGATGCCTGAAAACGTAGATAGTACCAAACCCTACACTGTATATACTGTGTTTTTCCTATACCTACATACCTATGATGAAGTTTAATTTATAAATTAAGCACGGTAAGAGAATATCCAAATTGCCAGCATCACTGCTTTTGCCCTTTGGAGCCAGTTTTTAAGTAAAAATAAGGGTTATTTCCACACAGGCACTGAGATAATCAACAACTGATGTGGTAGCCAAGATAGCTGCTAAGTAACTAATGGGCGGGTAACATATACAGCCTGGATACGCTAGACAAAGGGATAGTTCATTTCCCAGGCAGGATGGAGTGCAAGGGCGCAACACTTCATCATGCCACCCAGAACAGCGTGCAGTTTAAAACTTACGAACTTTTTACTCCTGGAATTTTCCTTTTAATATTTTTGGACCACGGTTGACTGTGGGTAACTGAGACCATATGAAACCACAGATAAGGGGGAACTACTGTACTTCAACCTGTAGGTGCAAGAATGATACAAAACTAAATCTGTGTATTCCAGAAGAATGTTTTTCCCTGAGAGTTTTGAGGGTAATCACTATTTCTTATTTTCCCCAAGAATCCAGCTTGACTTTAAGTTGTGTTCTCTGGGGAAGTAAGAAATAGTGCATTTTGATTTTGGAAGAATGGGGAGAATCTCAGGGCAGTAAAAGAAAACTATAGCTTTCTATATTTCTTAGCAAAGTGAATTTCTCAAGAGCAAAATGTTTTTTCATTTTTATACCTAGGAAGCTCTTTAGTTTCCTGGTGGAGCACTGAGTATAGAATATTCGTGTGGCTGCCTCATTGGAGGTGGTGGTGACAGGTGTGCAGGCCTATAAACTGACCTAGGATGGTAACTGCAGCACCTGAGAGGACAAAATGTTTTGGAGCCTAGGTGTGCCCTAACTCAGTCTTGAGCTTGACAGCGTTTCCTACAAAGCTGAACCTTAAAGAATAAGGAGTCATTTACCAGTCAGAAGCTATAAGAGCCTTGGGTAGGGGGGTGGCTGAGGGAAGGAGGGTGGCGGGGTGAACGTTATCGAAGTGGAGGGATGGCATGGACAGAGGCAGTGAGGTAAGAAGCTGCATTCTAAGGAACTTGCCTTATTGCTAGAGCCTAAAGTGCAGTGGCGGGACTGCAGGTGAGCCTGGAGAGGCAGCTTCTCACCAGCTACACATAACCCCGCCTATTCAGACTCTTACTTTGTAGGTGATTAAGAGCCCTTGCTAATGAGTTTCGGTAAAAGCGCTATTGTATGGATGACCTGAAGACTAGATCTAAGTAAGATCAGGCTAGCTGTCGTCCTGGTGATTGGTTAAAGGATTGTGGCAGTCCTGCAGTTGGAGAGCAGGACAGAAAAGCTTGTGTGCTGTGGGGTTTCATATTACAGAGCATCTTCCTGGGATGGATTCATAGCAGAAACAGCCTCTGTGGGTCTTCTGGTGCTGTCCATTTGGAAGACATTCTCGTAGGAGTGAGCTCAGCATTTCCAGAATGTTAGGTTCACAAAGGCTTATGCAGATCTAATTTACAAATTTACTTACTAATGTTTTTATGTGATTGGTTATCTGATCTGTTTATTGCAGGGTCCCAGAGTTTGTGCGAGAAAAGCGATTTGGAAATTGGCTGAAAGATGCACGTGACTGGGCAATTTCCAGAAACAGATACTGGGGCACTCCTATCCCACTGTGGGTCAGCGATGACTTCGAGGAGGTGAGGCAGGGCAGTGTTTACTTGTGTTGATTTTTGCTAAAGCACTTCATTCATGCATCTCAGTATGGGGTAAAAGAATATGGTTTCTTTTTTTCTTTGCCCCTTTCTTATTGCATCAG
Organism: Monodon monoceros; assembly: GCF_005190385.1. Lineage (NCBI taxonomy): Eukaryota > Metazoa > Chordata > Mammalia > Artiodactyla > Monodontidae > Monodon > Monodon monoceros. The sequence continues at coordinate 23,922,351 of NW_021703782.1, read as the reverse complement.
GTTTTTTTTCGTTGTTCCTTCCTAGAATCATGACATAAATAAGAATATGTTTTTAAAGTTAATTAAATATAGTTTTAAATTTCCCTCTGTGTAGGGCTTCCCTGGTGGTGCAGTGGTTGAGAGTCCGCCTGCCGATGCAGGGGACACGGGTTCGTGCCCTGGTCCCGGAAGATCCCACATGCCGCGGAGCGGCTGGGCCCGTGAGCCATGGCCGCTCAGCCTGCGCGTCCGGAGCCTGTGCTCCACAATGGGAGAGGCCACAACAGTGAGAGGCCCATGTACCGCAAAAAAAAAAAAAAAAAAATTTCCCTCTGTGTAAAAGTGAAAAATGTAATTTGTATTTTTCTCGGGAAACTCCTCACATTGTTTATCTTGTGTTGCTCAGAACTCTTTTTCTCCTTTTGAGTTTCTGATGAACAGAATAGAGACTCCACCCGCTGCACTAAGTCACAGCATATTAAAACGGCCCTATTAGTGATAAAAAAGGACGACTTAAAAGAATTACCAAAGTGGGCTTCCCTGGTGGCGCAGTGGTTGAGAGTCCGCCTGCCGATGCAGGGCACACGGGTTCGTGCCCCGGTCCGGGAGGATCCCACATGCCACAGAGTGGCTGGGCCTGTGAGCCATGGCCGCTGAGGCTGTGCGTCCGGAGCCTGTGCTCTGCAACGGGAGAGGCCACAGCAGTGAGAGGCCCGCGTACCGCAAAAAAAAAAAATTAATAATAATAATAATAATAAAATTACCAAAACATTGCAGACCTTTAATTTAAAATCAAATTGTGTGTGTGTGTGTCTCTAAATAAATACATACATAGGTATATAGATGTATCCCCTCTGTCCAATGCTGACAGCATTAGAACAGTCATGAGCAGCAGCAGCAGCCCAGGGACCTCAGTAAATCTCCAGTAGGGACCTGAAAGGCAACAGTGAAGTAGCTGAATCAGAGGACTTTACAGGACTGAGCAGGAAGTGCAGAGAAAGAGGCTGTGGGTATTCATTAGGTAGTAGATGACCTCTGGGTGTGAACCCACAGCAGCTCCTGCTGGTGTAGCCTGGCTACACGGCCCCTGTTAGATGACTCACCCTGTTCTGAATGCCCCTGCTGGGCCCATCTCCCAGCCTCCTTACATGAGTATAATCCTAATGTCTTGCAATCTGACTATTTGGTCCAGTTCATGCACAATAAATTAGTCCCAGCTTTGACTTGAGAAGGTTTCAGATTAAAGAGCCAAGTTCAAGTGCCAGGAGCAAACTAAGATGCCTTAGAGTAACAGTCTAGGCATTTCACTTATGCTAGTTATTTTTGTCAGAGATTTGGACACAGTAGACCCTCAAGAAATACTCGTTGAGATGATGGCTGTGAAATTCTCTCCTTGTAGGGAATCCCTCTGATATAGGGGTAGATAGCAAAGAAGTGAGGTCTGCTCACCAATTCAGTCAGTGACCTATAGTCTTTCATGTGGTAAGCCACCTTGATGATAACTCATGAAGATCAAAAGTTTCTAAACCTAAACATGAATGTTACATAAATTAACTCTGTTTGATCCTTGGCTCTGAGGCCTTTTAACTTTGTTTTGACAGGTGGTGTGTGTTGGGTCAATGACAGAACTGGAAGAACTGTCAGGAGCAAAGATCTCAGATCTCCACAGAGAGAGGTCAGTTTCTGAATGTTTGATTCACTTCAGTTCAGTATCGGGCTAGATAGCCTGTTTAGACATGGTCTCTGTATCAGATCACAGAGCTACATGTAGAAATCAGACACTAGTTTGCTGAATTACTTCGTTGTTGCTGATTCATGTCATATTGAGGAAAGGTGGCCTCTTGTCCTTGAGTTAGATGTCAGGAGACTTTGGTATATAACCTTCCAGATGGAGCCCTGATGGTGCTCTGAAAGCCTGTGATAACTGCCTATATTTCTGTTTGCAGATGCATATGAAAGAGCTGTGAGGGCATTGTGTTTCCTCTTGGCAATTAAACTGTAATTTCTGTTTTGCTTAAAATTAATAGAAGTGGCTACTTCTTTGTTTACTAGCATTGACCATCTGACCATTCCTTCACGCTGTGGGAAGGGATTGTTGCATCGCATCTCTGAAGTGTTTGACTGTTGGTTCGAGAGTGGCAGCATGCCCTATGCTCAAATTCATTATCCATTTGAAAACAAGAGGGAGTTTGAGGATGCATTTCCTGCAGATTTCATTGCTGAAGGCATTGACCAAACCAGAGGATGGTATGTTTCTTTAAAGCGTATTTATTTATTTATTTATTTTTGGCTGCATTGGGTCTTTGTTGCTGCACGTGGTATTTCTCTAGTTGCGGCAAGCGGGGACTATTGTGGTGCATGGGCTTCTCATTGAGAGGGCTTCTCTTGTTGCGGAGCATGGGCTCTGGGCACGCGGGCTTCAGTAGTTGTGACACACGGGCTTAGTTGCTTCGCGGCATGTGAGATCTTCCTGGGGCCAGGGATCGAACCTGTGTCCCCCGCATTGGCAGACAGATTCTTAACCACTGTGCCACCAGGGAAGTCCCTCTTTAAAGTGTTTTACTGATTTGATTTAACAGATATTTTACTGAGCATTTAGCATTTATCAGCTGGGTGCTGGGGAGATTGTGTCAAACAAGACAGGCTTGGGCTTCCCTGGTGGCACAGTGGTTGAGAGTCCACCTGCTGATGCAGGGGACACGGGTTCGTGCCCCGGTCCGGGAAGATCCCACATGCCACGGAGCAGGTAGGCCCGTGAGCCATGGCCGCTGAGCCTGCGCGTCCGGAGCCTGTGCCCTGCGACGGGAGAGGCCACAACAGTGAGAGGCCCGCGTACCACAAAAACAACAACAAAAAAAAAACAAGACAGGCTCTGCTCCTGCCCTCTGCCCCTCACCACTAAACATACCATAAAAGTGTCTTTTGAGCAGGAATCTCACACTCTATTAGGGCTGTAGTTTTAGAGTTTGAATTGTTTCTTTCACATTTTGGAATACAGAGATTTTGGTGTATGGAAAGGTTAAGTGATACAGACCAATTAATGTGTCCTTAGTTTGTTTACTTCAAATCATTTACACAAGTGTTTAGTGGGTATTTACATAGAATTTACTGGAGTGGGTGCTACAAATTGGAGGGTTAGTTGAAAATGTACTAAGATGTTAAGGCTGGCCTCATAACATTCTAAAAAATCCAGGTTTAAAATTTTTAAAAAAGAAAAAAAAACATGGTGGGGAGGACTTTGGCATTGGTTTTATCTGATGCCTTATCTAAAGCAGTACCCTCATCCTCTTAATTAGAAAAAGATGAATTACCTTCTCTTCATGCATGAGTTTGGCTGACCCAGGTTCTAATTATACTTTCATTAGTAATGTTTCTGCAGGAGTGTTAAAAGAATGTTGGTATCATTTTCTCTTTACAGCTTGTAGTCATCACAAACTGATGGAATTCCAGACTTAATGTTCTTAATGTTTTCAGCTTCCAATCCATTTTTCTGTAGAAACAGCTACCATATACAAACTCCTGTTCTTAGGGAGGGCCAGATGACTCACCAATAAGTTGTTTCTCTGAGGAGTTGCCATGTCTGGCCACTGTTAAAAGCCCTCACGTGGGTCCCCATGTGCACATTGCCTCCCTCGCCTTCTGTCAGGTATGGGCTGCCTCTCGTAAGAACCAGGGTCCTCCTGACCTGTCTGATTTCCGTCCTCATTAGTTGTGTCTGGTGATGTTCTTGGGATGCAAAATCAGGTCGGAGATGACACAAGTGCATTACTTACTGGGACAGCTTACATGAATGTGATAGAGTTCTTTTAGCGAACAATCTAGGTAGCATATAAACATGCATGATATCTGATAGAATAAAAACATTTTCTATGTTCATATAGAGTAGCTTTTAACTTTTGGATGAGAGTGCTTTTTTCATCTTTTGTCATCAGACTGGCCCATATGACCTTGTGCTAAAGGCAACACATCTCTGGATTTCCAGCCTGGCATTTCTGGGAGGTCCTGAGAGGCCACCCAGTGCTGCCTTGGTCTGCCTTGTGGCTGTCCAACTAGCTCTCCAAGGAAGGTGATAGTACTGTCCCCAGCAGGGGGTCAGTACCTCATTCCAGGGCTTTATTTGCTTTAAATAAAGTTCATTTTATTTTTTCTAGTGAGAAGCTCTAATATGACTGGTCTGCAGTGGGTCCTGTGCCTAATTTTTCAGCACTCCCCAGATGATTCTGAGGTATCCAGGATCAAGAACCATTGCTTTGTGATTATCAAGAAGTGTAACTTACCTAAAATAGAAATTCAGTCCAATAAGTAAACACAGTTTTTTTTTCCTATGCTTGAATTCCTTTTCTTATTTTATTGAACTCTTTGTTTGTGGGTTTTTTTCCAGGTTTTACACCCTGTTGGTGCTGGCCACAGCTCTCTTTGGACGGCCACCATTCAAAAATGTGATTGTGAATGGGCTCGTCCTGGCAAGGCAGGTGCACTCCCTTGTGTAATAATGAGTTGCAGTTCCTGATCTCCTTTATTCTTTCAGCATGTTCTGGTTGGATCTAACCATTCTTTGTGAAAAAGGGATTCAGGAATGCCCCAGCTCTGTTCCTATTCTCTTCCTTCCTTCTGCCTTTATACTTCTTCCTGCTCTCCCTTTTCATCCAACTCCTGTCTTGTGCTCTTCTCAATCTGTAACATTCTGTCTCTACATATTCCTCTGTCTTAGGAGAAGGACTGCATTAAGAGCTAAGCCTAATGGAGGAGGACAGAGGGGAGGACATGTGTCCCATGATACTACTAGTGATAAAATAACATTTGTCATTTAGAATTTTATAAAGTACTTTTGCTTATAGCTCTTATTAAATCTGTACACTGGTCCTTTAATATAGATTTTTGTTGTCCTGTTTTTAATATATGAGGAAGCTATTGGTTCTAGAGGCTTATTATAGAGGATTCTTATTTTTTCCTTCTACCGCCTCTAGTCATTAAAAGTAAAAACAAATAAAAAGAAGAAAATGAAATTTTTATACCTAGATACTTTGCTTCATGTGCTGTTCAAGGCAGGGGATGACACCTGGCACTGTACCAGGCCCTGTTTTGAGCATTTACACATCTTCACTCATTTATCCCCAGAACTATTTGAAATGGGTCCTTTCATTGTCCATTTTGACATTTGAGGAATTTGAAGTGCAGAAAAATTAAGGTCATACAGCAAAAGAGTGTGAAATTCTAGTTCTATATCCAGGCAGTCTGGCTCTATAGTCTGTACTTTTTTTTTTTAATTGAAAATCTTACTGAATTATAGTTGTAAAAATTAATAGAGACCCCTCGTGTGCTGTGCCTGGTTCCCCCAATGGTCACGTTTTTGAAACTGTAGCACATTGTCACAATCAGGATGTTGATTGAATCCACCAGTCTTACTCAGATTTCCCCAGTTTTACTCATTTGCTATTGCATGCAATATTATCTCATATATGGGTTCCTGTATCCACCAGCACAGTCAAGATACTTGGCCTGTTTCAACATCACAGGATGCCTCTGTTGCCCTTTTATAACCATACCCACCCCACCCCTTCACACTCCTCCCACCTCAGCCTTCAGTCCTAATCCCCATCCCCTGGCAACCACTCATCTATTCCCCATCTCTGTAATTTTGTCATTTCAAGTATGTTATATAAATGGATTCATATCATATATAACCTTTTGTGATTGGCTTTTTTTGCTTACTGTAATTCTCTGGAGATACCTCAGGTGGTTTTATGGATCCATAGTTCTTTCTCATTGCTGAGCAGTGTTCCATGGTGACCCACAGTTTGACTTTTCACCTGCTGAAAGACATTGGGGTTGTTTCCAGTGTTTGCTGACTATGAATAAAGCTGTGAACTTTCTAAGGTTTTGTGTGAATATAAGTTTTCGTTTCTCTGGGATAAATGCCAAGGCTGTGTTTTTTCACTGTTACACTCTGGCATCTTCCTGCTGCCATTTATCCCGAAACTTTTCCATTGACTCGCTACAGTATTCAAAAAGAAGCTTAAACAACCTATTGTTGTGCCTTAGTAGTAGCTTGTGTCCCATTTGCACTTACGTATTCCAACTTGTAGATAATCTGTAACCATATATAAATTGTGATGTTGACTTATTTATTTGGTGTTTCCCTTCTATTTTTCAAGTGATGGCCAAAAAATGAGCAAACGCAAAAAGAATTATCCAGATCCACTTTCAGTCATTCATAAATATGGTGCTGATGCCCTCAGGTACAAACCAGTGCTCTGCCTTGTGTGTATTTGTCATTTCTTATTAAGCATCTTACATTCTGTTAATCATGTTTTCAGTGATATTAATCATTCTATTAATTTGGTTTATAATCAGCTTTTTTAAAAAAATGTACATCTGTTACATGGAGAATTACATTGGTATGGTGTTGACTTTAAACCCCCAAGGTGGTTTTCTAAATAGTAAAGATGTTTCTATATCTATAGGTCTTTTGGAAGAGGAGGCTGTGTGTTGGATTTTATTAAGCAGCACACGTACTCCCAGGCTAGTTGCTGGTGCCTTTCCCTCATTCCTTCTGTAGGTTCCCTGTCTTATTGATATTAGAATTCTTTTATATCATTTATTTAAATTTTACACTTACTCCTCAAATAGCCGTATGAGGTACAATTTATGCTAGAGCAAATAAAAATACTGAAAAGTTTTTAGAGAAATGTGAGATACTGCTTGAAATAGTCATAGTCATAAACGTTGAGTGCTCAGGTTAAAAGGCACCAAAGATATCTTATTCAGCATCTTCCTGTTACGAACACAGAGACCCACACCCAGGGGCAGTGGGCAAGCACATTCACGGTTGCCATGTTGCCCAGGAGCAGTTAGTGGGGTGTCCTGCCACCCCCAGTTATCTGTTAGACTCACCTTGGCATAGCTGACAACTTGGGCCTCTTAATTCTTTGTTTGAAGGAAACATCCTGTAGGATGTTTAACAACATCCCTGGTCTCTGCTCCCTGAGTCCCTCTGTGCTGGCAGAGCACATGTGGCTGTTCCTTGTGAATCCCTGATGCCTGCACATATGTCCTGGAAGGAGGGCCTGGCTTCTTCCTCTTAGTGTTGCCATACTGCTTGAGGCCTGTGCTGGGACCAGCCCAGGGCATGCTTCTAGGTTAGTTCAGTGCCATATTTTGGTGTGGCACTTTTGGTCTCCCCTTTATAATTTGCTAGGTCTCTTACACAAAATAAGAATTTTGTCGGTTTTAAATTGACTGTTAGAAGCATATTTATAATTCCCCACTTTTGTAGAAAAAGGGCTGATTTGGGTATTGCCCTGTCAACATGTCAGTAATATTTGGTTTACTGTCTATGTCCCTTTTCCATGTAATTTTTCTCCTCTTCCAGATTATACCTGATTAACTCCCCTGTGGTGAGAGCAGAAAACCTCCGCTTTAAGGAGGAGGGTGTTCGAGATGTCCTGAAGGATGTGCTGCTACCTTGGTACAATGCCTATCGCTTCTTTGTCCAGAACGTCCTGAGGCTACAGAAGGTGTGGGTTGCAGTGCTGTGGGGTAGGGTCTGCCCACGGAGCTGGGTTGAGCTGGGTTTGGGAAAGATGGTCAGGGGTCAGCTGTGAAGCAGAGCTCCATGGGAGACAGGAGCTAACAGGCCTGGTGGGTGGGGGCTCAGAGCCACTGGGGAGGCCATAGATGAAAGTGTGACAGGTGTCTGGGGTCCATGCTGGGCCAAGAGCACAGGACTGGAGCTTCACCATTTGGATAGATGCTCACCTCTGCAAGACACAGAAGCCTCACCTGTTGAAGAAGAGTTGCATTGGATATTCATTTAGCCAGCCAAATTGGTACTGGGGACTTAGTGATGGGGGAGCCAGTAAAGAGTCAGCTACTATCAGAGTGAGTGCCTAGTAAAGGCTGCTGCAGATGGGTGGTCAGGGAAGGCCACTTGATGAGTGCATTTGGGCTGAAACTCTGAAAGTGAGAGAAGTTCTCATTGGGTTGCTGGGATGAAAAATAGTGGTTCTGATATATAAGAAAGTGCCTCAGAGCAGTTACCTGCTGGCCTGGGAGGCATCCTCTGAGAAGCCCCTTCCCTTGCCCCTACTAACTGCTCTCAGGCCAGCAGGCTTCATTGCACATGTGCCTGTCCATGCTTCCTAGACTCCATTTGGGGTCAGGGCTCAGGTACCACTCATCTTTTTATCTCCAACACCTTAAAAGTAGAATTCCTTAGTAAACTACTTCTGACTAAACGTGATATTATTCCTTCCTGAGAAACTGGTTGGAGAGCTGAGCTTTGAGCATTGCATTCCAGCAGGCTGGTCACTTCTTGCTGCCTCTGGCTCATCTCATTCTGCTAATGAACCCTCCCAAGAAGAACAAGGTCTTTGGGAACAACATCCCTAGTGTTCCTATCTTTTGGATCCCACCACCTCTCAGGCCAGCAGTGCTAAAGTGGGTCTACTTTGCAGGCCTCTGCTGGTGTGGGATTCAGGAACACAGGCTGGTTCAAACCACTCACAGTTGGGGCTCATCTGGGCATGGCAGAAAGATGCAGGCTCCAGCATCAGAGCAAGAGTCAGCATGGTCACTGCCTTGCCATCCTGATGGTGATGCCGTTGAGTAGGGACAGGTAAAGTAGGCCTTCAGGATCGAGGAGGATTTGCAAAGGAAAAAGCAGGGGTGGAATAGAGCATTCTGGGTAAAATAATTTAAGCAAAGACATTAATTCCTAGTACTCATTTTCAATTTACAGTTGTCCAGTCCTAGCCAGTTTTGCTGTCCTTCCTTCCTCAGATTCAAAGTAACTAAACCGCCTACTTAACGACAAGATGTTGGAATATTTCTTAATTCATAATTACTCTTTGGTGCATAGGAATCATTTTTTCCTAAATTCTCTTTAGTTCACTCAAAAATGTAATTCATTAATTGAGGACTTAATGTTCCAAGTTCAGAGTTTACTTGGAAAATATTGCTAAGAATCAGAAATTTAGATTGCCAACAGGGTCTGGGTTTTTGTGGTGTTTTTTTGACTTGTTTGGATACTTCTTTCAGTTTAAATAATTAAAAAAATTCATTTCTCTACAGTAGTTTCCCCCAGGCATGCAGAATGTTTCAATAATTGTCACTTCCTAGGAGGAAGAAATGGAATTCCTTTACAACGAGAACATGGTTAAAGAAAGTACCAACATCACAGACCGGTGGGTCCTGTCCTTTATGCAGTCACTCGTTGGGTTCTTTGAGACTGAAATGGCAGGTGTGTCTCTCTTGGGCCTTCTCTCAGGAATAAGGAGTCTTCTCTTTGTAATTGTCCTTTTGATATTTAACTGTTTTTCTTTATAAACATAGAGGAAATTTTTTTTTGAAGTATAGTTGATTTACAATGTTGCGTTAGTTTTTGGTGTACAGCACAGTGATTCAGAAATATAAATGTGTATATATATATTTTTTTTTTCATTTTCTTTTCCACTGTAGGTTATTATATGATATTGAATATAGTTCCCTGTGCTATACAGTAGGACCTTGTTGTTTATTTTATTTATAGTAGTTTGCATCTGTTAATCCCAAACTCCTAATTTATCCTTCCCCCACCCCCTTTCCCCTGTGGTAACCATAAGTTTGTTTTTTTTTATGTCTGTGAGTCTGTTTCTGTTTTGTAAATAAGTGCATTTGTATCATATTTTAGATTCCACATATAAGTGATATCATATGGTATTTGTCTTTCTCTTTCTGACTTACTTCACTTAGTATGATAATCTCTAGGTCCATCCATGTTGCTGCAAATGGCATTATTCTTTTTTATGGCTGAGTGGTATTCCATTGTATATGTATACGTGTGTGTGTGTGTATAAGTACCATATTTTCTTTATTCATCTGTCAGTGGCCATTTAGATTGCTTCCATGTCTTAGCTATTGTAAATAGTGCTGCAGTGAACATTGGGGTGCATGTATCTTTTCAAGTTCTCTCCAGGTATATGCCCAGGAGTGGGGTTGCTGGATCATATGGCAACTCTAGTCTTAGTTTTTTAAGGAACCTCCATACTGTTTTCCATAGTGGCTGCACCAATTTACATTCCCACCAACAGTGTAGGGGAGGGTTCCCTTTTCTCTACATCCTATCCAACATTTTTTATTTGTAGACTTTTTAATGATGGCCATTCTGAAAGGTGTGAGTGATACCTCATTGTAATTTTGATTTTCATTTCTCTAATAATTAGCGATGTTGAGCATCTTTTCATGTGCCTCTTGGCCATCTGTATGTCTTCTTTGGAAAACTGTCTGTTTAGGTTTTCTGCCCCTTTTTTGATTGGGTTGTTTTTTTTGGTATTGAGTTGTATGACCTGTTTACATATTTTGGAAATTAAGCCCTATCAGCCGCATTGTTTGCTAATATTTTCTCCTAGTCCATAGGTTGTCATTTCATTTTGTTTATAGTTTCCTTTGCTATGCAAAAGCTTATGTTTGATTAGGTACCATTTGTTTATTTTTGCTTTTATTTCTTTTGCCTTGGGAGACTGACCTAAGAAAACATTGGTATGATTTATGTCAGAGAATGTTTTGCCTATGTTCTCTTCTAGGAGTTTTACGGTGTCATGTCTTATAAGTCTTCAAGCCATTTTGAGTTTTTTTTTGTGTATGGTGTGAAGGAGTGTTCTAATTTCATTGATTTACATGTGGCTATCCAGCTTTCCCAACACTACTTGCTGAAGAGATTGTCTTTTCTCCATTGTACATTCTTGCCTCCTTTGTGGAAGTTTAATTGACTGTAGGTGTGTGGGTTTATTTCTGGGCTCTCTAAACATAGAGGAAATTTTATAGAAATTTTGAGAGATACAGAACAATAGATAAATAAATATTTCTCTTTACCTCTCAAATATTATTTTAAGGCTTGTTAGTTGTAGAAATGTGTTGTTCCAAGGCCTTAGAGATTGTCTTGGGGGGATGTCTAGTGACCTCACCCCTCCACAGATACCACACAGGCCCATGGAATCACAGGCTTCAGTAGTGGATGCCCATGAGTTCAAAACCCAACTGCACTACTTGTTCCCTGGGGGAAACGTTACCTAATCTATGAGCCTCAATTTCTTTCTCCGAAAAATGGCCTGGTAAGAGTTAATATGAGGCTCAGATGGAGATTATGTACATACCGTAGCTAGCAGATAATAGGTACTTAATAAGTAGTAGTTGTTATTAATATGTTTTTAATTTATTTTTAGGCCTACTTTATTAAATAAGTAGTCCCTGTTCAGCCTGCAAAAATTAGGAAATACAGAAAAACAATAATGAAGTTGACATTTCCCCACATTTCTCTTACCTAACAACAACGAATTTGGTTTTAGACAGGTTGGAAAAGTAGGTTATGTTGGTTTCCTAGAAGTTGGAGATGCAACAACCGTAAGTCAAGGTGAGAAATTCCAGAAACTGTTAACCTGGATACCTGAGATGGGCCTGATAAAGTCTGTGGGCAGGGGAGAAAAGATGGCATCCCTGTGTGCACCCTTGTGACATAAACCAGCCTCCCCCAGCGTCCTGTGGTTGCCGGGTGCTGTTGTTCAGGTATTGCACTCCAGTGCCTTCGAGGGGCCAGAGCAATCTGGTTCATACAGGGTTCTTCCATTCCTCAGCTGGTACATAGCTCTTTGTGGAATAGTTGGTGCCTCTGTACTTGGCACAATAGGATGGTTAGTCCAGGAAATTCTGAATGTTTTATCAGTCATCCTGAAGGACTACACCCACTCTATTAAACATATGTAATAAGGGTCATATGACTGTCAAACTATTGGACAGATTGACATAAGTGAAGATGGAAATGAGTGTGCAAAGCAGACACCGGCACTTGGGTTCTCACCACACTCCCTGGGATACCTACTCATAGCTGTGTCCAGTTTTCCCTCCTGAGTGATATAAATGAATGGGATTGTTGCCTGGGGGCCCTTGCCATCTTTAGACAGCAACGGCTGTGACCTGAGAATGTATATCCTGGCTGGGACCTGGTCTGCCTGGGAACTAGAGGTTTGGCAGCAGTTGTACACACAGCCGAGTGGTAAGGGCCAGGTGCAGGAGGCTAGGTGGTGCACGTTGAACCGATGAGAGGGGCTCCAGACCCAGATTGCCCAGTGCAGTTCCCACTCCACCAACCTGTCAGCTTTATGCCCTTGCCTCCCTCATCAAAATAGAATTCTGAGAACTAAATAGGTAGCATCGTTGAAGAGTCTGCAGTTGGTATTAGTGATTTCAGTGGTAGCTGCTCCTCCCTTTTATTATATATGGGCTTAGTTTACCTTATAAGAGTTGCAACTCTTGAACACTCTAGCTTCCTAGAAGGTGAAAAGTGTAGTGAACCCTAGAAATAACTTAGATGGGCCTCTGTCTTTACAGAACAAGCCTCTGATCACAAAAATTGCCTCTCTATAAATGTATGACCAGCGAGTGCCTCTGGCCTGGGGTCCAGGTGTTGGTCTAGCAGCACCTCAGTGCTAGTCTTTTTGAACTGCAACAGAGAGCAACTCTGCCCTTGGCAACTTAACCACTGTGTTAGCTTAGACTAGGAACCTCATTAACAGTCACTGAACTCTTAATATAAATTGTGGTGTGTTTTTATGATTTTTGGTCTTACTCTCCTTGTTTTTGGTGTTTGTTTTTGTGCAGCAGAGAGTATCAGTTAAAGGGGAGGTGAATGGCAAAAATCCTGAAGATAAGTCTGGGCCTCAAAGTTGGCTAGATGCCCTTAACTTCCTGCTTGCCCTCTGAGTTCCTCAGGGGAGCCTTCAAATTTTTCTGATTCTTCAAGGTTCTTCTCTCCTTCCAATACCTCCTTTAGCTTTCTTTCCTTGACTATTTTAAGCTTTAGAAACCCTGTTCTATTTTATGCGCAGCCCCTGCCTGAGTTTCTCAGTGGCAGCACTGCTGACAGTTTGAGCTGGGTCATTCTCTGTGGTGGAGGCTGGCCTGTGCATTGTATGTTGTTGAGCAGCATCCCTGGAGTCCACCCACCAGATGCCAGGAGTGCCCACCTCCCCAGTTTGACAACCAGCATGTCTCTCTAGACATTGTCAGTGTCTCCTGCAGAGCAAAATTGCTCTGGTTGAGAAGCCCTTATCTATGCTCTGCCTCTTAGGATCTAATTAAAGCTTTTTGCTTTTTATGTGTCTGTCTTAGTTGAGGTCAAGGTAGCACAGTGGAAGAAGTCAGGCTTTTGTGGTACTACCACCTGATACAGTTCCAGATAAATGGTGGCTCATGGAGTCATCTGGCGGGCAGCCTCGGCCCCTCAGCCACACATACGGGGTTTCCTGTTTTCTCACTGACACTGGGAGTTTGCATGTAGCTCACAGGGTGGTTTGTGCATGCCCCTAGACACCTTGACAGCTACATAGTACGTCCTCAGTTTTGATTGTTTCACTTTGGTACTTCTGCCTCCTTAACAGGTGTGACAGCCCTTGGATAGCAGGGGCTGCTTGCTCTTTCTTATATCCAGCCCTGTCCTAAGCACCCAAGATGCTTATGTGTTCTCACTGCCTGATTGGTTGTTACTTTCAGCTTACAGACTCTATACTGTGGTTCCTCGCCTGGTCAAGTTTGTGGATGTTCTGACTAACTGGTATGTCAGGATGAACCGTAGAAGATTAAAGGTAAGTGCAGGCTGCTGTTGGGAAGAGCAGAAAGTGTAGGAAGTATGAGAGTTGAGGAAAAATGAGAACAGCCAAAAGGAAAAAGAGCATTTTCAAATGCCCTGACCTTTTTAAGCTATCTTTTTCCTTTTAATTGCATATTAACTGTATTGCCATTTGTTGGTTGGGGAACGCATAAGTTTAGAAGACATCTTGCATATTTTCAAAGCACAATTATGGACATTCATATTAGAGGGAAAGTCTCAGGCCAAACAGGACTGTACTGAGCAGACCTCTTAAAATCTGAAATAAATTCATGCAGATATTTTTCAGATGTTTTTAGGTAGAGCTGTGATATTGAGAGGGACACCTCCTCACTTCTACCTCTAAAGGGACAGTTACTTGTTGACAAGACTCGTCCTTAAGCCTATTGGGGATATAGGGTGAGTGAAGCATGGATCCTGTCCCAGGACTTAAGCTGTACATAAGCAACAATGGTAGAAAACAAGGAGTGAGGGATGCCCAGACCACTGTCCATCAGTACTGCCTTCAAATGTGTTAACAATAAAATCCCGTAACAAAACAATAATCTTGTTTTTGTTAAATTATATTACACACACATGTACATGTATGTGTGTATATGTACATATATCTAGAAGGACATACACTAAAATGTTTAAAGTAGTTATCTCTGGGTAACTTAATTATGGTTGAGTTTTTCCCTTTTTATTCTTTTTTTTCTTACAATGAACTATTGGTTTTAACAGTTTAATGTGTGTTTTTTATTCCCTAGGGTGAAAATGGGATAGAGGATTGTGTTATGGCTCTGGAGACCTTGTTTAGTGTTCTGCTTTCTCTGTGCAGACTTATGGTAAGATGCTAGCCCTGTGGGCTGCTTGTGGTGCCCGGTTGCTGCACTGTCCTCCGTCTGTATCTATTCTGTATTTGTTCCACTAAAAATAGAAATAGAAGTGTTAAAATAACCTAAATTTCTAGTTTCTTTTCAGAAATCTCGTTAGCTTATGTATGTCAAATAACGGCTAAAAAACATTAGCTTTAAAAGCTGGATTCTTTCTTTTCACCCTTGGCAGCACATTTCAGGTCAAGGTCCTTGCATCTAGACTCAAGAGTGGCATACCTCATCTTAATGTAGATTCCTGTAATTGTCTGTGAGTAGTGGAGAAGTTCTTGAACTAATAGCTAACCAAACAAAAATATATTGCAAATAGTATTTTACTTGAGACATGTTCCTATCAATTGAAATAAATGACATACAAGTAAAAATTCCAGTTTTAATTTCCTGTATCTTATTTCTGCTATTCCAGTTTAATGTTATAAGGCTTCTATTTATTTCTTAAACGTACATGGAATGAAAACCTGCTTTGTACCAGGTCCCCTGCCTGGTGTCTCATGTCTGACCTCATTCCCCTTCATCCTGTGAAGCAGGTGGTGTTTCCCCAGTTTACAGAGGTTTAGGGACATTCATTCCTCTGCATGTTGACTTGACTGGCATGTGGTCAGGGACTCCTGTTTTTATTACAGACATCCTCAAGAATGTTTTAGGCACTTCTGGCTGTTAGTCCTGCTGCTGTGTTTCATGAGTGTCTAGCTCGCCGAGTTCAGAATGACGTCATTTCTTTCATAGGGCATGTTTTGTAACCTCATGTTCATTTCTGTGCATATTCCCATATCATTTCTCTAAAATGTTTATGTAGTTGCTTCTCACCCTGAGATCAGTTAATGATGGCTACGTATGAATGACCTGATGTCTTCTGTCCTTACACAGGCCCCCTATACCCCTTTTCTTACTGAATTGATGTACCAGAATCTGAAGACACTGATTGACCCTGTTTCTGTCCGGGACAAGGACACATTCAGTATCCACTACCTCATGCTGCCCCATGTTCAGTAAGAATCAAATATACATAAGCCTCTCCTGGGCCAGGGGAAGGAGAGTTGCCAGAGATGCACTCAAGTGGGGCCCCCAGCTCCCTGCTCCAGCCCCTTCATGCCCTGCCTCCCCCCTGAGCTGCTCCTCAGGCTACAGAATGGATAGGAGGGATGCTTAGTGTGGAATCCCCAGTAGAGCTATGGCAGGTAGGGGTGGGTAGGCCTGTTGGGATCGCTTTGGGGAGCTGCTAGGCACTAAGCAGCAGGCTCAAGCTTGCTGCCTGCTTCTCAGTGTGTGCCCCAAAGGCAGGCATGTGCTGTCCTTCCCAAGAGCCTCCCCGGAAAGCCTAGCTACACCATCACATCTCTAGCCTGACCCTGTTCCTCACTTAAGCATGCCTGTTCTTTGGAATTTTCTCCTTTTGAATCTAATCTCTTTCAAATCCCTACCTCTACCAACCAGAGAGGAATTGATTGACAAGAAAACCGAGAGTGCAATATCTAGAATGCAGTCTGTGATTGAACTCGGGCGAGTGATTCGAGACCGCAAAACTATTCCAATAAAGGTTTGAGATTTTATATCTGTTTTGCATTGCACATACCTAGATAATTATGTTTTGGAGTATTTTCTTAATATAAAGAGCTGCCAGCAATGGCGTAAATTTCTTTTCTGCAATAAGGGTGTGAATGACTTAGTACTAGTTATGCCTGCTTAGTCTGGAGCTTGAGATTCAGATAAAACATTTAACATTCATTTTTCTGCAGTTTAGAGGACTGGATGCTTATAAACTTTCCCTTCCATTTTCTTTCTAGTATCCTTTGAAAGAAATTGTAGTTATTCATCAGGATCCAGAAGCTCTTAATGAAATTAAGTCATTGGAGAAGTATATCATTGAGGTAAGACAGTTGATTTGTTTGATTTGGTCCAAACAAACTTCTTGCCTTGGGAAGATTATTTTGGTTAGTACTCTTTAGTCAACTACACTTTGAGTGTATCATTTGTCCTTTTCATTTTTATATCAGTATATACATAAATTTAACCATCCATGGAATTTTACACTTTGCTTTTAGATTCATCATGACTTTTTACAATGTAATTGTAATTCTTTAACAGTGATTTTCAATGTCCATGAATTTTACACCTTTGTTGGATCATTTATCCTTTCATCCACTTCTCTTCCCCAAAGTACTTTTTGATAACTAACACCAAAAAAATCTTTGTTCCTTCAAATTATACAAGTATCAAGTAAACACACACTGGTTGTAAATAAGCACTAGCATCGAGTACAAAGCAAGTCTCCTGTTACCCTGGCCACTCCCTGGTGTCTCATCACCCACTTGTTCACTAGGTTATCTCCTGCTGGGTTGTTCCTAGCATTTTACATACGTGTACACACATTTGTACATACGTATACATACATGCACACATCATTGTTTTTATTTGTGAATAGAGAGGATCATATATGTAGTTTTTAACTTATTTTTTTCACTTTATAGTATTTCTTAAACAGCATCCCATGTTAAAACATAGAGATCTAATTTATTCTTTTTGTTCACTTTCTGACTGCATCATAATTTATTTAATTACTCTTATATTGTTGGAAATTTAGGTTTCTGATTACAGACAAAAGGGGTGTGTGTGTGTGTGTGTGTGTGTGTGTGTGTGTGTGTGTATACATGTGCAAATATGTCACAGTATGGATGTTGGATAGGTTCCTAGAAGTGGAGTTTTGGGGTCAGAAGTTTAAACTGTCATGTCAGTTATCCTCCCAAAAAGCTTTTACCCTGTAATGTTTTAAAAAGAAATATATTTCAAATTTCATTTTTATTCCTTTCACAGGTAGTATTTAAATCTTTATGATAGAAAATAATTAATTTCTATATTTGGTTTTGAATTGCTTGAGAATTCCAGACAAATATTAGAAACCAAGGAGTTTATAACTGTTTAGAAACAGAGTTTATAACTAAAAAGCTATAAATTCTATAATCAATGCTTAAGATATGGATAAAAATAGAACTATTTAAATAGAATATCTTAATCACTCTGAGAGCAAATAATATAATAATGTATAATAGCAAAACCAGAAATTTCCCTATAATTTGCTTCAGTTGACAGTTCCATGATATCTCATTTTCATATTTCCTACTGTGCAGTCACCATTTCCTGCTACGTTGGTAATCCTTAACTAGCTAGTATGATGGAGACATGAAATGTTAAGATTTTTTCCAAAAATATTTATTTATTTATTTATTTGGCTGCATCAGGTCTTAGTTGCGGCACACGGGATCTTCAGTGTGGCATGCAGGATCTTTTGTTGCAGTGTGTGGGCTCTTCGTTGTGGCACGCAGGCTTCTCTCTAGTTGTGGCACGCAGGCTTAGTTGCCCCGCAGCATGTGGGGTCTTAGTTCCCCAACCAGGGATTGAACCCACATCCCCTGCATTGGAAGGCAGATTCTTAACCACTGGACCACCAGTGAAGTCCCGAAATGTTTTGATTAACTGATTCTTCTAGTTAATTGATAGTTATTTGTGGTGCTTTGAAATTTCTTGAGCATAAGCATAGGTCACCCTTAAACATGAAGTCCATATTTCTAAGGCTACAGTCCTTGTTAGTTGCGTTAGACTCAACTTGATTGATCTGGACAGATTTTTTTCATACCATACAATTATTTATTAGTATTATTTACAGAGCTGTGCAGCCATCACCACAGTTTCGTAGCATTTTCATCATCCCAAAAAGAAACCCAGTATCCATTAGCATTCATGCACCGTTTTCCCCTCAGTATCCCACCATCCTCTGGCAAACACAAATCTATTTTCTGCCTCTGGATGTGCCCACTCTGGACATTTTCTATAAATGGAATCATACAATATGTGGTCTTGTGTGTCTGGCTTCTGTGACTTAGCACTAAGGGTCAGTCATGTTATAGCATGTATGCGTGCTCCATTCCTTTATATCACTAAATAATAGTCCATTATATGGATATACCACATTTTGTTTATTCATTCACAATTGATCAACATTTGGGTTATTTCCACTTTTTGGTTGTTGTGAATAATGTTGCTATGAATGTTTGTGTGCAAGTTTTTGTGGACATGTTTTCATTTCTTTTTCATTTCATCTTGTCTACCAAATATAGGAATTGAATGTTAGAAAAGTTACATTATCTACAGATAAAAACAAGTATGGCATTCGCCTAAGGGCAGAACCAGATCACATGGTCCTGGGGAAGCGTCTGAAGGGAGCCTTCAAGATGGTGATGACATCCATCAAGCAGCTGAGCAGTGAGGAGCTAGAGCAGTTCCAGGAGAGTGGTGGGTATCTGTTTTATTGGGGGCACCGTTTGTGTCCTCAACCTGATGGGTGTCTCATACTTAGGCTCCTCTTTGATTTCTACTGTCACAGTCTTTTCTTAAATAAGAACTTTTTTTTTCTGTTCATAAAAATATTTGTTATGAATAATTCTGATAATTTAGAAAAAAGTAAAGAGAATAAAAATGACCCATAACCGATCACCCATCCATTTAATGTAGATTGAGTGCCTACTGTCTGGTATTTGTTATGTTAGGTGCTGGGGTGCTATTAAAATTCTGATTTATATAATTACAGCTTTACAAAATGGAAATCACATAATTTTAAATTTCACATTTTTCACTCATATATTTTTACATTTTATGTTATTTTGTTTTTATTTATATTTTTAGTCTGTATTTTCACTTTACAAACATTTTTGTGTGTTATTAGTCTTTAAAATGCTGTTTCAGTAAGTGCTGAAAATATTTTCCTTCCTGTGGATACTGGATAGTGTCTTTTTTTTTTTTTTGCGGTACGTCGGCCTCTCACTGCTGTGGCCTCTCCCGTTGCAGAGCACAGGCTCCGGACGCACAGGCTCAGCGGCCATGGCTCCCGGGCCTAGCTGCTCCGCGGCATGTGGGATCTTCCCGGACCGGGGCACGAACCCGCGTCCCCTGCATTGGCAGGCGGACTCTCAACCACTGCGCCACCAGGGAAGCCCCGGATAGTGTCTTTAACCAGTCTCTTATTGTTGGTGCTTTAGGTTGTTTCCATTCTTTTAATAGTAGAACTAATATTTCAGTGAATATTTTCACATATAAGTGTTTTGTGGAATTGATTCCTTTTGGCTAGATTTCTAGATAGAAATTACTGAGTCAGAGGTGTGGACCTTAAGTTACCATTGAACTCTATAAATGCTAATGTGGGCCTAGAAAAATCTACCCTAGTGAGAGAGCAGAACCCCCTGAGATTCACCAGCCAGTGGTATAGAGTGTTATTGTTATCAGATGTTGCTTGTAGAGAAAAAGATGGTGACTTTTTAGAGGTGCCAGAATGAAAACTAGAAGATATTCAAAAGAAAAAAGATATGTTTTAATTTTAATTCAAAATTTAAATTTTAAATTTTAAATACTTAAGTATTTTTAGAGAAAGGGATTTAGCATTGAGGTTTGGGGCTTCTTGTGAAGGAGGACTGGGTCAGAACTTATTATAGTTTCTCTAAAATATCTAGAATACATATGTTGGTCTCATCTGAGCAAGACTGGAGTCATTCATTCAGCAAATATTTTTTAAGGCCCTTCTGTTCGGTTGGCACTGGGAACATAGAGTAAAATAAGGTAGACATTGTCCTTACCCTCATGGTGCTGGCAGACACTAAAGATTTATGGACATAATCATAGTTTTGATAAGTACACTGAAGGAAATCTTTAGGGAGCTTTTCCAGGTGCCCAGGAGTTCCCAGCTCTGCCATGATTAGAATCATATGTGGTCTAATTATGGCCACTTGACATCCTGTAGCAATCCTAGGGCATGAGTTCTTTGATTGTTAGGGTTCCCTCTGAAGTTGAAAATCATAAGCATGGAAGTGTCATGAGGAAAGATTTAAAGATTCAGAAATCAGATGGGTAGTTATGGAAATTGGGGGAAATGTCCCTAAGATTCCCCAAATTTTTAGGTAAAATTTATAAAACATAAGAGGCTAGCAACTAAAAGTTGAGTCAGTACTAATTTAACTTGATTTGTTAAATTAACAAAATTAAAGGATCAGCCTTCAAGTCACAAATCTTAAGTTGTTTCACCAGTTAGCCAAAATATTAAAAATTCCTCAAATAAACCTTATTTGAAACGGAAAGCCTACAGTTTCTAAGCTATAGTTTCTGAATGGACTGTTCTGCATTGATGGAAAGCAAAGTAGTTTTCAGAATGCAGTGACATAAAGTGAAAATGACAGCCAGTTGCTCAAAGACCAAGAAGATCATTTGTGAGTTACCATCATAGGCTTTCCTTATGATGGGAACTGCCATCCTTAGCTGTTTATACATTCTGCCTTCCATGAATAGGCATGATGCTCAGAACTTCACACTGTCTACCTTTTTTCACCCTCACTGCACTCTGATAGGCAGATAATAGAACACCAGGGTCCTACAATCAATGAGTGGTGGGCCTAAGTCCAGTTTGACTCTACAGACTGTGCTTTCTTCATTATAGCGTGCTTTCTCCATCATAAACATGCTTGCACATGTTTATGGTGGAGTTTCGTTGCCTTCTGGCACATGTCTTTGGACCTGGGAGCTTATATACAGCAGTAGATATCAATGGTGATTTAAGTGTCCTCAAGATAGCATGGTGCAGTCTAAAGAAAGTTTATCTCATCCTTGACCTCAACAATGACATGAGTTCAGAGGACATATCTCTTGAAGACTGTGTAGCTTGATTATATGAAGGTTTTATTAAAGAGTGGCAAAATATATTGGTAGCAGGGCAGCTTGAGTGGGGTACTGATTGAGTAACAGTGGCAGTTGTTTCCCCAATAGGGACCATTGTTGTGGAAGGCCATGAACTGCATGAAGAAGATATCCGCCTCATGTACACCTTTGATCAGACAACAGGTGGAACGACACAGTTTGAAGCACACTCAGATGCTCAGGTATTTTTCTGTTCCCTAGAATATTTCTTTACCAAAAGATAAGAACATAAGAGGAGAAAACATTTACCTATGCCTCTCCTGACAGTATTGGCAGCTTGTCTCAGGGTAAAATAAACCAGTTATTTATTTTAGATTGGCCTTATTAAACTCCTCTATTATAACTTCTTGACATATGCATTTCTTTAATGAATACATAAATTGATATCTTGTGACTTTATGCATGCAGTTGTCCTAAGTGTTGGGTCATACAAAAATGAGTAAGATGTAATCCCACCCTTCAAGGAATGAGTCTGTCATGGAGATAGAAAAGTAAGTCAATTCTTATTACTGTACTTGATAAGTTATCTAGTAGAAATAAGTGCTCCTATTTGAAGTCTGGGGTAGCAGTGGGGGTGGTTAGAGAGCACCCCTTGAAGAGGATGTACAAGCAGTTTTGCATTCTGGGGTCTGTCTTTTTTTGTTGTAATGGGTCACAGCATCTCTCTTCACTCTTGACCAGACTTCTCCAGGCAGATAGGTTGTAAGGTCTCCATTGTGAGAGTGAGGGACCTGCTGGAGTCCCTCTGTGCTTAATATGCCACATACAGGGGAATATGCCTCATATGAGGCAAGCCAACCTCCTCCAGCCTTTACACAGGGTTTGTTTGTTTGGTTGGTTGGTTTTTTTGGCATGCCATGTGGCTTACAGGATCTTAATTCCCCGGCCAGGGATTGAACCCAGATCCCCAGGAGTGAAAGCACCGAGTCCTAACCACTGGACCACCAGGGAATTCCCATACACACAGTCTTAAATATGATGTAGACAGAACTCCATGTGGGCAGACAGTGGTAAGGAGCCAAAGGTGAGGAAACTAGGAAAGAAGGAATTGGGGCCAGGGAAAGAGATTTGTAAACAGTGAGAGGGTGCAGTCCTTTCTGATTACAGCCAAATGAGAGAGTCCTGAAGTCGTCTATACTTAAGGAAGTGTTGTCTGTGATGCTTCTGAGTTTCTTGACATGATTTGTGTATTGTGGGCCATGGTTGCCCTGCTATGACACATTATCCATTTCCAGTTTGCCTCCTGTGCCTTCATGAAGTGCAGCAAGTTTGTTAACTTCTCTCATTGAGTGTCCTCAAAAACATAAATGGCGATGATGCCTAACTTATACGTATGTTCCCCTCTATAGTAGAAGTGACAGTCATTATTATCACATCATCATTGACAGCCTTTATGACCAATGAGATAAAAAAGTAGTTAAAGTTGACAAGAAGGTGGCAATTTAAACTAAACCATATAAAAAAAGAAAGTATGGTGGCCCATTGTAGAAATTGTGTCTTGAATCACACCAACAAACCAAAGAATAGAGTCATGGTTAAAGAAAACAACAGATGGCGGCTTTGAGATCTTCAGTCCACTTGTTTGTGGTGGATGCATTGTGAAAAGTCGTGCTGCTGTAAGAGCTTCATGATTGGTGATTTTATTTATTAGAAGAGTTGATATTATTCATTAGATAGACAAAAAGCAGAGTTACATGAGAGACTCTCTTGAAAGTCGGTCTCAGGACATCTCCTGTGAGCAGCACCCTACAGAAGAAAAATGAGAAGTCTCTCCTTTCTTCAGAGATGAAGGATTAGCTGTTTATAAAGGAGGACCCAAACATAAAGAAACCACGTTAATTTTGTCTTTGGCTCAGGTGTGTGACTAAATAATGCTGCATTATAGACTTCTGAGAATTTAGACACCATTTTGCTGAGTTTGAAAGAACTGTTTTTCTATATTTGATTGTCATGGTGTACACCGTTCATTCCTACAGGTTTTGGTTCTCTTAGACGTCACCCCTGACCAGTCAATGGTGGATGAAGGAGTGGCTCGGGAAGTCATCAATCGTATCCAGAAACTTCGAAAAAAGGTCAGCTTGTCAGATTAAGAACAAGCTACTGTTTTGGAGTTTTGTTTTGGTTTTTTTGTTTGGTATTTGTTTTGGTTTTGGGGGAGGAGAGGAGGGGCAAGTAATATAAACCATAGTAATTCATTAATGATGATTAGTCACTGATCTGTGGTCCATTCAGATTGTACTGTTAGGAGAGGTAGGCCACTTCCTTTCTCTCCTGTTCACTCCCAAGCTGGATGTGGCTCTTTTGTTTCTCTGATCAGAAGCTTTCAGCTAACATGTGCTCCTTGTCCTTTTTCAGTTCTTTACGGCTTCCACAAAACCATCTTCTGGATAGATAGTCCTCCTGACTGGCACATAAGGTTGTCAGAGCTGACAGCAAATGTCTCTGAGGAAGAGCAGAGATGCAGTCAGTGTGGAAGGACTCCTAGCTCAGGGAGAGATTGTTGGATCTGGACAGAGTGAGGTGGTTCTTCCTCATTCAGAAGTTGGGAGCCAGGACAGGTGCACAGAACATTTGCCTGCCCCTACTGGGTGAGAGAGCCAGGGAGCTTCTGTCCCACGGAGGGCTCCCACAAGTCCTCCTCCTCTGGCCAGGTTTCTTAGACCTGTAGTTCAGGGTCTGAGGTGGCCACTCCAGCAGATAATGGGATACTTGTAACCTCTGTCTCAGTTCAGAGCTTTATGAGTTGTTACTTGATCACTCCTTTTTTCAGAGAATTGGTCAGGATACTGTACCCTTCCATAATGATTCAGTGTGGGATCATCAGCCCTGTTTAACAGCGCCTTACATTTTAATTGACAAATGTGCTTCCCTTTTAAATTTTCTCTATGTGCTTTCAGTGCAATCTGGTTCCAACTGATGAAATAACAGTTTATTATAAAGCAAAATCTGAAGGAAAGTATCTGAATAATGTTATCAAAAGCCACACAGAGTTCATATTTGCCACCATAAAGTCTCCTTTAAAACCATATCCAGTTCCTACATCAGATGAAATCCTTATTCAAGAAAAAATGCAGGTGAGTTCTGAGTTCTGTTGAACATTAAGAGATTTAGGATTAGATTTTATGTTAAGTTTATGTAGTTACATCTCGATGTTCTGTCCCCCGGTAGCAATTAGTATAGTACTCAGTCCTGAAGTATTGCTCTGGAGAATAGTGAGTAGAGTCCAGAAGAGAAAAAAGGGAAATTAGAGCCGTTCTCTTTGGGAAGGTAACTAGGATATACATAAGAATTGCCAGGTTAGATGACTGTATGGTGCTGTTTTATCTAAAACTATAAAAGTCAGTATTGTGGATTCTAGTGCTTACTGTTAAACATAAAGAGCAATTGACTTGAAAAGCAGTTTACTTTTATGGTAGTAGGTTATGCATAAAAATATAATTTCATTTCCTGTTCATACATTTTAGATGTAACTCTGAAAATCTGACCAAGACATGAAAGGTATTGGTCAATAATTCAGAAGCATGTCTGATAAAAATTCTTTTCTATATCAGTTAGTCATTTATTCAGTCATATGTTCCTTGTCTTTTTCTACTTTGTATGGGACAAATGGAATAGAAAAGCAGGACCTGAATGTGACTGTCTTTTCAGTGGCACAAGTTACAAGATGGTTTCATATTCTATTTTGCATGTTTTCTAAGGAACAAGGAAAAAAGAGGGGAAAAATTGTAGCTCTTCACTGTTTTAGTGTTGAGATTGAATATGCTCTCAGAATTGTATAGAGCTCTTATTCGACACTGTGGTCAGATGCTACAGGCAGCTGCTCACATACTCTCATGTGCTTAGTTAAAAGGGTCAGACCTGGAAATTACACTCACCAGAGGATCTTCCATGCCTGGCCCTGCTTGTGCATATGTCAATCTTAACATTTGTACAGATGGCAGTGAGCAAGGTAAGAGTGACCTCCATTGTTTGTATTTTATTTTTTAATTAAGCCTATGAATGTTTTTAAGGCTATTACAAGAGAATTGGTAAAATTGGATAACTTTTTCTTTCTAATTGTCATCAAAATGAATCCACAAAAGTAAGTGATTGAACTGGCACTTCTAGAAAGATGGAGTAGACATACTTTTCCCTATTCCTCCCACAAAGTACAGCTAAACACCCCAGACATGATATATAAAAACAAGCATAAGAAAACTCTTAATGGTAGAGGGAAGAAGGCAGACCAACTAGGGATCTTGGGAACAAGTAAGAAAACAGTGGAGAGTTCCCTGGTTTTTCTTTTTGCTTCATGTATCCCAGGCTTGGAGCTGAAGAAGCTGGCAATCTGGAAATGCCAATGGGCATGGACGTAAATACCCCAATAAAATCCTGCTCTCTGCAGGTGGGACCAGGAGAGTGGCAACCAAGCAAGACAAAAAAACTTCCAGACAGTAACTGCTCTACTCCACCCAAACAAGACAGAGGAAACTAGGCTCTACTACCATTCACACCAGAAGAGCCAAGTGGGGAGCCTAGACCTTTCCCAGGCTGAGGACCCTCAAGCCCTCACTGCCATGGTGGTATCAGAGAAGACCAAGCAGTGAGCTGGGACTTTCATCCCACCTGGGTGATAACGAGCTCTTTTGCCCAGCAGTGTCATTGTAGACCACGTGGAGAGCCTAAACTTCTATCCCCATCAGGCAATAACAAGGCATCCCTTCCCCTTACCACTGCCCAGCAGTAGTGAGGCCACATATCCCACCACCCTGTCAAGATGTCAGTGAAGGCCACATGGGGAGCAGTAAGGAGGCATTCCTACTCTTTGTGGCCAGGGGAGGCATTAGTGGAGGTCTAGAGGAGAACAGGAACTCCTTTCTTGCATCACCTTACCCCTCACCACCACCCCACCACCCCCGCCCCAGAAGTAACAAGGAGTCCTGACCTCAGTGTCAATGCAAGCTAAATAGGGAACCCGGACTTCTCTTACTAATCAGTGATGAAGCAGTATTCCCTTTCCCTCGCCAGTGTAATGTCAAACAAAGTCAACTAAAATAGAGGATGTAAATAAGAACCAGAGTCTCATAATGCCTAACATGTCCAGGTTTTAATTGAAAATTATTCATTATACCAAGAACTGGGAGATCTTAAACTGAATGAAAAAGTCAATCAGTACATAGGAACACCATGATGATAGAAACGTTGACATTATCTGACAGAATGTAAAGCAGCCTTAACAAAAATGCTTCACAGAGCAATTACAAACACAATAGAAACAAGTGAAAAATAGCCTCAGTAAACAAGTAAAAGATATAAAGAATAGAATTAAAATATTAGAACTGGTAAATACAATAATTAAAATACAGAAACTCAGTGGATGGGCTCAACAACAGAATAGAAGAGATAGGAAAGAATCCATAAACAGGAAGAAATAACAATAGAAATTACCCATTCTGAATAACAGAGTTAAAAACAAAAAAGCTTAAAAAACTGAACAGAGCCTGAAGGATCTGTGGGATAATAACAAAAGTTTAATATTCTTGTCACCGCATTCTGGAAAGAAGAGAAGATAGGACAGGACTGAAAAAGTGTTCAAAGAAATAATGTCTGAAAACTTCCTAAATTTGGCAAAACACATAAACCTACAGATTCAAGAAGCTAAGAAAACACCATACAGGATAAATCCAAAAGAATTCGCATCAGACATAACATAGTAAAACTTCTGAAAACTTAAGGCCAAGAAAACATCTTGAAAGCAGTGACAGAGATGTTGCAATACCTAACTTCTAGGGGAAAAACAATTTGAATCATTGGATTTCTCATCAGAAATCAGTAGAGGTCAGAAGATGAAAGGACAACATTTCTCAAATGCTAAAAGATGAGTATTGTCAACCCACAATTTTATATCAAGCAAAAATATCTTTCAAGGTAAAGGGATAATCAAGACATTCTCAAATGAAGGAAAACTAAAGAATTTGTTACTAGCAAGACTTACTCTGAAAGAATAGCTAGAGGAAATTCTTAAAACAGAAAATGATAAAAGAGGAAATCTAGGGACATCAGAACAGAGGGGAAAAAAATTGAAAGAGTCAAAATATAGATAAATTCAACAGACTTTTCTTCTTGAATTTTAAAAATTTATGTTTGATGGTTGCAACAAAAACTAAAACCTCTAAATGCATATGCAAGGAATATTCAAGATAGTTATAAATAGGGAAGAGCAAAGGGATGTAAAGGGAGTTAAGATTTCTACACTTATCTCAGACTGGTAAAATGTCAACACCAGTGGTTATGTATATATAGTGTACCACCTAATGCAACCACTATAAAAGCCTACACTAAAAGATACATACAAAAACACTAAACAAATAAAAATGGAATTCTAGAATATGTTCAAGTATCCTACAGGAAGCATGGAAAAAGAAAGTAGAACAAATACAAAGCAGAAAATAAAATGGAAGGCTTAAACTTAACATCAGTAATTACGCTAAATGTAAATGGTGTAAATACATCAATTAATAGAGATTGGCAGAGTGATAAAAACACATTATCCAGCCTTTTGCTGTGTACAAGAAAGTCCTTAAATATAACAAAATAGGTAGGTTGAGAGTAAAAGGCTAAAATAGGATATACCATGCAAGCATTATTCAAAGAGAGCAGGGTGTCTGTGTTCATTTCAGTGAGTACACTTTATAGCAAAGAAACTTACCAGTGATACTAAATAATGATATAATGTCAACCCAGTGGAAAATATAATGATCCTAAATGTATATGTACCTAACAACAGAGCTGCTTAAATACATAAAACAAAAACTGTTAGACCTTGAACGAGAACAAAAAAATCCGTAATTATAGTTTGAGAGAACAGTTAGACAGAAAATCAGAATCTAATCAGTATTTATGGAACACCCCACCTAACAGCAGCAGACTACACATACTATTCAAGTTCCCATTTACCAAGGTATATTATAGCCTAGGCCATAAAATAAATCTCATCACATTAAAGAGTTGAAATCATATAGAGTATGTTCTCTGACCACAATGGAATCAAACTATAAATCAATAACAGAAAGGTAAAAGCAAAACCTCAGCATATTTGAAAGCTAAAAAACGTACTTCTAAATAATCCATGATCAGGGAAAAAGTGTTAAGGAAAAACAAATGCGTAAAACTCAATGAAAAGGAAAATACAGTATCAAAATATGTGGATTACAGCTAATTTGTACCTCTGAAGACTAACATTAGAAAAGAAGAAAGTTTCGATCAATAATCTAAGTTCCAACCTCAAGAATCTAAAAAAGAAAGTAAGCAGAAAGAAGGAAAATAAAAATAAGAACAGAAGTGAAAGCAATTGAAAATAGGGGAACAATAAAGATAATAAAACAAAAAATGTGGTTCTTTGAAAAAATTAATAAAATCAATAAACCTCTAGTGAGACTGACATAGAACCAAAGAAAACACTAATTACCAATATCAAGAATAAAATAGTAAAAGTTTACTGTACATTAAAAAAAGAAAAAAGAATAAAATAGGACATGAATACAGACTGCAGAAATCAAAAAGATAAGTAAATACTGTGAATAACTCTCTACACATAAATTTGACAACTTGGATGAAATGAACCAGTTTCTCAAAAAGCACAAACTGCCTCAACTCACTCATATGAAATAGATAATTTCAGTAGCCCTATAGCTATTAAGGAGATTGAACTCATAATTTAAAAACTCCCTAGAAACTTTGATTGTAAATTTGATTTTTTAGTTGAGTTTAATGGCATCACTGATGGTGTTGCACAATACAGATGTCCATCAAAAAGGGACATAGACATATTCATAATGTCTGTTCCTTATACCAGTTAAAAGTAATGAAATGTATCTCTGTGTATAAATTTTTCTATATTTAAAAAACATTTTCAATGAAAGCAAGTTTCACAATTAAATATACAATAGCGAGCATTCATGTAAATTTTAAAAATACATCATCACACATTGTTTATGAACATATAGAATTATGAAATACGAGAACATGGACTTGAAAAACAAAGTTCATAATAAGTCTTGGGAAAGGGAGGAAGGGAAACTGAGGAAAAATGTAAAAGAGATGGCAATTTTAAAAAAGTAATGAAACTCTCAAGAAATCTCCAGATCCAAATGGTTTTGCTAGAGAATTCAACCAGACTTTAAAAGAATAAACACCAGTTCTACACAGATCTTCCAGAAAATAGAAAAGGAAGGAACACTCCCTAACTCACTTTATTCCATAATAAAGTATTGACACCAAAACCAGATACAAACAATACCAAAAAAAGAAAACTACAGATATCTCTCATGCATATAAATGTACAATTCTTAACAAAAAATCATGAAATTGAATATAGCAGTATATACAAAGAATTATGTATCATGACAGGTGAGGTTTATTCCAAGGTTACAAGGCTGGTTCAGTATTCAAAAACCAATCAGTATAATCTACCATATTAACAGACTAAAAGCTTATAAGACTATACCAGTTAGGAAAAGCATTTGACATAATTCAATGTTCATTCATGATAAAAAAAAAAGTCAGAAAAATAGGGAGAGGAACTTCATCAACTTGATAATGAGCATCTGTAAAAAACCTATAGTTAACATTATACTTAATTGGAAGAGATTGAGTGTCTCCTGTGTAAGATCAGAACTAATACCCGTTCTCATTACTCGTATTCAGCATTGCATTAGAAGTTCTTGCCAGTAGAATGAGGCAAGAAAAGACAAGCCATGCAGATCAGAAGGGAAGCAATAAAACTGTTTATATTTGAAGGTGACATGATTGTCTACATAGAAAATTGCAAGGAATCTACAGACTGAGATGTATACTGGGACCCCTCCGTTGCTTTGCCACCAGCACTGTTACCAGCTATTCCCAGGATGTTTGTGTATCCATTTGGACCTGTGATGATACCTCGGGCAATACGTGGTCCTCTGCACTGCTGCACAAGTTCAGTGATGTGTGGCATGTGAGCTGGTCCATCACTGCCAACATTCTGCCTGTCTTAGGTGGAGACAGGTGATCCTGTGGAAGGAATTAGTCGCAGGAGCAGAGGATGTGCATAAGAAATGTCAACAGGGCCAGCGTTTTTTGTCAGCTTTAGTCACAGAAGGTCAGCAGAATGAGCAGTGACAAAACAGATGGGGCCTAGCTCCCCCATCTGCTGACTTCAGTACTGCTTCTTTCTGGACCAACTGACCAAACAACTAGGAAGAGCTCACAACTCCAACAAGATGATTTTCCCAGGATTGATTTCAAATGCAACCACAATTTATCATCTGCATCAACATGATGCGATATGGTTTGTAATTTACTGTCTGACTGAAAGCATTCATGTTATGAGGAAAAAACTACAGGTGATCTTGATATTATTTTAAAGTATTTTGGCTAGTTTTATATACCATTTGGGTTTAAGCTTTAATTGGGAGGGTTTGTTTCCAAAGTAATTGAATAAAATCTATTACTTTTTAAAAAATCATATTGCTTATAAAAAGAAAAAGGTTTTCATCAAATTCACAGGATATAAGATAAACATACAAAAATTAATTTTTATATTCTAGCAATGAACACATGGAGAATGAAATTTAAAATGTAATACCATTTACAATTGCTCAAAAGAGAGATACTTTGGTATAAATCTAATAAAACAGGTAAAGGACTTTTATGTCAAAAACTACAAAATAATGATGAAAAAATCAAAGATCAAAATAAATGGAGAGAGACTTCCCTGGTGGCGCAGTGGTTAAGAATCTGCCTGCCAATGCAGGGGACACAGGCTCGAGCCCTGGTCTGGGAAGATCCCACATGCCGCGGAGCAGCTAAACCCATGCGCCACAACTACTGAGCCTGCGCTCTAGAGCCCATGAGCCACAACTACTGAGCCCACCTGCCACAACTACTGAAGCCCACGTGCCTAGAGCCCATGCTCCACAACAAGAGAAGCCACCACAATGAGAAGCCCACGCACTGCAACGAAGAGTAGTGCCCGCTCGCCACAACTAGAGAAAGCCTGTGTGCAGCAACGAGGACCCAACGCGGCCATAAATAAATAAATAAGTTTAAATAAGTAAATGAATGGAGAGACATGCCATAATCATGGGTTAGAAAATTCAATATAATAAACCTGTCAGTTCTCCCCCAGTTAGTATATAAGTTTAACTCAGTCCTGTCAAATTTCAGCAATATTTTGTTGTAGATATAGCCAAATTTTCTTGAAAGAGAAGAAAAATAAAGTAGTTAAAACACTTTTGAAAAATAAGAATATAGTGGGAGAAATCACCCTGCCCAACTTCAAGACTTATCGGAAGACTTGTGTGGCATGAGCATTGAATAGACACAAAAATCATTGTCACAGATACAGAATACAGAAGTAGACTCACAATAGATCACAAAATGGGGCCAGATGATTTTTGAGAAAGGAGCAAAAGCAACTTAATTGAGTAGTCTTCATTATATGGTACTAGGCAGTTAGATATCCACATGCAAAAAAATGTCCTAGACCTAAGTCTTACACCTTATACAAAAACTAACTTAAAATGGATCACAGACTTGCTTCCCTGGTGGCTCCGTGGTTAAGAATCTGCCTGCTAATGCAGGGGACATGGGTTCGAGCCCTGGTCTGGGAAGATCCCACATGCCGCAGAGCAGCCAAGCCCGTGCACCACAACTACTGAAGCCCTCGCGCCTAGAGCCTGTGCTCTGCAACAAGAGAAGCCACCTCAATGAGAAGCCTGCATACCGCAACGAAGAGTAGCCCCCATTCCCACAACTAGAGAAAGCCCGTGCACAGCAACGAAGACCCAACACAGTCAGAAATAAATAAATTAAATAAATAAATTTATTTTTAAAAAAAACATAAAACATTTAGGAAAAAACCAAAATTTTTAGAATTCAGGATTAGGCAGAGTTTTTAAGGCTTTATACCAGAAGTCCAATCCATAAAAAGAAAAACTGATAAATTGAACTACTTCAAAATTTTAAATTCTTTGTGAAAGATCCTGTGAAAAGGATGAAAAAACAAGCTACAGACTAGGAGAAGATCTTTGCAAACTTCATATCCAGCAAAGGATGTATCTAGAATATATGAAGAAGTCTCAAAACTCAACAGTTTCTTTTAGATCTAATTAGAAAATGGGAAAAGACGTGAATAGACATTTACCAAAGAAAATATACAAATGAT
The DNA here is from genome assembly GCF_005190385.1 of Monodon monoceros. Lineage (NCBI taxonomy): Eukaryota > Metazoa > Chordata > Mammalia > Artiodactyla > Monodontidae > Monodon > Monodon monoceros. Next base: position 23,889,941 of record NW_021703782.1, on the reverse strand, counting down.
GTGTTCCCCTTGACTTTTTATTCAAATTTAACTTTTTTTTTCTTCAGTTTCACTTATATTTTTGGCTTTTTAGGTGGAGTACTACTTCTGGAAAATCCAAAAGGAGATAATAGGTTGGACCTTCTAAAGCTGAAGAGTGTTGTTACTAGCGTTTTTGGTGTAAAAAATAGAGAGCTGGCTGTCTTCCATGGTGAAACAGGTGTGTAGGAAGTCAAAAGATATTCATCTATGTCCTTTGACACGAGATTGATCATTAAGGATCTTAATTTGGTAACATAACCTTTGCCTTTTTCCTGACTCTGAGTCAGGGCCAGCCTCTACAGTAGTGCCTGCCTGCAAGTGTCTCTTTATGCTTTCTTTGTGTGATATGGCTGAAAGAACACTGGACTTACTAGGAGATGAAGCTTCTAATCCTACCCTTTACTGTTAGCCATGTGATGCATTCTAGGCTTCAGAGACTTCCCTGTTGTGTTTTAACTTTATTAAACATAGTGTCTGCGTCTTGCTAAATCCAGCGTCTTGCTAAATCCAGATTCTCAATGAGACAAGCCTAAATAAAATTTTAAAGAATTATAAGTACATTTCCTCCCACTGTCATGGGTTGAATTGTGACATCACCACCGAATCCCCCACCTCTACCCCAAGATGGGTTGAAGTCCTTATGTTTACCCCCAGTACCATCTAATGTGACCTTCTTTGGAAATAGGTTCATTGCAGATATAATTAGTTAAGGTAATACTGGAGTAGGGTGGGCACTACTCCAGTATGACTGGTGTCCTTATAAGAAGAGGGCCATGTGAAGACATAAACAGGGAGAAGGCTATGTGGTGACAAAGGCAGAAATTGGAATTAGGCAAACCTGCAAGCCAAGAAACACCAAAGATTGTTGGGAACCTCCAGAAGCTAGGAAGAGGAAAAGAAGGATTCCCTTACAGGCTTCAGAGGGAGCATGGCCCTACTGACACCTTGATTTTGGACTTCTCACCTGCAGAGACTGTGAGACAATAAATTTCTGTTGTTTTAAGCCATCCCACCCACCCCACCCCACCTCCCTCCCCAGTTTGTGATTCTTACAGCAGACAAAGGAAACTAATACACTCACTTAACAAACCTGAATGTTCATTTTCAGAAACTTTTAAATATCAGTAGCTTAAAAGAAGAAATATAAATGGCCAATAAATAAAGGGAAAACTGCTGAACCTCAATAGGAAAAACCACAATGAGGTACTATCACATGTAACCGAATTGGCAAAAGCTAGAAGAATTTCACAATATCAGATGTCAGGGATATTATGTAATAGGATTTGTCATTCCCTGTTGGATTGTAAATTGATAGAAGCACTGTGGACAGCCATTTGCTAAGGCTGGATAAGGGAAGCAAACATGATGTGGGGAAACTGAGGAAGTTAAGGTCTGGAAGACAGATGGTTCACTGGGGGCTCTGAGGAAAATCTCTCACCAGGATCCACCAAGGGGAGCTGGTAAGTAAGTCAGTGGACAACTTGGATCTCTATCTCAAGTCACTGTAGAATAGGAAGCAAGGACATACTGGAACTCACATCTCTCTAGCTCACTGTCCCCTCTGATCCAGCAGGCGGCAGCCTGTGAAAGCTGAGTAATGCCTGAGCCCCACCTTAACCTTTAGTGGCATAGTGGCTGTAACCAATCTTCTACCCTAAGCAATGTTTAATTGTATATAAATGAAATTACACTATGTGTGTTCTGTGTGTCTTGCTCTTTTCCACATATGTTCATTAGTCAGCTTATCTTCTGATCATAATTATCTTTTTTTAATATAAGCCTCCTTTTCATGGTAAAGTTTAGGATTCTGATATAAGAGGAAATTTTAAGAGGAGCTATATAATATGGAGGAAAAATACTAAAAGGGGAAAAAACAATTTGCCTTATAAGTTATGAATATTATGCTATTTTGCAACATTAAGATTTCCTACTATTTGCATGTCATTAAAGCCTGATTTTATAGAAAAGACCGTATCCTTTGATAAATAGAAATAAAGTGGAAAGCATCACTGTAAAGATACATGATAGTTTAATAATTAAATAGGAAAAAGTGAATGACTTCAGCTCTGAACTTTCCCCCTGAAAGAATGATTTTTTTGTTGTTATTTTTAGAAATAAAAAAGCAAACCAACTTACTGAGTCTTAGTGGAAAAACACTTTGTGTGGCTGCAGGATCAACTCCCTCTGTGGTCAACAGTCCTAGTACTCTTCTCTGTCAGTATATCAACCTACAGCTCTTGAATGCAGACCCACAAGGTGCGTGCCTCCCCCAGCTGTGAACACCCTCAGCAGGCAGGTTATGGTGTGCTAGATGTTAAGATTTCCTTTAATGTTCAATCTCTCTGATTTATATGGATTTTTTAAGTCAGCTTCAACTTGGTAATTTAAAATGTAGACTCCAGCACTTCTTTGGGGAATACTCACGGCTTGTTTCTTTTGGTGTATTTATGTAGAAACACCCCTCCATCTGATATGGTCAGGAAATGAGGTAAATTGGTTAGGTAAAAATAACAGCTAAACGAAGCTGAACTGTTTAAATGTCAGAACATTGTAGTCTTAAATTTTGCCTTCTTTTTTTCTTGGAAAATGTTCTGAGAACTGTTGTACATATCCATGCCTTAATCAACAGACTAGATTGATACTTATTTTTCCTTGATATTTTGGGGTCCTCATTGTGCACATTTATTACTGTCTTCAGGCTCTTCATTTGACTGTTTACTGAATATCTCTTCCCTAAACTACTGGGCTTTTATACTAGTTGTTTTTTCTTCTTCCCTTTCTCCTTTCCCCCTGTGAAATATTTAAGACTGTTTCTGCAGACTGTACAATTAATCCCACTCTTGCTCTTGTACTCACTGCTGGCTTTCAAAGCCAGCACCACTATCTACTCACTACCTCCATTAGGGATCCACTAGCTAGAGGGTGAACTCTCAGGATTTAATCCATTTTGGGGTTTTTTTTTTTCTGTAGAGTGTTTAATGGGAACAGTAGGCACTCTCCTGCTTGAAAATCCACTTGGGCAGAATGGGCTGACCCACCAAGGTCTTCTGTATGAAACAGCCAAGGTGTTTGGCCTTCGGAGCAGGAAGCTAAAACTGTTTTTGAATGAGGCTCAAACAGAAGGTGAGGAGATTATAGAACGTGCTAATTGTTTTTCATTTTTGTTTTTATTTTATTGAAAATAGATTGTGATGCCATCAATTATATGTGTAAGAGATAGTACTATTGTTATACTTTTTTCTTTTTTTTTGCTCTTTCTCCAGAAATTTGCCATACTATAAATGTTAAAATAATAATAATCAAAAGGATGATATGTATAAAATAGATAATAAGAAAAAAAATAAAAGGATGATTACTTTTTGCTTTGGAAATAATCTAAAAATTATATTGGTATATTAAAATACATGCTTCTAGGTAAATTAGCTTATTTGCTGATCCTAAAATTGTCCTCTTCCCCGAGAATCAAAATGTTCACTGTATTTTAAAATAACAGCTTGAAGGAAACATAACTGACATTGTACTTCCTCCTTAACAACTTAAAAAGCATACCTTTTCTCAGTGAGCTGCATAAAAATGTGAAGAGCTAGGTCATTAGTTGACATATTCTCCATTCCATAATTCAGAAAACAGAGTCAGGATAGAGTCAGGATAAGGCACAGGCTAGTGTCTTCGAGGATATGTTTTCTCTTTCTCCCACTTATATCATCCACTTCTGTGATTTCACCTTCTGTGGCTGTTCTGACAACTTCTCTAGTGACATTTTAGCCGTCCCCCGAGTTCTGTTCTATATTCGATTCCCTGTTACACATGGGTGTTCATTTTAGTGCTGCTGCCACTGGAATCATTTCCTCAAACAGCTTCTGCTGATGGGATCTGGGTTTTTCTGTTTATAGCCATCCTTCTTGTCATCCCAACTCAAAACCTTTTACCATTTCATCCTTTTATTTATTCAGCCGTACAGCCTGGGATTTATTGGACTTTCTGAGTCAAGATTTGTGTCTCCTAGCACTGGTGCAAAGTTGCTAGGCATTATCTTTTCCAAAGATAGTCTTTTGATTTTCTGCAGTTTGAATATGCTGTGCCTGGGTATAACTTTTTTGGTATAATGCATTATTCATTTCTGTTACAGAGTTTTGATTTCTAGCTTTTAATTCTTAGAATTTCCATCTTTCTGCTTACATTACCCATCTGTTCTTGCATATTGTCCACCCTTTCTATTAGTGTCCTTAACATTAATCCCAGTTATTTTCAATTCCCAATCTGATAATTTCAAAATCTCTGCCATATCTGAGTCTGGTTGTGTTGCTTGCTTCGTCTCTTCCTATTGTGTTTTTTCCTTTTTAGAATGCTTTGTAGTATTTGGTCGATAGCAGTACATGATGTACTGGGGAAAAGGAACTGAGGTAAATAGGCCTTTATTGTAAGGTTTTATGTTTATCTGGCTAGGAGTTAGGCTGTGTTTATTGTTTACTGTTGCTGTAGGTTCCAGAGGCTCAAATTTCCTTCTTCTGTCTTATGGTTTCCCTAGAGATTCCTTTTTAAATATGGTCAGAGCTTTGCCCATTCTTTCAGCTATAATGCCCTATTGTCATACAGGAGCCCATATGATGTTGTAGTAAAGTATGGGGGAAGGAGAAGTGGGGGAAGTGTTCTATAATTTTATGATTAGTTCTCAGTCTTTAGTAAGCCTGTGCCTCTGGGCTGTGACCCTTACAGGTGTTACTCAGCTTTAAAATTTTTCCTCTTTAGGTAAGAAAGGAAGGTAAAGGGGGCTAGAGGTGGGTATTTCCCTTTCCCCGGGTCAGTTAGGCTTTGGTTAAAAAGAAAAAAAATAGTTACTCATAAGGAAGAACTTCTACCATTTTACTGGGAATTTTTTTCTAGAAGCCTTGTACCTTTTTTGTCCTCATTTCCTCCATTACTGCCACCTTTTGTGTTCAGTTCATTTTTTGCAGTTTACTGTTTTCTTTTTTTACTTCCTCTTGTGTGTGTGTGTGTTTTTTAAGATATTAGTGTTTACCATGGGGATTACAATTAACATCCTAAATTTATAACAATTTAACTTGAATTAATACCAGTTTGACTTTAATAACATACAAAAACTCTGCTTCTATACAGCTCTGCCCCCATTTATATTCTTGTCAGAAATGATATCTTCATAATTATGTTCCCCAAAACATAAGTTCTTAACTGTGTTTTATGTATTTACTTTAAAATCATGTAGAAAACAAAAAATGGAGTTAAAAATAAAAAATGCAACAACAATATGGCTTTGACTTACTGTCTAGCATCCTTTCATTTCAACCTGAAGGATCCCTTTAGCATTTCTTGGAGGGCAGTTATAGCAGTAATGAACTCCCTCAACTTTCTGTTTATTCTGGAATGTCTTAATTGCTCCTTAATGTGTGAAGAAAAATTAAGAAGAAAAAAATCTGTTTTGCAAAATGGAGAATTCTTTGTTGATAGTTTTTTCTTTCAGCACTTTAAATATGTTGTCCCACTGCCTTCTGGCTCTCATGGTTTCTGATTAGAAATTAATCTTTTAATCTTATTGAGTATCCTGGTATTTTGCTTCTCTCTTGCTACATTCAAGATTTGGTCATTATTTCTTCAAATATTCTTTATATTCTTTTCTTCCTGAAATTCCCATAGTGTGTATGTTGGTCCACTTGGTCTGTGTCTCAGACGCCCCTTAGGCTCTGTCCACTTCTCTTCATTCTCTTTTCTTTCTTCTCCTTCAGACTGGATGATTTCAAATGTCCTATCTTCGAGTTCACTGTTCTGTATGCTAAATTATGCTGTTAAGCTTCTCTAGTGACTTCTTAATTTCAGTTATTGTACTTCAGCTCCAGAATTTCTGTTTAGTTCCTTTTATAATTTCTCTGTTGATATTCTCATTTTGTTGATACATTGTTTTCTTGGCTTGTTCTTTGTATGTGGTTTCCATTGACCTTTCCATTAGTCAGTTATTTTCCATTTAAGACAGTTGATTTAAAGTCTGTCTAATAAGTCCAAGTATCTGTGCTTCCTCAGGGACAGATTGTGTTAATTATTTTTTCCTGTGAATGGGCCGTACTTTCCTATATCTTTGTATGCCCTGTAATTTTTTTTTCTCTTTGAAAACTGGATATTTGAATTTGGTGACTCTGGAAATCAGGTTCTCTTCCCCAGGGTTTGCCGTGTTTGATGGTTGAAGGCTACAGTCGTCTGTTTGTTTGTGACTTTTCCAAACTATTTTTACAAAGACTATTCCTGGTTGTATGTAGTCCCTGAAGTCTCTGTTCCTTTAGCTTATGTTCAGCTATTATTTTGACAGAGATTTCCTTGACCTCCAGGAACTAAAAATTTAAAAACAAAATACCTACCTCTCCCAGTCTTTAAAGATTGACTCTGTTCTGGTCCACTCCTTCAGCTCCACCAGGCTGTTTACAGTTCTGCCTCAGGCTTCTCTTCCTGTTTTCACTGAGCCCTGAAGATCAGCCACATTTGGCCAAAAAAGCTTTTTACCTTTATCAGAATCAAATGCTTAGGGTCTTCTCAGATCTTTCTGTATATGCATACTGCCCTGGGCATGAATGTGGCTTTCTAAATTATTCAGCATACAGAGGCACTTTTTAATGCCCTAATTGCCCAAACTTTTCCTCCCAGGCCTTAAGCAATCCATTGCCTGTCTCATCCATAATCTTTTGCCTCAGGCAGCCGTGGGTTTTTTGTTTGCCTTTGGTTTTCATGCAGTGCCCACCACTTTTCCACCCTGAGTGAGTTCCAAGTAGGCAAAACAGAGACAAGCACCTTATGTAAGCACTTCAAGTAGCTCCCAGACAGGTTAGAACAAACGCAGTACTTTTGCTCCATTCCTCCTGGAACTAGGAACCAGGGTCCCACACTGGAAACAGGGGCTACTGTCTTCAAGCCCACCACCAAGCTAGGAAGGAGCTGGTAAAGCACAAGTAAAAACACAGATCTTTCCTGCCATTTTCAAGTTGACTTTTCTCTGATTCAACATTCACTTGGTTGCTGTAAACGTTTGATTGCTTTCTAGAGTTCTGATGAAGTTGATTCTGGCTGGCTGTTTTGTGATGTTTCAGTTGATGTCCACTTTAAGGGAACATTTCTTTAATTCTTTGGGGGCACTGTCTACCCTGGCCCACTTTAAACTCAATTATTTTGGGCCACAGAGAGTGTTTAGAAAGTTCTGGCCCCAGTCATGCAAGGGGCCAGAATTCTCATGGGGACATGTTATGTCTCTCTATCTCCCCAAACCAAGGCTAAGTGGGGCAAGTCTCTATATTGGTTTACTGTGACTGGTGCAATAAATTACCAAAAACTGGGTGGCCTGAGACAACAGAAATGTATTCTGTCACGGATCTGGAGGCCAGAAGTCTGAAATTGGTGTCAGCAGGACTGTATTCTCTAGGGGAGAATTTGTTCTTTGCCTCTTCCAGCTACTGGTGGTTCCAGGCATCCTTGTGGCTACATCACTTTGATCTCTGCCTCATTGCCACCTCTTATGTCTGTTTCTCCTTTTTCCAAAAAAGGTCACAGTCACAGTTTCCAGGAATTAAAGCGTGGTCATATCTTTTGGAAGGCCATTATTAAACCCATAACGTTCTCTTAACTGTTTCTCTCTGTGGTGAAGGATCTTTTTGAAATTTACCCTTTTTCCATGGGCTCCTTATTTGAGGTCTCAGTTTTTTGTTTTTTAATTTTTATTTATTTATTTATTTTTTATTGGAGTATAATTGCTTTACAATGGTGTGTTAGTTTCTGCTTCACAACAAAATGAATCAATTATATATATATACATATGTTCCCATATCTCTTCCCGCTTGCGTGTCCCTCCCTCCCACCCTCCCTATCCCACCCCTCCAGGCGGTCACAAAGCACCGAGCTGATCTCCGTGTGCTATGTGGCTGCTTCCCACTAGCTATCTACCTTACGTTTGGTAGTGTATATATGTCCATGCCTCTCTCTTGCTTTGTCACAGCTTACCCTTCCCCCTCCCCATATCCTCAAGTCCATTCTCTAGTAAGTCTGTGTCTTTATTCCTGTTTTACCCCTAGGTTCTTCATGACATTTTTTTTTTCTTAAATTCCATATATATGTGTTAGCATACAGTATTTGTCTCTCTCTTTCTGACTTACTTCACTCTGTATGACAGACTCTGAGGTCTCAGTTTTTTGAGGGGGGTTTCATTGGACTCCCCAGTTTGTGTAGACCCTAGGATTTTTCTTCTCTCACTTTCATAGCCTATTAGTGCCAAATCTTTAAGCCTCCAGGCCCACCAGAAAATCTTAATGTTCAGCTACCTCTTGGGATTCATGATATTTTGGGCTCTGTGGATTTCTCTCATTTTCTTCCCTTGCTCAGCTATTTTTTTTTTAATTAAAAAAAGTTTTTTTTAATTAATGTTTTATATTATACTTTGACATTTTCTGCTACATTATTAAAAGTGAAAGCCTTCTTTTCCACTTGCATTTCTCTCTTCAATGAAGCACAGTTATTTTGCTTGAGATTTATTTTCAATAACTCTCCTTTGTCTCTTTACCCCTCCCTAGTTTTAGGGCCTCATCATCTAATGAGACAGCCTGTCTACAGGCTGTATTCTTCCACCAAGATTGTCTTCATGCACATTCCTCCCTTGATGATGTTCCCCTGCTCGGATCCCCCAAGGCTCACTATTATCTAATGCTTCAGAATCTTTAGCTTGACACATAAAATCCTTCCTGTTCTGGTCCTTATCTGTCTTTCCAGTTATGTCCATGAAGCTTTCATTCTATCAGAAGGCTTTTTTCACTCTCCTTCCAACACACTTGGCTCTTTCATAATGGTTTGGTAGTCAGCATCAACAAGTAGGTGTAGCTTCCTGTTTTGATAACCTTGTGTGAAACTTCAAAGACATTCTTAACTTCTTTTTCTTAGCCCTCAAATCCATTGGTCACCAAGTGCAGTTGAGCAGTGAAAATGAAGAATTGTCATCATTTTTACTTGTTGTATGCAAGTGTAGGTACCCGGTTGAAACTGATCAAGGATAGAATCACATCCATGTGAATCAGGTATTAGTACTACTACCTATGATTCACAAACCAGATCTTACCTATAATGTCTTATTACCTTCTTTTTGCTCTTTAAGGTTGACTGGGCAAGTTTAGTAGGTAAAAGCTTGAAAGTTAACTTATTCACCCAAGATTATCAAGAAACCTGGTATTCTTTCCAATCCAGTATCTTTTCCCAATCTGGTATCTCTTGCCTCATTTTCATTGTATTCTTCCTCTCAAGATTATCTTTCATAAAATATTAATAATTTGGTAAATTAGAAGGATCTCATAAGGCTTACAGTTTTAGAAACTCACTGATGCCTTCTTGCTTGTTCCACTAGACTCTAAATATCTTCTCCAGCTCCTGTAGTTCTCTATTAAGGAGGCAGCTTTTGAGAGCATTTTCTTATCCAGGGTTCCTGTTAGGACAGGAGCCATTTTTAGAGAAAGTTGGTCCTTCCCTTTGAATTCAGATCTGGCTAGATGCAAAATGCCCCACAGTAGGCATAGAACTTTTAAAAATTTTCTCCTTCCTTCCTTCCTTCCTCCCTCCCTCTTTCTTTCCTTTCTCTTTCCTTCCTCCCTTCCTTCCTTCCTTCCTTCCTTTCCCTTCTTCTTCTCCCTCCACCACCCCACTCTTTTTCTGAGCTTTAATATATTCAGTGTGTTTTGATCTATAGTGTTTGTGTTATGCTTTTGGATGCTCAGTTTTTTCTTTTATCTTTAGCTGTATTGGCTCCTGTATTTTTTGACCTGAGTCTTTAGTCTTTGATAAATTCTTGCTTTCTGACATTGCAAGCTGTCCTAGGTTTATCATGTATACTCTTTCTTCCCCAAACATGGAAACGACTTGCTGTTTTTCCTGTTATAGGGTGTTAATATTTAGGAACCACAAATCTGAGCTGCTTGCTTAGCATTGCTTCTAGGCCTTTTCTGAAGACATAGGAAATATTGTTCGTGTGGGATTGTGGGGACATCTTGGGCAGTACTCAGAGTTAGTTAGGTTAAGGGCACAGTCCTCCAGAAGTCTGCCCAAAACTTCTAACCCCAAGTATAAGGAGTTAGGCTCCAACTACAAGCTCAGACAAAAGAGTTCACACAAGACCGTTGTCACTTCTGGCACCAACTGCAAGTTCAGAGGGTTTCCAAAAATCACCCTCAGGTCTGATAATTTGCTAGCAGGATTCACAGAACTTGTGGAAGCTATTGTACTCATGACTACATTTATTATAGGGAAAGGATAAAAACTAGAACCAGGCAAAGAGAAGAGATGCACAGGGCCAAATCTGGGAGGGGGTCCAAATATGTAACTTCAGATTATCTCTCTGCAAGGAGGCATGGACAGTGTTGCCTCCTAGCCTGAATACATGACAGTAGTACGTACAGTTTATTACCAACCAGGGAAGCTCACCTGAGCCTTGGTGTCTAGAGTTTGTATTGAGGCTTCATTACATACGTATGATTGCTCTTTCTGGTGTAGCCAGCTCCACCCTGAGTCATCTCAGTAGCATAAACCATCAGGTGTGTTCAGGGGCCTACAATAAATAACAAAAGATGCTCCTATCACTCAGGAAATCCCAGGGTTTCAGAACTACCCCCAGTAGCTGGGACAAAGTTTAGGTTTCTCTTAAGGTGAGGCCGAATTTCTTACTACCCAGGCAGTTAACATTTTTTTAATATTCATCCAGAATAAGTAGAAAAGTGATTTCTTTAAAACTTCTTCTTTCCATTCTAGAAATTACAGAAGAAATCCCCATGAAGACTTTGAACACGAAGACTGTGTATGTTTCTGTATTACCAACTACAGCAGACTTCTAACATTCAGTTATCTGTGTGGTTCAGTCAACCTTTCCCTGGCATATACCTCTTCTCCCCTCCCCCCCCAACCCCGGACACACACACGGACACAGACATGTTGATATTTCCTTCAGGTGCATGTATAATATACTGCTTTTGGTCTAAAATTGAAATGGAATTGATCAAGTGACTTGAGGCTTCACAGTAATAGTCACACTTAACCGTAAACACCTATGTAGTCGTGTTGAGGAAAAGTTACAGTGTTACCTCAGCACTACAGAGTATATTTCTATACTTGAATTTTTAAGTATAGAACATAGTTGTTTAAATGGTATTGTGTGTGTGTGTGTGTGTGTGTGTGTGCGCGCGCGCACGTGTATATATATATCTCTGTTATCTGTCTATATATATATATCATTCTGTGGCCTTTTAAAACTTATTTGAAATCTATTGAAGGAATGGACAGTGTTATATATTTTTGCTACCTGGATTTTCCTGGGTAATTTGATGGAATATTTTAAGTTTTAGTAAATCGGAACAATAAACTTTCTCACAGATAATAAACATGTTAGAAGTAATTCATTCTCCCATAGTTCAGTGAAACTTGGAATTTGCAATCTTTAAAGAACAAAAAAACTTAATAGTGACTTCCATATTAAGACACTAGACTAAATATCTAATTTCACTTCTTCCCAAAATCCTGTGTCAAAGAAGCATATGCCAAGACAAAATTAGATGTGCAAGAATTTATTGGGGGAAGCATACATGAAAGATGAAGGAGAGAGAGTAAAGGCAAAGGTAGAGAGAGCCTTCAGGCAGAAATGACCTGACTTTGGACCCATGCCTTGCTCAGTCAGTGGCTGGGAGCAGCTGAGGGGGTCCATGGCGTCAGCACAGATGGATCCATTGATCTGAAAATGTAGTAGCTGGAAGCTGTCAACCAACTATACTCCCTACATCAGATTCTCCTGAAAGGAGCTCTGAATGGTGCGTCTTTAGGTGCTAGAATAAATGCATTCAAATCCATACCCACAAAGTTGGAGGAAACCACACAAGATAACAAGTGTTGGCAAGGATCAGCGAAACTGGAACCCTTGTGCACTGTTGGTGGGAATGTAAGATGTTGCAGTCACTATGGGAAGCAGTATAGTGGTTCCTCAAAAATTAGAAGTAGAACTACCATATGATCCAACAGTCAACTTCTGTTTACATATCCAAAAGAATTGAAAGCAGGGCCTTGAAAAGATATTTGCACACCCAGGTTCATTGCAGCATTATTCACAACAGCCAAGAGATGGGGCAACCCAGATGTCCACTGAGGGATAAATGGATAAAGAAAATGTAATCTGTACATACAATTGAATATTATTCAGTCTTAAGAAAGAAGGATGAACCTTGAGGACATTAAGCAAAGTGAAATAAGCCAGTCACAAAAAGACAAATATTGTGTGATTCCACTTGTATGAGGTACCTAAAGTAGTCAAATTCATTGAAACAAAATGCAATGGTGGTTGCCAGGTGTTGCAGGGAAGGAGAAATGGTGAGCTGTTCAATGGGAATAGTTTTAGTTTTGCAAGTTTTGAAGAGTTCTAGAGGTCTTCTGCACAAAAATGTGAACATAGTTAACATACTTTGATCCTTAAAAATAGCTAAGTTGGTACATTTTATGTATCTTTTACCACAATTTAAAAAAAATTTTTGAATGTCAGAGGGACAGAAGCCAACCTGAAAGAGCTCCCAGTGGCCAAAGCTGGAACAGTTTGAACAAACATATAATGTAATATTGAATTAAAATCCAAAATATAAAATAAATATCAATGAGTACATGCTGATATAAATGATTGAATAAATAAATGAGAGAGGTGAGGCAAATCTATATAAAATTCCAAATAATGTATATACATACTCTTTCACAAGGTGGTGTACCTTAACTCCCCACACCTTGAGAGAGGGCTGTACTTTGTGACTTCAAAAGAGTAGAGTATGTGAAGGGGGCAAAAAAGTACTTCACAGTTTAGAAAACTGACAAACACTACCTCAGACAGGTTAACATCATCAGGCATGATAGCATATACTCTTTTTTTTTTTAAATTTTTTTATTGATGTGTAGTTGATTTACAATGTTGTGTTAGTTTCTGCTGTACAGCAAAGAGATTCAGTTATATATACATATATTATTTTTCATATTCTTTTCCATTATGGTTTGTCACAGGATATTGAATATAGTTCCCTATGCCCTGACCATTTTTTTTTAATAACATCTTTAATGGAGTATAATTGCTTTACAGTGTTGTGTTAGTTTCTGCTATATAACAAAGTGAATCAGCTATATGGATACATATATCCCCATATCCCTTCTCTCTTGCACCTCCTTCCCACCCTCCCTATCCCACCCATCTAGGTGGTCACAAAGTACCGAGCTGCTCTCCCTGTGCTATGCAGCTGCTTACCACTAGTTATCCATTTTACATTTGGTAGTGTATATATGTCAGTGCTACTGTCTCACTTCATCCCAGCTCCACTCTCTACATCTGCGTCATTATTCCTGTCCTGCCCCTAGGTTCATCAGAACCATTTTATTTTTAGATTGCATATATGTGTGTTAGTATATGGTATTTGTTTTCCTCCTTCTGACTTCACTCTGTGACCAACTTTAGGTCCATCCACCTCACTACAAATGACTCAATTTTGTTTTTTTTTATGGCTGAGTAATATTCCATTGTATATACGTGCCACATCTTCTTTATCCATTCATCTGTTGATGGACACTTAGGTTGCTTCCATGTCCTGGCTATTGTAAATAGAGCTGCAATGAACATTTTGGTACATGACTCTTTTTGAATTATGGGTTTCTCAGGGTATATGCCCAGTAGTGGGATTGCTGGGTCATATGGTCTTTCTATTTGTAGTTTTTTAAGGAACCACCATACTGTTCTCCATAGTGGCTGTATCAATTTACATTCCCACCAACAGTGCAAGAGGGTTCCCTTATCTCCACACCCTCTCCAGCATTTATTGTTTGTAGATTTTTTGATGATGGCCATTCTAACCACTGTGAGGTGATACCTCATTGTGGTTTTGATTTGCATTTCTTTAATGATTAGTGATGTTGAGCATCCCTTCATGTGTTAGTTGGCAATCTGTATCTTCTTTGGAGAAATGTCTGTTTAGGTCTTCCACCCATTTTTAGATTGGGTTGTTTGTTTTTTTGTTTGTTTTGTTTTTTGTTTGTTTTTGCGGTATGCAGACCTCTCACTGTTGTGGCCTCTCCCGTTGCAGAGTACAGGCTCTGGACACGCAGGCTCAGTGGCCGTGGCTCACAGGCCCAGCCGCTCCGCAGCATGCGGGATCTTCTCGGACCAGGGCACGAACCCGTGTCCCCTGCATCGGCAGGCGGACTCTCAACCACTGCACCACCAGGGAAGCCCTGGGTTGTTTGTTTTTTTGATATTTGGCTGCGTGAGCTGCTTGTATATTTTGGAGATTAATCCTTTGTCAGTTGCTTTGTTTGCAAATATTTTCTTCCATTCTGAGGGTTGTTTTTTCATCTTGTTTATGGTTTCCTTTGATGTGCAAAAGCTTTTAAGTTTCCTTAGGCCCCATTTGTTTATTTTTGTTTTTATTTCCATTTCTCTAGGATGTGGGTCAAAAAGGATCTTGCTATGATTTATGTCATAAAGTGTTCTGCCTATGTTTTCCTCTAAGACTTTTAAAGTGACTGGCCTTAAATTTAGGTCTTTAATCCATTTTGAGTTTATTTTTGTGTATGGTGTTAGGAAGTGTTCTAATTCCATTCTTTTCCATGTAGCTGTCCAATTTCTAGCACCACTTATTAAAGAGACTGCCTTTACTCCATTGTATATTCTTGCCTCCTTTATCAAAGATAAGGTGACCATATGTGTGTGGGTTTATCTCTGGGCTTTCTATCCTGTTCCATTGATCTATCTTTCTGTTTTTGTGCCAGGACCATACTGTCTTGATTACTGTAGCTTTGTAGTATAGTCTGAAGTCCGGGAACCTGATTCCTCTAGCTCCGTTTTTCTTTCTCAAGATTGCTTTGGCTATTCAGGGTCTTTTGTGTTTCCATACAAATGGTAAAATTTTTTGTTCTAGTTCTGTGAAAAATGCCATTGATAGTTTGATAGGGATTGCATTGAATCTGTAGATTGCTTTGGGTAGTAGAGTCATTTTCACAGTGTTGATTCTTCCAATCTAAGAACATGGTATGTCTCTCCATCTGTATTGTCTTAGATTTCTTCCATCAGTGTCTTATAGCTTTCTGCATACAGGTCTTTTGCCTCCTTAGGTAGGTTTATTACTAGTTATTTTATTCTTTCTGTTGCAGTGGTAAATAGGAGTGTTTCCTTAATTTCTCTTTCAGGTTTTTCATCGTTAGTGTATAGGAATGCAAGAGATTACTGTGCATTAATTTTGTATCCTGATACTTTACCAAATTCATTGATTAGCTCTAATAGTTCTCTGGTAGCATCTTTAGGATTCTCTATGTATACTATCATGTCATCTGCAAACAGTGACAGTTTTACTTCTTCTTTTCCAATTTGTATTCCTTTTATTTCTTTTTCTTCTCTGATTGCCATGGCTAGGACTTCCAAAACTATGTTAAATAATAGTAGTGAGAGTGCACAACCTTGTCTTGTTCCTGATCTTTGAGGAAATGGTTTCAGTTTTTCACCACTGAGAACGATGTTGGTTGTAGGTTTGTCATATATGGCCTTTTTTATGTTGAGGTAGGTTCCCTCTATGCCCACTTTCTGGAGAGTTTTTATCATAAATGGGTGTTGAATTTTGTCAGAAGCTTTTTCTGCATCTATTGAGATTGTCATATGGGTTTTGTGGGGTTTTTTAATAAATTTATTTATTTTTTGGCTGCATTGGGTCTTAGTTGCTGCACAGGCTTTCTCTATCTGTGGCAAGCAGGGCCTACTCTTCGTTGCGGTGCGTGGGCTTCTCATTGTGGTGGGCTCTCTTGTTGCAGAGCACAGGCTCTAGGCGCACGGGCTTCAGTAGTTGTAGCATGTGGGCTCAGTAGTTGTGGTGCACAGGCTTAGTTGCTCTGCTGCATGTGAGATCTTCCCAAGCCAGGGCTCAAATCCGTGTCCCCTGCATTGGCAGGAGGCTTCTTAACCACTGCGCCACCAAGGAAGCCCCTATCATATGGTTTTTTTCCTTCAATTTGTTAATATGGTGTATCACATTCATTGATTTGTCTATATTGAAGAATCCTTGCATTCCTGGGATAAACCGCGCTTGGACCATGGTGTATGATCCTTTTAATGTGTTGTTGGATTCTGTTTGCTAGTATTTTGTTGAGGATTTTTGCATGTATGTTCATCAGTGATATTGGCCTGTAATTTTCTGTTTTTGTGACATCTTTGTCAGGTTTTGGTATCAGGGTGATGGTGGCCTCGTAGAATGAGTTTGGGAATGTTCCTCCCTCTGCTATATTTTGGAAGAGTTTGAGAAGGATAGGTGTTAGCTCTTCTCTAAATGTTTGATAGAATTTGCCGGTGAAGCTATCTGGTTCTGGGCTTTTGTTTGTTGGAAGATTTTAAATCACAGTTTCAATTTCAGTGCTTGTGATTGGTCTGTTCATATTTTCTATTTCTTCCAGGTTCAGTCTTGGAAGGTTGTGCTTTTCTAAGAATTTGTCCATTTCTTCCAGATTGTCCGTTTTATTGGCATATTGTTGCTGGTAGTAGTCTCTCATGATCCTTTGTATTTCTGCAGTGTCAGTTGTTACTTCTCCTTTTTCATTTCCAATTCTATTGATTTGAGTCTTCTCCCATTTTTTCTTGATACGTCTGGCCAGTGGTTTATCACTTTCGTTTATCTTCTCAAAGAACCAGCTATTACTTTTATTGTTTTTTGCTATTGTGTCCTTCTTTTTTTTTTTTCATTTATTTCTGCTCTGATGTTCATGATTTCTTTCCCTCTGCTAAGTTTGGGGTTTTTTGTTCTTCTTTCTCTAATTACATGTAATGTTAGGTTGTTTATTTGCGATTTTTCTTGTTTCTTGAGGTAGGATTGTATTGCTATAAACTTCCCTCTTAGAATTGCTTTTGCTGCATCCCATAGGTTTTGGGTCATCGTGTTTTCATTGTCATTTGTTTCTAGATATTTTTTGATTCCCTCTTTGATTTCTTCAGTAATCTCTTGTTTATTTAGTAGCATATTGTTTAGTCTCCATGTGTTTGTATTTTTTATAGTTTTTTTCCTGTAATTGATATCTAGTCTCATAGCATTGTGGGCTGCAAAGATACTTGATACGATTTTAGTTTTCTTAAATTTACCAAGGCTTGATTTGTAACTCAAGATATGATCTACCCTGGAGAATGTTCCATGAGCACTTGAGAAGAAAATGCGTTGTGTTGTTTCTGGATGGAATGTCCTATAAATATCAATTAAGTCCATCTTGTTTAATGTGTCATTTAAAGCTTGTTTTTCCTTATTTATTTTCATTTTGGATGATCTGTTCATTAGTGAAAGTGGGGTGTTAAAGTCCCCACTATTATTGTGTTACTGTCAATTTGCGTTAACATTCGCCTTATGTATTGAGGTACTCCTAAGTTGGGTGCCTAAATATTTACAATTGTTATATCTTCTTCTTGGATGGTCCCTTGATCGTTATGTAGTATCCTTCTTTCTCTCTCGTAATAGTCTTTATTTTAAAGTCTATTTTGTCTGATACGAGAACTGCTACTCCAGCTTTCTTTTGATTTCCATTTGCATGGAATATCTTTTTCCATCCCCTCACTTTCATTCTGTGTGTGTCCCTAGCTCTGAAGTGGGTCTCTTGTAGACAACATATATACAGGTCTTGTTTTTGTATCCATTCAGCCAGTCTATGTCTTTTGGTTGGAGCACTGAATCCATTTACTTTTAAGGTAATTATCAATATATATATTCCTATTGCCATTTTCTTGATTGTTTGGGGTTTGTTTTGTAGGTCTTTTCCTTCTTTGTCTTTCCTGCCTAGAGAAGTTCCTTTAGCGTTTGTTGAAGCTCATTTGGTGCTGCTGAATTCTCTTAACTTTTGCCTGTGTGTAAGGGTTTTAATTTCCCTGTCAAACCTGAATGAGATCCTTGCTGGGTATAGTAATCTTGGTTGTAGGTTTTTCCCTTTCATCACTTTAAATATGTTCTGCCACTCCCTTCTGGCTTGCAGAGTTTCTGCTGAAAGATCAGCTGTTAACCTTATGGGGATTCCCTTGTATGTTGTTTATTGCTTTTCCCTTGCTGCTTTTAATATTTTTTCTTTGTATTTGATTTTTGATAGTTTGATTAATATGTGTCTTGGCATGTTTCTCTTTGGATTTATCCTGTATGGGACTCTGCACTTCCTGGACCTGATTGACTATATCCTTTCCCATGTTAGGGAAGTTTTCAACTATAATCTCTTCACATATTTTCTCAGACCCTTTCTTTTTCTCTTCTTCTTCTGGGACCCCCATAATTCGAATGTTGGTGCGTTTAATGTTGTCCCAGAGGTCTCTGAGACTGTCCTCAATTCTTTTCATTCTTTTTTCTTTATTCTGCTCTAGGGCAGTTATTTCCACTATTTTATCTTCCAGATCACTTATCCGTTCTTCTGCCTCAGTTATTCTGCTATTGATTCCTTCTAGAGTATTTTTAATTTCATTTATTGTGTTGTTCATGATTGTTTGTTTGCTCTTTAGTTCTTCTAGTTCCTTGTTAAACGTTTTTTTTATTTTCTCCATTTTATTTCCGAGATTTTGGATTATCTTTACTATCATTTACTCTGAATTCTTTTTTCAGGTAGACTGCCTATTTCCTCTTCATTTGTTTGATCTGCTGTTTTTTTTTACCTTGCTCCTTCATCTGCTGCATATTTGTCTTCTCACTTTGTTGAACTTACTGTGTTTGTGGTCTCCTTTTCACAGGCTGCAGGTTCGTAGCTCCTCTTGTTTCTGGTTTCTGCCCCCGGTGGGTGAGGTTGGTTCAGTAGCTTGTGTAGGCTTCCTGGTGGAGGGGAGTGGTGCCTGTACTCTGATGGGTTGGGCTGGATCTTGTCCTTCTGGTGGGCAGGGCCACGTCCAGTGTTGTGATTTGGGGTTTCTGTGAACTTAGTATATATGACTTTAGGCAGCCTCTCTGCTAATGGGTGGGGTTGTGTTCCCCTCTTGCTAGTTGTTTGCCATGGGGCTTCCAGCACTGGAGCTTCCAGGCCATTGGGTGGAGCTGGGTCTTAGTGTTGAGACAGAGATCTCTGGGAGAGCTCTTGCTGATTGATATTACATGGGGCTGGGAGGTCTCTGGTGGCCTAGTGTCCTGGACTCGGCTCTCCCCCCTCAGAAGCTCAGGCACAACACCCAGCCAGAGCACCAAGACCCTGCCAGCCACACGGCTTAGAAGGAAAGGAAGAAAATTTAAAAAACGAACAGATAGAACCCCAAACCAAATGGTAAAAACAAACCTAAACAGACAAAATCACACAAAGAAACATACACATAGTCACCAAAAGAGAAAAAAATATTAAAATTTTAAAAAATAATAATATAATTTTTTAAAAAAGGAAGAGAGCAACCAAACCAGTAAACAAATCCACCCACGATAACAAGCACTAAAAACTAAAGATAAACATAAAACCAAAAACAAATCAGTTGCAGAAAGCAAACCCCAAGTCTGCAGTTGCTCCCTAGGTCCACCACCTCAGTGTTGGGAACATTTGTTGTCTATTTAGGTATTACACAGATGCAGGGTTTATCAAGTTGATTGCGAGGATTTAATCCTCTGCTCCTGAGGATGCTCAGAGAAATTTCCCTGTTTTCTTCTTTGTTCGCACAGCTCCTGGGGTTCAGCGTTGGTTTCAGCCCTGCCTCTGCATGTAGACTCCCCTCAGGCACCTGTTCCCCACCCAGGCAGGAGGCGGTTAAAGCACAAGCTGATTAGGGCTCTCTTGCTCACTCAGGCCAGGGAGAGGGAGGGGTACCGCAGTCATAATTGGAATGTGAGGCGAGCCTGCAGCGGCAGAGGCCAGCATGACATTGCAACATCCTGAGGCTCACCGAGTGTTCTCCCAGGGAAGTTGTCCCTGGATCACGGGACCCTGGCAGTGGCGTGCTGCACAGGCTCCCCGAGGGATGTGGGTAGTGATCTGCACTTGCACACAGGATTCTTGGTGTCAGCAGCGGCAACATTAGCAGTTCATGCCCATCTCTGGGGTCCATGCTGATAACCGCAGCTTGCGCCTATCTCCAGAGCCCACTTAGATGGTGCTCTGCCTCTTGTGGGCACACACAGCAGGAATCCCCTCTCCTTGTGCACCCCAAAAACGATGGTCTTTTGCTTCTCCAGCAGGTCCAGACTCTCTCCCAGCTATCTGTGGCACACTAGCCCCCTTCAGGCTGTGTTCATGCAGCCAACCCCAGTCGTCTTCCTGGGGTCTGACCTCCAAAGCCCGAGCCTCAGCTCCCAGCCCCAACCTGCCCCAGCGGGTGAGCGGACAAGTGTCTCAGTTTTGTGAGTGCTGGTTCACACTGATCCTCTGTGTGGGAATCTCTCCACTTTGCCCTCTGCACTCCTGTTGCTGCGCTCTCCTCCATGGCTCCAAAGCTTCCCCCTACCCACCCACCCACCATCTCCACCAGTGAAGGGGCTTCCTAGTGTGTGGAAACTTTTCCTCCTTCACAGCTGCCTCCCAGAGTTGCAGGTCCCATCCTATCCTTTTGTCTCTGTTTTTCCTTTTTTCTTTTGCCCTACCCACGTACGTGGGGATTTTCTTGCCTTTTGGGAAGTCTGAGGTCTTCTGCCAGCATTCAGTAGGTTTTCTGTAGGAGTTTTTCCACATGTAAATGTATTTTTGATGTATTTATGGGGAGGAAGGTGATCTCCACATCTTACTCCTCTGCCATCTTGAAGGTCTACCAGCATATAATCTTGATAGGACTTGATGAGATTAGCACTTCACTTCTGTTTTCCCAAGAACTTATAACCCCAGTCTAACCATGAGGAAAACATAAGACAAACCCAAATTGAGAGACATTCTACCAATACATGACTCTTCAAAACTGTCAAGGTCATCAAAAACAAGGAATGTGTGAGAAACTCACAGACAAGAGGATACAAATAAAGTATGGGGTTTAGTTAACAGTACTGTTTTGTTTGTTCAATAATTGCAAAAAATGTACCGCGATAATGCAAGGTGTTAGTTAGCAATAGGGTAGACTGGGTGTGGAGTATATGGAAACTCTGTACTATCTTTTCTATAAGTCTGAAACTATTCTAAAATAGAAAGTTTATTTTTAATAACTGGAAGAAGGTGAAATTTAAAATTATTTCTAATAGCATCAAAAAATATGAAATACTCAGGGATAAATTTGACCAAAGATGTGCAGTACCTGTACCCAGAAAATTATAAAATATTGCTTAGAGATAATAAAGCCCATATAATTAAAAGATATGGTCATATTAGTCAGCTAGGGCTGTCATAACAAAATACCACAGACAGGGTGGCTTAAACAAGAGAAATTTATTTTCTCACTGTTCTGGAGGCTAGGAGTCCAATATCACCAAGTCTGCAGGTTTGATTTCTCCTGAGGGCTTTTACCTTCTCACTGTGTCCTCACATGGCCTCTTTCTGTGTGTGAACTCCTGGTGTCTTCTTGTCAGGACACTAGTCCTATTGGATTAGGCCCCCACCCCCATGACCTCATTTAACCTTAATTACCTTTATAAAGGCTCTATCCCCAAATACAGTCACATGGGCATTAGAACTTCAACATTTGAATTTTGAGGAAACAACTCAGTTTATAACAATTTTCATGGATCCAACGACAGTATTGTTAAGCTGACAGTTCTCCCAAATTGATCTATAGATTTCGATGTAATCCCAGTCAAAACCCCAGCAGGACTTTTTTTATAACATTAACTAGCTAGTTTTATATTTTATATGGAAATGCAGAGGATTCAAGAACCAAATAAATTTTCAAAGAGAAGTACAGAGTTGGAGGATTTAATTAACCTGATTACACGATTTATGAAACTAATTAAGACTATGGAATTGGCATAAAGATAACAAATAGATCATTAGGGCAAAATAGAGAATCCAGAAATATACCCATACGTGTATTTTCTTTTTTTTTTTTTTGCGGTACGCAGGCCTCCACTGTTGTGGCCTCTCCCGTTGCGGAGCACAGGCTCCAGACGCACAGGCTCATTGGCCATGGCTCACGGGCCCAGCTGCTTCACAGCACGTGGGATCTTCCCAGACTGGGGCATGAACCCGTGTCCCCAGCATCGGCAGGCGGACTCTCCAACCACTGCACCACCAGGGAAGCCCCATACATGTATTTTCAATTGATGTTTGTTTGTTTTTTGATGATGCCAAGGACGTCAATGGGAAAAGGGTCATCTTTTCCCCAAAATGGTGCTGGAATAAGTGGATTGTCGTAGACATACACACCCAGAACCTTGCCCTATACCTCTCCATAAACAAAAGGCCTCAAAACTATCAAATATAAACATAAATACAATAAAAAAATATGACAAAATATATTTTACCACAATAAATGTATATTTAACAGAACTAAATGTAAGAACTGAAATTATAGAACTTCTAGAAGAAAACAAGAAAATCTTAGTGACCTTGTATGGTAGGTAAAATAGTCCCCCAAAGATGCCCACATCTTAATCTCTGGAACCTATATATATGTTACATGCTAAAGATCTTTGCAGCTGTGATAAAGGTTATAGGCTTTAAGATTAAAGAGATTATCCTGGTTTATCTGAGTGGGCCCAATCTCATCACAGGAGCCTTTAAAAGCAGAGAACTTTCTCTGGCTGGAGGCAAGAGAAATTGGCAGAAGGGGAGGTAATAAATTCCAAACATGAGTATTTGCTCTACTGTTGCTGGCTCTGTGATGTCGGGACCCATGTGCAAGAACTGGAGAAGGGCCTCTAGGAGCTAAGGTCAACCCCAGATGATAGCAAGGAGACCTCAGTCCTACAACAGAAAGGAACTAGAAACTGCCAGTATCCTGACTGACCTTAGAAATGGATTCTTTCCAGAAGTTTCTGATAAGAGCCAAGCCAGTCAACACCTTCACTTTGGTCTTGTGAGACTCAGGGCAAAGAAATCATCTAATTTCACCAGACTTCTGATTTACCAACTTCTGTGGAACAATAAATTTGTGTTGTTTTAACCTGCTAAGTTTGTGATAATTTAATAGAGCATAATACACTCTGAGCTAGGCAAAGATTTCTTAAGTAGGTTACAAAAAGCAGAACTATAAAAGAAAATATAAGTAAATTGAACTTAGAAAATTAAAGACTTCACTTCTTCAAAAGATATTGTATAGATAATAAAAAGGCAACCAACAGACTGAGAGGAAATATTTGCAAAACATATCTGGCAAAGGACTTGTATCTAGACTATATAGGGATCTCTTACATCTCAATGATAAGACAAACCACCCAGTTTTTTTAATCTGGCAAAAGATTTGAACAGATGTTTCACCAAAGAAGGTATACAAATGGCAAATAAGCACATGAATGATGTTCAGCATCATTAGTCATTAGGGAAATGGAAATTAAAGCCACAATGAGAATCATTACACACCCACTAGAATGACTAAAAGTTAAAAGTCTGACCATATCATGTGTTGGCAAGGATGTGAGAGCACCTGGACCTCTCATAACACTGCTGTTGGGAATATAAAACAAGACCATTAATTTGGAAAACAGTTTAGCAGTTTCTTAAAAAGTTAAGCATAGACTTCAGGTCCATACAAGTGCACAGACCTGTTTTTCTTGCTTCTCTGGATTAAAAACAAATAAAAGCCATGGAAATAACTAAGCAGGCAACCAAAGGAGAATTCTGAAAAGTGTTAAGAGGGAGGTGAACTGGTTTGGAACGTCGTGACTGGAAAAACAACACAAGTGGTAGGATGTCATAAAGTTCCCCACCCAACAAAAGACAGTGACCCAACCTAGCAACAAAAGAGAGCCCAGGTAGTTCATTCCTCCCACAGATCAAACAGAAGTCCCTCAAACTACACCAGGTAAACCCAGTGCCATCAACAAGGGAGCTCTGCTAACAGTAAGCAGTAAACAATAAGCCCCACTTCCTACCAGAGACATGGCATTACAGGGGATAACCAGCAGGGGGCATCCTGCCATAAGCACCCAGACAAGGCAGCCTCTTGTCTTCATTGGCCTGAGACTCCCCTCTCCTGCCTAGAGACACCAGGGTGGCTAGGGTAACTGGTATGTGGGAGAGGAGAGAGAGGACCAGGGGTTGGGGGAGAAGAAAGTCTCCCCATAACAAGCATGTGGCCTCTAGTGCAAAGATAGGGGAAATCCCCCAACAAACTCTGGGACAGAGAAGCCTCTTAGTTCCTTGAGGCCAGAAAACCCCTCATCCCGGAGAGAGACCCAGCACCCAAGCCTGGGAAGAATCCTTTTATCCCCTCAAGCAGCACCAGCAGGGATCCCCAGTGGCACTTAGTTAAAGCAGACCAAAATGGTACCACAAAGCTGCTAAAACTGTCAGTGGAACCACTATCCACAAAAGGAGGTTAAGACCTGCATACTAAACAGAGCAGGATACCTACCTGCTAAAATGAAAGATTAAATAGGAACCTAAGCCTCCTAACAATAGAAAATCACCCTTTACTTTAAGAACCAAAAAAATCACAACTCAAATGAGAAAAGAATCAACCGACACTAACACCAGTGTCTAGATCCAATCAATGAATTCAGTAAAGTTACAGGATTCAAAATTATCATACGGGGCTGCCCTGGTGGCGCAGTGGTTGAGAGTCTGCCTGCCAATGCAGGGGACACGGGTTCGTGCACCGGCCCAGGAGGATCCCACATGCCGCGGAGCGACTGGGCCCATGAGCCATGGCCGCTGAGCCTGTGCGTCCGGAGCCTGTGCTCCGCAACGGGAGAGGCCACAACGGTGAGAGGCCCGCGTACCGCAAAAAAAAAAAAAAAAATTATCATACACAAAATGGTAGCATTTCTGTACACTAATGATGAATTATATGAAAACGAAATAAAGAAAATGACCCTATTTACAATAGTATCAAAACCAATAAAATATTTAAGAATAAATTTAACCAAGGAGTTGAAAGAAATAAACGTATACTCCCTACTCAGTCTTCTGCAACACCATCCCAGTGAGTAGGGAGTGGGGATGATTGGGAATACTTTGTTATAACAAAGTACTTGAGGGTAGAAATCTGGACTTTGCTGGTGTGCTGGGATGCAGCCACAGTGTATTTTATGGTATTTTGCTGGAGTAGAGAGGTTATTCTCCAAAAGTTTCTGTCTTGCTAGGCTTTTCTGGCCCTTTTGTTGCAGGAAGGGAGCCCCTTCCAGGGCCTGAGAGTGGGCTCTTGTCTAACACTCAGAAATGAATTGTCCGAGGAGACATACGTGCTGACAAAGCAAAACACTTTATTGGGAAGGGGCACCCAGGTGGAGAGCAGCAGGGTAAGGGAACCCAGGATAACTGCCCTGCCACATGGCTCATGGCTCACAGTCTTGGGATTTATGGTAATTGGGTTAGTTTCCAGGTTGTCTCTGGCCAATCATTGTGACTCAGGGTCATTCCTTGTGGCGTGTGCATCACTCAGCCAAGATGGATTCCAGTGAGAAGGATTCTGGGAGGTTGATAGGACATATGGACTGGAATCTCCTCTCTCCTTTTGACCTTTCCTGAATTCTTCTGGTTGGTGGTAGCTTGTTGGTTCCTCATTCCTTACCAGGACCTCCTGTTGTAAGATAACTCATGCAAGTGGTTACTATGGTGCTTGGCCAGGGTGGGCGGTTTCAGTCAGTGGTTCCCCTAACATTTTCTTTTTTTAACATCTTTATTGGATGCTTTACAATGGTGTGTTAGTTTCTCCTTTATAACAAAGGGAAACAGTTATACATATACGTATATCCACATATCTCTTCCCTCTTACGTCTCCCTCCCTCCCACCCTCCCTATCCCACGGCTCTAGGTGGTCACAAAGCACCGAGCTGATCTCCCTGTGCTATACGGCTACTTCCCACTAGCTATCTATTTTACATTTGGCAGTGTATATATGTCCATGCCACTCTCTCACTTTGTCCCAGCTTACCCTTACCCCTCCCCGTATCCTCAAGCCCATTCTCTACTAGGCCTGCTTCTTTATTCCCGTCTTGCCCCTAGGTCCTTCATGACCATTTTTTTGTTTGTTTTTTAGATTCCATATATATGTGTTAGCATACGGTATTTGTTTTTCTCTTTCTGACTTACTTCACTCTGTATGACAGACTCTAGACCCATCCACCTCACGACAAATAACTCAATTTCGTTTCTTTTTATGGCTGAGTAATATTCCATTGTATATATGTGCCACATCTTCTTTATCCATTCATCCGATGATGGACACTTAAGTTGCTTCCATGTCCTGGCTATTGTAAACAGTGCTGCAATGAACATTGTGGTACATGACTCTTTTTGAATTATGGTTTTCTCAGGGTACAGGCCCAGTAGTGGGATTGCTGAGTCGTATGGTAGTTCTATTTGTAGTTTTTTAAGGGACAGCCATACTGTTCTCCATAGTGGCTGTATCAATTTACATTCCCACCAACAGTGCAAGAGGGTTCCCTTTTCTCCACACCCTCTCCAGCATTTACTGTTTGTAGATTTTTTGATGATGGCCATTCTGACTGGTGTGAGATGATATCTCATTGTAGTTTTGATTTGCATTTCGCTAATGATTAATGATGTTGAGCATTCTTTCATGTGTTTGTTGGCAATCTGTATATCTTCTTTGGAGAAATGCCTATTTAGATCTTCTGCCCATTTTTGGATTGGGTTGTTTGTTTTTCTGCTATTGAGCTGCATGAGTTGCTTGTAAATTTTGCAGATTAATCCTTTGCCAAGTTGCTTCATTTGCAAATATTTACTCCCATTCTGAGGGTTGTCTTTTGGTCT
Source organism: Monodon monoceros (assembly GCF_005190385.1). NCBI lineage: Eukaryota > Metazoa > Chordata > Mammalia > Artiodactyla > Monodontidae > Monodon > Monodon monoceros. The sequence continues at coordinate 23,863,130 of NW_021703782.1, read as the reverse complement.
TGTTTATGGTTCCCTTTGCTGTGCAAAAGCTTTTAAGTTTCATTCGGTCCCATTTGTTTATTTTTGTTTTTATTTCCATTTCTCTAGGAGGTGGGTCAAAAAGGATCTTGCTGTGATTTATGTCATAGAGTGTTCTGCCTATGTTTTCCTCTAAGAGTTTGATAGTTTCTGGCCTTACATTTAGATCTTTAATCCACTTTGAGCTTATTTTTGTGTATGGTGTTAGGGAGTGTTCTAATTTCATTCTTTTATATGTAGCTGTCCAGTTTTCCCAGCACCACAAATAGAAGAGGCTGTCTTTTCTCCACTCTATATTCTTGCCTCCTTTATCAAAGATAAGGTGACCATATGTGCATGGGTTTATCTCTGGGCTTTCTATCCTGTTCCATTGATCTATCTTTCTGTTTTTGTGCCAGTACCATACTGTCTTGGTTACTGTAGCTTTGTAGTATAGTCTGAAGTCAGGGAGCCTGAATCCTCCCACTCTGTTTTTCGTTCTCAAGATTGCTTTGGCTATTCAGGGTCTCTTTGTCTTTCCATACAAATTGTGTAATTTTTTGTTCTAGTTCTGTGAAAAATGCCAGTGGTAGCTTGATAGGGATTGCATTGAATCTAGACTGCTTTGGGTAGTAGAGTCATTTTCACAGTATTGATTCTTCCAATCCAAGAACATGGAATATCTCTCCATCTGTCTGTGTCATTTTTAATTTCTTTCAACAGTGTCTTATAGTTGTCTGCATACAGGTCTTTTGTCTCCCTAGGTAGGTTTATTCCTAGGTATTTTATTCTTTTTGTTGCAATGGTAAATGGGAGTGTTTCTTTCATTTCACTTTCAGATTTTTCATCATTAGTGTATAGGAATGCAAGAGATTTCTGTGCATTAATTTTATATCCTGCTGCTTTACCAGATTCATTGATTAACTCTAGTAGTTTTCTGGTAGCATCTTTAGGACTCTCTATGTATAGTATCATGTCATCTTCAAACAGTGATAGCTTTACTTCTTCTTTTCCGATTTGGATTCCTTTTATTTCTTTTTCTTCTCAGATTGCTGTGGCTAAAACTTCCAAAACTGTGTTGAATAATAGTGGTGAGAGTGGGAAACCTTGTTTTGTTCCTGATCTTAGTGGAAATGCTTTCAGTTTCTCACCATTGAGGATGATGTTGGCTGTGATTTTGTCATATATGGCCTTTATTATGTTGAGGTAAGTTCCCTCTATGTCTACTTTCTGGAGGGTTTTTGTCATAAATGGGTGTCGAATTTTGTCGAAAGCTTTCTCTGCTTCTATTGAGATAATCTTATGATTTTTCTCCTTGAATTTGTTAATATGGTTTATCACATTGATTGATTTGCATATATTGAAGAATCCTTGCATTCCTGGGATAAGCCCCACTTGATAATGGTATATGATCCTTTTAATGTGCTCTTGGATTCTGTTTGGTAGTATTTTGTTGAGGATTTTTGCATCTATGTTCATCAGTGATATTGGCCTGTAGTTTTCTCTCTTTGTGACATCTTTGGTTTTGGTATCAGGGTGATGGTGGCCTCATAGAATGAGTTTGGGTGTGTTCCTCCCTCTGCTATATTTTGGAACAGTTTGAGAAGGATAGGTGTTAGCTCTTCTCTAAATGTTTGATAGAATTCGCCTGTGAAGCCATCTGGTCCTGGGCTTTTGTTTGTTACAAGATTTTTAATCACAGTTTCAATTTCAGTGCTTGTGATTGGTCTGTTCATATTTTCTACTTCTTCCTGACTCAGTCTTGGCAGGTTACGCATTTCTAAGAATTTGTGCATTTCTTCCAGGTTGTCCATTTTTTGGCCTATAGTTGCTGGTAGTAGTCTCTCATGATCCTTTGTATTTCTGCAGTGTCAGTTGTTACTTCTCCATTTTCATTTCTAATTCTATTGATTTGAGTCTTCTCCCTTTTTTTCTTGATGAGTCTGGCTAATGGTTTATCAATTTTGTTTATCTTCTCAAAGAACCAGCTTTTAGTTTTACTGATCTTTGCTATCGTTTCCTTCATTTCTTTTTCAGTTATTTCTGATCTGATATTTATGATTTCTTTCCTTCTGCTATGTTTGAGGTTTTTTTGTTCTTCTTTCTCTAATTGCTTTAGGTGTAAGGTTAAGTTGTTTATTTGAGATTTTTCTTGTTTATTGAGGTAGGAATGTATTGCTGTAGACTCCCCTCTTAGAACTGCTTTTGCTGCATCCCATAAGTTTGGGGGCATCGTGTTTTCATTGTCATTTGTTTCTAGGTATTTTTTTATTTCCTCTTTGATTTCTTCACTGATCTCTTGGTTATTTAGTAGTGTATTGTTTAGCCTCCATGTGTTTGTATTTCTTACAGATTTTTTTCCTGGAATTGATATCTAGTCTCATAGTGTTGTGGTCGGAAAAGATACTTGATATGATTTTAGTTTTCTTAAATTTACCAAGGATTGATTTGTGACCCAAGATATGATCTATCCTGGAGAATGTTCCATGAGCACTTGAGAAGAAAGTGTATTCTGTTGTCTTTGGATGGAATGTCCTATAAATATCAATTAAGTCCATCTTGTTTAATGTATCATTTAAAGCTTGTGTTTCCTTTTTTATTTTCATTTTGGGTGATCTGTCCGTTGGAGAGCATGAGGTGTTAAAGTCCACTACTAATGATTGTGTTACTGTCAGTTTCCCCTTTTATGGCTGTTAGTATTTGCCTTATGTATTGATGTGCTTCTATGTTGGGTACATAAATATTTACAATTGTTTTATCTTTTTCTTGGATTGATCCCTTGATCGTTATGTAGTGTCCTTCTTTGTCTCTTGTAATAGTCTTTGTTTTAAAATCTATTTTGTCTGTTATGAGAATTGCTACTCCAGCTTTCTTTTGATATCCATTTGCATGGAATATATTTTTCCTTCCCCTCACTTTCAGTCTGTATGTATCCATAGGCATGAAGTGGTTCTCTTGTAGACAGCATATATACAGCTCTTGTTTTTGTATCCATGCAGCCATTCTATGTCTTTTGGTTGGAGCGTTTAATCCATTTACATTTATGGTAATTATCAATATGTATGTTCCTATTATGATTTTCTTAATTGTTTTGGGTTTGTTATTGTAGGTCTTTTACTTCTCTTGTGTTTCCTGCCTAGAGAAGTTCCTTTAGCATTTGTTGTAAAGCTGATTTGGTGGTGTTGAATTCTCTTAGCTTTTGCTTGTCTGTAAAGGTTTTAATTTCTCCATCAAATCTGAATGAGATCCTTGCTTGGTAGAATAATCTTGGTTGTAGGTTTTTCCCTTTCATCACTTTAAATATGTCCTGCCACTCCCTTCTGGCTTGCAGAGTTTCTGCTGAAAGATCAGCTGTTAACCTTATGGGGATTCCCTTGTGTGTTATTTGTTGTTTTTCCCTTGCTGCTTTTAATATTTTTTCTTTGTATTTGATTTTTGATAATTTGATTAATATTTGTCTTGGCATGTTTCTCCTTGGATTTATCCTGTATGGGACTCTCTGTGCTTCCTGGAGGTGATTAACTATTTCCTTTCCCGTATTAGTCAAGTTTTCAACTGTAATCTCTTCATATATTTTCACAGTCCCTTTCTTTTTCTCTTCATCTTCTGGGGCCCCTGTAATTCGAATGTTGGTGCATTTAATGTTGTCCCAGAAGTCTCTGAGACTGTCCTCAATTCTTTTCTTTTTCTTTTTCTTTATTCTGTTCTGCAGTAGTTATTTCCACTATTTTATCTTCCAGGTCACTTTTCTGTTCTTCTGCCTCAGTTATTCTGCTATTGATCCCTTGTAGAGAATTTTTAATTTCATTTATTGTGTTGTTCATCACTGTTTGTTTGCTCTTTAGTTCTCTTAGGTCCTTGTTACATGTTTCTTGTCTTTTCTCCATTTTATTTCCAAGATTTTGGATCATCTTTACTATCATTATTCTGAATTCTTTTTCAGGTAGACTGCCTATTTCCTCTTAATTTATTAGGTCTGGTTGTTTTTTACCTTGCTCCTTCATCTGCTCTGTGTTTTTCCGTCTTCTCATTTTGCTTAACTTACTGTGTTTGGGGTCTCCTTTTCACAGGCTGCAGGTTTGTAGTTCCTGTTGTTTTGGGTGTCTGCCCCCAGTGGCTATGGTTGGTTCAGTGGGCTGTGCAGGCTTCCTGGTGGAGTGGACTACTGCCTGTGTTCTGGTGGATGAGGCTGGATCTTGTCTTTCTGGTGGGCAGCTCCATGTCTGGTGGTGTGTTTTGGGGTGTCTGTGGCCTTATTATGATTTTAGGCTGCCTCTCTGCTAATGGGTGGGGTTGTGTTCCTGTCTTGCTAGTTGTTTGGCCTAGGGTGTCCAGCACTGGAGCTTGCTCGTTGTTCAGTGGAGCTGGGTCTTGGCATTGAGATGGAGATCTCTGGGAGATTTTTGCTGTTTGATATTACGTGGAGCTGGGAGGTCTCTTGTGGACCAATGTCCTGAACTTGGCTCTCCCACCTCAGAGGCACAGCCCTGACACCTGGCTGGAGCACCAAGAGCCTGTCATCCACACATCTCAGAATCAAAGGGAGAAATAAAAAAGAAAGAAAGAAAGAAGAAGATAAAATAAAGTGATTAAAATAAAAATTAAAAAATAATTATTGAAAAATATTTTTTAAAGTAATTAAAACAAAAAGAAAGACAGAAGAGAGCAACCAAACCAAAAAACAAATCCACCAATGATAACAAGCGCCGAAAAGTATACTAAAACAACAAAAATACTGATAGAACCCTAGGACAAATGGTAAAAGCAAAGCTATACAGACAAAATCACACACAGAATCATACACATACACACTCACATAAAGAGAAAAAGGGAAAAAAATATATATATCGTTGCTCCCACAGCCCACCTCCTCAATTTGGGATGATTTGTTGTCTATTCAGTTATTCCACAGATGTAGGGTACATCAAGTTGACTGTGGAGATTTAATCCACTGCTCCTGAGGCTGCTGGGAGAGATTTCCCTTTCTCTTCTTTGTTCACACAGCTCCCGGTGTTCAGCTTTGGATTTGGCCCCGCCTCTGCGCGTAGGTCGCCTGAGGGTGTCTGGTCTTCGCTCAGATAGGACGGAGTTAAAGGAGCAGCTGATTCAGGGGCTCTGGCTCACTCAGGCGGCGGGGAGGGAGGAGCGAGCCTACAGTGGCAGAGCCTGGCGTGACATTGCAACAGCCTGAGGCACGCCGCGTGTTCTCCTGGGGAAGTTGTGCCTGGATCACGGCACCCTGGCAGTGGCGGGCTGCACAGGCTCTCGAAGGGGAGGTGTGGATAGTGACCTATGCTTGCACACAGGCTTTTTGGTGGCGGCAGCAGCAGCCTTAGCATCTCATGCCCATCTCTGGGGTCCGCGCTGATAGCCACAGCTCGCACCTGTCTCTGGAGCTCCTTTAAATGGCCCTCTTCTTGCGTACCAGGGAAAAAAGAGGCTAGAAAAATTCTCTTGCCTCTTTGGCAGTTCCAGACTTTTTCCCAGACTCCCTTCCGGCTAGCTGTGGTGCACTTGCCCCCTTCAGGTTGTTTAACCCAGCCAACTCCAGTCCTCTCCCTGGGATCTGAGCTCCGAAGCCTGAAGCCCAAGCCTCAGTTCCCAGCCCCCACCCGCCCCAGCAGGCAAGCAGACAACCTCTTGGGCTGGTGAGTGCTGGTCGGCACCGATCCTCTCTGCGGGAATCTCTACGCTTTGCCCTTTGCACCCCTGTTGCTGTGCTCTCCTCCGTGGCTCTGAAGTCTCCCCACTCCGCCACCCGCAGTCTCCACCCGTGAAGAGGCTTCTAGTGTGTGGAAACCTTTCCTCCTTCACAGCTCCCTCCCACTGGTGCAGGTCCCGTCCCTATCCTTTTGTCTCTGTTTATTCTTTTTACTTTTGCCCTACCCAGGTGCGTGGGGAGTTCTTGCCTTTTGGGAGGTCTCCTGTCTTCTGCCAGCGTTCAATAGGTGTTCTTTAAGAGTTGTTCCACATGTAGATGTATTTCTGATGTATTTGTGGGGAGGAAGGTGATCTCCACGTCTTACCCTTCCGCCATCTTGAAGCTCCCCCTAGCATTTTGACTAGAGATTTGGGGGGGCTTTTGTTTTTTTTTTGTCCACCCTGTGGCATTCCTGGATTGTTGGCTTCTTCAGCTCTAAGTCTAGGATATACAAGGCAAAAAGAAAACCCAAAGAACTGACCAGCATTTTGTTCCTTGGGTCCTGTGATATTGTGATTTATAATGAACATATATTTAGTCTTTGTCCCTATTTCTGGCACAGAGCTCCTAAAATCCTTGTAATTTCCTGTAATGAAAGATAAAGGTGTCTCTTGTTATGTTAATAAGGTGACTTTTGGACAATGGCTAAGGATGAGGACTGGTTGCCAGGAGAACCAACCATGTGATTAGAGGGTTGGAATTTTCAGTCCCACCCCCACCTCCCCAACTTCCAGGGGAAGTGATTTAATCAATCATGCCCATGTAACGAGGCCTCCATAACAGCCCAAAGGGCAAGGTTCAGAGAGCTTCTGGGATGGTGAACACTCGGAGATATGGGGAGAGTGGCACACCTAGAGATGGCATGGAGTCTCCTTATTTGGCCCCCATACCTTGCCCTATGCATCTCTTCCATATGGCTGTTCCTGAATTATATCCTTTTATAATAACCTGGTAATCCAATAAATAAAATGTTTCTCTTGAATTCTGTGAGCAGCTCTAGCAAATTTATCAAACCCAAGGAAGGAGTCATTGGAATCTATATCCTATCAGAAGCCCAGGTGACAACTTGGACTTGAGATTGGCATCTGAAGTGAAGGGATCAGTCTTGTGGATCTGAGCCATTAACATGGGGAATCTAGTGCTATCTCCAGGTAAACAGTGTCAGAATTGAGTTGAATTGTAGCTGGTGTCCAAGAATTTCATGATGGGGGACTTCCCTGGTGGCCCAGTGGTTAAGAATCCGCCTGCCATGCATGGGACACGGGTTCAAGCCCTGGTCCGGGAAGATCCCACATGCCACAGAGCAACTGAACCCGTGCGCCACAACTGCTAAGCCTGCGTTCTGGAGCCCGCAAGCCACGCCTACTGAGCCCACATGCTGCAACTACTGAAGCCTGCGTGCCTAGAGCCCGTACTCTGCAACAAGAGAAGCCACCACAGTGAGAAGCCCACGCACTGTAACGAAGAGTAGCTCCTGCTCGCCAACTAGAGAAAGCCCGCACGCAGCAATGAAGACCCAACGCAGCCCGAAATTAATTAATTAATTACCAAAAAAAAACATGAATTGCATGATGGTGTGGGGAAACCCCACCTCCCACACACTGAAAGTAAGTGCAGACTCCTTAGGTCCCAAGAACCATTGTCTTTCTGCCTTCTTCTCTCCACATTTCAGAGCCTTCTTATGTTTGATTTATTTGTAATTTCCAGGGATTTAGTTGTACTTAGAGGAATGAACAGGGAAAAAGTACATCTACTCCATCTTTCCAGAAAAATAGAATTGTTCTGAGAATTATGTGAGGCAGTGATTCTCAACTAGAGGTGATAATGCCCCCCAGGGAAGGGAGCATTTGGCAATCTGGAGACTTTTTTGGTTGTCACAACTGGTCGGTGGGGGTGCTGCTCACATCTAAGTGAGTAGAGGCTAGGGATGCTGCTAAACATCCTACAATGCACAGGATGGCTCCCACAACAAAGAATTATCTAGCCCCAAATATTAATAGTGCCAAGTTTGAGAAGCCCTGCTGTGACTTTGTGAAAGGACATTGTGAACTACTAGACACCATTTATCATTACCATCATGAGAGAAAAACATGTTTATGTGCATTTGAGCAAGCTGCCTCCACAGATCAAAGGTTTTTTCCCTGTTGTTTTACATCAGTATATGACAAGAATCTGGACATTTAAAGCTTCTACGCTATAGGCTAAGAGATTTTAAGCTTCTATACTGTAAGCAGAGAGCACCAAACACAGCACACTGCACACACTAGGCAGTTTATAAATGCCTACTATCCAGCACACAACAGAGCTTTTCAATCTAGAGAGGTCTGTGGACCTTCCAAAGAGCAAACCTTAAGGAAAATAAGAAGATGACATTAATATAAGCTTCCAAGCAGGTACATTAAAAATGAGTATTCTAAATACAGGTATCAGGCATCAGCAACATTTTCCCGTTGCTGATCTGGCCTGAGGAGGATTCAAAGGAAAGAAAGATCCAGGTGGCAGATACCAAACTACTAATGAAGCTCAGGTTTCCATTTTAAATGCCTCTGTCTCCCAACAACAAATGTTGTTCCTAATAACCTTAATAATCTCTTTACACTATCAAGGATAAGTATCAAGGGGTCTGTGGAGGGCTGTAAAAGCAGATAAGAGTAGAAGATAATGGGGTGAAGTTGGGAGTATAGAAATCATATCACAAATTTGCAGCATAGGCAAGAGAAGTGGAAATGTCAGTGCCTGACAAAACCAAAAAACTGCAAATCAGGGTTAGACAGCCACCTTGGGAACACAACTCAGATGGGTGGAGGATGGATGGATGGATGGGACAGTTAATCCAGCCTAGACCTGACTCTACTGATATTAAACCAAAAATGCTCAATTAACTTCTCAGATATCTTCATTTTCTTGCATGACATATTAAGGACTTACTACTTACTAAAAACCTTTCTTCCCTTCTTGAGCTGGCAAGTATCAGTTTATGTCTTCTGTATTTCAGGAAGTACCCTTTCTTCCCTTCTTGAGCTGGTAAGTATCAATTTATGTCTTCTATATTTTAGGAAGTACCCCCACATTCTAAAGTACTAGTGTTAAATAGTCTGTTTTCCTTACATGTACACACACACAGGGAGACAGCCCAGTCCACTGGCTTTGGAGTACCTGGGTTTAAATTTATGGGTTCAAATTCAGCTCCTTGCCAGGTATCTGACCAAAGGTAGTTATTTATAACTCTCTCAGTGCTTGATTACCCTCTTTTTTTTGTTTTGTTTTGTTTTTTTGGCTACACCATGTGGCTTACAGAAACTTAGTTCCCCAACCAGGGATTGAACCCTGGCGCCACGGCGGTGAAAGCACCTAGTCCTAACGCCTGGACAGCCAGGGAATTCCTGCTTACCCTCATTTTCTAATAGCAAGAATATTGTAAGGAATAAATGAAAAATGTCTGCTAAAGTTTCTACCACAGTTCCTAGCATTTTGATCCATGAAGGATAACTGTTGGTATAATAATATTTATATTATATATAATGTATTAATATAAAATATTATTATTGGCCTTCCACACCCTTCTCAATCTCTTCAACTGACAAGCACTCACCTAACCACTCTGTCTTTATCCATTCCTGTTGGCATATTTTCTAGCTTCCACTTCTGTGCCAATGAGATCTACATTCAGAATTCCAAGTCTGAAGTATCCTGGCTTTATACCTGTGTAGGATAATCTTTATTTGGTTTCTATATCAGTCAACAATTGCCACACTAATCCTGTATAATGAAACACCCCAAAACTCAGTAGCTTAACAGAACCATCATTTATTCTCATTCTTAAGTCTATAGGTTGGCTGGGAGTCAGCTGGTCCAGGCTCAACTGGATCCAAGCGCAAATTACATATAGATCTTTTCCACGTGTCTCTCTCATCCTCCCTAGACCACAGGGCTACCCAAGACAATTTCTTATCATAGTGATGACAGAAGCTTCTGGAGGGGCAGTAGAAACACATGACTGTTAAGCTTAGTCTCAGGGCTGGTACACTGTCACTTGTGCCTACCTCATTGGCAAGAGCAAGTCATATGACTATGCCCAACATCAGTGGGGCAGAGAAATAGACTGTACCTTCAGTGGAAGCATATGGAAAGTCACACAGCAAAGAGCAGAGATACGGAGAGGGTTGAAGAATTGGCAACAATAATGCAATTGAGCATAGTTTCCTATACTCCTCTTGCTGATCCTCAATTTCTTGTTGGCCCATTATGTGCCTCAGCCTCACACTTCAGAGCCCAGGCTTGAGTAACATTGTTTTCTTTCCTGCATCAGAGTGATTGAACAGAACCCATGGTTCATTTACCAAACAATAAACAAGGCATAATGGGGGAAACAATCATGTGTGAAGCCTGGTTCCTGCTCTCAAGGTATTCCCAGACTGGTGTAGAAGGTAGAACAAAAGAATAAATAATTCTACTAGAAAGTAGAATGTGGGGGGCACCCTAAAATATAAATGTGATAAATTTACCATATGACCCCACAATTCCACTCCTAGGTATCTGTACGCAGTAAATGAAAATATCTACCCACAAAAAAAACTTGTACATGAACGTTTACAGTATTATTATTTATAAATGTCAGTAAGTGAAAACAACACAAATGTTCATTAACTAATGAATGGACAAGGAAAATGTGGTATATTCATACAATGGAATATTATTTGGTAATTAAAAAGAATGATGTACTGGTACATGCTAAAGCATGGATGAATCTCAAAAACATTATGATAAGTGAAAGAAGCCAGACACAGAAGACCCCACATATTGTACAACTGCATTTGTATGAAAAGTCCAGACATCAAATCAATTGAGACAGAAAATAGATTAGTTGTTGTCAGGGCCTGCAAGTGGGCATGGGGATCTTGTTGGGCTTATCGAAATGTTCTAAAACTGAATTGTGGTAATGGCTGCACAATTTGTTATAGTTACTAAAATTCATTGAATTGGGTGAATTGAAATGGGTGAATTTTGGGCTTCCCTGGTGGTGCAGTGGTTGAGAGTCCGCCTGCCGATGCAGGGGACGCGGGTTCGTGCCCCGGTCCGGGAAGATCCCACATGCCGCGGAGTGGCTGGGCCTGTGGGCCATGGCCGCTGAGCCTGTACGTCCGGAGCCTGTGCTCTGCAGCGGGAGAGGCCACAGCAGTGAGAGGCCCGCGTACCGCCAAAAAAAAAAAAAAAAAAAAAAAAAGAAATGGGTGAATTTCATGACGTAAATATTACCTCAAAAAAGTTGTTTTTTTTAAAAAAAGGAAAAACTTGTGCAGCCAATGTACAATGGCAACTATTAGATGTCTTAGGAAGTTAAATGTTACTACATATGTTGGCTTTTGTGATTTTTTAAAATGTTTAACTTGTGGTTTTCTAAATATTTCAATTTTGTACCTACTTCTGTATTCTTGAAAGATGGACCCCAAATGATATATGCTTCAGATTTTAAAAACCCAGATTCATGACAGTCTGATGGGTAATAAGACATAAATGCTTTAAAAATTCAAGTTAAGATTTTGAATACTAAATTAAGATTTAACAATTCATTCAATGACAGTGAAAGTTGAGAGAGAAGAACATTTTTATTTTCCATGTACATATGTCACCAAAATGAATGGAGAGACATGGCATTACATACACTAATACAAAGAAATAAAGCAGGAATGCTCTCTCACTCATGCTCTACCTGGTCAGGAGGGACTGTGCTCCAGGCATCCCCAGGTCCAGCCATGTGATAGAGGGGGCCCCAAACTTAGTCGTCTTGGATCCCTTTGGTTAGGATTCTTCACAAATGCTTTGTGTTGCCCGAAGTTGAGAAGAGACTGGAGAGAATGTATATTTGAGGCTGAAGTTTGACAGCCTATGTGAGCTGTGCTGTGGCTGAGGAGAAATAAAAAGACAGTTTAACATGGGGAGGGGGAAAGGTAAGCTGGGACGAAGTGAGAGAGTGGCATAGACTTATATATACTACCAAACGTAAAATAGATAGCTAGTGGGAAGCAGTCGCATAGCACAGGGAGATCAGCTCGGTGCTTTGTGACCACCTAGAGGGGTGGGATAGGGAGGGTGGGAGGGAGGTGCGAGAGGGAGGGGATATGGGGATATATGTATACATATAGCTGATTCACTTTGTTATACAGTAGAAACTAACACACCATTGTAAAGCAATTATACTCCAATAAAGATGTTTAAAAAAAAAGACAATTTAATAAATGATGGCTGAAAATGTGGTTTTTAAAATTTAATAGTAGATATTTGTATTTATTAGGTACCATTAAGTTAGGGATACTATATTCATTGGTTTGTTCATTCATTGCATTTATGTATAAAATTTATTTTCGCTAAAAACAAAAAACAGAAACAATTTACCTCCCACCCCCTGCCTCCAATTTGTTCTCTGTATCTATTAGCTTGGTGTTTGGTGTGTGTGTCTGTGTGTGTGTGTTTGTGTGTTTATATTTATTTTATAGTCTACATATAAGAGAGATCATACAGTATTTGTCTTTCTCTGTCTGACTTAGTTCACCTAACATAATGCCCTTGAAGTCCATTCATGTTGTTGCAGATGACAAGATTTCATTCTTTTTATGGCTGAAAAATTGAGATATGCATAGATATAGATATATGTATATATTCATTCATCCATCAACGGACACCAATGTTGTTTCCATACCTTGGCTATTGTGAATAATGCTGCAATGAACATGAGGGTGCAGTTATCTCTTTGAATTACTGTTTTCATTTTCTTTAAATAAATACCCAGAAGTGGGATTGCTGGATCCTTAGTTCTATTTTTAGGTTTTTGTGTAACCTATCCAGTATTATCTGTAGTGGCTAAACCTATTTACATTGCCACCAACAGTGCACAGGGATTCCCTTTGCTGCACATCGTCAAGGAAAATCCTTGTGCACTGTTGGTGGGAATGTAAATTTTTGCAGCCACTATGGAGAACAGCATGGAGTTTCCTCAAAAAATTAAAAATAGAAATACCATGTAATCCAGCAATTCCACTTCTGGGTATTTATCGTAAGAAAATTAAACACTAACTTGAAAAGATATCTACACCCCTGTGTTCATTGCAACATTTATTTACAATAGCCAAAATGTGGAGAAATTCTATGTGTCTGCTGATAATGAGTGGATAAAGAAAATGTGATATACACAATGGAAAATTATTCAGCCATAAAAAGAAAGAAATCCTGCCCTTTTTGCCAACAAGGATGCACCCTAAGGGCATTATGTTAAGTGAAATAAGTCAGAGAAAGGTACTGTATGATCTCACTTATACCTGGAATCTAAAAACAAAAAAATGGAAGTCATATATACAGAGAACAGATTGGTCGTTGCCAGAGGAGAGGGTGGGTAAAGTGAAGGATGTCATAAGGTGCAAAATTCCAGTTATAAAATAAATGTCATATAGTGTACAGCATGGTAACTATAGTAAATAACACTTTATTGTATATTTGAAAGTAACTAAGAGAGTAGATCTTAAAATTTCTCATCACAAGAAAAAAATTTTTGTAGCTATGTGTGGTGACAGATGTTACCTAGACTTATTGTGGTGATCACTTTGCAATATGTATAATTATCAAATCATTATGTTGTACACCTAAAACTAATACAATTTTATATGTTTATTGTATCTCAATTTAAAAATAAAAAACAACTCATCATAGTATAGAGGTTAAGTGTTTCGAAGTCAAGCTGACTTTTTCCCTCTTTCTCAAGTTACATTGTAAGTTATATAACCTTAATTTCCTCATCAATAAAATGGGTTTAATATTAAAAAAAAAAGAATTGTACATACTCCAGAGAAGAAAATAATTATTGTCAGAATCACATTAAATTTACATAAGAAATTCCCTGCATCATGATAGTTAGTTTTATATAATGTATTCAGCAGCATAAACACTACATTATTTGGAACCATCCATATATGAAGTTGGTTACTGTGTAGTTCCATTTGTTTTCACTTTCCCAAGCTTCATACTCCACAGTGAACACAATTGTGATTCTAAATTGCTTTCCTTAGTTTTCCATAAAAATTTTGGAATTACATGCCTAACAAGAATTTCTATAAAAATGCTTTCAAAATATATCAACATAATAGCTTCCTCTTTGTACGAATTTTCTAGTTTAAGAAGACCTCAGCCATATTGTTCACTGTTCCACATTCAGTAAATTTATAGGTTTTTCTCCCTTGTGGGAGTTCTATAATGTGTAATTAGCTCTCACTGCCATGCAAAAGCCATCCTGTGTTAAGCACAGGTTTTCCCTACATTGAATCCTCTTATGTATGAGTTCTGGCTTTTCAGTCTTTTCCATATTAATTGCTTTAATGAGGTTTGTCACTAGTATGAATTAAATGATCCTTAACAAATTGTGCATTACAGGGAAAGACTTTTCAACATCCAGTATGTTCAGACGGATTTTCTTCAGCACAAACATTCTTCTGTCTAATGAGTTACTCCTTCCTAATGAAGTGTCTCCCATAATTATATTCATGGTGCTTCTCACCACCATGTATTAATGAGGTATGATTGCTGAGAGAAGGCTTTCCAACTTTCATTACACTCATGGGGTTTCTCTTCAGAATGAATCCTCTGACATCGGATGAGTTTTGATTTCCTGCTGAAGGCTTTCCAATATTCAATACATTCATGGGGCTTCTCCCCAGTATGACTTTTCTGATGTGTCTTGGGACCTGCCTTACAAGATAAGGCTTTTCTACATTCTGCACATTCATGGGATATCTCCCCAGTATGAATCTTCTGATGAATAGTAAGTTCTGTTTTACTTCTGAAGGGTCTTCTACACTATTTACAATCATGTGGTTTTTCACCAGTATGAATTAACTGATGCTTAATGAGGTGTCCTTTCTGGGAGAAGGCTTTCTCCTCAGAATGAACCTTCTGATGTCTGATGAGTTCTGGCTTCAATCTGAAAGCTTTCCCACATTCATTACTTTCACAGGGTTTCTCTCCGGTATGAATTTTCTGATGCCTGATGAGGGGTGCTTTTAGGGGGAAAGCTTTTCTACATTTGGTACATTCATAGGGTTTCTCTCCAGTATGAATTGTCCAGGGCTTGCAGAGATCTAGGTTACATAAGTTTTTCCCACACTCAGCACATTCATAGGGCTTCTCCCAAGTGTGAATTTTCTGATGTGTCTTGAGATCTACCTTATGAGAAAAGCCTTTTCCACATTCTGTACATTCTTTGGCTTTATCTCCCATCTTTATTTCCCTCTGATATATAACGAATGTTGTCTTACTTCTGAAGGCTTTCTCACATCTTTTGCTGTCATAAGGTTTCTCATCAATATGAATTAACAGATGTCTTACAAGATGAGTTTCTGAGAGTACGCTTTCAAACATTTAGAACACTCATAAGGTTTTAACTGAGTATAATTTCTCTGATGGATACTAAGTTCTGAATTACCACCTCTAAGTTGACTTAAAATTTGCCTTGATTTGCCACAATTTGTTAATTTTCTAAAATGGAGCAAAGCAAATCATCCCTTGTGAAATGATCCAACTTCTCAAAAGGGAAGAAATATTCTTCAGAAATTCCCACTTTTGTGGTTTCAAATCTAAATTCTTCATCTGAAAGGAGAAGGAAGATAAAATTGGCTAAACAAGACATATAAAATCAGACAGAAACCAAGCTATGCAGCCCACAATCAGATGTATTACTCTTCTGATTGCTGGTCCGGGGCTTGGCACATAGTTGGTGCTTAATAAGCAATTGTGAAAAACATCAGTGTCTTATCCTATTATAGCTCCTGTTCTCTGAATTTGTATTGATCATTACTTCCTTCCCCTATTGTCTTCATCCCTAGATACTACTTTTATTTATTTATTTATTTATTTATTTATTTATTTATTTATGGCTGTGTTGGGTTTCGTTTCTGTGTGAGGGCTTTCTCTAGTTGTGGCAAGTGGGGGCCACTCTTCATCACGGTGCGCGGGCCTCTCACTATTGTGGCCTGTCTTGTTGCGGAGCACAAGCTCCAGACACGCAGGCTCAGTAATTGTGGCTTACGGGCCCAGTTGCTCCGCGGCATATGGGATCTTCCCAGACCAGGGCTCGAACCCGTGTTGCCTGCGTTAGCAGGCAGATTCTCAACCACTGCGCCACCAGGGAAGCCCCCTAGATACTTCTTTTCTTGCCTCTGAAACCACATTTCCCTTTAACTCTAATATTAAATCTTGACACTTAAGGCTTCCACTTACTGTGACTATTATAAACTTAGGCTTTTCTCAAATTTTATTCCCATTTCCTCAAAACAAACCAACCAGTAATAACCTAACTAGACTGTGCTGCCAAAATATTCAAATTATATACATAATTCCTGTGATCAAAGCCCATCTGTAACACTCTTAAGCCAACAAATCCAGTTATCTACAATATTTCACTAGTACCCACAAATATATTCTGTTCCAGTGGGATCAGAATACTAATTATTCTGTACAAAGTCAGGTTTATTGCAAGTTTGTGTATATACAAATGCCCCTCTGCACCACTTTGCTTGCTTTTCCTCTTCTTGACTACTTATTCAAAACATGTGTGTGAGGGTATGTAACCGAGAGAAATTAGTGTACCATGCTCTGAAATAATAATTTTTCCTAACTTTTTCATACTACTTCAAAGGTCTTTTTTCTGTGAATTCCTAACAATAACACTGATTTTGACAGTTTCATATTCTCGAAGATATTTATTCTGAGCTGCTCCAATCGGCAGTGAAAGCTCTCTAGAACTCCTGCAAAACTGTGGCCATGGGATCTACCTCCTCCTTCTTGCCTTGGATTCCCTCACTTACGTTGTTTGCTGGATCCTGATACTTTGATTCCATGTTTTCTTTTTCCAGTAGTTTCCTGATAGAATTGTGAATAGGAGATAAATTCTTTTGAGACCATGCATGTCTGAAAATGTTGGTATTGTATACCAAAACATAATTAATAGTTTTGTATGGTAGAAAAATTCTAGGTTGGAAATAATTTTCCCACAAATTTTTGAAGGTATTACTCTATTATATTCTAGGTTCCATTATTGCTGTTGAAGTCTAAAGCCAATTTGGTTGCAGGTCTCTTATTTATGTTCTTTTCTCTTCCTCTTAGGAAGCTTTACAGATATTCTGTAATTAGCATTTAGAAATTTTATGATCTGGATTAATGTCAGTTTACTTTCATCCACTTTGCTAGCCATCATTCAGTGGACACTTTCAGTGAGAAAATTTTCTTAAATTATTTTGTAACAGTTTTCTTCCTCCATTTTCTCTCTTCTCTCTGTTCATGAAATTTCAAAATGCTAATTACATTACTTATGGACATTTCAGATGATTACATTTTTGATGATTATGAATAAAGCTGCTGTAAACATTCGTTCAAGTCTTTTCATGGACATATGATTCCTTTCTCTTGGGAATATAGGAATGGAATTGCTGGAATCATAAGGGAGGCTTATATTTAATTTACCAAAGTCTGCCAGACAGATTTTCAGGTATCTGTGTATGCAACCCCCGCCAGTTATATATGAGCATTCCAGTTGTTCCACACCCTTGCCAACACTTGGTTTGTTGATCTTTTTTTAGCTATCCTGGTAGTTGTGCAGTAGAATCCCATGGTGATTTTACTTTGCATTTTCCTGATGACTAATAAGGTTGAGCATCACTTGATGAGCTTACTGACATTTGTATATCTTGGTATGGGTGCTCATTCAAGTCTTTCACAAAATTTTTGGATTATCTTTTTAATTATTTCTGACTTGAAGGAATCAGTTTTATTCTGGATACAAATTCTTCGTCAGTTTTATTCTGGATACAAAAAAATATTGAAAATATTTTTTCCAGTCTGTAATTTGCCTTTTCGTTTAAACATTATGTTTGATGAGCAAAAACTTTTAATTTTGAGGAATCCCAATTTATTTATTTTTCTTTCATGACTAATGCTTTTTATGTCCTCATTAATAGATCTGTTCTCTCTCTAAGATTGTGAAGATTTTCTTCTAGAAATTTTATAGTTTTAGCTTTCACATTTAGATTTGTCAATCTTGAATTATCATATGTACTGTGATGTAGAAACCATTGAGTTTTTTTAACTTAAAAAATTTAATACATGTTTAAAGTAGTTGTTCCTTTGTGTGTGTGTGTGTGTGTGTGTGTGTGTGTGTGTGTGTGTGTGTGATATAAATGAAATAAACACTTTTTCTGAAGGTCTGAAAGTCAGGGTTTCTTTCTTAGATGGTTTGGAAGAAGTCTGTGCTGGGTTCTATTTATTCTTTTGTTTGCTTAATGTGGCCTTCAAGGTGAGAGTTTGGTGTTTTTCTTTTTAAACAGATATTTAGTTGCTCCAGCATCGTTTATTGAAAATAAAGGTCTTTTGAATTAGGAGCCTATTCAATTTCATTTTCACCTTTGACAAAAATCTGTTGACCTTATTTACATAGGTCTATTTCTAGATTCTATTATGTTCCATTGCTCTATTTTTCTATCTATATTAATGCAACACTATGTAAGATTGCTATATAAATCTTGAGATTTCAAGGCTTGAAATCTGGGGGTATACATCCTACAACTTTCTTCTTCAAAATTGTCTTAACTATCACCATAATTTTTGAAGGATTTTTTTCTGCTTATATAATTATAGGTTGACAGTTCTATTCTATCAACATTTCAAAGATGTCATTGCGTTGTGCTCTGGCTCCCACTACCCAGCCATCATTCTCATTGTTTCTCTGAATGTTATCTGTGTCACACTCCTACTCCCTGTTTTCTTTAAAAGATTTTTTCTATTCCTTCCTTCTCCCTTCGTCCTTCCCTCCCTCTCTTTTCCTCCTTTCCTCTCGTCTTCCTTCTCTTTCTTCCTGCTTACTTTTGAGTAGTTTGACTCTCATGTGTCTCAGTATGCTTTTTTTCATTTTTTTGTGTTTTTCCTGCTTGGAGTTTTTGAACTTAATAGATACCAGATTAGTAAATGAATATTCAAGTGGCTTTTGAGTATAGTAACTTGACTATACATCTTGACTGTACATCTTTAGGAGAATATGCTCTCTGGACAAAAAAGAACTTCAAAGAAGGATTAAACTTCATCTATTAAGTCCACCATTAGTAATTTGGTACCATAACTCTGAAGCTATTATATGTATTTGGTTTAGAAAGCATATAAGTAAATATATTAGTGATATTAGCAGATATGATTTTAAATCTAAGAGTGAAAAAAGACATAAAACATTTGAAAGATTAAGGGGAAAAAACTGTGTTAAATTTAAATTGGAACTGTTAATATTTGGAAATTTTAAATTTCTAGCTCCGTTTATTAAAAAAGCCTAAATTCAATGACACATCAGTAACAAAGTTCATACCTAACACCCAGATCTTGGTTTTGTCCTGCAAAGTAAAATGAAAACCACTCCTTTGTAATGAATCATGGTGAAAAAGAATCAAATTCATTTTTGGTACCTCCCTTTGTCATCACCCAATGCAGACAACCTCAGATTAAAGTGAGTTTTTCTATTACAAGGATCAATGTCTTTCAGGAACGTGATTGTGGGTTTCATCTGGGAGGAATGGCAGCACCTAACACCCCTGTAGAGGACCCTATACAGGGACATGATGCTTGAGAACTACAGCTACCTAGCATCTGTGGGTGAGTGTCACTGTCCTGTGTAGGCTTGACTGTGCCTCGCTGACTGATGCCTTTGCTTTCTCTTGCTGACACTAAATGGGGGCAAGGGAATAGGGGCAGAGAACTTATGAAGTGTATATTGACTTTGTCCTCAAGTTCTCAATTTCACAGTCTCTCTTTGGATACTGAATTTATATTTCTCTCTCACTGGTAACCTTTTATCTTGCTAACATGCAAAGTGGAAACATTACTATATGATCCTTAACACCATGTCTGAGGTGGTTTCTCATCAACAGGATCTTCAGTTCCTAAATCATATACGATCTTCAAGTTGGAGCAAGGAGAAGATCTAGGAACGTTTGAAGGGAAAATTCCAAGTGATCTCTGCTCAGGTGAGTATGAGTCAGACACATGGAAGACAGAGGAAAGAGAGAAAATGGAGGAAGAAAACTGTTAAAAATAGTTTAAGAAAATTTTCTCACTGAAAGTGTCCATTGAATGATGGCTAGAAAAGTGGATGAAAGTAAACTGGCATTAATCCAGATCATAAAATTAAGCAAACAAAAGAATAAATAGAACCCAGCACAGACTTCTTCCAAACCATCTAAGAAAGAAACCCTGACTTTCAGACCTTCAGAAAAAGTGTTTATTTCATTTATATCACACACACACACACACACACACACACACACACACACACACACAAAGGAACAACTACTTTAAACATGTATTAAATTTTTTAAGTTAAAAAAAACTCAATGGTTTCTACATGACAGTACATATGAAAATTAATTCAAGATTGACATAAATCTAAATGTGAAAGCTAAAACTATAAAATTTCTAGAAGAAAATAGAGAAGAAAATCTTCACAGTCTTAGACAGAGGACAGATCTATTAATGAGGACATAAAAAGCATTAGTCATGAAAGAAAAATAAATAAATTGGGATTCCTCAAAATTAAAATTACTCATCAAACACAATGTTAATTAAATGAAAAGGCAAATCACAGACTGGAAAAAATATTTTCAATATTTTTTGTATCCAGAATAAAACTGATTCCTTCAAGTCAGAAATAATTAAAAAGATAATCCAAAAATTTTGTGAAAGACTTGAATGAGCACTCATACCAAGATGTACAAATGTCTGTAAGCTCATCGAGTGATGCTCAACCTTATTAGTCATCAGGAAAATGCAAAGTAAAATCACCATGAGATTCTACTGCACAACCACCGGGATAGCTAAAAAAAGATCAACAAACCAAGTGTTGGTAAGGGTGTAGAACAACTGGAATGCTCATATATAGCTGGTGGGAGTTGCATACACAGATACCTTAAAATCTGTCTGGCAGATTTTCATAAATTAAATATAAACCTCCCCTATGATTCCAGCAATTCCATTCCTATATTCCCAAGAGAAAGGAATCTTATGTCCACGAAAAGGCTTGAACAAGAATGTTTATAGCAGCTTTATCCATAATCATAAAAAAATGTAATTATCTGAAATATCCATCAACAAAATGAACAAATTATAGTATACAAGTAACATGGAATTCTACTCTTAAGAAAAGAATAATTGATGTGTATAACAATATGGATAAGTGTTAAAAACGTTATGTGCAGTGAAAGAAGCCAAACACAAAAGAGAATCACACGGTAAGTACTATGTTCATATACATTTCACCGCATGTAACTTACACTCAATTTCTAAAAATTGTGGGTAAATGTGGGTAAATATAAAAGACAGCTGGCTATCTAAAACAAAAATAACACAGTATTATGGGTTTATTATGTATATAGAAGTAAAATATTTGAAAACAACATAAAGATCAGAAGGTTAAATGGAATTATACTATTGGAAGGTTTTTATGTTGCTTGTGAAATAGTATGTTGTTAATTAAAAGTCGACTGTTACAAATTAAAGATGCATACTGTATTCTCTGGGACAATTTTCAAAAGGGAGAACCACTTGAAAAGTCAATGCTTGATTAAGAAAAAGAAAGCAGAAAAAGAGGAACAAAGAACAGATCAGACAAATAGAACGAGATTGCAAGTTGGTGGACTTGAATCATATCAGTAATTATATGAAATGAAAATGAATTAAACAATGCCATTAAAAGACAGTTATTATAAAACAACATTTTTTAAAAACCTACATAAATATTTAAATCTTTTGTGCATCAAAAGACACAATAAACAAAGTGAAAAGGCAACTGATGAAAGGGGAAAAAATATCTTCAAATCATGTCTGATAAGGGATTAATATCCAAAATATATAAAGAACTCATGTAATTCAACAACAAAAAAACCCATCTGATTAACAAATGGGCAAAGGACTTTAATAGACACTTCTCCAAAAGATACACAAATGCAATAAGGATACGAAAAGATGCTTAATATTCCTAATCACTAGAGAACTGCAAATCAAAACCACAATTAGATACCCCTCACATCCATTAGGATAGCTACTATCAAAAACACAGAAAATAAGTGTTGGTGAGGATGTAGAGAAATTGAAACCCTGTACATCGTTGGTGAGAATATAAAATGTTACAGCTGCTATGGAAAATAATATGGCAGTTCCTCAAAAAATTAAAAATAGAATTATTATATTACCATATAGCAATTCCACTTCTGGATATATACACAAAAAACTGACAACAAGGTTTTGAAGAGATACTTGTATATGTTCATAGCAGCATTCTTCGCAATAGCCAAAAGGTGGAAACAACCGAGGTGTGCAACTACAGGTGAATGGATAAACAAAATGCGGTATGTACCTACAATGGAATGTATTTCAGTCTTAAAAAAGAAGAAAATTCTGACACATGCTACAACACAGATGAACGTTGAGAACATTAGGCTAAGTGAAATAAGCCATCATAAAAAGACAAATATTGTATGATTCCACTGATGTGAAATATCTAGCATAGTCAGTCATAGAGACAGAAAGGAGAAAGGTGGTTTCCAGGGGCTGGGAAAAGGGGGAATGAGACATTATTTTTCAATGGATACAGAGTTTTAGTTCTGCAAAATTAAAAGAATTCTAGAGATGAATGGTGGTAATTGTGGCACCAAAATGTCAATGTACCTATTACCGCTTAACTTAAAATTGGTTAAGATGGAACATTTTGTGTTATGTGTATCTAACCATAATTTTTAAAAAGACTCAACTGTATGCTGACTACAAGAAACATATTTTGAACTTAAGGACAGCTATGTTGAAAGTAAAAGGATGCAAAAATATATACCATGCAAACACTAATTATAAGACCAGTACGGCTATGTTAATAGAGATAAAGTAGGTATCAAGACTTAAGTATTTCTAGCAAAGAGGGAAATTTCAAATGACAAAATGATAATGTCATCTGGATGATATAAAATCCTAAATGTATATGCAACAAATGTCACTTCAAAATTGACAGAACAAAAAGCAAAATAGGCAAATCTATAATCACAGTTAGAAATTTTCATACTACTCTCTTGTCTGATCAAACAAACAAAAAGTCAGTAAAGATACTGAACACTATCAAGCAATTTAACCGAATTGACATTTATAGAACATTACAACTATACTCAGGTAATGCACATTCTTTTCAGAATGTATGAAATATTTATGAAAATAGACCATACGCTGGATCATAAAATATGTCTCAATAAATTTTAAAGAATTGAAGTAATGCAAACTATGTTTTCTAATGATAAAGATATAACAGAAATCAACAATGAAAATATGACTAGAAAATACCAGAATATTTAGAAATTAAACAAGACACTTCTATATATCACATGGAGCAAAAAATCCTAAATGGAAGGGAAATATTTTGAGGTGAATAATAAAAACACAATGTATTGAAGTTGATAAGATGCAGCTAAAGCAGTAGTTAGAGAAAAATTTAGAGGTTTGAATACATGTATATTAGAAAATAAGGTTTAAACAAATGTACAATCGATAAAAAGAAAGCCAAGAGTTGATTCCTTCAAGTGATTAAATTGATAAACTCTGAACAAACCTAAACAAATGAAAAATATACAAATTACAAAAAATAGAAATAAAAATAAGGATTACCACTAACGATTATACACAGATTAAAAAATAATAAAAGGACATCACGAACAACTTTCTGGCAATAAATTTGACAATTTAGAGAAAATGACAATTTCTTAAAAGAAATTACTGAGTTACTAAAACTGACACAAAAATAATCTTAGTGACTAATAATATCTACTGAAGAAAATGAATCTGAATAAAAGCTTTCCCACAAAGAAAATACCAGGCCCTGATGCCCTAATAGTAAATTTCATTAAAATATTTAGAGAATCTTACACAAACTTTTTAAAAGAATTAGTAAATAATAAGCCCTTCCCAATTCATGTTGAAGCTAGCATTACCTACCAAAATCTGACAAGTGCATTAAAAAAAGTACAGACAAAAATACCTCGTGATCATAGATGCAAAACTTCTTAACAAAATATTAGCAATTTGGATCCAGCCATGTAAAAAAATAGAATTACACACCACGACCAAGTAAGTTTTATCCCAGCAATGCAAAAAAAAAAATAAATCAATACAATCTACCAAATTAACGAAATAATGGAGAAAATTTATAATTATTGCAGTAGACGTAAGAAAAGCATTTGACATCACAGTTAAAGGTTAAATAGCCCTTAAGGTGGGGTGCCAGGCAACATGTCTACTTTCACTGCTCAATTCAACATTTACCAGAGGTCCTAGCTACTACACTACAGCAAGAAATATAAATAAAATATGTAAAGATAAGAAGGAAGAAATAAAACTGGCTTTATTTGCAGATGATATAATTGTGAATGCAAAAAAATCCAAAAGAATTTACAAATGAACTACCAAAGAAAATTTCCAAGACTGTAGAATAAAGTCAGTATAAAAATTGATTATAGTTCTATATACTATCAACATCCATTAAAATGAAATTAAAAAGCAATACTTTTTAGAAAAGTGTCAAAAAATATTTTGATATACTGAGAAATAAACTTAACCAAAGATACAAAAAACCTGCACACCAAAAATTAAAAATTACTGAGATATATTAAAGAAGACCTAAATAAATAGAGAGGTATGTCAGCTAATGAATTAAAGTCTCATTATCACTGAACTCAAGTCTCCCAAAATTTATCCATAGGTAAAATGCAATCTCAATCAAAATCCAAACACCCTTTTTATACTAAATGGGAGACAATATCTGCAAACAATATATCTAAGAGGTTGTTATCCTTTTGTATATACTATATATTTTTATATAAAGAATTCATAGCACATAATATCAAAACAACTTGATTAAAAAATGGGCAGAGGATGGGACTTCCCTGGTGATGCAGTTGTTAAGAATCCACCTGCCATGCAGCAGACACAGGTTCGAGCCCTGGTCTGGTAAGATCCCACATATGGGAGCAACTAAGCCTGTGCACCACAACTACTGAGCCTGTGCTCTAGAGCTCGTGAGTCACACTACTGAGCCTGCGTGCCTGGAGCCCATGCTCTGCAACAAGAGAAGCCACCACAATGAGAAGCCCGTGCACTGCAACCAAGAGTAGGCTCCACTTGACGTAACTATAAAAAGACTGAGCACAGCAACGAAAACCCAGTGCAGCCAAAAAATAAGTAAATAAACTTTAAAAATGGGCAGAGGACCTGAACACATTTTTCAGAGAAGACATACAGATGGCCAACAGGTGCATGAAGAGATGCTCAGCCTCACTAATCATCAGGGAAATGCAAGTCAAAAACACAATGAGCTATCACTTCACAATTACCAGAATGGCTATTATCAAAAAGACAACAAATAACAAGTGTTGGCAAAGATGTGGAGAAAAGGGAACCTTCGTGCACTGTTGGTGGGAATGTAAATTGATGCAGCTACTATGAAAAACAGTATGGAGATTCCTCAAAAAATTAAAAATAGAACTACCACATGACCCAGCAATTCCATTCCTGGGTATTTATCTAAAGAAAAAAAAACACTAATTAGAAAAGATATATGTACCCCTGCATTGATTGCAGCATTATTTGCAATAGCTAATATATGTAAGCAACCTAAGTGCCCATCAATAGACAAATAAAGAAAATGTGAGATATACGCGCGTGCGCGCGTGTGTGTGTGTGTATACTGAGTCATAAAAAAGTATGAAATCTTGCCATTTGACACAACATGGATGGATGGACCTGGAGATGATTTTGCTAAGTGAAATAAGGCAGACAGAGAAAGACAAATCCATCTGATTTCACTTATATGTGGAAAACAAAACAAATGAACAAACAACATAAACAAAACTGAAAAACAAAACAAATGAACAAACATAACAAAACAGAAACAGAGTTATAGATACAGAGAACAAACAGGTGGCTGACAGAACGGAGGGGTGTTGGGGAAGAAAGAAATAGGTGAAGGAGGTTAAAAGGTACAAACTTCCAGCTGCAAAATGAATATCACAGGTATGAAATGTACAGTATAGGGAATATAGTCAGTAACTGTGCAATATCTTTGTATGGTTACATATCATAACTAGATTATCATGGTGATCATTTTGAAATGCATAGGAATATTGAATTACTATGTTGTGTAACAGGAACAAACATAGTGTTGTAGGTCAATTACTGTATTCTTAAAAAACGAACTCATCGAAAAAGAGATCAGATTTGTGGTTACAGAGGCAGAGTCAGGGGAGGGGAAATTGGATGAAAGCAGTCAAAATGTACAAAACTCCAGTTATAAACAATTGCTAGGGTTGTAATGTACAACATCATAAGTACAGTTAACAATGCTGTATGTTATATATGAAAGTTGTTAAGTTAGTAAATCCTAAGATGATTTACCACAAGAATAAAAAAACTTTTTTTCTTATTTCTTTACTTTTGTATCTATGTGTGATGATGGATGGTCACTAAATTTTTTGTGATAATCATTTCATAATTTATATGTCAAATCATTATTTTGTACGCCTTAAACTTTTACAGTGCTGTATGTCAATTATATCTCAATAAAACTGAAAGAAAAAAGCCAATTTGGAAATTTATATGGAAATTCAAAAGACTTAGAACAGCTAAAATAATCTTGAAGAGGAACAAAGTTGGAAGACTTATGCTAATTAATCTAAATCATTACTATAAAGTAACAGTAATTAAAGAAGTGAATTTTCGACATAACAAAACAACAGATTATTGGAATAGAACAGAGAAATCAACTCACAATTATATGATCAATTGATTGTTTTAAAAGACACCAATGCAATTGAATAGGGAAAGAAAAGCCATCTCAAATATGGTGCCAGAACAACTAGATATCAGTATGGGGGGGGGAATATAAGCCTCAACTCCTAGTATATAACTGTTGTGACTTTATTAAATTAACATTTGTTAAGTAGAACCCCAGGATGTCTGAATAGTGAGCTGTGGTTCAACAAAAGACAAGGAAATCAAAATAGAAGTTTATTACTCACAGGTTCTGGAGGAAGTACTCACATGCCTGAGGGGTCACACTTCAAGGTCAAAGCAGAGTGTGGTCAGAGAAAGCCTGACACTACCTAGTACATGCCTTTATTAGGATCTTTGGGTGAAATGCTTTGAGGTCCCCAGATTAAGCCAGATTGGTCAATTCAATCCCCCAAAAGAGCAAAGGTTTCATATGTTCCTTGAGGTTCGTATCTAAGGGGAAGGCCCTGGGAGACGAGGAGACTGATTATCACAAGAGCCATCGGGGAGTTCTATCATCAACTTACATTTAACTCTGTGAGCTGTTTTCTAGGACATGTGATGGAGGGAGGAGCTAGTGTCTGTTCAAGGTCTCTGCAGGCTGTGCGGCCACACAAAATGGATGCTGAGGCAGCAATATTATGGAGTAGTTTAACTAAACTGTCAACATACAGAGGAAGGTGGCCAAGATGGCAGTGTTGGAAGACCCTGAGTTCACCTCCTCCCATGGTGCACCAAAATTACAACTATTTACAGAGCAAATATAGATGAGAACTACCTGAAGACTAGCAGGAAATATTTTCTAGAACTAAAGATATAAAGAAAGAACCACAACAAGATGGGTAGGAGAGGTGGAGACATAGTATAGTCAAGTCCCATACCCCTGGGTAGGAGATCCACAAATGGGAAAATAATTAAAATTGCAGAGGTTCCCTCCAAGGAATGAGAGGTCTGAGCTACATATTGGACTCCTCAGCTCAGGGGTCCTGCATGGGGAAGATGAGCCCCCAGAACATTTGGCTTTCAAGGCCAGTGGGGTGACTTTGGGAAGTGCTGTGGGAAATAGAGACTCCACTCTTAAAGGGTGCACACACAATCTCACGTGCTCCAGCACTCAGGACAGAAGCAGTAACCTGAAAGGAGCCTGGGTCAGACCCACTTGCTGATCTTGGAGAGTCTCCTGGAGAGATTAGAAGCAAGTGGGACTCATCCTGGGGACACAGACGCTGGCAGCAGCCATTTTGGGAAGCTTGTTCTACCATGTGGACACTAGTGCTAGCAATTGCATTTTGGCATCCTCCCTCCAACTTATTAGGGCCAGGACCCAACACTGCACACAAGCCCATGGCACCAGTCCTGGGATGCCACAGACCAAGAGCTAGCTGAGCAGGAACACAGCCCCATCCACCAGGAGACAAGCTGCTGTAGGACCTCCTGAGCCTTCACCCACCCCAGAACCAAGCCCTGACTACTGGAATGTTGGTATCAGCCCTAGGATGCAGCCTCACTCAACAGGGGATGGGTACCAGCCCAGGGACCCCCTGGACACTGGTCCTGCCCACCTGTGGGCCAACACCAGCTCTGGGACCCCACTCCCACAGGCAGAGTCCCCAGGCTCTGACCCTACCCACCTGTGGGCCAGCACTAGCTTTTGAAGCACCTGGAGCTCTGTAGCCAACCACCTTGTGACCTGGCTCTGTCCACCAGCAGGCTGGCATCAGGATCAGGACTCTCTTCCTTTACAGTTGGCCATGCAGCCAGCTGTGCCACGACCTGGCCCCATCTACCCGTGGCCAGCAGCCACTGCACAAGGCAGAGCCTGGAAACCAACCAGACCATGGGCCAGGCATGCCTACCAGCACACCCACAGCAGTCAGCCTGCCTCAACAGAAGGGCCCATGCAGCCCACAGAGAGGACATCCCTAGAACATATAGCTCTGGTGAACAGAGGGGAATGCACTGGTGGATAACATAGGATGTTTCCTACATAAGCCCACTGCTCCAAGATCAGAAAATGTAACCAATTTACTAAATACATAGAAATAAAAACAGCAAACTAGGCAAAATGAGGCAACAGAAGAATATGTTCCAAATGAAGGAACAAGATAAAGCCCCAGAAGAAGAACTAAGTGAAATGGAGACAAGCAATCTACCCAATAAAGAGTTTAAGGTAATGATAATAGAGATGCTCAAAGAACTTGGGAGAAGAATGGATAAACAGAGTGAGAACTTAGAAGTTTTAACAGAGTTAGAAAATATAAAGAAGAACCAAACAGAGATGAAGAATACAATAAGTGAAATACAAAACACACTAGAAGAAATCAATGTAGATTAGATGATGCAGAGGAAGAGATCAGGGAACTGAAAGACAGAGTAGTGGAAATCACTGAAGCTGAACAGGAAAAAGAATTTTAAAAAATGAAGACACTTAAGAGACCTCTGAGACACCATCAAGCATATTAACATTCACATTATAGGGGTACCAGAAAGAGCAGAGAGAGAAAGGGGCATAGGACATAGCTGAAGAATAGCTGAAAAATTCCCTAACCTGGCAAAGGAAACAAACATCCAGGTCCAGGAAGCACAGAGAGTTCCAAACAGGATCAACCCAGAGAGGACCACCCCAAGACACATTATAATTAAAATGTCAAAAATTAAAGATAAAGAGAGAATATTAAAAGCAGCAAGGGAAAAGCAACAAGTTATGTACAAGGGAACTCCCATAAGGCTATCAACTGACTTTTCAGCAGAAACGCTGCAGGGCAGAAGGGAGTGGCATGATATATTTAAAGTGATGAAAGGCAAAAGCCTACAACCAAGAATACTCTACCCAGCCTACAACCAAGAATACTCTACTTTCATTAAGATTTGAAGGAGAGATCAAAAGTTTTACAAGCAAGCAAAAGCTAAAAGAGTTCAGCATTACAAAACATCTTTTCTCTAAGTGAAAAAGAAAAGGCCACAACTCGAAATATGAAGAGTTCAAAAGGAAAAATGTCATTGGAAAAGGCAAAAACAGTAGTCAATCAACCACTTATAAAGCTAGTAGGAAGGTTAAAATACAAAAGTAGTGATATCATCTATTTCCACAATAAGTAGTTAAGGGATACACAAAACAAAAGGATGTAAAATATGATGTCAAAAACAGTAAACAAAGTGGGGGGGAGGAGTAAAAATGCGGGGTTGTTAAATGCATTTCAAATTAAGTTCAGCAACTTAAAATAATCATGTATATGTATAGATTGCTATGTATAAACCTCATGGTAACCACAAACCAAAAATTATAGAAGATACACACACAAAAAAGAGAAAGGAATCCAAATATAACACTAAAGATAGTCATCAAATCATAAGCAAAGAGAGCAAAAGAAGAAGAAAAGAACAAAAAAGATAAATCAACTATACTTCAGTTGAAAAAATTGGACAAAAAAAACAACAACAACTACAAAAACAACCCAAAACAAAGAATAAAATGTCAATAAGTACATACCTATCAATGATTAAATGTAAATGGACTAAATGCTCCAATTGAAAGACAGAGTATCTGGATGTATAAAAAAATAAGACCCATATATATGCTGTATGGAATATTAGCCATAAAAAAGAATGAAATCTTGCCATTTACGACAACATGGATGGACTTAGAGGGTAATATTTAAGTGAAATAAGTCAGACAGAGAAAGACAAATACTGTACAGTGTGAGTAATATAGTCAATAATTATGTAATGTCTTTGTATGGTGACATATGACAACTAGTCTTATTATGGTGACCATTTTGAAACGTAGAGAAATATTGAATCACTATGTTGTGTACCAGAAACTAACACAGTGTTGTAGGTCAATTATACTTCAAAAATAAATAAACAAACTCATAGAAAAAGAGATCAGATTTATGGATAGCAGAGGCAGGGCATAGTGGGAGGGGGGTATTGAATGAAGGTAGTCAAAATGTACAAACTTCCAGTTATAAAATAAATAAGTACTATGGATGTAATGTACAGCATGATAAATTTAATTACCACTGCTATATGTTATATATAAAAAGTTGTTAAGAAAGTAAATCCTAAGAGTGCTCAACACAAGGAAAAAAATTTTTTTTCTGTTTCTTTAATGTTAATATATATGAGATGTTGGATGTTCAATAAACAACTTATTGTGATAATTGTTTCATGATGTATTTAAGTCAAATCATATTGTACAGCTTAAAATTATACATGTCAGTTATATCTAAATAAAACTGGAAGAAAAAATAACTATAACACATACAAAAATTAATTCAAGATGTAAACTAATGTGTTTAAAAGTATAAAGCTTCTAGAGAAAAAAGATAATTTGTTAGTAAACCTTGGGTAGGCAAAGATCATCATCATTATAGTTAACATAGCAGCACCATTACAGTTAACAGTGAAATGTTAAAAACATTCCCTATAAAATGTGAAAGTAGACAAGGATGGCCATAATCTCCATGGCTACAGAACATGGTATTGAAGGTGCTAGACTTCATAGTAAGATTTTAAAAAAATAGAAATTAAAAAGGCTAGCAAAGGAAGAAATAAACACTCAAGATTCACAGAAATAAAGGTCTACACAGAGTGAACAGATGATTACACTTAACAAGAGAGTTTAGCAAGGTTGCTAGATGTCAAGTTGATGTACAAAAATCCATTGAGTTCTGTATACCAACAATAGTGAAAAAGATTAAAGATAACCCAACTTAAATTCAAACTCTCTATAAAATAAAGTAACATCTGGAACTCACTCAAAATAAGGAGGGCTGGTGGCTATTCAAAATATGTAAGTGCTTTTATCACTCAATAAAAATAAACAACACAAAACAATGGGCCGCGAAAATCCAGTCAATAGAAACAAAAATACAAATGGTCAACAAATACATACAAAACAGGCTCAAACTCAAAAGTCATTAAGAAATACAAATTAAAATGAGACACAACCCTTTAGATTGGCCAAATTCTTGAAATTAATTCATCTTTTTGAATAATATATGCATGGTAAAACATATAAACACACAAGCATACCCACAAAATTTACAAAGTAGAAAAGGGTACAGAAAAAAGTAAGCTGTTTCTCCCATCTCTAGGCCCCATTCGTTGGTACTTGTGATCAGAACAATAACTCTTACCACTTTCTTATATATTCTGACAGGGACAGTTCAAGTATATAATAGCATATATGAACACTCCCCTTTCAACGCAATGGCTAGTATCATAGGCACAGTTTCTCATACTGTTAATGGGAAGTCAGGTTGACTTCCACTGGCATCTTGAAAACACTTCAATGTCATAACCTTGCTGCCAGAACCAACCCTAAAATCTATTTGCCTCCTGACTGTATACATGTGTATGAGGAAGTTCCTTATTTCACTGCTCGGAACTGCCAACAATGTAAAACATTGAATGTGCCTCTGCAGACGTGGTTATCTAATTTTGTGGGGGAAATTGTACTCAGAAAAGGACAATCACACAGTTGACAATGGTTGAAGATGGATAATGATACACAGAGGCTCCTGTTACTGTTCAACTTTTGTGTATGTTTGAAATTTTCCATTACAAAGTTAAAGAACAATTAAGCCCCTTCATTCTCTGTCTTTTCTCGGAATTAGTGTAAAGTCGCAAAGCAATCTGATTTTATTTAAAAAGATAAACTTTGTTTCATTATCTCCAGTTGATTTTTCAAAATTAAGTCTCATAAAAAGTTTCCCCCACAATTTCCTAGGAGATTTTGGTCTTTCCTTTGAGTTGATGTTCTCTAAACACACCTTTTCTGTACCACTTACTCCCCAATCACAAGACCTCCTGTTTTTGCCTTTCCCTTGCATGGAACTGCAAAAACTTCCTGAAATCTGCTGGCAAACAAAGAGTGGTAGGTGTGGATGTGTAAATACAAAGCTTAACTCACCTGAGTCTGGGTCATCCTCTGCAATCTGGAGGAATGGTGGGCACTATGGCCTCTGAGTTAGGGTATCTTCCTGGGCTTTCCCTGGTCCTTACCCTATCTGATCCTCTACTGTGGACCTTGAGACAAGGGAAGCCACCAGCACCCAGGCTGAATCCCTGGTACTCTAAAGGAGAAGAGGTTTCATGGGGGCTGTGCCTGACCCAGGTACTCTGAAGGAACAATCACATAACAGAGGCAGGCATGCTGTAGGTCACTAAACAAAAAGAACACCATCAAACCAATTCTGGAGTCAGGCAGATGGGATCCAAGAGAGGCCAGAAGATAAGGACTTACAGGTAGGGAGAACAAGAAGATGAGCTTATAAGGCCCTTGTGAGAGTTTGTGAGGCCCTCAGCACAGCATCTGGCAAAAGGCACACCCTCTGTATGATGGGGTATGATGCAACTCATTTAATCCCAAAACAGCCTGACTTAGGGATTGTCCATGTCACAGATGACCCACATAACTTAACATGCAACCAGCGCTCCTGATACTTCAAGCCCTATTAAGGCAAATGTCGCCTCTTCCAGTGAAAACAAAACCCTGACCCTGCCCCAGATGGGCCTGCCACCCTGCCTCATGTGTAGGGCAGAGATGTGAATGCAGGCTCCCACAAGTGGGGCTGATAGCACATAGGGATGAAATGAAATACAAAATTTTACTGTTGAAACATGTCTCCAGATCTCAAAAAGAAACAATGACCTGGCCCAAGGATCCAGTTTCCCAGGCCCCAGAAGCTCCTGATAAGCATCACTTGTCCTGGGACCTGGGGTCTCTAAAGGTACAGGGCCACTGTGTCCTGAAGTCACCTACTATGATTCCATGCCAGAGAAAAACACAGGTAGGGGTTGAAACTGCACTGGGAAATTTGTGAACATTCTACCCCATGACTCCAGCAGGGATTGCCTGCTTTAGCTCTGACTGCATTTTTTTCCCTATAATGTTCTTCATGTTATTTTTTAACATCAATTATTTGGCACATAGGCCATAATAAAGTCCCCAGGACCCTTTTCTCCACCCCATCCCTTAGTCCCCGGCACCCAGAGTGGTTTTAAAAATTGAAACAGATCTCTTCACTCCCTACTTTAACACCCTCCCGTGGCTTCCCACAATCAGTCAACCCTGTTATGCCATTTTCCTCACTGCACTTAACACTACATGAAGTCACCTTCCTCATCTGTTTGTATATATACATACAGCCTGTCATCCCTACCATAACATGAATATTGTTACCTGGATCACTGGTTCTTTTTTTTTTCAAGTTAATTGCATTTTATTATTGTGCTATGATGTAGTTTGTCTCTTCTTAAGCAGAGCAGCATAATGTAAAGTATAAGGTGTATATTGCCAAACTTTTATGTATGTCTACTTTATTTTGGCCTGTGAATTCATTTATTTATTGAAGTAGAGTTGATTCACAATATTATATTAGTCTCAGGTATACAGCATAATGATTCAGTATTTTTGCAGATTATATTCCATTAAAAGTTATTACAAGCTAGTGGCTATACAATATATCATTGTTGCTTATCTATTTTATAGATAGTAGTTTGTATCTTTTAATCCCACACCCATAATTTGTCTCTCCTTACTTCAGTAAACACCAGTTCATTTTCTAATCTATGAGTCTGTTTCTGTTTTGCATATACATTCATTTGTATTATTTTTTAGATTCCACATATGAATGATATCATACAGTATTTACCTTTCTCTATCTGACTTATTTCACTAAGCATAATATTCTCTAGGTCTATCCATGTTGTTGCAAATGGAAGAATTTCATTCTTTTTTATGGCTGAGTAACATTCCATTAAATAAATATATATATATATATTCACATCTTCTTTATCCATTCATCTATTGATGGGCACTTGGGTTGCTTCCATGTCTTGGCTCTTGTAAATAGTGCTACTATGAACACTGGGGTGCATGTATCTTTTTGAATTAGTGTTTTCATTTTCTTCAGATATATACCCAGGAGTGGAATTTCTGGCTCATGTGGTAGTTCTATTTTCAGTTTTTTGAGGAACCTCCATACTGTTTTCCATAGTGACTACATGAATTTACATTCCTACTAACAGTGTACAAGGATTTCCTTTTCTCCACGTCCTCTCCAACATTTGTTATTCGTAGACGTTTTTTTGTTTTTTGGGTTTTTTTTTTGGGGTACGCAGGTCTCTCACTGTTGTGGCCTCTCCCGTTGCAGAGCACAGGCTCCGGATGCGCAGGCTCAGCGGCCATGGCTCACGGGCCCAGCCGCTCCGCGGCATGTAGGATCTTCCCGGACTGGGGCACGAACCCAAGTCCCCTGCATCAGCAGGTGGACTCTCAACAACTGCGCCACCAGGGAAGCCCTATTTGTAGACTTTTTGATGATAGCCCTTCTGACATGTATGAGGTGATATCTCACTGTGGCTTTGATTTGCATTTCTCTAAAAATTTGCAATGTTGAGGATGTTTTTCATGTGCCTGTTAGCCAGCTGTAAGTCTTCTTTGGAAAAATGTCTATTCAGCTCTTCTGCCCATTTTTTAAATTGGGTTGTTTGGGGTTTTTTTTGATATTGAGTTGTATGAGCTGTTTATATATTTTGGATATTAACCACTTGTAAGTCACATCATTTGCAAGTATTTTCTCCCATTCTGTAGGCTGTCTTTTCATTTTGATGATGGCTTCCTTTGCTGTGCAAATGCTTTTAAGTTTAATTATATCCCATTTGTTTATTTTTGCTTTTATTTCTTTTGCCTTAGGAGACAGATCCAAAAAATATTGCTACAATGTATGTCAAAGAGTGTTCTGCTTATGTTCACCTCTAGGAGTTTTATGGTTTCAGGTCTTACATTTAGATCTCTAGTCCATTTTGAGTTTATTTTTGTATATGTTGTGAGGGAATGTTCTAATTCCATTGTTTTACATGTAGCTGTCCAGTTTTTCCAGCACTACTTGTTGAAGAGACTGTCTTTTCTCCATTGTATATTCTTGTCTCCTTTGATGTAGATTAATTGACCGTAGGTGTGTGGGTTGATTTCTGTGCTCTCTATTCTGTTCCATTGATCTACATGTCTGTTTTTGTGCCAGTACCATGGTGTTTTGATTACTGTAGCTTTGTAGTATAGTCTGAAGTCTGGGAGGATGATACTTCAGCTTTCTTCTTTTTTGTCAAAATTGCTTTGGCAATTCGGGAACCATTTGGTTCCATATGAATTTTAGGGATCACTGGTTCTTGATTCACATAGGTGCACAATAAATATTTTCTGAATAGAGGAGTTTGAGCAAAGGACTGCAAGGAAGGCAAATATTCCTGTCCATTGACTTAAGTGAAGCTGCCATGTACCTTCTGCTGCAGATTCAGCTCATAATCCATTCAGTCATCAACATGGGAAATAAAGTGATCAAATTCTCATAAGTTAATTAACATAAAAGTTGACATTTCAGTTCAGTAAATAGTGGATGATGTTACAAAAATTACCATCTGTGAGGAAGAAAATAAAATAGGAGAAGGTATATTAGCTTAATAGCTAACATTTGTTGAGCAGTTATTCTATGCCACACACATGTATTAACTCATTTAATTCTCTCAGTGGAGATGCAGAGAGTTAAAGAAAACTGCCCAAGGTCACAAAGGTCATAAAGGGTGGAGCCAAGATCTAAAAAATTCATGAGGCAACTTGAATGTGGTGATGGTTACACAAAACGCATAAATACTACACCAAAAAGAGCTGATTTTATTGAATGTAAATTAAAAATAACTTAAAAAAATTCATAGGTGGTAATTATGAAAAAAATGGAGATGAGTTAAAGAGAGACAAATAACTTAGCACTAAGCACATGAATGCACTGTACTAATAACTATTAAAATCTATACTTGTGACCAGGGTATCAAGAAAGTCTCTACCAACTGACCCTGTTAATGACTACCCCCAATCAGTCAGCCATTCACTGACCTCACCTGATCCTCATCACTGAACCCATGGACCCTCCTCACTAAATTTCACTGACCCCAGTTATTACAGCCACTAATCTCTCATTACTGAACTCAATGAAAGCCATCACCAATCACACAGACTCTCCTCACTGATGCCCCCAAACAACCAATGTTACTATCCCATAAAGCCCACATTCCTGGCCCGACATCCATGCCATCAGCGAGCAGGAAGCCCCACATTAGTGTTCCCACATCGTGAAGCCCACACATCCCTGTCACTCACATCACAGACGCCTGAATCACTGGGGACACAGTCATCCTTAGTGAGCCTACATTGACCTCACAGGTGTTGCATCAGTGACCTGGACACCATCAGTCAATGCACTCAAGAGGGAGACCAGTCATTCTGATTTGC
The DNA here is from genome assembly GCF_005190385.1 of Monodon monoceros. Lineage (NCBI taxonomy): Eukaryota > Metazoa > Chordata > Mammalia > Artiodactyla > Monodontidae > Monodon > Monodon monoceros. The sequence continues at coordinate 23,826,267 of NW_021703782.1, read as the reverse complement.
ATGGGATTAGCTATGTTCATGACTCCACCTGGGAGTTCTGGGCTAACCGAGACAAATCGGTTAGCCTGGAACCAAAATTGACCACCCCATCAGCGAGCACAGAGCACCCTCAGTGACTCCCAAACTCAACCATCTCTGCCTGACCATCACTGAGTGTGACCATCACACTCTCTGGACCACAGATGTCTGTGCTTACACTGATCCCAGTGATAACAAACACGGAATTCCAAAATGACTCTCGCTTTTGGAACCTCTCTCCTCTGTCAGAACGAGCCTGAAGCTGTGCACTGATCAGTGGGACCACAGGACTCCTTGCCAACAGTAACAAACATGCCCCCCACCCGCACCCCCACAGCCCTCCCTCGCTGCTGCTTGTGTCCAGGAACAAGGCGGCAGTGCCCAACTCATAGTTTTTGCTTTGAGACAGTAATATTGGTAAGGCCCTTCTCCCATACGGAGTAGGTGCCTTCCGGGGACCTCAAGGATTCTCTCTGGAGGGAGGAGAATGGGAGGCAGGTGGATTCGGGTCCAGAATCGTTCAGGAGAAAGTTTGGGATTAAGATCTGGAAAAGAAAATCTCTCACCTGGAAAAGTCAGACAGGTGGCAGTATGGTGGGCTCTGTAGCGACACAGGCTAGGGGCTGGGGACCAGTCCAGATGGGAGCCCCAGGTAACAGGGCCCATATGCAGCACTTCCCATACGTGACTCATTTCTCACATAAGAAAAACTGACTATCAGAAAGGCTTCCAAGTCCAGCAGTTAATCCACCTGGTTAACTCTCCTTTGTGTTGTATTCATTACCCTCATGGATTTCCAGAGCCATCAGGATGGTGACAAAGACCCTCCTGGGCCAAACCTGAATGAGGCTCCTCTGAGCACTCTTCTCCACTAGGCCCCAACCTTGGGCTCTGTCCTTGGACTTCTTAGTCTGGTATTAGCAAGAATCCTAGAGTGAAAATCTCTCACCCTTAGTATCTGATCATCTTTAATATCTGATCAAATTACTCATCCTCTCTCTCCATATCTTATCACCCTGGCTGGCTTTGGGCAAGAATCTTGTTGCATCCTCGAAGAAGAATTCCCCCTAGGCTTGGTGTTTCCTTAGTAGTTTTCCATCATCCTGCTCCTTGGCTATAAATCTCCCTCTTATTCTTGGTGTATTCAGAGTTGATCCCAATCCCTCTCCCCTACTGCAAACCCCTTTGCAGTAGTCCGTGTATATGATGCATCTATTATTATGGTCCAGAATAAAGTCTGCCTTGTTGTTTTAACGTGTCCAAATAATTTTTTCTTCAATAATAAGGAAATAAAAACAATAGCTGAGATATGTTTATACCAGAAATACAGTTTTATATGAAAAATACAGCTTCCAGTCAGCAGAGGGAAAGAGGGAAACTGGATAAGTAAGGGCTAAGGGCAAAGAGCTTGGTATCTAGGAAATCAGACTTTGTCTGAACTCTGAACTCTCAAGAGGCATATGGCTTATGGCCTCCTATGAGCTCCACTATCTGCCCTCTTTGTCCCAGGCCCCTCTCCTTAACTCCCCCAAATCTCAGGTCAGCCACTCCTTTCATGGAAACTGAGCCTTTGCCAAATGGCAGGTGCATATTAAATCTGAGATTAATATAAAATTCAGTCTTAGTTCTCTTGATCACATTTCTAACTTGTATTTTTCCCCAGGTGCTTGCATACAAAGATATGACCTCCCTATCATGTACAGGGCCCTGAGGTAGGGCCTGATTCAGTGCTCAGGAACCTCTTCACCAGGGAGTCTTTAAGAGCCCTTCAGTTAAAGACCACTAGGAACACATCTGTAGTTAAACAATTACAATGCATTTAGGATGAAGAACGTCATGGGGAACCATAGGGTGTCTTAGTAAGAGGAGTTAGAACCTATCATAGGATTTGGGTTCTGAATGATTTTGGGGTAGAGTCTCAGGGAGTAGGGGGTCTGTTCTAGATTGGAATCTGTCAGAAGTGGCAACTTGATAATTATTTTGTGAGTGGCAAAGCAATCTTGTTTTGGTCTGTGCTTAGACAACATGATAAAGTGTCCTTGTTTTTGATTCAATTTATGATGGTCTCAGAGTAATCTTCTCTGAAGTTAGTATTCTGTGAGGTAGTTTATGTCCAACAAGAGAACAAAATGGCCTGGCTGTGAGTATCAGACCAGCTTGTAGTAGCATTGAGATCTAGCTATGAAGCAAACATTGAAAAAATTGAGGGAGAAATACAGTCTTACAATAATATTTGAAGACCTCAACACTGCACTTACAATAATAAATAGGAAAACCAGAGAAAGAATATCAGTAAGGAAATAGAGGACTTGAACAACACTATCAACCAATTGGACCTAACAGATATAAAAAATAATCCATCTAGGGCTTCCCTGGTGGCGCAGTGGTTGAGAGTCCACCTGCCGATGCAGGGGACACGGGTTCGTGCCCCGGTCCGGGACCACATGCCGCGGAGCAGCTGGGCCCCTGAGCCATGGCCGATGAGCCTGCGCGTCCAGAGTCTGTGATCCGCAACGGGAGAGGCCACAGCAGTGAGAGGCCTGCGTACCGCAAAAAATAATCCATCTATAAGAAAGGTTATGTATGAAAACCTCACAGTTAACATCATACTCAAATATTGAAAGACTGAAAGTGTTTCATATAAGATCAGGAACAAGACAAGACCTTCCCTACATCTAGTCATCATAGTAATGGAAATTCTAGCCAGAACATTTCTACAAAATATCAATGAAAAATCTAAAAAGGAAATTAATAAAACAATTCCACTTACAATATCATCAAAAAGAATAAAATAGTTAGGAATAAACTTAACTGAGGAGGTGAAAGACTTGAAAACTACAAAATGTGCTAAAAAAATTAACAAAGACACAAATAAATAGACATCCAATGTTCAAGGATTGGAAGACTCAACAACGTTAAGATGTTAATACTATCCAAAATGATCTACAAATTCAATGCAATCCCTATCAAAATCCCAATTATGTTTTCTGCAAAAATAGAGAAATGTATCCTCAAATTCATATGGAATCTCAAGGGACTTCAAATAGCCCAAACAATCTTCAAAAAGAAAAACAAAACTGCAGGGCTTATGCTTCCTGATTTCAACACTTACCTTAAAGGTGTAGTAATCAAAATATTGTGGTAGTGGAATAAAGACACACATATAGACCAAGAGGATAGAATAGAGAGCCCAGAAATAAACCCTCCAATATATGCTCATGTTAAGGCTTGAATGTATATGCTCCCCCAAAATTCATATGTTAAAAACCCAATGCCCAGCGTGATGTAATTAGGAGGTAAGACCTGTGGGAGGTGGAGCCCTCATGAATGGAATGAATACCCTTATAGAAGAGACCCAAGAGGGAATTCCCTTGTGGTCCAGTGGTTAGGACTCAGCTGCTGTGGCCCTGGCTCAATCCCTAGTCAGGTAACTAAGATCCCACAAGCTGTGCAGTGAGACCAAATATAAATAAATAAATAAAAGAGACCCAAGAAAACTCCCTTGTCCTTTCTTTTTCTTTTTTTAAAGGTATTTATTTATTTTTATTTTATTTTGGCTGAGCTGGGTCTTTTTTGTGATGCGTGGGCTCTTTGTTTTGGCACGTGAGCTTCTCTAGTTGTGGCACCTGGGCTCCAGAGCACACAGGCTCAGTAGTTGTGGTGCGTGGGCTCTCTAGTTGTAGCACACAGACCCCAGAGCATGCAGGCTTCTCTCTAGTTGCAGTGCATGGGCTTAGTTGTCCCAAGGTATGGGGGATCTTAGTTCCCCAACCAGGGATTGAACCCCCATCTCTGGCATTGGAAGGCCGATTCTTAACCACTGGACCACCAGGGAAGTCCCCTCCCTTGCCCTTTCTGCCATGTGATGTTATAGTGAAAAGACAGCCATCTATGTGGAAGCGAGATGCTGAATCTGTCTGTGCCATGATTTTGGACTTCTCAGGTTCCAGAACTGTCAAAAATAAGTGTTTGTTCTTATAACACCTAAATTATGGCATTTTTGTTATAACAGCCCAAATAAGCTAAAATAGGGCAAATGATTTTTTTTTTTTTTGTGGTACGCGGGCCTCTCACTGTTGCGGCCTCTCCCGTTGCAGAGCACAGGCTCCGGACACGCAGGCTCAGCGGCCACGGCCCTCGGGCCCAGCCACTCCACGGCATGTGGGATCCTCCCAGACCGGGGCACGAACCTGTGTCTCCTGCATTGGCAGGCAGACTCTCAACCGCTGCGCCACCAGGGAAGCCCTGGGCAAATGATTTTTGAAAAAGGTGCCAAGACAATTGAATTGGAGAAAGGACAGTCTTTTCAATGAATGGTGTTGGGAAAACTGCATACCCACATGAAAACAAAGAAGTTGAGCCCTTAACTTACACTACATACATAAATTAATTAAAAATGGATTAAGAGAACTCTTCCCAGAGGCTCTGGCCTGCTGGCCTACTACATCAGATTTTGGATCCACCAAGCCTCCACAATCATAGACTTGGTGCTCTAGCTGGGTGTCAGGCCTGAACCTCTGAGGTGGGACAGCCGAGTTCAGGACATTGGTCCACCAGAGAGATCCTGGCCCCACGTAATATCAAATGGTGAAATCTCTCTCAGAGATCTCCATCTCAATGATAAGACCCAGCTTCACTCAACGACCAGCAAGCTACAGTGCTGGAGACCCTATGCCAAACAACTAGCAAGACAGGAACACAATCCTACTCATTAGCAGAGAGGCTACCTGAAATCATAATAAGTTCACAGACACCCCAAAACACACCACTGGACATGGTCATGCCAACCAGAAAGACAAGATACAGCCTCACCCACCAGAACACAGGCACCAGCCCCCTCCAACAGGAAGCCTACAAAACCCACTGAACCAAACTTACCCACTGGGGACAGACACCCAAAACAATGCGAACTATGAACTTGCAGCCTGCAGAAAGGAGGCTGCAAACACAGTAAGTTAAGCAAAATGAGAAGACAGAAAAACACACAGCAAATGAAGGAGCAAGGTAAAAACCACCAGACCAAACAAATGAAGAGGAAATAAGCAGTCTACCTGAAAGAGAATTCAGAGTAATGCTAGTAAAGATGATCCAAAATCTTGGAAAAAGAATGGAGAAAATACAAGAAACGTTAAACAAGGACTTGGAAGAACTAAAGAGAAAGCAAACAATAATGAACAACACAATAAATGAACTTTAAAATTCTCTAGAAGGAATCAGTAGCAGAGTAACTGATGCAGAAGAACGGATAAATGACCTGGAAGATAAAATAATGGAAATAACTACTGCAGAGCAGAATAAAGAAAAAAGAATGAAAAGAACTGAGGACAGTCTCAGAGACCTCTGGGACAACATTAAACGCACCAACATTCGAATTATAGGGGTTCCAGAAGAAGAAGAGAAAAAGAAAGGGACTGAGAAAATATTTGAAGAGATTATAGTTGAAAACTTGCCTAATATGGGAAAAGAAAGAGTCAGTCAAGTCCAGGAGGGCACAGAGAGTCCAATACAGGATAAGTCCAAGAAGAAACATGCCAAGACACATATTAATCAAACTATCAAAAATTAAATACAAAGAAAAAATATTAAAAGCACCAAGGGAAAAGCAACAAATAACACACAAGGGAATCCCCATCAGTTTAAGAGCTGATCTTTTAGCAGAAACTCTGCAAGCCAGAAGGGAGTGGCAGGACATATTTAAAGTGATGAAAGAGAAAAACCTACAACCAAGATTAATCTACCCATCAAGAATCACATTCAGATTCGACGGAGAAATTAAAACCTTTAGAGACAGGCAAAAGCTAAGAGAAGTCAACACCACCAAACCAGCCTTACAACAAATGCTAAAGGAACTTCTCTAGGCAGGAAACACAAGAGAAGGAAAAGACCTACAATAACAAACCCAAAACAATTAAGAAAATGGTAATAGGAACACACATATTGATAACTACCTTAAATGTAAATGGATTAAATGCTCCAACCAAAAGACATAGACTGGCTGAATGGATACAAAAATAAGACCCGTATATATGCTGCCTACAAGAGACTCACTCCAGACCTAGGGACACATAGAGACTGAAAGTGAGGGGATCAAAAAGGATATTCCATGAAAATGGAAACCAAAAGAAAGTTGGAGTAGCAATTCTCATATCAGACAAAATGGCTTTAAAATAAAGAATATTGCAAGAGACAAAGAAGGACACTACATAATGATCAAGGGATCAATCCAAGAAAAAGATATAGTAAATGTAAATATTTATGCACCCAACATAGGAGTACCTCAGTACTTAAGGCAAAAGCATGCTAACAGCTATAAAAGGGGAAATTGACAGTAACACAATCATAGTAGGGGACTTTAACACCCCACTGTCACCAATGGACAGATCATCCAAAATGGAAATAAATAAGGAAACGTAAGCTTTAAATGACACATTAAACAAGATGGGCTTAATTAATATTTATAGGACATTCCACCCCAAAACAACAGAATACACTTTCTTCTCAAGTGCTCAGGGAACATTCTCCAGGATAGATCATATCTTGGGTCACAAATCAATCCTTGGTAAATTTAAGAAAACTAAAATCGTATCAAGTATCTTTTCCAACAACAACACTATGAGACTAGATATCAATTCCAGGAAAAAATCTGTAAAAAATACAAACACATGGAGGCTAAGCAATACACTACTAAATAACCAAGAGATCAGTGAAGAAATCAAGGAGAAAATAAAAAAATATCTAGAAACAAATGACAATGAAAACACGATGACCCAAAACCTATGGGGTGCAGAAAAAGCAGTTCTAAGAGGAAAGTTTATAGCAATACAATCCTACCTCAAGAAACAAGAAACATCTCAAATAAACAACCTAACCTTACACCTAAAGCAAGCAGAGAAACAAGAACAAAAAACCCCCAAAGTTAGCAGAAGGAAAGAAATCATAAAGATCGGATCAGAAATAAATGAAAAAGAAATGAAGGAAAGAATAACTAAGATCGATAAAGCTAAACGGTGGTTCTTTGAGAAGAGAAACAAAATTGATAAACCACTAGCCAGACTCATCAAGAAAAAAATGGGAGAAGACTCTAATGAATAGAATTAGAAATGAAAAAGGAGAAGTAACAACTGACACTGCAGAAATACAAAGGATCATGAGAGATTATTACAAGCAACTATATGCCAATAAAATTGAAAACACTGGAAGAAATGGACAAATTCTTAGAATTTGTCCTGAGACTGAACCAGAAAAAAATAGAAAATATGAACAGACAAATCACAAGCACTGAAATTGAAACTGTGATTAAAAATCTTGTAACAAACAAAAGCCCAGGACCAGATGGCTTCACAGGCGAATTCTATCAAACATTTAGAGAAGAGCTAACACCTATCCTTCTCAAACTCTTCCAACATATAGCCGAGGGAGGAACACTACCAAACGCATTCTATGAGGCCACCATCACCCTAATACCAAAACCACACAAAGATGTCACAAAAAAAGAAAACTACACGCGAATATCACTGATGAACATACATGCAAAAACCCTCAACAAGATACTAATAAACAGAATCCAACAGCCCATTGAAAGGATCATACACCATGATCAAGCGGGGTTTATCCCAGAAATGCAAGGATTCTCCAATATACACAAATCGATCAATGTAATAAACCATATTGACAGATTCAAGGAGAAAAACCATATGATCAGCTCAATAGATGCAGAAAAAGTTTTTGACAAAACTCACCACCCAGTTATGATAAAAACTCTCCAGGGGCTTCCCTGGTGGCACAGTGGTTGAGAGCCCGCCTGTTGATGCAGGGGACACGGTTCGTGCCCCGGTCTGGGAAGATCCCACATGCCGCGGAGCGGCTGGGCCCATGAGCCATGGCCGCTGAGCCTGTGCATCCAAAGCCTGTGCTCCGCAACGGGAGAGGCCACAACAGTGAGAGGCCCACGTACGGCAAAAAAAAAAAAAAAAAAAAACTCTCCAGAAAGTGGGCACAGAGGGAACCTACCCCAAGTTAATAAAGGTCATGTATGACACACCCACAGCCAACATCGTTCTCAATAGTGAAAAACTGAAACCATTTCCTCTAAGATCAGGAACAAGACAAGGTTGCCCACTTTCACCATTATTATTCAACATGGTTTTGGAAGTTTTAGCCACAGCACTCAGAGAAGAAAAAGAAATAAAAGGAATCCAAATTGGAAAAGAAATAAAGCTGTCACCGCAGATGACATGATACTATACATAGAGAATCCTAAAGGTATTACCAGAAAACTACTAGAGGTAATCAATGAATTTGGTAAAGTAGCAGGATACAGAATTAATGCACAGAAATCTCTTGCATTCCTTATACACTAATGATGAAAAATCTGAAAGAGAAATTAAGGAAACACTCCCGTTTACCATTGCAACAAAAAGAATAAAATACCTAGGAATAACTTACCTAAGGAGAGAAAAGACCTATAATGCAGAAAACTATAAAACACTGATGAAAGAAATTAAAGATGATACAAACAGATGGAGAGATATACCATGTTCTTTGATTGGAAGAATCAACATTGTGAAAATGACTATACTACCCAAAGCAATCCACAGATTCAGTGCAATCCTTATCAAACTACCAATGGCATTTTTCACAGGACTAGAACAAAAAATTTCACAATTTGTATGGAAATAGAAAAGATCCCGAATAGCCAAAGTGAACTTTTTTTTCCATTTACTTATTTTATTTATTTATTTTAGTCTGCATTGGGTCTTCATTGCTGGGCGCAGGCTTTCTCTAGTTGCAGAGAGTGGGGGCTACTCTTCGTTGCAGTATGCAGGCTTCTCATTGCGGTGGCTTCTCTTGTTGCAGAGCACAGGCTCTAGACGTGGGCTTCAGTAGTTGTGGCTCACAGGATCAGTAGTTGTGCCTCGTGGAATCTGGAGTGCAGGCTCAGTAGTTGTGGTGCATGGGATTTGTTGCTCCACGGCATGTGGGATCTTCCCTGACCAGGGCTCGAACCCATGTCCCCTGCATTGGCAGGCGGATTCTTAACCACTGTGTCACCAGGGAAACCCCAAAGCAATCTTGAGAAAGAAAAATGGAGCTGGAGGAAGAAGGCTCTCTGAATTCAGACTATACTACAAAGCTACAGTAATCAAGACAGTATGGTACTGGCACAAAAACAGATTATATATCAATAGAACAGGGTAGAAAGCCCAGAGATAAACCCACGCACATAAGGTCACCTTATATTTGATAAAGAAGGCAAGAATATACAGTGGAGAAAAGACAACCTCTTCAATAAGTGGTGCTAGAAAACTGGACAGCTACATGAAAAAGAATGAAATTAGAACACTCCCTAACATCATACACAAAAATAAACTTAAAATAGATTATTGACCTAAATGTAAGGCCAGACACTATAAAACTCTTAGAGGAAAACATAGGCATAACACTCTATGACATAAATCACAGCAAGTTCCTTTTTGACCCACCTCCTAGAAAAATGGAAATAAAAACAAAAAGAAACAAATGTGACCTAATGAAACTTAAAAGCTTTGCACAGCAAAGGGAACCATAAACAAGACAAAAAGACAACCCTCAGAATGGGAGAAAATATTTGCAAACAAAGCAACTGACAAAGGAGTAATCTCCAAAATATACAGGTAGCTCAATATCAAAAAACAAACAACCCAATCCAAAAATGGGCAGAAGATCTAAATGGCCATTTCTCCAAAGAAGATATACAGATTAGCAACAAACAAGTGAATAGATGCTCAACGTCACTAATCTTTAGAGAAATGCAAATCAAAACTACAATGAGGTATCACCTCACACCGGTCAGAATGGCCATCATCAAAATATCTACAAACAATAAATACTGGAGAGGGTGTGGAGAAAAGGGAACCCTCTTGCACTGTTGGTGGGAATGTAAATTGATACAGCCACAATGGAAAACAGTATGGAAGTTCCTTAAAAAACTAAAAATAGAACTACCATACGACCCAGCAATCCCACTACTGGGCATATGCCCTAAGAAAAGCATAATTCAAAATGATTCATGTACCACAATGTTCACTGCAGCACTATGTACAATAGCCAGGACATGGAAGCAACCTAAGTGTCCATCAACAGATGAATGGATAAAGAAGATGTGGCACATATATACAATGGAATATTACTCAGCCATAAAAAGAAATGAAATTGAGTTATTTGTAGTGAGGTGGATGGACCTAGAGTCTGTCATACAGAGTGAAGTAAGTCAGAAAGAGAAAAACAAATACTGTGTGCTAACACATATATATGGAATCTAAAAAAAAAAAAAGCTTCTGAAGAACCTAGGGACAGGACAGGAATAAAGATGTAGAGAATGGACTTGAGGACAAGCAGAGGGGGAAGGGTAAGCTGGGATGAAGTGAGAGAATGGCATGGACATATATACACTACCAAATGTAAAATAGATAGCTAGTGGGAAGCAGCCACATATAGCACATGGAGATCATCTCAGTGCTTTGTGTCCACCTAGAGGGGTGAGATAGGGAGGGTGGGATGAAGACGCAAGAGGGAAGAGATATGGGGATATATGTTTATGTATAGCTGATTCACTTTGTTATACAGCAGAAACTAACACACTATTGTAAAACAATTACGCTCCAATAAAGATGTTAAAGAAAAAAATGGATTAAGAACCTAAACATAAGACCTTAAAGTATCAACCTCCAAGAAGAAAACTTGGGGGGAATGCTTAATGACATTGCATTTGGCAATGATTTCTCATTTATGACACTAAAAACATGATCAACAAAGAAAAAAATAATAAATTGGACCTCATCAAAATGAAAAATTTTTGTGAATCAAAGGACTGTATTAACAAAGTAACTAGTAAATCATGGAATGGGAGAAAATGTCTGCAAATCATATATCCGACAAGGGATTGATATTCAGAATATATAAAGAAATATAAGAATAAACACAAACAGTTTTGTAATCTAAGTATATCCTATATTTAATCTGGCACTCCTAACTCTCTGGTCCCATCAAGCTCTCTCCAGTAGGGTCTTCTCTTAATTACCTTTCTGTTTTGGAGTCCTGCACCTCCTTGGAAGAGTCACTCAACGCCTCTGACCTGTTTCTGCCTCTGGGTAAAGGAGATAACAGCACCAGCAACCCAGGGTGTAATTAGGACTCCAAGAAAATGAGCTACCCATTTCTTAGCACCCAATACAGATGCCATAAAGAGCAACAAGTAAGGTCATTAAAATGGGCAAAGGATTGAATAGATGTTTCTCCAAAGAAGATATACAAATTGACAGTAAACACATGAAAAGATCACCAATCATTAGGGAAATGAAAAGCAAGACTGTGAGATACCACTTAACATTCATTAGTATATCTATTGTTTAAAAACAAAAAACTAAAAAACAAAATAACTGTTGGAGAGGATATGGAGAAATCGGATCACTCCTGCATTGTCCGTGGGAAAGTAAAATAGTGGAGCTACTGTGGAAAACAGTTTGACACTTCCTCAAAAAGTAAAACATAGAGCTTCCCTGGTGGCGCAGTGGTTGAGAGTCCACCTGCCAATGCAAGGGACGCAGGTTCGTGCCCCAGTCCGGGAAGTTCCCACATGCCGTGGAGCGGCTGGGCCCGTGAGCCATGGCCGCTGAGCTTGCGCATCCGGAGCCTGTGCTCCACAACGGGAGAGGCCACAACAGTGAGAGGCCCAGGTACCGCAAAAAAAAAAAAAAAAAAAAAAAGTAAAACATAGCATTACCATATAATTCATCAATACCACTTCTAGGTATATATCCCAAAGAACTGAAAGCAGAGATTCAAACAGATGCTTGCACACCAATGTTCATAGCAGCATTTTTCTTAATAGCAAAAAGGTGGAAACAACTCAAATGTTCATTCATATAATAGATAAACAAAATGTGATATATACTGTACATACAATGGCATATTATTCAACCTAAAGAAGGAAACCCTGACACATGGTTCAGCATGGGTGACATGTGAAGACATTATGTTAAGGGAAATAAGCCAGGCACAAAAAGGACACATATTGTATGATTCCACTTATATGATGTACTTAGAGTCAAGTACATAGTCAAATTCATAGAGAAAAAAGTAGAATGATTGTCGCCAGAATTGGGATTAAGGAAGAATAGCAGTTATTGTTTAATGGGTCCAGTTTCAGTTGGGAAGATGAAAAAATTCTGGAGATAAATGACGGTGATGTTTTCAAAATAATGTGAGCATACTTAATGCCACTGAACTGTGCACTTAAAAATGGTTAACATGGTAAATTTTACATATGTATATTTTACCTCAATTTTTTAAAAGCCAGTATTTTAATCCCCAAATAGGGAAACGAAGTAGGGGGTGCCTCCCGTATTAAACAAAATGATCTCTTTTTTAGATAAAGAGAACAAATATTTTCCTCAGGTCCTTTTTTTGTTGTTGTTACCTCAAGTCTCTAAAATGTTTAGCAAAATGTTGAATTTCATGCCATGGGATGATTTTTCAGTCAATTTTTTGTTTACATACCATATTTGTAGTTTCTGGCTCCGAGTCATCAAGAAAAAAAAGTCAAAAGAGCATTAGAAATGCGAACAGTAGAAGCTAGTTCTGAATATTGTCTAAAGTTACTGTTTAGGGAAACAGTTTCTCATATTTCCTCATAATTCTCATATTAAATTTATATACTATTATAGGGAGGCAATTTTTGAGTCTAAGTTTCATTTTGGAGCCTCCGCATGTGAAACAGACAGTTGAACTGTAAAAATATTTTGTTGTTCTTGTTCTAAGGCACCTCTCATATGAACAACTTGTTCATATTCAAGTTCTGCAACAGTGACCACTGTAATTCCAAAATGTTCTTGGTGTCTAATTGTGCCCGTTAGAAAGGTACACTTAGGAATTAGCATTAGAGTGAGAAAACAGAAAGAGAGCAGGTGCTTTGTGTGCAGAAGGCACAGTTTTAATTTGAAAAAAACACATAAGAAATGCAAAGTAAGAGTGGTGCTGGTGGCCTATGTCTGTAGCCATGGCCACCAATAGGGAAGGGGTTCAATGCTGCCTTGTTATTATAGGGCAGGGATGAAATACAGGGTGCCACACATATTCTCGGAGCCTCAGAACCTGGTGAGGAGAAGGGCACAGATTTTTTGTGGTGTTTACTTGGAATTGGGTAGTACTATGGCCTAGATATCTGTGACCTTCCAAAATTCATATGTTGAAATCCTAATGAGGAACAGAGCTTGGCCAAGATGGTGGAGTAAGAAGTGGTGTACTCTCATGGTACACCAAAATTACAACTATCTACAGAGCAACTATTGATGAGAAGGACTGGAATCTACCAGAAAAGATTTGCAACTAAAGATATAAAGAAAGGACTAAAATGAGACAGGTAGGAGGAGCAGAGTCACAGTATAGTCAACACCCATACCCCGAGGCGGGAGACCCACAAATGGAAGGATACTTATGATTGCAGAGTTTCTTCCCAATAAGTGAGGGTTCTGATCCCCATATCAGGCTCTCCATCTCGGGGGTCTTGCACTGGAAAGACAAGCCCCCAGAACATTTGGCTTTGAAGACCAGTGGGGCTTACTTTTGGAGGAGCAAGAGGGCTGTGGGAAATAGAGACTCCACTCTTAAAGGGCACACACAAAATTAGATGCAGAAATCAGATGCACACAAATATCAGATGCAGAAAAATCTTTTGACAAAATTCAACAACTATTTATGATTAAAACCTCTTCATCAAGTGGATATAAAGGAAATATACCTCAACATAATAAAGGCCATATATGATATGCCCACAGCTAACATCATACTCAACAGTGAAAAGCTGAAAGAGTTCCTTCTAAGATCGGGAACAAGACAAGTATGCCCACTTTTGCCACTTTTATTCAACATAGTATTGGAAGTCCTGGCCACAGTGATCAGACAATAAAAAGAAATAAAAGGAATCCAAATTGGAAAGGAAAAAGTAAAAGTGTCACTGTTTGCACATGACATGATACTATACATAAAAATTCCTAAAGACAGCAACAACAAACTAATAGAGCTCATGAATGAATTTGGTAAAGACACAGGATACAAAATTAATATGCAGAAGTCTGCTGCATTTCTATACACCAATAACAAACCATCAGAAAGAGAAATTAAAGAAACCATCTCATTTACCATCTCATCAAAAAAAAAAAACAAAAAAAAAAACCTAGGGATAAACCTACATAAAGAGATAAAAGACCTGGACTTGAAAACCTATAAGACACTGATGAAAGAAATTGAAGACAACACAAACAGTTGGAAAGATATACCACTTTAATAGATTGGAAGAATTAATTTTGTTAAAATGTCCATAGTACTCAAGGAAATCTACATATTCAATGCAACCTTTATTAAAATACCAAAGGCATTTTTCATAGAACTAGAAGAAATAATTGTAAAATTTGTATGGAAACACAAAAGACCCAGAATAGCAAAAACAATCTTGAGAAAGAAGAACAGAGCTGGAGAAATCATGCTCCATGACTTCAGATTATACTACAAAGCTACAGTAATCAAAACAGTATGGTACTGGCACAAAAGCAGACACACAGATCATTGGCACAAAATAGAGAGCCCAGAAATGAACCCACACACTTATGGTCAATTAACCTATGGCAAAGGAGGCAAGAACATACAATGTGGAAAAAGTCTCTTCAGTATGTCAGTGTTGGGAAAACTGGACAGCTACATGTAAAAGAATAAAATTAGAACATTCCTTCACAAGGAAACAAAAGCAAAAATAAACAAATGGGACTTAGCAAAACTTAAAAACTTTTGTACAGCAAAGGAAACCATTGACAAAACAAAAAGACAACCTACTGAATGGGAGAGTATATTTGCAAGTGAATGATCATAAGAGATTAATATCCAAAAATATAAACAACTCATACAACTCAATATCAAAAAAACAAACAACCCAATAAAAAAATGGGCAGAAGACCTGAATAGACATTTTTTGAAAGAAGACTTACAGATGGCTAACGAGCACATGAAAAGATGCTCAACATCACTAATCATCAGAAAAATGCAAGTCAAAACCACAGTGAGATATCACCTCATACCTGTCAGAATGGCTATCATCAAAAAGAACACAAATTTTGATGAAGATATGGAGAAAAGGGAACCCTTGTACACTCTTGGTGGGAATGTACGTTGGTGCAACCACTGTGGAAAACAGTATCGAGGTTCCTTAAAAAACTAAAAATAGGGAATTCCCTGGTTGTTCAGTGGTTAATACTCCATGCTTCCACTGCCGGGGGTTTGGGTTCAATCCCTGGTCAGGGAACTAAGAACCTGCATGCCACGTGGTGTGGGGAAAAAAAAAGGAGAAAAGAAGGAAAAAATAAAAAGAAAGTGAAAAGACAAACTAAAGGTTGGGGAAAAAATTAAAAATCAAAACTAAACTAAACTAAAAGTAGAACCACCATATGATCTAGAAATTCAACTCCTGGGTATATATCTGAAGAAAATGAAAACACTAATTCAAAAAGATACATGCACCCCAATATTCATGGCAGCATTATTTGCAATAGCCAAGATATGAATACAACCTCAATGCCTATCAAGAGTTGAATGGATAAATAAAATGTTGTATATATACACACAATGGAATTCTACCCAGCCAGACCAAAGAATGGAATTTTGCCATTTGCAACAACAGGGATGGACCTAGAGGGTGTTATGTATGCTTAGTGAAATAAGTCACAGGTAATGACAAATACTGTGTGTTATTACTTATATGTAGAATCTAAAAATAAACCTAAAAAATAATTAATCCAAGAAAAAGAAACAAATGAATATAACAGAAAAAAATAGACTTACACATATAGAGAACAAATTAGTGGTTACCAGTGGGGAGAGGGAAGCAGGGATGTGCCAGATAGGGGTAGGGAATTAAGAGGTACAAACTACTATGTATAAAATAAATAATCTACAAGGATATATTGTACAGCACAGGGAACATAGGCAATATTTAATAATAACTTTAAATGGAGAATAATTTATAAAAATTATGAATCACTATGTTGTACACCTGAAACTAATATAATATTGTAAATCAACTATACCTCAAGAAAAAAATAAATAAAATAAAGAGAAGTTAGAAAAATTCTAACCCCCAAAGATGATAATATTAGGAGGTGAGCATTTGGGAGGTGCTTAGGTCTTGATGATGGAACAATCATTAGTGGAATTAGTGCCTTATAAAATAGGCCCCAGAGAGATCCCTAGCTTCATCCACCACGTGAGGACACAGTCCACCATGTGAGGACACAGCAAGAAGGCACTGGCTATGTACCAGGAAGGGCCCTCACCAGAAGACAAACATGCTGGCACATTGATCTTGGACTTTTCAGCCTCCAGCACCATAAACATTAAATTTCTGTTGTTTATAAGCTACCCAGTCTGTGGTATTTCTTATAGCAGCCTGACCAGATTAAAACAGGTCAAAATGTTTCTGTCCTTCTGGACTGCCTTCTTCCTTGCTTTTTGCTAAATAGAGCTGGCTTTTCTTGGGGACAATTTTGTCTACATCCATCAGTGTTATAAGTTGTTATGTCTTCTTGGAGAGTTGACCCCTTTATCATTATGTAATGCTTCTCTTTATCCCTGATAATTTTCCTTGCTCTGAAGTCTGCTTTGTCTCAAATTAAAATAGCTACTCCAGCTTTCTTTTCATTAGTGAGTGTTAGCATGGTGTGTCTTTCTCCATCATTTTACTTTTAATCTATCTGTGTCTTTGTATTTAAAGTGGGTTTCTTGTAGACAACATATAGTTGGGTCTTGCTTTTTGTCCACTCTGACAGTTTTTGTGTTTTATGTGTACTCAGTGTGTATTTAAACCATTGATGTTTAAAGTGATTATTGATATAGTTGAATAATATTTTTCTTTCTATTTGTTGCCTTTGTTTCTTTTTGTTTGTTTCTACTTTTTCAGTCTTCTTTTGTTTAACTGAGCAATTGATATGATTCCATTTTATCTCCTCCCTTAGTGTGTCAATTATACTTCTTTTTAAAGACTTCTTAAGTGATTGATTTGAGTGTGCAAAATACATTTATAACTAGTCCAACTCCTCTTTGAAATAACACAATACCACTTCACAGGTAGTGCAATTACCTTATAATGGAGTATTATATATCCAATTCCTTCCTCCATCCCTTACAACATTGCTGTCATTCATTTCACTTATCCATAGGCTATAGTCACTGATTATTTGTTGCTATTATCATTTTGAACAAATTATTATCTCTTACCTCAATTAAGAATAAGAAAAATGAAAGATTTTATTTTACCTTAATTTATTCCTTCTCTAATATTCTTCCTTTTTTATGAGATCCAAGCTTTTGACCTATACATAATTTCCATTCTTTCTGAAGAATTTCTTTTAACATTTCTTGCAACACAAGTCTTCTGGTGACAAATTCCCTCAATTTTTGTTACTTTTGGAGGTAATTTCACTGTATACTACTTCTTCAGCTCCTTTCTCTCTTTCTTCTTCTTTTATTCCCATTAATCAGATATCACACCATTTTTAACTGTCCCTTGGTTCTTGGATAATATGTTCTATCTTTTCCATTCCTTTTTATCTTTGCTTTTCATTTTGGAAAGTTTCTATTGACATATCTTCAACCTTACTGATTCTTGTCTGACTGAGTTCACTCTATTGATTAGCCTATTAAAGCAATTCTTTATTTCTGTTACAGTGTTTTTTATATCTAGCGCTTTCTTTTGATTCTTTCTTAAGAGTTTATATCTCTCTGCTTACATCACCCATCTATTCTTGCATGTTGTCCACTTTTTCCATTAGAGCCCTTAACATATTAATCAAAATTGTATTAAGTTCCTAGTCTGAAATTTTCAACATCTCTGCTATATCTGAGTCTGTTTTGACAGTTGGGTTCTATCTTTTTAAACTGCTTTTTTGTTGTCGTTTTTATAGTATGCCTTGTGATTTTTTTGAAAGCTGGACATGATGTACTGGGTAAAAGTAACTGAATAGGTGTTTAGTATGGGGATTTATGTTTATCAGGATAGGAATTAAGCTGTGTTTAGAGTTTACTGTAGCTGAATGTATCAGAGGCTATTTCCTCTAGTGCCCTTGGTTTTATCTCCCTTTTTGTACAAAAATGCTATTGATGTGGTGGTAAATGTGTGTGAGGGGGTATTCATTCTATATCCCTCTGATTAGGTTTCACTTTTAGTGAGTCTGTGCTCCTGGGCTGTGACCTTCACACGGTCTCCTCAGATTGTTTACACTTTAGGTGGGTCAGAAAGGCTTGAGGGAACTGGAGTTGGGTATTTCCCTTCCTTCATGTGTCTTCTTGAAAGACACAAGCTGATAAAATTCACACAAGCAGAAATAGACACTCTGTATAGGCCTATATCTATTAAAGAAATATAGGCCTATATCTATTAAAGAAATTGAATCAATAATTAATAACCTTCTTAATCAAAAAGCACTAGGTCCAGATGGTTGCACTGGTAAATTCTAATAACTATTTTGAGAAGAAATTATACCAATTATTTACAGTCTCTTACAGAGGATAAGAGCAGAGGGAATATTTCCTAATTCTTTCTTTGAGATCAGGATTGTCCTAATACCAAAAACCAGACAAAAACTTTACAAGAAAAGGAAACTAAAGAACAACATCTTCCATAAATATAGATGCAAAACTCCTCAACAAAACATTAGCCAATTAAATCCAACATGTATAAAAAGAATTATACACCATGACTAAGTGAGATTTATCTCAAATATGTAAGGCTGGTTCAACACTAGAAAATCAATTCATATAATCCTTCATATCAATGGGCTAAAAAATTCAGATGATTATATTAATAGATACAGAAAAATAATTTGACAAAATCCAACACCCACTTATGATAAAACTCTCAGTAAACTAGGAATAGAGAGGAACTTTCTCAAGTTGATAAAGAATATTTATTTTAAAACCTATGTTAACGTCATATTTAATCATGAGAAACTCAAAGCTTTACCACTAAGATCAAGTACAGTGCAAGGATGTCTCCTCTCACCACTCTTTTGCAACATCATACTAGAAATCATAGCTAATGCAATCAGACAAGAAAAGTAAATAAAATTATACAGATTTGGAAAGAGAAATAAAACTGTCTTTGTTCACAGATGACATGATAATCCATGTAGAAAATCTGAAAGAATCAACCAAAAAGCTCCTACAACTAATATGTGATTATAGCAAGGTTTCAGAATACAAGGTTAAAATACAAAAGTCAATCACTTTCCTATATATCATCAATGAAAAAGCGGAACTTGAAATTAAAAACACAGTATCATTTATGTTAGCACCCCCCCAAATGAAACCTTTACATATAAAGCTAACAGAATATGCATAAGATCTATACCAGGTAAACTACAAAACTCTGATGAATCAAATCAAAGAAGAGCTAAATAAAAGGAGGGACATTTCATGTTTATGGATAGGAAGACTCAGACTCAGTATTGTCAGGATGTCAATTCTTCCCAGCTTGCTCTATAAATTAATTGTAACCCCAATCAAAATCCCAGCAAGTTATTTTGTGGATACTGACAAACTGATTCTAAACTTTATTTGGGGGAGTTCCCTGGTTGCCTAGTGGTTAGGATTCCAAGCTTTCACTGCTGTGGCTTGGGTTCAATCCCTGCTTGGTCATGGAACTAGGCCCCACATGCATGCCACAACTAAGAGTTTGCATGCCGCAACTAGAGTCCACATGCTGCAACTAAGGAGCCCGCCTGACACAACTAAGGCCCAGTGCAACAAAATAAATAAATAAGTAAATGTATAGTTCAATGATTAAAAAAAAGAAGATATACAGATGTTAAATAAGCATATGAAAAGATGCTCCACATCATATGTCTGCAGGGAAATGCAAAATAAAACAGCAATGATATACTACTACACATCTATTGGAATGTCTAAAATCCAGAACACTGAAAACACCAAATGCTCATGAGGATGTGGAGCAAAAGGAATTCTCATTCATTGCTGGTGGGAATGCAAAATTGTACAGCCAATTTGGAAGACAGTTTGACAGTTTCTCACAAAACTGAACACACTTTACCATATGACAGCATTTGTGCTCCTTTCAACCCAAAGGACTTGAAAATCTATGCCCAGACAAAAATCTCACATAGATGTTTATAGCAGTTTTATTTATAATTGGCAAATCTTGGAAGCAACCAAGATGTTCTTCAGTAGGTGAATGAATAAATAAACTGTGGTACATCCAGACAATGGAATATTATTCAGTACTAAAGAGAAATGAGCTATTAAGCTATGAAAAGATGTGGAGGGATTTAAAAAGCATATTATTAAGTGAAAGAAGCCAAAGGCTATATACTGTATGATTCCAACTATATGAAATTCTAGTAAAGGCAAAACTATGGAGGCAGGAAAAAGATTAGTTGTTGCCAGGGGTTACGGTAAGGGAATGGGTGAATAGGCAGAGCACAGAGAATTTTCACAGAGGATATCATAATGATGGGTACATGTATTTATACATCTTCCAAACTTATATAATGGACAACACCAAGAGTGAACTTTAATGTAAGCTATGGATTTAAGTGATTATGTTGTGTCAACCTAGGTTGCTCAGTTATAACAAATGTACAATTCTGGTGGAGGATATTGATGATGGCAGAGGTTATGCAGGTATAGGGACAGGCAGTATATGAGAAATCTCTGTAGCTTTCTCTCAATTTTGCTTGGAAATTGAAACTGCTCAGAAATTTACATTCTTCTAAAAAATTCCTTTTTTGTCCTTTTAATATGCATGGGATCAGTAGTGATGTTCTCTCTTTCATTTCTGATACTAGTAATTTTGTCCTCTCTCTCTTTTTCTTAGTTAGCTTAGCTAGAGACTTATCAATTCCATTGATCTTTTCAAAAAACAAGCTTTTGGTTTTGTTCAGTTTCTCTATTAATATCCTGTTTTCAATTTTATTTATTTTTGCTCTAATTTTTATTTCTTTTCTTCTGCTTGCTTTAGTTTTACCTTGCCCTTTTTCTTTAACTTCCTAAGGTGGAAGTTTATTTTTTTTTAACTTTATTAATTATTTATTTTTACAGTAGGTTCTTGTTTGTTATCTACTTTAAATATAGCAGTATGTACATGTCAACCCCATACTCCCAATCTATCCCTCCCCCTCCTCCTTCCCTCCTGGTAACCATAAGTTAATTCTCTAAGTCTGTGAGACTGTTTCTATTTTGTAAATAAGTTCATCTGTATTCATTTTTTTGATTTTTGCATATAACCTATATCATATGATATTTATCTTTCTCTGTCTAACTTATTTCCCTTAGTATGATAATCTCCAGGTCCATTCATGTTGCTGCAAATGGCATGATTTCATTCTTTTTAATGGCTGAGTAATATTCCATTGTATGTATGTGCCACATCTTCTTTATCGATTCATCCGATGACGGACACTTAGGTTGCTTCCACGTCCTGACTATTGTAAATAGAGCTGCAATGAACACTTTGGTACATGACTCTTTTTGAATTATGCTTTTCTCAGGGTATATGTCGGTAGTGGGATTTCTGTGTTGCATGATAGTTCTATTTTTAGTTTTTTAAGGAACATCCATACTGTTCTCCATAGTGGCTGTAGCAATTTACATTCTCACCAACAGTGTATGAGGGTTCCCTTTTCTCCACAACCTCTCCAGCATTTATTGTTTGTAGATTTTTTGATGATGGCCATTCTGACCAGTGTGAGATGATATCTCATTGTAGTTTTAATTTGCATTTCTCTAATGATTAATGATGTTGAGCAGTCTTTCATGTGTTTGTTGGCAGTCTGTATATCTTCTTTGGAGAAATGTCTATTTAGCTCTTCTGCCCATTTTTGGATTGGGTTGTTTGTTTTTTTGTTATTGAGCTGCATGCACTGCTTGTAAATTTTGGAGATGAATCCTTTGTCAGTTGCTTCATTGGCAAATACTTTCTCCCATTCTGAGGGTTGTCTTTTGGTCTTGTTTATGGTTTCCTTTGCTGTGCAAAAGCTTTGAAGTTTCATTAGGTCCCATTTGTTTATTTTTGTTTTTATTTCCATTTCTCTAGGATGTGGGTCAAAAAGGGTCTTGCTGTGATTTATGTCATAGAGTGTTCTGCCTATGTCTTCCTCTAAGAGTTTGATAGTTCCTGGCCTTACATTTCGGTCTTTAATCAATTTTGAGCTTATTTTTGTGTATGGTTTTAGGGAGTGATCTAATCTCATACTTTTACATGTACCTCTCCAGTTTTCCCAGCACCACTTTTTGAAGAGGCTGTCTTTTCTCTACTGTATATTCTTGCCTCCTTTATCAAAGGTAAGGTGACCATATGTGCATGGGTTTATCTCTGGGCTTTCTATCCTGTTCCATTGATCTACCTTTCTGTTTTTGTGCCAGCACCATACTGTCTTGATTACTGTAGCTTTGTAGTATAGTCTGAAGTCAGGGAGCCTGATTCCTCCAGCTCCATTTTTCGTTCTCAAGATTGATTTGGCTATTCAGGGTCTTTTATGTTTCCATACAAATTGTGTAATTTTTTGTTCTAGTTGTGTGAAAAATGCCAGTGGTAGTTTGATAGGGATTGCATTGAATCTGTAGATTGCTTTGGGTAGTAGAGTCATTTTCACAATGTTGATTCTTCCAATCCAAGAACATGGTATATCTTTCCATCTATCTGTATCATCTTTAATTTCTTTCATCAGTGTCTTATAATTTTGTGCATACAGGTCTTTTGTCTCCTTAGGTAGGTTTATTCCTAGATATTTTATTCTTTTTGTTGCAATGGTAAATGGGAGTGTTTTCTTGATTTCACTTTCAGATTTTTCATCATTAGTGTATAGGAATGCCAGAGATTACTGTGCATTAATTTTGTAACCTGCTACTTTACCAAATTCATTGATTAGCTCTAGTAGTTTTCTGGTAGCATCTTTAGGATTCTCTATGTAGAGTATCATGTCATCTGCAAACAGTGACAGTTTTACTTCTTCTTTTCCGATTTGGATTCCTTTTATTTTCTTTTTTCTTCTCTGATTGCTGTGGCTAAAACTTCCAAAACTCTGTTGAATAAGAGTGGTGAGAGTGGGCAATCTTGTCTTGTTCCTGATCTTAGTGGAAATGATTTCAGTTTTTTGGGGATGATGTTGGTTGTGGGTTTGTCATATATGGCCTTTATTATGTTGAGGAAAGTTCCCTCTATGCCTACTTTCTGCCCGGTTTTTATCATAAATGGGTGTTGAATTTTGTCGAAAGCTTTCTCTGCATCTATTTAAATGATCATATGGTTTTTCTCCTTCAGTTTGTTAATATGATGTATCACGTTGATTGATTTGCATATATTGAACAATCCTTGCATTCCTGGAATAAACCCCACTTGATCATGGTGTATGATCCTTTTAATGTGCTGTTGGATTCTGTTTGGTAGTATTTTGTTGAGGATTTTTGCATCTATGTTCATCAGTGATATTGGCCTGTAGTTTTTTTCTTTGTGACATCTTGGTTTTGGTATCAGGGTGAAGGTTGCCTCGTAGAATGAGTTTGGGAGTGTTCCTCCCTCTGCTATATTTTGGAAGAGTTTGAGAAGGATAGGTGTTAGCTCTTCTCTAAATGTTTGATAGAATTCGCCTGTGAAGCCATCTGGACTTGGGCTTTTGTTTGTTGGAAGATTTTAAATCACAGTTTCAATTTCAGTGCTTGTGATTGGTCTGTTCATATTTTCTATTTCTTCCTGATTCAGTCTTGGCAAGTTGTGCATTTCTAAGAATTTGTCCATTTCTTCGAGGTTGTCCATTTTTTTGGCATAGAGTTGCTTGTAGTAATCTCTCATTATCTTTTGTAGTTCTGCAGTGTCAGTTGTTACTTCTCCTTTTTCATTTCTAATTCTATTGATTTGAGTCTTCTCCCTTTTTTTCTTGATGAGTCTGGCTAATGGTTTATCAATTTTGTTTTTTTCTCAAAGAACCAGCTTTTACTTTTATTGATCTTTGCTATAGTTTCCTTCATTTCTTATTCATTTATTTCTCACCTGATCTTTTTGATTTCTTTCCTTCTGCTAACTTTGGGGGTTTTTTGTTCTTCTTTCTCTAATTGCTTTAGGTGCAGCATTAGGTTGTTTATTTGAGATGTTTCCTGTTTCTTAAGGTAGGATTGTATTGCTATAAACTTCCCTCCTAGAACTGCTTTTGCTGCATCCCATAGATTTGGGGTTGTCATGTTTCCATTGTCATTTGTTTCTAGGTATATTTTGATTTCCTGTTTGGTTTCTTCTGTGATCACTTGGTTATTAAGTAGTGTATTGTTTAGCCTCCGTGTGTTTGTATTTTTTACAGATATTTTCCTCTAATTGATATCTAGTCTCATAGCATTGTGGTCAGAAAAGATACTTGATATGATTTCAATTTTCTTAAATTTACCAAGGCTTGATGTGTGACCCAAGGTATGATCTATCCTGGAGAATGTTCCATGAGCACTTGAGAAAAATGTCAGAATATTTTAAAATTTTCTCCGAAGACTTTTTTGATACATGTGTTATTTAGCAGTGTATTGCAGAGTCTCCAAATATTTTGGGATATTTCAGCTCCTTTTTTGTTGCTGATTTCTTGTTTAATTCCACTGTTGTCTGAGAACATACTTTATTTAATTTGTATTCCTGTAAATTTGTTAAGACCTGTTTAATGGCCTAGAATGTGATCTATCTTGGTGAATGTTCCATGTGAGCTTGAGTTCAACGTGTATTCTGCTGTTGTTTGATGAATTTTTTATAAATGTCTATTATGTCCAGTGGATTGATGGTGCTGGTGAGTTCAAATATATCATTACTGATTTTATGCCTATAGGATCTTTCAATTAGTGATAGAGGAATACTGAAGTCTCCAATAGTAACAGTGAATTTGACTTCTTCTCTTTTCAGTTCTACCAGTTTTTTTTCCAGTTTCATTGAGAAATAATTGACACACATCACTGTATAAGTAAGTTTAAGGTGTACAGTATGGTGGTTTGATTTATATATATTGTGAAATGATTACCACAATAAGGTTTAGTTAACATCTATCATCTCACATAGATACATAAATAGAAAAGAAAAAAGCAATCTTTAAATTTATAAATATTATGGGATGAAAATTTAATACCTCCTCCTGTCATTCCTCACCTTCTATCCAAAAATTTTATCATACTTTAAATTATATCATAATTAGTGTTTGCATCATTATAACAATGTAAATATAGCTCACTGCAGAACCTTTTAGAATACTGTGATTATATATCCTTTTAAAAAATTGAAGTATAATTGACCTACAGCACTGTATTTGTTCCAGGTACACACCTCAGTGATTCAATATTTCTGTACATTACAAAATGATCACCACAGTAAGTCTAGCTACCATCGGTGACCATACAAATTTATTACAATATTATTGACTATATTCCCAAAGCTGTACATTTCATTCCCGTGACTCAATTATTTTGTAACTAGAAGTTTGTACCTCTTAATCTCCTTCACCTATTTCACTCAACCCCCCATCCTCCTCTCCTCTGGCAACCGTCTGTTTGTTCTCTGTATCTATGAGTCTCTCTGGTTTGTTTTGTTGTTGTTGTTCATTTGTTTCAGATTCCACATATAAGTGAAATCATACAGTATTTGTCTTTGTCTGATCTAGTTCACTTAGCATAATACCCTCAAGGCCCATCCATGTTGTTACAAAGGGCAAGATTTCATTCTTTTTTATGGCTGAGTAGTATTCCATTGTATGTATATGTGTCTGTGTGAATATATAGATATTCATACGTCTTCTTTATCCATTCAATCTATTGATGGACACTTAGGTTGCATCCATATCTTGGCTATTGTAAATAATGCTGCTATGAACATTGGGGTACATGTATCTTTTTGAATTAAGTTTTTTTGTTTTCTTCAGATTTGTACTCAGAAGTAGAATCGCTGGATCATATGGTAGCTTTTTTTAAAAAATAAATTTATTTATTTTATTTATTTATTTTTGGCTGTGTTTGGTCTTCATTGCTGGGCATGGGCTTTCTTTAATTGTGGTGAGCAGGGGCTACTCTTCATTGCAGAGCAGGGGCTCTAGGTGCGTGGGCTTCAGTAGTTGTGGTGCATGGGCTCAGTAGTTGTGGCTTGTGGGCTCTAGAGCACAGGCTCAGTAGTAGTGGAACATTGTCTTACTTGCGCTGTGGCACATGGGATCTTCCTGGACCAGGGCTTGAACCTGCATCCCCTGCATTGGCAGGCAGATTCTTAACCACTGTGCCACCAGGCAAGCCCCATATGGTAGTTTTTTTTTAGTTTTTTGAGGAACCTCCATACTGTTTTCCTCAGTGGCTGCCCCAATTTACATTCCTACCAACAGTGTACAAGTGTTCCTTTTTTCTCCATATCTTTGCCAACATTTGTTATTTGTGTTCTTTTTGATCGTAGCCATTCTGACAGGTGTGAGGTGCTATTTTATTGCGATTTTGATTTGTATTTCTCTGATGATTAGTGATGTTGAGCATCTTTTCCTGTGCCTGTCAGCCATCTGTAAGTCTTCTTTGGAAAAATGTCTATTCAGATCTTCTGCCCCCTCCTCCCTTTTATTTTTTGGCCATGCCACATGGCTTGCATGATCATAGTTCCCCAACCAGGGACTGGACCCTGGCCCAAAGCAGTGAAAGCACCAAGTCCTAACCACTGGACCACCAGGGAATTTCCCTCTGCCCATTTTTAGATTGGGTTGTTTGTTTGTTTGTTTGATAGTGAGTTTTATATATTTTAGATATTAACCCCTTATCAGCAATATCATTTGCAAATATATTCACCTATTCAGTAGGTTGTCTTTTAATTTTTTAAAAAAGATTTTTTTTATGTGGACCATTTTTAAAGTTTTTATTGAATTTGTTAAAATATTGCTTCTGTTTTATGTTTTGGTGTTTTGGTCATGAGGCATGTGAGATCTTAGCTCCCCGACCAGAGATCGAACCTGCACCCCAGCACTGGAAGGCAAAATCTTAACTGCTGGACCACCAGGGAAGTCCCCTCTTTTCATTTTTTTGATGATTTCCTTTGCTGTGCAAAACCTCTAGCTTCATTTTGACTAATGTTAGCATGCTATATCTTTCTCTATTACTTTAATTTGATCTATTTGTGTCTTAAAATATTTTTTGTTTAGTTTGAATCCACAGTTTATTTAGAAGTAATTAATATATAACATTATGTAAACTTTAGCTGTACCGTGTAATGATTTGATACACATATATATTAGAAAATGATTACCACAAAAGATTAGTTAATATATCCATCATCTCACACAATTACAGTTTTTTATTGTGATATAATGGACATACAACGTATCAGTTTCAGGTGTACAACATAATGATTTGATATATATGTATACATACGTACATATATATATAACAAAATGATCATTATTATAAGTCTAATTATATCCATTACCACACAGTAACAATGTTTTTCTTGTGATGAGAACTTTTAATATCTACCCTCAGCAACTCTCAAATATACAGTACACTATTATTAACTATTTTCACCGTACTGTACATTATGTCCCCAGGACTCATTTATTTTATAATTGGAAGTTTGTACCTTTTTTAAAAATAAATGTACGTATGTATGTATCTATTTATGGCTGCATTGGGTCTTTGTTGGCTGTTCACGGGCTTTCTGTAGTTGTGGCTAGCAGGGGCTACTCTTCATGGCGGTACAGGGGCTTCTCATTGCGGTGACTTCTCTTGTTGTGGAGCACGGGCTCTAGGCGTGTGGGCATCAGTAGTTGTGGCACACGGGCTCAGTAGTTGTGGCTCGCGGACTCTAGAGTGCAGGCTCAGTAGCTGTGGTGCACGGGCTTTGTTGCTCCGTGGCATGTGAGATCTTCCTGGACCAGGGCTCAAACCCATGTCCCCTGCATCGGCAGGCAGATTCTTAACCACTGTGCCATGAGGGAAGTCCCAGAAGTTTGTACCTTTTGACTCCCTTCACCTCATTCAACCACCCCCACCCCCATGGCTGGCAACCACCAATTTGTCTGAGTTCAATTTTTTCCTTCTTTCTTTTTAAAATTTTCAAATATAAGTGAAATCATACAGTATTTGTCTTTCTCTGTTTGACTTATTTCACTTAGCATAATGCCCTCAAGGTCCATCCATGATGTTGCAAATGGCAGGGTTTCCTTCTTTTTATGGCTTAATAATTTTCCATTATATATACATATGAAGGTCTATACAGATCCTTTTCCCATTATTTAATTGAATTATGTCTTTTTGCTATTGAGTTGTATGAGTTCTTTATATATTTTGGATATTAACCCCTGGTCAGAAATAATTGATATATAACATTGTGTAAGTTTAAAGTGTACATTTCTCTCTACCTGGAGATAGTAGTGGATTTCACAGGTTAAATGCTCCCCCCTTTGCTGCCCCCCTACTCCCTCCCAGACTTTAGATCCCAATGGTAAGTAAGGTTTTGTTACATGTACTTTTGACCAACTGGCTATAAATCAGAGGTTCCTGTGATTTCCTCCTTGGTTTCCATTAATTTGCTAGAGTGGATCACAGAACTCAGAGAGACATTTTACTTACTAGATTACCAGTTTATTATAAAAGGGAAAGGTATGGGGAATAGGCACTGCACTTCCATGTCTTCTCTGAGAGCGTCACTCTTCCCAAATCTCCATGTGTTCACCAATTCAGAAACTCTCTGAACTTTTGGATTTTTACAGAGGTGTCATTTCATAGACATGATTGATTAAATTGTTGGCCACTGGTGCTTGATTCAGACTCTCTCCCCTCCCTGGAGGTCAGTGGGGTGAGACTGAAAGTTAGGTAGGAGGTCAGGGGCCCCTGGTTAGCTCCCCTGATAACTAGCCCCCATCCTTAGGCGATTTCCCAAAGTCACCTCATTAACATAACAAAAGACAACTTTTTCTTTCTTATCACTCAGGAAATTCCAAATGTTTTAGTAGCTTTGTGCCAGGAGTGGGGGGACAAAGACCAAATATATATATTTCTTTTTATAAATCACAATATCACAGCTTCCAAACCATTTGTTGTGTTACCGAGTCTAAGCTTGTACTGCTTGTCCACAATAGGCCAATATGTCGAGAGACAAGTTATTGGGGCAAGGAATAGTGACTTTATTTGGAAAGTCAGAAAATTGAGAAGATGGCTGGCTTATGTCCTAAAGAACCATCTTAACTTGGAATAGAATTCAGGCTTCTTTTATGTTAAGGGAAAGGGGAAGCAGGAGGATTCAAGATTAAAGGGTAAAAGTGGAGTGCAGACTTCTTGGAGCCACCTGGCCTACAAGGGAAGCATAACATTTCTTTGTCCTTCTGCTTGCTCATGTAGGCTGGATCACAAGCCCCCTGTAAAAACTTAAAATTGTTAGTAGTTAGTTTTACTCTACCATTCTTATCTCTGCTTATTAGCAAGATTTCTGGGCTGAAAGCAAACTTATCTACAAGTAGTAGCCATAACTAGCTCGGGACCAGGGGATGGAAACTTTCCTCAGGGAACTTAATGAGCTATTTGGGCACAAGCAATATTTCTCTAATATTTAACTCTTTATGCGCAGGACTAGAGTAATAGAGTATAAGCTAAAAAATGAGGGAGGCTGTTCCAACATGGTGTTAGTTCTGTTCTTCCTCTGTTACAGTTGGAAAGACTATACTGCCATTGAATTGCTTTTGCACCTTTGTCAAAAATAAGTTGGCCGTACTTGTGTACTATTTCTGGGTTCCCAATTCTTTTTCTTTGAACTGTCTGTCTCTTTGCTAATATCAAACTGTCTTGATACTGTAGCTATATAATAAGTCTAAAAAATGAGTAGAATGATTTCCACTTTATTTTGTCTCAAAATTATTTTATTGAGCTGGCTGGGTCTTCCAGGGCTAGGTAGGATTAGAGTGGTGAGAACAAACATATTTGCCTTGTTCCCAAACTTAGGGAGAAAGCATTCAGTCTTTCATAATTTAATTTGATATTAGCTATAGTTTCCCCCCCTAACTTATGAAGTTAGGAAGTTCACCTCTACTCTTAATTCCTGACAGTTAAAAGAAAACAAGAAATGACTGTTCAATTTTGTCAAATGCCTTTTCTGCATCAATTGATAAGATCATGTAATATCTTTAATTTTATCCTGTTAATATGATGGATTACAATGATTGATTACATTGGTTTAATTTATTCCATGACTTAATAAACACCACTTGGTAATAGTGTATGATTATTTTTATATATTTGTTAAAAACATAATAACAGGCCCCAAATGGAGTCACTTATGCTAAACCTCATGTCACCAAACCGACACATACCTTAATTACAGTTTCAGCTCTCCAAGAAATAAAATCTTAAACCAGTCAATACAGAATCACCTGATCAGCACTTGTTAGGTAATCTGCCTGATAGACCCCTGTCATTCCCTAAAGGAAAGTAATCTTGCAATAACCAATCTGCTTTCTGCCTGATAGAAATAACTTCCTTGTTCCTGCTCTCTTCTGCCCATAAAAAAATTTCATTTTGCACAGCTTCTCAGAGCTCCTTTCTATCTGCTATGTTGGATGCTGCCAGGCTCATGAATCGTTGAATAAAGCCAATAAGATCTTTAAAATTTACTCAGTTGAATTTTATTTTTAATATATTTAAAAATTCTATTTGCTAATACTTTGTTAAGGATTTTTTCCTTATCAACATTCATGAAGTATATTGATCTGTATTCTTTTTTTTTTTTGGTACTGTCCTTCATGTTGGTATCAGAGCAATACTGGCCTCATGAAGTTAGTTGGACTGTGTTCCTTTCAATTGTTTATTCTGAAAGAGATTGTATAGAATTTGTGTTAATCTTTAAATGTTTGTTAGAAATCTCCAATCTCCAACATCTGGGCCTGAAGATTTCATTTTCAGATGTTTAAATTTTGACTTCAATTATAGAGCTACTCAACATATTTATTTCTTGCTGTGAAAGTTGTTGGAGTTTGTGCTTTTATGAGCAATTGGTGTATTTTTCTAAGTTGTCAAATTTATGTGTGTAGAATGGTTTTGGGTATCCTCTTTTATTTTAACGTCTTTATTGGAGTATAATTGCTTTACAATGGTGTGTTAGTTTCTGCTTTATAACGAAGCGAATCAGCTATACATATACATGTATCCCCATATCCCCTCCCTCTTGCATCTCCCTCTCACCCTCCTTATCCCACCCCTCTAGGTGGTCACAAAGCACCAAGCTGATCTCCCTGTGCTATGTAGCTGCTTCCCACTAGCTATCGATTTTACATTTGGTACTATATATATGTCCATGCCACTCTCTCACTTTGTCCCTTCCCCGTGTCTTCAAGTCCATTCTCTAGTAAGTCTGTGTCTTTATTCCCATCCTGCCCCTAAGTTTTTCATGACCTTTTTTTTTTGCTCTTCCTCTTCTAGTTTATTAACGTGGGAACTTAGGTTATCGATTCGAGAATTTTCTTCTTTTCTAATGTAAACATTTAGCAGTATAAAATTCCTCTCACCACTACTTTACTTGTCAACTACAAATTTTGATACATTTCGTTTCCACTTTCATTCATTTCAATGTATTTAAAAAATTTCCTTGAGGGCTTCCCTGGTGGTGCAGTGGTTGAGAGTCCGCCTGCCGATGCAGGGGACATGGGCTCTTGCCCCGGTCCAGGAGGATCCCACATGCAGCGGAGCGGCTGGGCCCGTGAGCCATGGCCGCTGGGCCTGCGCGTCCAGAGCCTGTGCTCCGCAACGGGAGAGGCCACAACAGTGAGAGGCCCGCATACGGGAAAAAAAAAAAAAAAAAAAATTTCCTTGAGTCTTCTCTTTTGACCCACGGATTATTTAGAATTGTGTTGTTTAATTTACAAGTGTTAATTTCCCATTGTCTTTCTGTTACTGGTTTCTTGTTTGATTCTATTGTGTCCAGAGAACATACTCTTGATGGAGAAAATTTTCACATACTGAGGTATGGAGAAGTCATTTTGGCTTATACATGGTTCAGCCTGAACTTTGGGTGAACTAAAGCAGCCTGACTCATGGCCTGTCAAGTACACACAGTGTATCTGCTTTAACCATTAAGGTAAAGAATGTCTGTTTCAAAGGTAAGGATAAATAACTCCCTTCCTATAGCTTCCAATGTTAACACTCCCTCAAAGATAAAGTTCCCTTTCCAGACACCAGGGTCCTGCTGTCTCGCTGTATATGTAATAAATCTGTCTCTTTTGAAAGCTTGAAGGAATATACCCCTGTCATGTTTGATGTATGCTCTTTGTTCTGATAAGGTTTAAGCTTATGCTAAAAACCATGCTTCAGGGGAGTGGTTCCTCAGAGCTATCTGAGAAGCTGTCTCCTGGGCTACAGTTCTCAGTTTGGCTCAAATAAAACTCTTTTATATTCCTATCTTAGATTGTTTACTTATTATTTCCATCAATACTGTCTAAGATTTCAGTTCTATTAAATTCGATAAGATTTGTTTTACAGCCCAGCTTATGGTATCCCTTGGTAAATGCTCCATAGGTGCTTGCATAGAATGTTTATTCTACTGTTTGGGGGCGGAGTGTTTAATAACTGCTGATTAGATATTATTGTTTGATGGTGTTTGAAGCCACAGGAGTAGGGGAAAGGCCTGGGGCTACTTGGGGTGACCGACTCTGGTCACCCAGAGCTCTGGGTACCCAGAGCTCTGGGTTGTTCCTGGCTTAATTCCAGGATACATACCTCTGGTCCACCTTTCCTCCTGACAACTCTTAACTACACACAAGTCTACGTCACTTCAACATGGCCGCCCACAGGCCTGAGTGACTACAGGGGCGCCGCCATAATGACTTCAAATTTAAGACATTTAGAGAGGGGCGGGGTTCAGCAGAGCGCCATGCTGGATACTGGCAAGTTTTGGCAAAGAAGCCGCTACTGAGCATGCGCACACCCAGGAGGCGCCTAAGGAATTCCGCAGGGACAGGGAGGGATCCAGAAAAAGGAAGTGGGTGCTGTTGTCGTTCCAGTGATTAAATGACCACTGTCTTGAAAGAGCGAGGGTGAGGGGCTGGTGAGTGCAGGGAGTTTCCGAGGGCTGAGTGAAGAGGTGTCTCTGATGTCCGTGAAGAACAATCGGGTCAGTGATGGAGGCGGTCAGTGGATGGAATAATAGCGGTCGGTGTGGTCTTGATGGTGGCTTCCCGGCGGATTGATAGTGGCGTCTTTAATGGTGGATCCGCGGAGACATGGGGTGGGAGTGATGGGGTCTACGATGGTGGATTCCCAGGCGGAGTGATGGGGTCTGTGGGATCTTTGATGTTGGATCTGTGGACGACTTCCCGCAGTCTGTGGGGGGTGGGGAGGATAACTGTGGGGCCTGAGTAATGAAGGCTCTGAGGGGGAAGGATGCTAGATCTTCATTGATTTACTCTTTTTTCTAATTACTGGTTTGTTTCTATTTCTGATATTTTAAAAGTTGTTGATGGAAATAATAAATAATCATAACAGGAGTAGAAAAGAGTTTTATTTGAGCCAAACTGAGGACTGTAGCGCAGGAGATAGCGTCTCAGAAGGCTCTGAGGAACCTCTGGGTTGAAGCATGATTTTTAGCATAGTCTTATACCTTATCAGAACAAAAATCATACATCAAACATGACAGGGATATATTCCTTCAAGGTTTTAAGAGCACCAGATTTAGTACATATAAAGTGAGAGAGCAGGACCTTGGTGTCTAGGAAGGGGATGCCATGGGAAGGGAGTTATTTATTTTTATCTTCGAAACAGACTTCTTTACTTTAATGGTTAAAGCGGATGTGCTGTGTGTGTTCACACAAGTTCAGGCAGAACCATGTATAAGCCAGAATGACTTCCCCATACTTCTGTATGTGAAAATTTTCTTTATCGTTATCATGGTACACTTTGCTAGAGACTTTTTGATCCCTTCCATATCCAGATTAGTAGCTACTGTGTCATTCCTAATATTTATGTATCATTTTTCTTTCCCTTTTTTATTATCAATCATCTCAAGGTTTACTTTATTGGTCATTTTCAAGTACCGATTGTGTTTATACTCTCTTCTGTTTTTATATTAATTTTATCTTTTTATTTTTAGATAGTTTCTCTTTTATCTCCATTTTATGTAAATTGCCATTCTTTCCCTTATTTTCCCAGTTTTATACTGGATACGTTTAGGGGTATAAAGTTTCTTCTATATACATCTTTATCTTTGAAATGTATAAGTTCAGTTTGATGTTCCACTTTGATCCTGAGTTATTGGAGTTTCTTCATTCCCAAATTATTGATATGTTTTGTTTATTTAAAATTTTATTATATTGTCATAAACTGTAGACTACAAAGTCTCAACTTTTAAAAATTTGTCAAGATTTTCCTTGAAGACAAGTTACACAAGTTACATTGAACTTTGTTCAATGGCTATAGGAGAAAGTATATTTTCTGTTTGTGTGGTATAAACTTCTCTTAATGTATATTAAATATAGCCTGTTAGTATTTTTCAAGTTTTTTTCTTTCCTATTTTTGGTCTACTTGATTCATCATATTCTGAAAAAGATATAAAAATAATCTCTCACTAATAATTCACTTTGTAGTTCTATATGCTTTTTTGCTAGATTTATTTGTGTGTGTTTGGGGGAGAGACACACATAAACCTAATGGTTAATGCATTTTGTATCATTTTTTTCATTTATTGGATGCTATTATTACAGGATCCCTCTTTTCAACACAAAGCAATTTCAATTTTGAATTTCACTTTGGTATTTATATTGCTATCCTTGTTTTCACTTTCATTTCATTTGGATGATTTATCTTTGCCCAGGTCTTTATTTTATATTTCTATTTGTCTCATTGTTTAGGTTAACTACTTATAATAGATACATTTTAGTTTTCTCAAATCCAACCTATAACCTAGTCTTTGTTTGTCAGTAGGATAATTTTACCTTTTCAGTTTAGTGTAATAATGATTTACCTGATTTTTATACCTTCTGTTTTAATGTTTACTATTTATTTTAACTCATTTTCTTTTCCTTTTTCATACTTTTATTGGATTGATGAAATTTCTGTTCATTGTTTCCATTCTACACCCCAGATAACTCCTGTTTTTTTCCTGAGATAGTTTAAAATGTTTTGTCATAGGATAGTATTATTAATTTTCTGTTTAATGGCCTCCTTATCACATAATCATCTTTTTAAATAATTATATATCTCTTGCAAAAATTATTGCCGAACAATTTTTCCATTTGCTGTTTCTCATCTGACTTATTTTACATTTGTTTGGAATACTTTTTGTGGGTATTTTCCTCAGGTAATGATAAGAGATATTCTTCAAGTGCTTTTATTTCTGAAAATGTCTTTGGCCCTCACAGAAGTGGTCCTTTAGATGCTACTTCTGATGTCAGTTAGCTTTCATTACTGCAGATGGGGCATCTTGATTTTCTTAATTCTTTTTCTGTAAATAATCTGTTCTTTCACACATGATTTAGATGTGTTTTAGATTTTAAAGTTTACCTTTAAAATTCAAAAATATTCCTAGATTTGTTCACTGATTGAGCTCCAACTGGTGTGCGTGTTTGTGTGTAAATTTGTTGGAAAGGCTAATGGTGTAGGCCTAGTGAGTGGTGTGGATAGTGGTAGGAGTCCTTGGGTGATTTCTCAGAGTCCATCACAGGTGCAGGTATGTCTGGAATTGGAGTCTTGGGATCACTGATGGAGATGCATTGTGGGTAGTGTGGACAAAGAACACTGCCTGCCATTTCAGTAAACAAAGTATGTTGTGGCTATCAAGCCATCAGCCACTGCAGCCACCCCCAACTGTGCATCCTGAGGGGAATCCAGAATGGGGAAAAGCAGGATGTTGGCCCTAGATAGTTAGATGCATGTCAAAGGAATGATTTCAGTGAGCCCACACTCTTGCATCTCCCATATATAGGAAAGTGCTAAATTTATTAACTTGAGATGTCTGGATTTTCTTTAATTGACAGTAATCTTTTGATGTTCCAATTAGATGGTTTTGGTTTTGTTTTGTTTTGCAAAAACTCATATATATTCTGGCTCCTCCCTTACCTCTTTGGAACAGTCCCTCAGAGCTATCTGAGGGGCTGTATCCTGGGCTTAAGTCCTCAGTGAGTCTGCTGAATAAATAATAATCCTCACCTTTTAGGCTGTGCATTTTTTTTTCAGTCGACAGTAGTGATAACAGTGTGGAGGCCAGTTATTGGTACATGTGGTATTGTGATATAATAAGAAATATATATTTTGGGTTTCATCCACAGTTCCCAGCACATAGCTCCTAACACCTTTATTATTTCCTAAGTGATAAGGGCTATAGGGGCTTCTTTTGTTCCTGTCTCTTGAAATAGCATCAAAGGGATAGGGTGAAATTAGTGGGGGTTTTTTGCTATAAAACATTCCTTTCAACCACACCTGAAGTGATGTTTGGAAAGGCCCTAGTGAATTGCTGGATGGGGGCTGGTTGCCAGGGGAACCAAGCAAATTATTAGCGTTTTAGAACTTGAAACCCACTCTCTGGCTGGAGGTTGAATCAGTTGCCAATGGCCAGTTATTTAATCAATCATTTGTACATTGTGAAGCCTCCATAAAAACCCAAAAGTGTGGGGTTTGGAGAGTTTCTGGATTGAACATGTTGAGATTCTGGGAGAGAGATGCACTGCTTCCGACATATCTTGCCATAACCATCTCTTCTATTCTACCTGGCTGTTTCTGAGTTATATTCTTTTATAATAAATTGGTAATCTAATAAGTAAAATATTTTCTTGAGTTCTATGAGCTGCTCTAGCAAATTAATGGAGACTGAGGAGGAGGTCGTGGGAACCTCTGATTATAACCAGTTGGTCAGAGCACAAGTAACAACCTGAACTTGTGATTGGCACCTGAAGTTGGGGTGGGGACAGTCTCATAGGACTAAGCCCTTAACCTGTGTGATCTAGTGCTAACTCTTAAGTAGATGGTGTCAGAACCGAGTTAAATTGTAGGACACCCAGCTGGTGTTGTAGAATTGCTTGGTTTGCGGCCCCCTCCTCCCAACACACACAACACACACACACACACACACACACATTTGGTGGCCAGAAGTGTTGAGAATAGAGGAAAAATACACAGGAGGAGTTTTTCCTTTTCAGGGCATGATTGATGTAGAACCAGGACCATGAGGTAGAGATGTTGGAGGTTCTGTGATCAGGGACTGTAGAATGAGTGATTGTGATCTCGTGGAGAGAGCAGTGAGTGGTGGCTTGAAGCGAGATCTTAGTTCCATGCCCAAGAATTGGACCTGGGTAGCCTGGCTGAAAACCAAAAATCCTAGCCCCTAGACCAGCAAGGGCAAAGTTTCCCTGGCTCTTGCCCCATTTGAAAGCAAGAATGTTTCAAGGAGGCAGAAACCGTAAAAACAGGTACAAAGTTTATTATTAGAGACACAGCACAGCATGTGGGAGAGACATAGAGAAACAGTTTGTGTAGTTAAGACGGAAGCAAGGCAGAGATACACACCCGGAGAGAAAGAGTATGGGCATCCTCCCTAATGAGGAGTGAAGTAAGGAGGTGGTTAAATCATTTATATAAGGCATTTCATCTGGGTCTTTGCTTATCTTTAACCAGTTATCTCACTTCTTTTTCCACACCTGACCTATCCTAGGTCCCTCCCTCACATGTATGCACATCTTTTTGCCAAGATGGATTCCAGTGCAGAAGCCTGTGGGAAGGTTGACACCACCTATTATGGGGTGGCACCCCCTCCCTTTTTTGACCCCTGAGGAGCCTTTCTATGCATGTGTAGTTGGGGAGGTCTCCTTGACCTCAAACATGAGAAATATGTGGTCTCTTTATCGTTTATCTGGGCAGGACTCAGCTCCTGTCTGCCCCTGCCATTACTGTTATCTTAAAGTGTCCACTGGAGGCAAAGTGCAGCTGTTTACCCTGTTCCTGTGTTCTTTCTATCTGGAAGTGTAAACAGGAAGCTGGCTGTAAATGTCTAACCTGGAGCCCATCTATTTCTTGCCTCAAGAAATATAAACAGAGGATGGTTGTAAATGTCTAGCCTGGAACCCATCTATCTTCTGCCTCAGTTGCGGCCTGTGGGAAGCAGGACAAGGGAACCAGTGATTCTGATGTGTGAGTAATGGCTGCTGGGGTGAGGTCAGTGTGCAGCAGTTGACAGTTGTAGTAAGCAGATTGAGGAGTGGGAGTGAGGAATTGAGTGTCAGGGTTGGTGATGACTTGAGGGACTGGTGAAGTCAGATAATGTTTGATACAGTAATTGCATTCTATGTGGATTACTGATTTTGTAATAATAGCAGTAATTAATATATAACAAGCACTTATGTGCCACACATGGACTGAGTGCTTTTTAAGTATTATAAAATTGGTTTATCTTAAAAGTATAAGGATGAGGAAACTGAGACTGAAGTAAGTTCTTCCGATTGTCACAGCTAGAAGATGGAAGACCTGGGATTCAAATGTACGTTGATTTGGCTCCACACCTCATATATTTCCCCTGTGCCACCCTGTTCCATACTGTTTGATGCACTCTTGCGAGGACAGCTGAGAGGCTGTCACTGAGTGGCACTCTCTCTGTCAGGATCCCTTTGTGTTTCCACAGAGCCCTGAGGTCAGACCACTTAGTTGAACCTTCAGGATCGTTTTTTCAGACTCCAGCCCAACTTGGCCCGATAATCACTGGCAGTCTTTGGACCCTCACTCAACTTAGGGCTCCTGGGAAGTCTGGAGTTCTAAGAAAACGGAGGTGAAGCTCATTGTGAACATGCCAGCCAAAAAGAGCTTGTCTCATAGATCCCATATCCAGTTCAAATCCTGGCTTGGCAGGAATGTGACAGTTCCTGTGAGTGGGGAGAGGGAAGCCCAGAAGCACGAATCTTCTCAGAGGTGGACTTGCTGAAACAAAGCATGATCCTTTGCAATGCGAACCATGCATGGCTCATGTCATGTACTCAAAGGCTGTTCCCTGTAGTGGGAGAGGATTTATTTTTTTAAGTTTTTATTATAGAAAATT
This sequence comes from Monodon monoceros, assembly GCF_005190385.1. Taxonomy (NCBI): domain Eukaryota; kingdom Metazoa; phylum Chordata; class Mammalia; order Artiodactyla; family Monodontidae; genus Monodon; species Monodon monoceros. Next base: position 23,787,176 of record NW_021703782.1, on the reverse strand, counting down.
TCAAACATACAGGAAAGTAGAGAAAATGTTATAATGAACCTACAAATGCCCTCATCACCCAGTCTCAATAATTACCAACCATTTGCCAGTGTTGTTTCACCTATCTCTTCTCACTTGCTTTGTTCTAGTTAGAATATCTTAAAACAAATCTTGGATACCATGTCATCTTACCCACAAATACTTTAGCATACAAATCCAACTGATGTGGACTTTTTTCCCCCACATAACCCCCAGGCCATTACTCACCTAACAAAAGTTACAGTAGCTCCTTAATATCATCTGCTATTCAATCTATAGTCAGAGATCTCTGATTATTTTGGACAAAGAAAGTTGTCATCTGCTGTATCAGTAAACAAAGGAAGTTGTGGTCAACAATCCATCAGCCACTGCACTCGCCCCCACTGTGCACCCTGAGGGGATTCAGGATGGAAAAAAACCAGGATACTGGCCCTAGATATTTAAGGTGCATATCAAAGCCATGATTTAATGAGCCCAGACTCTGAATCTTCCCATACATAGAGAACTGCTAAATTCATTAACTTGAGATGTCTGGATTTTCTTTTTCTTTTCTTTTTTTAAAATTTTTATTGGATATAGTTGATTTACAATGTTGTGTTAGTTTCAGGTGTACAGCAAAGTGAATCAGTTATACTTATGCATATATCCACTTATTTTTAGATTCTTTTCCCATATAGGCTATTACAGTGGATTTTCTTTAACAGTAATCTTTTCATGTTCCAGCTACCTATTTTTATTTTTTTTTGTAAAAACTCCTATATATCCTGGCTCCTCCCTTACCTTTTTGGAACAGTCTCTCAGAGCTATCTGAGAGGCTGCATCCTGGGCTTAAGTTCTCAGCAAGTCCGCCAAATAAAACATAATTCTCACCTTTTAGGTTGTGCATTTTTTTCAGCCGATGTTATCTAAAAAATGACTTTTTAAATTTTCCTATGAAAATTAAAAAAATACAAATGTAGAGAAAGTAGTATAAAGAAGCTTCATTTAGGGGACTTCCCTGGTGGTCCAGTGGTAAAGAATCCGACTTCCAATGCAGGGGATGTGGGTTCGATCCCTGGTTAGGGAACTAGGATCCCACATGCCACGGGTCAACTAAGCCTGTGCACCACAGCTACTGAGCTTGTGCGCCTCAACTAGAGAGCCCATGTGCCACAAACTACAGAGCCCACGCGCTCTGGAGCCCGTGTGCCATAACTAGAGGAGAGAAAAACCCCACGCCACAACTAGAGAGAAACCCTCGTGCCGCAATTACCCATCAATTTTCACAATTATCAACTCATGCCCAGTCATTTGTCGTCTATCCCTTCCTCCAATATTCTTTTTCTTCTGCTGGATTATTTTGAAGCAAATCTCAAAGATTTTGTCATTTTATCCATAAATATTTCAATATGTAAAATTCCTTTAATAAAAATAGCCACGGTGATATTATCACACCTTAAAAAATTACAATACATTTTAAAGTATCATTTTATGTGGATTGGATTGGTAAGATTTAGAGGCTTGATCAGATTCAGATTCCTTTTTTTGTTTTTGTTTTCTGGGGAGCAAGACTACTTCCCAGGTGATATACTTGATCAGGAGGCACATAATGTCTGGTTATCTGTTTTGTGATGTGAGCAGCCATTGACGATTGTTTCTTAGATCCATATTTCATTATGTGTGCAAAATGGACATTTCTATTTCTACCATTCCTTTACTTTGTCGACTTATAAAAATGCATAATGTGAGAGTTGAGAGTTGTCTTATTTGGGGCAAAATGAGGACCATAGCCCAGGAGACTGTTTTATATAGCTCTGAGAAACTGCTCCGAGAGCTAGCAGAGAGGGTCACTATTATATATGATTCAGGTGAAGGGGGTGGTACGTACAGTCAAGCACACATTTTGGCAAAGTCTTGCTGCTAGTCCTGCGAAGGTTGCTGCTAGTCACAAGGAGCAGATGTCTCTGTTAATGATTTTAATGCCTTTCTAGATATGAGGAGATGCAAGAATTTGGGCTCATAAAATATTCTCCTGAAAATATCTTACTATCTGCAGGGCTGTTCTGCCAGTTTTTGCCAGAGCATCAAGTGCCTCATTCCTGATCTCCACCCTGAACTCCTTTCAGGATGTGTTGAAGGTCAGCAGCTGCAGTGGCTAGTGACTTAACCCTTGTAGAGGCAGATGGCAAGTGCCAATTTTTAGTTGGCAACTTGTAGCTGGAATAATTATATAAGCAGAAAAAGAAATTCCTTCATGAAGTGTTTGGTTATGCTTGACTGACTCTTTTGCTTTTTGACAAGTTTCAAAAATAACGGTTTGATTCCCTAATACTTTCCAAAGGTGCTAGAAGTGTTCTCTCTCTTGATCTGGATGGCAGATGTGAAAAATAGGGGAAAGTGCTGTATACTTAATATTAATGTACTTTACATAAGTTATACCACACAAAAAAATTAGCAAAGAAGTAACCAAAATGTTGTTTATATTAGAAAGTGTATGTTAGAAGCAAAAATTTTAAAAGTCCATCATAAAAAGATACTGGGGAGGATAGGTCTAGGGTAAAAGGGACACAGTCCCCAATGTATGAGTCTCGATTGGAACATGCTTTCAACAAAACAGCAAGAAAAGGTTTTTCTGGGGTAATTGGGAATTTTAAATATGAGCTGAATATTAACGTGTTATAGAATTGCTAATAATTTTCTCAGGCATGATAATAATCTTTTAGGAGATTGATGTTATGAATTTAGGCATGAAGTGTCATGACATCTGCAACTTTCAAATGGTTCAGCCAAAGAAAAAGTATATACACCAGTATACTCATATATATGTATGCATTTACATGTAACTATATGTTTATATAGAAAGATTAAACAAATATGTCAAAATACTAATTGTTGAAACTAGATGGAAGGTATATGTGTATTTCTTGTACTAATAATTCAACTCTTTATGTTAGAAAACTCAATAAAAAAATTAGAGGGGCTTCCCTGGTGGCACAGTGGTTAAGAGTCCGCCTGCCGATGCAGGGGACACGGGTTCGTGCTCCGGTCGGGGAAGATCCCACATGTAGCAGAGCGGCTAGGCCCGGAGCGGCTAAGCCTGCGCGTCCGGAGCCTGTGCTCCGCAACGGGAGAGGCCACAACAGTGAGAGGCCTGCGTACCGCAAAAAAAAAAAAAAAAAACATTAGAAAACAGTGGCTTCTGTCAGTAAGTGACTTAGGTCTTAAGGTTTATTAACTAGAACCAAATCCACTTACTATGTTGTAGTTAAGACAAAGTTTCCATTGACAGTTCCCTTTTAAGAATGGGAAGCGGGAATTCCCTGTTGGTTCAGTGGCTAGGACTCAGCACTTTCACTGCTGGGTCCTGGTTCAATTCCTGTTCTGGTAGCTAAGATCCCGCAAGCCATGGGGTGTGGCCCCCCAAAAAAAGAACTGTAAGCAAAGAACAGTGAAAAAGCTAGCAGTCTCCCATTTTTTGGTCTTACTTATGGATGTTCTCACTACTTGTGATGGGCTGGTCACAGAAGCTCAGAGCAAAATCATTAAAAAGTTACTTTGCTTTTTACTAGCAAATAAGAAAAATATAAACATTCAAATTACTTATAATTTTACCATCACCCAAATATTATATCTGTTAACATACAGCTCCTTCCAGATAATTTTCTCCATGTGCATGAATTCATTCATGTATGTGTGTATGTACACACATATTGTTCAATGAAAATGGACTCATACTGTTTGGTACATATTTTTATTTTTACTTAGCATTTTAACACATTTTTCTACAGTAGTTTAATTTTACATGACATTATGTCTATGGATGCCCTATAAAGTATTTAGCTGTCCACAATTGTTATCAAGATGTTTCTAAACTTTTTTTTTTTTTTGGTATTAGCTGTGGTAAAACTCCTGGATTTAAATCTTTGTGCAACACAGGATGATTTTTTTATAATGTAATTCTAGGAATAAGTTTTTGGGTCAGTTGCATGGACACTAAATGATGTATATGTCCATGTGTGCCATTGACACACTTCCTTCTCTCATCGGTCCCTCTGTCAATCTGTTTTTTCAGATCTCTGCCCCTTTCCCAGAAGAACCAGAAATGACCAAGCCCCTGGTGAGTTCTTATTTGTTCATGTATTTATTTGTTGCTTTCTTTATTTTTTAGTGGATTTTAGGAGGCATCTATTAACCCATATAGTAAATGTGTAAGTATAAATAAATGAAAACTAAGATCAGAGAAAGTAAAGAAGAGATTATGAACTCCAAGTCAAGCTTGGATTATAGGTATATGTGAGTTGTGTGGCTTCACACAGTTATGAACTTTGAACTGTAAAATTGTCTCTGATCTTCCTGAAAGACATAGCAATGATGGAAGTGAAATACATGGTTTATATTGTTGAAAAGTAATTTATTTCATCTATAGTAACTATTTCCTGGTTTTTGATGTTTGAGAAAATTTTTGATAGATCTTCAGATGAATGGAGATAGGACAGTGTCTTTAACAACCCTGTTAGAAGTTCACTAACAGGTTTTCTATAGTGAGTTACAAAGCAGTGCTTTTCAACTTGCACATGACATCAGATTCTGATTTAATAGGACTGGGATTCCCACAGGATGTTAGTGCTGCTGGTGCAAGGACCACCTTGTGAGGCAAAGTTTTGAGTGAATGGATGTTGAGTTTTGTCAGTTGCTTTTTCTGCATCAGTTGACATGGTCAGGTGATTTTCCTTTTTAGCTTATTGCTGCGGTAGATTACACTGATTGATTTTCACATATTGAGCAGCCTTGCAACCTCTGAATAATTTCCACTTGGTCATGACATACACTTCTTTTTATATATTTGTATTTGCTAGTATATTTTTTAAGGATTTTGTATCATGTTTAGGAGGGATATTGTTCTGTTTTTTTCTTTCATTACTACTATGCATGGATGAAAGTCCCAAAACTCCACTTGGCTTTTTTCTTTTTCCATACCACTCCATTGGAGCGTGATGGGGCCCCTCTGTTCAGCCTGGCAAGAGTGGGAATCTAAGCTACGCACTGGGTCTTTGCTGATGGGCAGGGGATCAGGCCCAGAGTTTTCTGTTTATTTATTATGTTTGGCTGGAGCATGTTTTGCCTAAAGGTTTTCTGTTTCTAGATTGCCCCTTTCCTGGTCTTTTAGCTAGAGAGAGCAGACTTTTCTGTGAGTTTTTTTGTTGTGCCTTTGTTGGTGTTTCTGGGTTGTAGGCTTTTCTAGTACTTGGTCAGGGCTGTATGAGTCAATAGACTTCAGGAAACTCATGCTGTGTAGTTCCTTGGTTCCTGAGGTCCCTAGACAGTTTGCTTTTTTTTCTTTAAGCTTTCAGTCTTCTTATGTTTGCTTTATGGATAATGTCTATGGTTACTAGAGGTACTTAGTGGGTGAATAGGGACAAGTGCATCTACTCTGTTTTTCCAGGGGTTGAAGTCAGTTCATTGATTTTCTTTTAAAGGAGTTATTTATATATTAAGCATGGTCTTTTTTTTTTTTTTCAATTTTTTAACCTCTTTGTTCTTTGCATTTTAACTTTTAAAAGTAAATATTTAATTTTGAATATCATTAAGGTTATAGATATGTTTACTCAATCAAATAGTTTTTTGAAGCTTCATTTAAAAAAAAACAAACCACCTGTTAGCTGCTCTCTTATCCCTCAAACTGCAGTTTCTTAAAGGTAATCACATCACTCTGAATTCAATTGAACTAATTTTTTTAGTATTTACGTTCCCATGTCTAAATAACATGTTTATATTGGTACCTTTTGGTTTTCAGTTTTAGGCAGTTTCTACTGACTTAGCACAATGGAAAATAGGGATTTAACTCTCTTTCAGACACTTAAGGCTTCAACACTTATACGAACATTTCTTCTTCCCCTCCTTCTAATATAGGTATATCATAATTTTGGGTAAATCAATAGGCTGTATTTATTATTATGATTATTTTAATTATATTCACAGCTGAACCATTTATTTTACCTTTTATGCACTATTTTTTGTGTTACCTGGAATTAATTATTGTTTGGTTTAATCATTTGTTTCATTTTCCATATTTGGATCACTAATTCAACTCCACATTCTTCCCAGGTATATAAATATCTTCTCAATATGTTAAAATATATTAGATAATAACAGTAATCACAAACATTAATATAGGCTTACTATATGCTAGGCACTATAAACATTCTCTATTAACTGATTTAATCATAACCCCTTTGAGGTATCTATAATCATTATCCTCATTTTACAGAGAAGGAAACATCCACAGAGAAGTAACTTGCCCTGGGTCACACTGCTAGTAAGTGGTGAAGCCAGAAGTAAAACCCAAGCAATTTGGCTCCAGAATATAGGTATTTATTTCAGCTGTTGAAAGAAGCTTCCCTTAGAGTCTTTGACCTGCTTGAAGTTGCTCTCTATTTGATACTCATCTACTGACTTGGGGGTCTCCCTTTGGCATGATACTAGGAATTCCTTTCATGTCTCTCAAGTATTGGAGCTCTTGTTTTCTGGCTGTTTCCTGATTTATGCTTTCATTTTTAGAGAATATTATCCAGTAGCTCTCTAGAAAGTATTGTGTGGAAAGTAAATTTTTTGAGACCTTGGATGTCTGGAAATATTTTTATTTTACCCTCAGTAATTTCATAGCTAATTCTAGATTGTAAGTCATTTTTACTCAGAAATTTTAAGCCACTCTTTTTACTTTTACTATGCCATCTTTTCTTACTGGTTGTGATAGGCAGAATAATAACCCCCAAAGGTATCCACATCCTAATTCCTGAAACCCGTGAATATGTTACTTCACATGACAATAGGGACTTTGAAGATGTGATTAAGTTAAGGATTTTGAGATGGGGTGATTATTCTGGGTTATCTGGGAGGGCCCAGTGTAATCACAGTTCCTTATAAGTGAAAGAGGGAGGCAGAAGGGTCAGAGTCAAGGGGAGATTTGAAGATGCTACTCTGCTGGCTTTGAAGATAGAGGAAGGGACCATGAGCCTCTTAGAAGTCATATAAGACAAGGAAATGGATTCTCCCTTATAGCCTCCAGAAGGAGTGCATCCAACACACTGATTTTAGCCCAGTAAGACCTATTTTCAACTTCTGACCTCCAGAACTGTAAGATAATAAATTTGTGTTTTAAGTTTGTGGCAATTTGTTGCAGCAGCAATAGGAAACCATTACAGATTTTGGTACCTGGAAGTGGAATGATGCTGTAACAAATACCCAAAAATGTCAAATGGCTTCGGAATTTGGGAATAGAAACTGTAAAAATTTTGAAGAGTATAATAGCAAGAGCCTAGATTTCCTCGAACAGACTGATAATAGAAATATGAATGTTAACTCTGCTAGAGGACTGAGAATGAAGTGAGGAGCACACTAGGAAAAAAGTTATATTGTTTTAGAGAATATTTCAATTATTATAAACAGACTATTGATAGAAATATGGGTGTTGATGGTGCCGCTGCTGAAGACTCAGAAGGAAATGAGGAACATGTTACTGGAAACTAGAGGAAAAGGACATCTCTGTTATACAGTGGCAGAAAGCTTAGCTGAATTTTGTCCTGTAGTTATGTGAAAAGCAGATTTGTCAATGATGAACTTGTATTTTTCTCTGAGGAGATTTTCAAGCAAAAGGTTGAAGATGTAGCCTGGTTTCTTCTTCTTGGTTATAGTAAAATATGAATGTTAAGAGACAGATTGAAGGAAGAACTGTTGAGCAAAAAGGAACTAGATTTGATGTTTTGGGAAATTTGGGGGCTATCAAGATTCCAAAAGATGCTAAAATTAGTTTCACTGTAGGAAAGTATGCTCTTGAGAGAAAGTCAAGGGTGTGGAAAGATGTTTGTATATATTTCTAGGTTTTTAGAAAATGTAGGTATTTAGCAGGATGAATAGGGTGGAATGCATTTAACTTTTTTTTTTTTTTTTGAACTGGAAGTCTCAATCTTTGCTGTTAATTTGATTGTTTAGTTTATTTATATTTAATGCAATTACTGATATACTTGAATTTATATCCGGGGTTTTTTTTCTTTCTTTCTTTCTTTTTAAATTAATTAATTAATTATTTTGGCTGCGTTGGGTCTTTGTTGCCGGGCACGGGCTCTCTCTAGTTGTAGAGAGCTGGGGCTACTCTTTGCTGTGGTGCCTGGGCTTCTCATTGTGGTGGCTTCTTTGTTGTGGAGCATGGGCTCTAGGCACACGGGCTTCAGTAGTTGTGGCACATGGGCTCAGTAGTTGTAGTGTGAGGGCTTAGTTGCTCCGCAGTATGTGGGATCTTCCTGGACCAAGGCTCGAACCCGTGTCCCCTGCATTGGCAGGCAGATTCTTAATCACTATGCCACCAGGGAAGTCCTATATCCAGTTTTATTAGTTTTATGTTTGAACTGTCTGTTTAATATTATTTTTACATTCCTTTCTTGACTTTCTTTTAGATTAGTCAAAATTTTAATTTTAATTTTGTTAACTTGCTTGTTATACATTCTTTCATTTGTTTCCCTAGATATTACAATATCCATTTTTAACTCATTATTACCTTTCCCCCTTCTCAGTAGATACTAAAACACCTTAATTCCATTTGCTGCATTTAAATTCTACACATATTTTAAACTTCACAAGATATTACTGTTACTGTTTTTGCATAGTCAGTATTTACAGTATTGTAAAGTGGGATTTGAGAAACTTCTTGAATCTTTGAGTTGCTGTCATTCACCATTACTTTTTCAAATTTTGCTTCTGCCTCATATTCTCCCTCTTTATCTTCTCAGACTACAATATGTTATTCCTTTTCACTGTGTTGTACATGTGATACGTCACATGCACTTGTGTTTATTTTATTAAAAAAAAACTCTGTGGTCTGGTTTGTATATTTTCTGTTTGCTTGTCTTCCATTTCAGTAATTCTGTATTCTGCAATTAAACCTCTCTCAGTTCTTAATTTTAGATACTGAATTTTTCAGTTTTCATTTGATATCTTTATTATAAGTCCCATTTTCTCTAATGAAATTCTCCATCTTTTCTTCTAACTCCAAAGTGCTGTAGGACTGTTTCTTTTGAATTCTTTTCCTCTGGTTTTGGATATTTGGCCCCATTTTCTGATAGGCATAGGATTTCTTTTATTGTATCAAAACATGTATAAAGCATTGTAGAAGATCTAGATTATGATATCTTTCTCAATAGTGATTTCATCTTTCCCTGAGCAGATAGAGTAGAAGATGAACATCTTTATCCAGTCAGGCACAGTGTTATGTTGAATCAAGGCTGAGTTTAAGCCCTAATAATAGTCTACCTTTGGTTCACTCTGGCCACCTAAGATTTTCAGCTGAGAGCCTGGTTTGTCCTCTGTGGACCCTCCTCCTGATAGATGCCAACTCTGTCTTCTTACCAGACTACTAAAATTTTGCTTTGCTTTTCAGAGGTTATTCTGCTTAAGTTTTTAGTCTTCTGCCCATACAACCCTAGAATTTGACAGATGTCCTGAGGGGAAAATTGGCCATGTGTTTGAGTTCTGGTTTCTCTGTCACCCAACTGTAGCCTTCTACTTGTTCAAAGCTGGATTTTCACCTTTTGCCACACCCAGAATTGGTAAATACTCCCAGTGTAAAAGTGTCTGCGTACATCAACTTAAATCTTCAATGTTCTCTTGAGAGTCTTAGTACCTAACAAGCTTCCAGTACTTCCAAACAGATGATTTCAGTATTTCATCTGGCATTTATAGTTATTCTTGGAAGAAACACTGGACTGCCACAAACTATTGTATGCCATCTGGAAATGACAGTGCCTCAAAAGGGTCTCCTTCACATACCATATATATTGCCCATTTAAAGTGTGCATTCAGTGGGTTTTAGTGTATTCATGGAGTTGTGCACCCTTTTTCACAGTTGTAGAACATTTTCTTTCTTTCCCTCCCTACTCCGACACATACCTTTTAGCTGTCACACACCCCACCCCCCCACGCCGACATCCTTCCATTCCCCCCTAGCCCTGGGCAACCAGTAGTCTTCTTTCTGTCTCAATAGGTTTGCCTGTTCTGGACATCTCATATAAATAGAATCATATAATATGTGGTCTTTTGTGACTGGCTTCTTTCACTTAGCATAGTATTTTCAAGATTCATCCATATTGTAGCATAAATCAGTATACTTCATTTCTTGTTATGGCTGAATAATCTCTTGTATGTATATACCACATTTTAAAATTCATCATTAGTTGGCAGACGTTGCACTGGTTTTATTTTTGACTATTAAGAATAATGCTACTATGAACATTCCTATACAAGTTTCATGTGGATAAGTGTTTTTATTTCTATTGGGTATGTACCTAGAAGTGGAACTGTTGGGTCATATTATTCCTTTTGAGGAAGTATCAGACTGTTTTACAAAATGACTGCACCATTTTACATTCCCATCTTTACTGTATGAGGGTTCCAGTTTCTCCACTTCCTCACTAACACTTGTTATTATGTGTCTTTTTTTTTTTAAATTATAGCCATCCTAATGGGTGTATTTTTCTGATGACTAATGACTAATGATTTAAGCAGTTTTTTAAATGTCAGAATGAAAATTTTAATGTCATTTATTATTTTGCTACAAAATAATCATAAAAATACAAATAGGCACAAACAGCATTTTTAAAATTATAATCATCTTAGTGAATTTGAAGGGTATCTCTTTGATTTGAATTTCAATATCCCTTATGACTAAAGATATTGAGACCCTCTCATGTGCTTTTTTGGCCATTTGTATATCTTCTTTGCAGATATGTATATTCAGATTCTTGATCCATTTTTAATTGGATCATTTATCTTTTTATTGAGTTGTAAGAGTTCTTTATCTATTCTATACACAAGTCCCTTATCAGATATATAATTGCAAACATTTTCTCTTAGTCTTTGGGTTGTCTTTTCACTCTCTTTTTTTAAAAGTACACCTTTTATATGTTTGTTTGTTTGTTTTGGCTGCGCCACAGGGCATGTGAGATCTTAGTTCCCCAACCAGAGATCGAACCCATGCCCCCTGCAGTGGAAGCGCAGTGACCTAACCACTGGACCACCAGAGAATTCTCCCTGTGTTTTCACTTTCTTGATGGTATCCTTTTAAACACAAAGTTTTTAATTTTGATAAAGTCCAATTTATCTATTTTTTTCTTTGGTTGCTTGTGCTTTTGATTTTATATCTAAGCATTGACATATATATGCTACCAAATGTAAAATAGTTATCTAGTGGGAAGCAGCAGCATAGCACAGGGAGGTCAGCTGGGTGCTTTGTGATGACCTAGAGGGGTGGGATAGGGAGGGTGGGAGGGAGGCTCAAGAGGGAGGGGATATGGGGATATATGTATACATATAGCTGATTCACTCTGTTGTACAACAGAAACTAACACAGTATTGTGAAGCAATTAGTCTCCAATAAAGATCTATTAAAAAAAAAAGAAATCATTGCCAAATCCAATGTCACAAAGATATACCCTTAGCTAAAACTTAAGAACATTTAGGTCTTTTGATCCATTTTGAGTTTATTTTTTTAATATGGCATGAGGTAGGAGTCCAACCTCATTTTTTTGCATGTGGATGTCCACTTGTCCTAGCACCATTTGTTGACAAGACTATTTTCCCCCTTTTAAATTGTTTTGACACCTGTGTTGAATTATCAGTTTACCCTAAATATGAGGGTTTATTTCTGGATTCTTGGTTACATTCCATTGAATTCTATCGTCTATACTTATACCAATACCACACAGTTTATTGGAAAAAGAAGCCTATTTTATTCATCTTTTTTAAAGAAAGAATTGACTTAGTAGATTGATGAGTGCAAAGTGAAAAGCAGAAGATATATTCTAAGTGAAGTGTTAATGAAATATGGCATACATAGAAAAGAATGCACAAATTATGTATGCAGCTTGATGAGTTTTCACAGCTTATTCTTTTGTAACCAGTATACAGATAAAAACAAAACAAAATAAAACTCCAGAATATTATCAGAACCATAGAAAGAATGGCATGATACTTTTAATATTTATTTTTTCCTTGAAATAATAATGTAAAATTTAGGTATTTAGTGGGAATCTTATATGTCATATCATGTTAAAAATTATTAAAAATAAGTTTCTAAACATCTTGTTCCTGTCCTGCAATCCTGATCCTTTACATTGAATAAGCATGTGTTTTTCCAGGGATCAGTGTCTTTCAAGGATGTAACTGTAGACTTCAGCAGGGAGGAGTGGCAACAGTTGGACCTTGCTCAGAAAAGTCTATACAGGGATGTAATGCTGGAAAACTATTTCAACTTGATCTCAGTGGGTAAGCACAGCTCTGCTGGGTAAGGCTGTACCTAATTGAGTGTATTTTCTTTCTCAGTGGAATTTCTGAAATCTGTGAGATTTCTGAGGTACGTGGGACTTCTAAAGACTGCAGGACATCTGAAGTGTGTAATAGTTTTGTCCTTATTTTTTGTCCTATGTTCTTAACAATATTATGAATATACTTCTGTTCCCCATGAACTTTTCTGGAAAGTAAATGGAATATTTCATTGTATGACCTCTGAAATCAAGTATTTTATCATTTCCTGTTATTAGGGTGTCAAGTTCCCAAACCAGAAGTCATTTTCAACTTGGAGCGGGGAGAACAGCCATGTATGTTGAATGGTGAAATCTCAAGCCAGAGCTATCTAGGTGAGTAGGGAACAAAAAGCATAAGAGATAGTACAACCGAACTGCAGTTGTACTGGCAGAGGCTGACAACTTTGAAGTGCTATTATTATGATGTTTCTCAACATTCTGAACTTTTGGAACTGCATGGATAGAGTTGATATTGGCCCCTTGGACATCTAAATGCCATCCCCACTTCAGGCCCCTTCCAATATCAGTGTCTTTGTTGCTTGACTTTTTTTTTTTTTTTAGCAGAGTTCCCTGTGCTATTCAGTAAGTCCTTGCTGGTTGTCTATTAAATTAAATTAATTAATTAATTTAAAAACCATCTTTATTGGAGTATAATTGCTTTACAATGGTGTGTTATTTTCTGCTTTATAACAAAGTGAATCAGCTATACATATACATATATCCTCACATCTCCTCCCTCTTGCATCTTCCTCCCACCCTCCCTATTCCACCCCTCTAGGTGGTCACAAAGCACTGAGCTGATCTTCCTGTGCTATGTGGCTGCTTCCCACTAGCTATCTGTTTTACATTTGCTAGTGTATATATGTCCATGCCACTCTCTTCATCCCACTTTGCTTGACTTTTTAGGAGGGATGTGCTACAACTACTGGTATTTTGGATTTAAGATACTGCCTTTTTGCTTTTCCTCCCTTTTTATAGCATTTTTTTATTCTTTTTACCTCCATCAAGGTCTTAAATCGTTTTCTTACACATTCAGGGGCTCATAGAGTTGCTTTTTAAAAAAATTACTGTGGGTCACACTCCTGCTGATTTCTTTTCATTGTTTTTCTTTTCCCTTAGTGCTTCAGAATTGTCACCTAGAGATGGCCTTATTATATCTTCTCCCATGCCTCTCCTCCAACTGTTGACTTTTGAGGGTACCATTACCTACAATTGGGGACAGCTTTTTATTGTATGTGATATTAGTAATTATGCTTCCTGACATTTTCTTCCTACCTGGCTAGTGTAACACAACACTCACTAGGTCTTTCTGATTAATTTATTAATTTTGATATTTTACAAAAAGTTTCTGTACCTTGTGTGCAGGAAATTGAGTAAATTACAGTCCCCAGTTTGTAGTCAATATATTCATCACTCTGTTTAAGCTCCCCTTCTTATTTTATTTCTTTCATAACTTTTTTCTTTTTTTTTTTTTGCCACACCCTGCAGCATTGCAGGATCTTAGTTCTCTGACCAGGATCGAACTGTGCCCCCCTGCAGTGGAAGCTCAGAGTCCTAACCACTGGACAGCCTGGGAATTCCCTATTTTACAATTAAAAATAAATTTTATTTTATTTCTTTACTTATTCCTTTTAATCCTCACTTCCTGTTTGTTTTTATTCTTCCCAGAGGCAACTGCTCTATTATATTTGATATGTTTGCAATCTATCCTTGTATTTGTGGGGTATTTGTAAAATTTAAATTGTTGGTCATTTTAATTTATAGAAATGGTACTGTGCTGTATGTCCTACTCAGTTTCTTATTTTTTTCTCTCAGAACTAAATTGGTTCATGTTACAATGTGTTTTTCTAGTTCATTTCTTCTAATTGACGCATACATTTCATAGTGTGTATATATACCACATTTACTTGTCCAACTTTCTAGCTACTACAACTAGTACTGTAATAATTTCTATTCTTATAGGAAATGAGAATTTCTTGAGGAAGAGTAGTGGGATTGTTTTATTACTGAGTATACTAATACTTTATTTCACTAAGTATAAACATGTTGTTTTCTAGATTGGATGTATTAGTCTGCAATCCCCTGAACATACAAGGGCATCAGTTTCTCCACATCCCTGCCCATATTTTTAATAATTTCACATAATGTGGCTAATCTGATGGATTTTAATTTCTAACTATTGTTTTAATTTGTGTTTCTCTAATAACAAAATATTTTGAACATCTTATCATGTACCTTGTAGTAGATCCTGACTTCATTTTTGGTATTTGACTGCTGACACCTTCTAAACTTCACCACTGTCTCTTCACCTTCTGCCCCACATCTGGGCAAACTGACAAGAAAGCCCAGGTGCTCTTTCCCTTGGTACTAGTGGGAAGTTGCACTCATCAGTCAGCTTAGCCCCATATCCCAACCACCATAAAAAACCCAAGCAAGTTTCCTTTTCTTGCTCTCTTAAGTCACTTTTGGACCTGCCTGGGAGCTCTCCCTTTAAAAGCCTCATTGTGTGAGTAATGAACCTTTTCACACCTTATTGGTATGTGTGTCAAATCATCACTCTTGACATTTGAACCAAATTTGGGGTGGGAGTCCATTCCTCCTCCGCAGGTGACTTAACAGTTGATGTAGTAAGCAGGATCTTTAGGCGATGACCACCACCAGGGGGTCTTTCTTCTCTTGTTCTGTGGCTTTACTGCTCTCTGGTGAGTATACACTTCGAGCTGTGTTACTTTATGCTACATTTGCTGAGTGCCACAAGTCTCTGTCATATTTTTTTTTTTTCTCTGTGGGTGGGTGAGGATATATTTATTCTCTCAGAGTATACTTAATAAGTGGAAATAAGAATCAGAGTAAATAATCACATTTATATGTATATTTTGTAGGCTGATTAGCAATAAGTGAAATTGAAATAAAAATGACAAACATAAAAACATCAAAAAACAAATAACAGTTAAAACAATGATGGCAGGTACATTGAGAAACAGGTACAATGCTGAAAGCTCTGTAAGTTTAGCCAAATCTTTGTGGAAAGAACTCTGGAAACATATAATAAGTGATATTAAACTGAACATGCTTCCTGCCCTGGAAATTCTACTTTGGGGACATACTCCAAGGAAGTAAGCAAAAGAAAAGTCAAGAAGTTGACACAAAGATTTTTATGGCTACACTATGTATGAGGATAAACTAAACATCCCAAATGGTCCAAACAGAGGAAAAACTACCATAGCTATAAAAAAAATTATAAGTATAGGAAGTACTAATATACAGAAATGTACTATGAAATGTTATGTGAAAGAAGCAAAAACAAATAATCAACACAGAGTTTAAATACATGTAATGTACACACAGACCTTAGCAGGGTTTATAAGATTTTAAACAATATAAATAAATTATAATGCTCTGTCATATTTTTAACCAATTGAAGTTGTAAGTTATTGGCATTATGGGACATAAGTAAAGGACAATGCCTTCGTTAAAGTGGCCTAGACCTATCTGTGTGTCTCAGATTGAATCATGTGTCTCAATTCTGGCATAAGCCTTTCAGGGGAACAACTGATACCTTACACATATAAGGGCCCATCAGGTGGCTGCTTGTGTGGAGGAAGAGCAGTTACAGTGCAGCATGCTAACAGCAGATGGTACACCTTTCAAAATTTTGTCATATTTTATTGTGCTTTTTGCTTTTCCCTGTGACTCATCTTCTCAAATAATTCTTTATGCTCTTTCTACGAATTTTTCTCTTTTATAAAATATCAATTAGATGCCCTCCTCCTTTTACTTTCCAGTGATATCACCAAAACCATGTCTGTATTTACTTATGCCTGGATTATTCTAACCCTATTTGGATGTACTGTTTCCTTTTTTTTTTTTTTAACTTTTTTTCTTAGATGCTGATTAAAATATTCTGCTTATCTTGTCATAGCTATATGGTGCAAAATATTATCTAACATATGACAAATTCCTCTCTCAATGGGTTTATAAACTAAAGGAAGAACATGCCTCATATTTGCAATTCACATTTATCTCTGTTTAGTTTCCATAATCATGTTTACTTTGTTTTAACACTTTCTTTAATGATACCCCTGCGTCTGACCCTTTATTTTCTGGCCTATCTGCCTATTCAGATAATCCACATACTTATGCTTTGCTCTCAGGTTTCACTTACTCCTTGAATTGGACCTAACTATTACAGCATACATTGCTTTTCCCTTTTCTAATTCTTCAACCCCCAGAAATTCAGAGAAAACAACATTAATTTGTGTGATAACTGAGTCTTTTACCTCTTTTTTAAAATGTTTCCTTAGTGAATAGTTAGTGAAATTAACTTCTTTAATTTATGTGATAGGCAGAGGAGGTTATTTTGTGCTATTTCAGAGGGATTTGAAAATTTTTCTGCTAGGAGTAATTCAAAGGGCCAATAATTGTAATTAGAAAGGGAAGATAACTGCAAGAAATGTTTAAAATTTCAGGCTTTGAGCATTAAGCATTTGTTATTGTGCAAATCTATGCCGATTAAATATGACTATGAAAGGCTCAGAAATATCTGTGTTTGTTTTTAAGTTAAAAGAAAAGAGAGTCTTCCTAGAGTTGTGCTGAGATTTGAGATTCATTTTCAGAGCATAGAACCCTAAATGATCCATGAAGAAAATGAATTTTGAATAGGAACAGAGGACCAGAAAAAGGAAGCTTAATGGGGAAAAGGAAAAGAATAGATGTTTGGATTCAGTAATAAAATAGATTTTAGTGACTGGTGGAAAGATAGCTTGCATACATTCATTTTATTGGCCTGAATTATGACTCTGTATTTTATTGAATGAGTAATTCAATGTGTGACAGAGGAATTATGGATAAACTTTTTACCACAGGAGCAAACTTTTTGTTTGGTAATAATGTAAATGTTGTCAGGTGTAGCAATGGATTTATAAGCTAAAGAAAGTGAAAGGTTGCAAAAGATGAAAATCCATGTTTAGAAATCAGTATTAGAGGTCCTCAGGATTAATGAAAGCCATTAATGTGTGTGAGTAAAAATGTAATGTAAAAAATAAAGAATGTGTTTGGGGACATTACAAGGCCTTAGAGATAGAATGAAATGGATATGAGGTTAGACTGTGTCTATATTCAAGAATAATCTAATTTTTACTTAAATATTTACTGAGAATCTTGTCTTACACACTATTCCAGAATTTGGAATATTAGTGATTCTTATTCTGGGCAAGAATGGTATATTGGAGTAAAACTAAGCCCCTGTCACTGAGAGACCCCCAAGAAACAGTGACTTAGAGAATATAAACATTGACCCATCACATGACAGTTCCAAAGTGAGTGGTCCAGGTCTGCCAGGCCACTCTGCTTCCAACGACTATTTAGGGACAGAGTTTCTAGAAAGTCATTGCACCATCATCTCCTAGAGCAGGGGTCGGCAAATATTTTCTGTAAAGGCCCAGAAGTAAATATTTTAGGCTTTGTGAGGCATGGGATTGCTGTCATAATTACTCAATTTTGTTTTGAAGCCCCAAAGCATCTATAGACAATACATCAACGAATGGATGTGGTTGTGTTCCAATAAGAACTTTATGGACATGGAAATTTGAATTTCATATAGTTTTCATGTACCATGAAGTATTACTCTTCTTTTGTTTTTTCAACCATTCAAAACTGTAAAATCTTTTCTTAGCTTTTGGGTAGAGGCCTGGATTTAGCCTGAGGCTGTAGTTTTCTTATCTCCGCCTTGGGCATTGCCAGCTGCAAGTCTGGAATATAGCCAGTGGGAAGAGGAGAGGGTTTTGGGAGACACACCCACTTCCTTAAGACCTTGGCCCGATTACAACAAATATAATTTTTACTCCCATTGATTGGTGATAACTGAATTACTTGGCTTTACCTAATGACAAATGAGGCTGCACAGACCTATTGTTTTTTTGTTTTTTTTAGACCTATTTTGAGGCAGGCACATGCTTGGCTACAAGCTTAATACTGTTGAAGGAAGGGGACAGATGGACAACTTTCAGTCTCTGCTTCAGAGTTGGCCCTTTTTGCTGTTATATTCTTCCTATTAGATGCATGTATGTGCACCCCAAACAGGACATAAAGAATTGAATCATATACATACATTTATTGTTTGTAATGGTAAAGCTAATTCAGGATGACTGAGGCTACAATAGTTTTCTAAACATAAATAAGTTGGTATTTAGGGCACAGTGGTTAATAGGGAAAAGAGAAAGCAGGGAGATTAAGATTTATAGATGAAGGATAGTAAGAATCTAGACTCAGAAACACTTCTTTTTAGCCACTTAGTTTGTCACTTTGTTTTTCTGACCCCTTACTATGTAGTTCTGCTACATGCACAGAACTGATGTACTTCAGTTTGAATCTCATCTTCCCCAATTACTAAACATTTGATTTGGACACCCTACTTAACTCTTCTGTGGCTCAGTTTCCTCATCTGTAAAATAGGGATAATAATAACACCAATATCAAAAGGTTGTGATGATGTTTAAATGAGTTAGAACTTGGAAAAATGCCTGGCAAATCTAAATGCTATTGTTTATCAGACAGCAAGTTAATGTAAATGCTTATTTTATTATTGCATATTATTATATATAAAGAGATTACTACACATATATTTATTCATATATTTATCTATATTTAGTATTATGTTTATATAAGCCTCTTCCATTTCTCTGTGTTCACCCTGAATCCACTCTATGTATCATCCCTTCTGTGTTCTGCTAACTGTTCTTTGTGTGTTTTATTTTATTTTATTTTTTAGATCAGGGTATTGGTTTTGAAACGTCACAACAGGGAATGTCTGAAGAAGTTTCAATCCAGTTTGAGAGAATTAATCTCTTCACAAGAGATGACCTGTATTCCATTTTAGAAGAATTGTGGCAAGATGATGAACAGACAGGGAGATGTGAGGAAAACCAGAACAAACATTTAAGTCATGTTGCCTTCATCAACAAGGATACACTAGCTAATGAGGGAGACTGTGAATATAATAAAGACATTAGGAAAATGTTTCGTGTAAACACATACCTTGTTCCTTCAAGAAAAAGACTCCATAACTATGACTCATTTCAAAAGAGTTTGAAGCCTATTGTAAGCCTATGTAATTATAATAGAAACAATGTAACAGAAAATTTTGATAAGATTATTGGATATGGTAATATCTTTACTCATATGAATTCTCATACAGAAATGAATGCTTGTGAATATAATCAATGTAAGAAACTTCTGAGTCATAAGCAAACTCTCATTCAACATCAAAAATTTCATGGGGAGAACCTCTGTTTATTTTCTAATTGTGTAAAACTTTCCACCCATAAGTCACACCTTTTTGCACATCAAAGGCTTTATACTGAAGAGAAACATCATGAGTGCAGCAAATGTGAAACAGTCTTCACTCGGAAGTCCCAATTTGTTGTACCTCAGGTTTATACAAGAGAGAAACCTTATATATGCACTGAATATGGGAAGGACTTTTCCCTCAACTCAAACCATGAGAAAACTCCTCACACTGAGGAGACTGATTGTAAATTCAGTCCACATGAAAAAGCCTTTATCCCAAAGTCAGATCTGTTCAGACACCAGAGAATTCATACTGGAGGGAAAAAACCCTATAATTATAATGAATTTGGGAAAAATGTCTCTCAGAATTCAAACCTCAATATACAGAAAAAAGTTCATACTGGCGAGAAACACTTTGAATGTACTGAATGTGGAAAAGCTTTCACAAGGAAATCAACACTAAGTATGCATCAGAAAATTCATACAGGAGAAAAACCCTATGTATGTACTGAATGTGGGAAAGCCTTTATCCGGAAGTCACATTTTATTACACATGAGAGAATTCATACTGGAGAGAAACCTTATGAATGCAGTGACTGCGGAAAGTCCTTTATAAAGAAGTCACAGCTCCATGTGCATCAGCGAATTCACACAGGGGAGAATCCCTTTATATGTTCAGAATGTGGGAAGGTCTTCACCCACAAGACAAATCTCATTATACACCAGAAAATTCATACTGGTGAGAGACCCTATATATGTACTGAATGTGGGAAGGCCTTTACTGACAGGTCAAATCTCATTAAACACCAAAAAATTCATACTGGAGAGAAACCCTATAAATGCAGTGACTGTGGAAAATCATTCACCTGGAAGTCACGGCTCAGGATACATCAGAAATGTCATACTGGAGAGAGACATTATGAATGCAGTGAATGTGGGAAAGCATTTATTCAGAAGTCAACACTGAGTATGCACCAGAGAATTCATAAAGGAGAAAAACCCTATGTTTGCACTGAATGTGGGAAGGCCTTCTTCCATAAGTCACATTTTATTACACATGAGAGAATTCATACTGGAGAGAAACCTTACGAATGCAGTGATTGTGGGAAATCCTTCACGAAGAAATCACAGCTTCATGTACATCAGCAAATTCACACAGGAGAGAAACCCTACAGATGTGCTGAATGTGGAAAGGCTTTTACTGACAGATCAAATCTCTTTACACACCAGAAAATTCATACTGGTGAGAAACCCTATAAATGTAATGACTGTGGAAAAGCTTTCACTCGGAAATCAGGCCTCCATATACATCAGCAGTCTCATACTGGAGAAAGACATTATGAGTGCAGTGAATGTGGGAAAGCCTTTGCAAGAAAATCAACACTAATTATGCATCAGAGAATTCATACAGGAGAGAAACCTTATATTTGTACTGAATGTGGGAGGTCCTTCATCCAGAAGTCACACTTAAATCGACATCGGAGAATTCATACTGGAGAGAAGCCCTATGAATGCAGTGACTGTGGGAAGGCCTTTATTAAGAAGACACAACTCCTTGAACACCATCGAATTCACACAGGAGAGAAACCATATATGTGTGCTGAATGTGGAAAGGCCTTCACCATCAGATCAAATCTTATTAAACACCAGAAAATTCATACTAAACAGAAACCCTATAAATGTAGTGACTTTAGGAAAGCCTTCAACTGGAAAGTACAACTCAGTATACATCAGAAATCTGATACTGGGGAAGTAGAATGCTCAGTGCCACAATCATGGTGTGGGGATAAAAGTTTTGAGGAGCTATAGCTTGACTAAGAAGCAAGAGGTAACCAAAGTCACTTTATCTAGTCAGAAGTATGAATATCTGGATCTCACAGCTGACGTCCAGTTTTATACATATGGGGAGACACTCTGGAGAAAGTGTTTAAGCAGTGTTTAATGGCCATGCTTGGTTACTTGGGATTGTCAAGCCCCTGCAAATAGTACATTTGGAAGGAGATAACTTGGCAATCTTTCTTGTTTCACATTTTGGATAAGGAGCTTTATAAATCAGGGCTGTTGAGTTTTTCATGCCCTGCATAGCAAAAATATTCAATGTTGACCAAAGGAATTTCTTAATGAACAGTGTTCTAAGAAAAATTTTCATTGTCCAAGCACCCTAAGGACACTGAAATCAAGGCAACAGTATAGACAATTCAGGTCTATAATGAAGAAAAGCTAGACGTTTTTGTGAAAATTGACATTAAACGCACAAAGAAGGACTCTACTTTTTTTTCCTTTGGGAAGTCAGTATTATTTATTGTTTATAATGTTTACTAGTGTGTGGAAATTTGGATTCGTAAATTTAAAATTAACAATTTGACTTTGAGATTGGCAAAGCAGAACCACAGACTTACCTGAATATTCACAGGCATCTTTAAGTAACCAATGTGTTCCCTCGTTTACTAATTCCCTGCCATGGCAGCAGATAACTCATGGCCAAGAGGTATAAAGTGCTCCCAGCCTATATCCCAAAAGTGATCAATGATGTAAGCAGCACCCCATAGACTACCTGTCACACTAGAACTAGCCCTGAGATCATGGAATTTAGCTGCAGGTTACAGATTTAGCACTCCTGATTCTCAGCATCTTCCACAGAAACCCCTACTTTTTACTGATTTCTGTTTGAAAAAGAAACAAATTAAGAAAATGAGTTTTAAAACCTAGAATTCTTTCCTTCGAATTTCGTTAATGCATTCTCTACATATTTATTATTACATACTAGGTTATTATGGGGCAATTGTCTTGCATTTGAGCTTGTATTCTTAGAAGATAGCTGCACATTTGGAAGAGTACTATTTCCTTTCAATCTCTACAAATTAATCAATTGTTTTCAAATCCTCTATATTCTTAAATTCTTAATCCTCTATATTGTATCAGATACTAAAAGAATGTGTGTACTAATCTCCCAGAATAATTGTGAATTTGTCTCTCTTTTAGAGCTACCAGTTTTTGTTTTATATATTTTAAGTCTTTGTCTTTACATATATTCATATTTAGAATTGTTATACTCTTTCTGGTTAGTTGAAACAATCATTATAAAATATCTGTTTTTTATCTCTGGTGGTGCTTTTTGTCTCAAAATTTACTATGTAAGATATTAATACAATATGCATACTTTACTTATTAAAGGCTAATGTAAATTAGTACACCACTTTCTGTATAAGGTGAAGAGTTAGAACATTAACTTTATTTCCTTCTTGACTTATATGGTATTGGTAGCATGCATTTTAATTCTGAATGTAGTTGAAACACTCAATCATTACTGTTTCAGAGTCAATATGCATTTAAATTAATCCATATATTTACCATTTTTGTTACTTTTTTCCCTTCTTGAATTTCCTTCTAGAATCATTTTTTTTTCTGACTGAAGAACACCTTTTAGTATTTCTTTTAGTGTATGTTTGCTAGTGACAAATTGTTTTCATTTGTTGGAAAATGTCTCAATTTTGCCTTCATTTTTAAAGGATGTTTTTACTGAGTATAGAATTCTAAGTTGGCAGTTATTTTCTATTAGTATTTTGAGATATTTTGTTTTGATTTGTATTTCATTGTTTTGTTGAAAAGTAAGCTTTCAATCCAGTTACCTTTGAAGGTTATGTTTTTTTAAAATTATTCTTTCTTCTCCTTTAAAATCTATGTCTTTGTCTTAGGCTGTCAACAGTTGGACAGTGATATGCTTAGGTATGATATTCTATGTATTTATCCTGCTTGGGGTTTGCAGTGTTTTTTAAAATCTGGAGCTTAATGGTTTTTTTCTTTGGGGTTTTTTTTTTTTTTTGCACATTTGGGGAAATTTCTAGCTATTATTTATTCAAATTATGCATTTACTTCATTATGTTCCTCTCCTTCTCCTAGTGATGACCCCATTGTCTAGATCCCATAGTATTTTTCTGTTGACTATTGTTTCTCTTGGGTTTTGGTGATGTCTTGTCTTCTCATATACCTGGTGCTTTTAAGTGAACTGCTTAGACATTATATATTAAAAATTGTAGATATGATTAGATGACCTGGATATCTTTCAGAGAGGATTTCCTTTGCTTCTAACAGGTGACCAGCCTAGGAACATGAGCAATCCCTGATTGCCTTCATCCAATCATGTACTAAGATTATTCGAAACTGGGCTGCAGTCCCTGTGAGGGCTTGTCTATTTTTTTTCACTCTTATTCTTAGGGGATACCCACAAGACTTAGGACTTTGGGAGATTTATCAGGACGCTCCTCCTTAGAGGGAACTTAATTCTACTATTTGTCCCTTTAGTCCCATAAGTTTGTCAAAAAACTGTCGTAAGTTTCTCTTGCCCAGTATTTAAGAATTAGTAAACAACTCTTTTTAATAAATAGTTCCAAATTCCAGAGGTTATGTCTTTAATCTTATTCTTGCAGTTTCTCACTTCCTTGGTAGCTCTCCAGTGCTGTCACAAAGCTAAACGTTTTTAATATTTTCTTCCACCTTTTTTAGTTCTCAGAGGGAGTACTGGTACAGACCACCTACATTGCCATTAACATAAGTTTTTAATTCACTGAGATAGCTGTTGCTACTTAAGGAATGCAGAGTCCAGAAATACATATTTTTAATTACCAAAACTCTCCAAACTTTCCAAAAAGTGAAAGTGCTCTGATTTGCAACATGACTTTATTACCAATTTTTGCTGCTAAAAGTTAAGGCATTCACTCTTTTGTTAAACACTTTATAAACTTTGATACATATGAGAAAATTACTTCTGGTGGTGTCAGATTTTATTACGGTAGCTGCCAAATTTTAGCAAAAGGATGAGATTGACTAAAAGCCTCTCAGATTCCTTCTTTGATAGTATGCCCCCCCCCACCCATTGGCTAATTAATAGAAAGTTGAGTTAATGAAAACTGGTGGCAAGAGCCCAGCAGTTTGATTCTCAACTTTTTTTTTTCCTCTATGTTGGGGGTAGGAGTTTATTAATTTATTAATTTATTTTTGCTGTGTTGGGTCTTCGTTTCTGTGTGAGGGCTTTCTCTAGTTGTGGCAGGCGGGGGCCACTCTTCATCGCAGTGCTTGGGCCTCTCACTATCGTGGCCTCTCTTGTTGTGGAGCACAGGCTTCAGACGCGCAGGCTCAGTAGTTGTGGCTCACGGACCTAGTTGCTCCACGGCATGTGGGATCCTCCCAGACCAGGGCGCAAACCCATGTCCCCTGCATTAGCAGGCAGATTCTCAACCACTGCGCCACCAGGGAAGCCCCTCAACTTTTTATTCTCAGGTATATTTTAAAAAATACAATTCTACATTACCAAGCCAAAAAATAAAAAAAGATACTTTACCTTTCGTAAACACACAATCTCTAGGAGAAATGAAGAGTGTTTTGTGGGCCTCCATGTATCTCAAGGGATACTTGGGAATTGATTGAGGAATGGATGATGGAAAATTATCAGTGGAATATGAGAGCTAAATCTTAAGTAGGTAAACCCCAAGGTCGGTATAAATTGATTGGGGGAAGTGTGGAGTATAGACTTGGGAAAGTAGTGTGAGTTAGCCATATCTTTTTTTTTTTTAACGTCTTTATTGGAGTATAATTGTTTACAATGGTGTGTTAGTTTCTGCTATATAACAAAGTGAATCAGCTATACATATACATATATCCCCATATCTCCTCTCTCTTGCCTCTCCCTCCCCACTCCCTATCCCACTCCTCTAGGTGGACACAAAACACTGAGCCAATCTCCCTGTGCTATGCGGCTGCTTTCCACTAGCTATCTATTTTACATTTGGTAGTGTATATATGTCCATGCCACTCTCTCACTTCATCCCAGCTTACCCTTCCCCCTCCTCATGTCTTCAAGTCCATTCTCCACAGCTGTATCTTTTTATGACAGCACTATAATACAGTTCACTTGTATTTACAGCAAAACTATTTTAAGGCAGTTTTACAATAGAAATTTTTAAATTAAAAATGCACTTTATATTAATTTTTCAAAAAGGAACCTTGTTCTGTGAATTCAGTAAATGTAAGAAAACGGTCACTTGGACCAGTATTTAATTATACATCAGGTAATTCATAGGGGAGAGTACTTTGATTAAATGTGGGTAGGGCTGCATTCACAAATCATACTTCATTACAGAAACTCATTTTGGAGAGAAAAACCTATAAAAGCAGTGACTAGAAAACACTACACCTGGAAGTTATCAGAAAATTTCTGCTAGAGGAAGACAAATGCACTAAATATGGGAATAGCTTCATTCAGAAATCAGTTTTCAGTATTCTGTATTATACACAAGTAAAATTGTGTGTTTCTTAAAAGTGAGAAAGTATTCTTACACAAGTCAGAATTATAAATTATTAATTACAAGTTATTCATACTACAGAGAGGCCCTATGATATTGTATATTGTATGTTATATGTCAAAAAGTCTTTGTCCATGAGTTACACCTTACTGGACATCAGATAAATAATTGAGAAAAATAAGTCTTCTAAGAATACATCATTTTCTTAAAATGTCACAAAATTCATAGTGGGAGGAAACTATATATTTGATACAGTGGAAGAAGCCTTCCTATAGAAGCAAATTCCTCAAGAAATATGATTCCTCTTGTTTGTTGCTTTAATTTCATGCCCATGTCTCTAGAACCAGTGGGGACAAATAGGTCAGTCCAAAAATCTCCTTTCTTTTAATTAAAAAAAATATTTAAAGACACACATGTGCACACACATAAAACTTTATATAAATGTGACATAATATATTTTATCTCTTGAATTTTGTACTTTCTCCATTCTCAGCCACTCCAGCCACCAACAGTCTGTCAACAGATAAGCAATGCTGATGAACTTCTTTTATTTTTCTTTATACTCATAACCATATGTAGACACATTAATATGTTATCTGTGCACACATATATGAGTGTGTGTTTCAATTGTCTTAATATGGGATTATACACACATTTTTGCATCTTTTGCACTCAACAGTACTTTAACCAGCTGAAGACTCCATGGTGTGGAATGCCATAATTTGTTCAACCACTTTGCCACTGTTTATTGACATTTTTGTCACTAGGAAAAATGATCTGATAAACATCTTCAAGAGCTGACATAGCATAATAGGTTAGTGGACAAGCATAATCATGCCCTTACCTACTGGAGCTTTTTTTTCCCCCTGTAAGAGTGAGATTGATGGATTGAATTGTGTTTTCTTATTTTAATAGATGTTGCCAGATTTCTCTAGAATAAGACTAGCATTTCATATTTCTAACATTAGTATAAAAATATGCCCTTCCCCTGTATTACAAGTAGCTGTTACTCTTTAACCTTGAGGAATTTTATGATTTCAAAGTAATAACTGTTTTATTTTAATTGACATGTTAATATACCTCTTTAAAAGTTCCTTCGCCACTTTGCTAATCTGCAAAGTTGCCTTTATAAACCATCCTAAATTTTTCTTTTTGGATTGTCTTGTCAATTTGTAACAGCTTTTTATGTTCTAAAGGTAGTGACTCCTTTAAAAAAAAATAGCCTATTTTTTGTCTCTTGAATTTGTATGTGATATTTTCCCATTCACATTTTATTTTTTATTTTTATTTTTTTTTGTGGTACGCTGGCCTCTCACTGTTGTGGCTTCTCCCATTGCGGAGCACAGGCTCCGGACACACAGGATCAGCGGCCATGGCTCACAGGCCCAGCCGCTCCATGGCATGTGGGATCCTCCCGGACCGGGGCATGAACCCGTGTCCCCTGCATTGGCAGGCGGACTCTCAACAGCTGCGCCACCAGGGAAGCCCTTTTTACATGTTTAAATATGCGCCTCAATTCTTCCACAGTTTCTGAATTTCTAGTCTTAGTTAATCTTCACATATTATAAGATTTTTAAGTGTTTGTGGGGTTTTTTGTATACTTTGTATATCTTTTTTCTTGGATATTGATAGTCACTTTCACAGTTGTAGACACTGTTGGTTTGCTGAGCAATTGCAATACTCCTCTCTCACTGCTTACTCCATTAGCACGTTTTGAAGCTTGTAGTGGCCAAGTGAACTGACTCAGGCCAGGAGAAGCAAAACACTGGTAGTTCTGGAAAAACCTTTGCTTTCCTAAAGAAAAGGACAGACTTAGCTGCTGTCATCAATTTATGCTTTCTTCCTTTTACATGATGCCTGGGGCAGAGGCAATATTTTCTCAACCATAGGGGAGAGGCCAAAAGAATCAGAGACATGTCCTGACATATGTTTAATCAACACTAGCAGCAAGTTACCTCCTGACTTTTACTATGTGATAAAAATAGACATGCTTTATATAAACCGTTCTATTTTAAATTTCTCTTGCATGGGGAAGTATGCCTGAATTTATTCAGGCACCAAATTTATAAAGTAGTCCATCTTTTCTCTATTAAAATAAATAGAAAAGATTTTTTAAAACCCCAGTAAACTAGATACCCCACAGAAACCGAAATGAAGTAGACAGATAGCAAAATTAAACAAGATGTGTAATGAGTAAAAACAGCCACAGATACTGGGTCAATCAATAGGACCAGAAGAGAATACTACCAAGAGTAAATGATTCCCTAGCAAGACATAATTGATCAAAATTCAAAAAGAAAAAACTGAAAAAAGTCAACAATCATAAAAAATTATAAATGTCATTATAGAGCAACCATTTAAAATGTACCGGGACCATAGGAAAATACTTCTTAGATTGGACACACAAATAATGAACTATAAAAGAAAAAATGTTAAGTTTGACTTTTCAGAATTAAAAACTTGTCCTTTGAAAGGTACTGTTAAGAAAATGAAATGGCAAGATACAGAATGGGAGAGAATATTTGTAGTAGACATCTGACAAAAGATTTGTATTCTGAAAATATAAAGAAATTTACAACCCAATTGTAAAAAGCCAGATAACCGCCCCCCGCAAAGCAGCAACAAATTCAAATAGAGATCATTCATGAAAAAAGATATGAAATAGCCAATAAGGACAAGAAAGTATTTTCAACATTAGCCATCAGGGAAATACAAATTAAAATCATGAGACACCTCTATACACTCATTAAAAACACTAAAAATGATTGACATCATGTGTTGAAAGATGTGAAGCAACTGGAACACATACATGGCAAATGGGAATATAAAATGACACAAACACTGTAAAATAGTTTGGCAAATTCTTAACAGTTAAACATACAACTACTATACAACACAGCCATCCCATTCCTATATTTAATCCAAGAGAAATAAAAACTTATGTCCATACAAAGACTTGTACATGAATGTTGATATCAGTTTTATTCATAATAGCTTCAAACTGGAAATAACCCATATGTCCATCATCAAGTGAATGGATAGTCAAAACGTGGTATGTTCATAAATTAATACTACAATACTATTCAGCAATGAAAAGGAATGGACTACTGATATATGTAACAACATAAATGAATTTCAAAGCCATTCTGAGTAAAAGAAGCAGACACAAACCAGTATTATATACTGAATGGTTGCATTTATATGAAATTCTAGAAATGAAAACTAATATACAGTGAAGTGACAAAAATCACATCAGTGGTTGCCTGGGGCTAGGGGCAGAGGGAGGGATGACCAGAAAATGTGTACAAGGAACCTTTCGGGGATGATGAAAATGTTCTGTATTTTTATTGTGTTGGTGTACGCAACTGTCAAAATGCATTGAATTCAACACAATGGGTGCAGTTTATTGTATGTAAATTATATCAATAAAGTTGATTTTAAAAAATAACATGAAAAGATGGACTTATATATGAATTTAGCTCACGTTTAAAGACAAGATAATTTTATTCAATACTTCCAAGTCCTAGAGAAAGATAGTGTTTCCCAGTACATTTTACTATTTTCATTGCACCATTTGTGGTTTAAAAATATGCTGTCACTATACAGCCATCATAGTAAGTACAATACAAAAATAATTATTGACTCTTGTTATGTATGACTACACATGCATTTTAGCAAATAGAATCTTGCAGTATATAAAATGAAAATTAGTAGTGATTTTAATTCTAAAACTCAACAGTGATGGAATATCAAGAAATTAGAATAAGTAATTAAATTAAAAGAGAAAAGCAATATGTTGATATCAATATTTACTGAAAAGTGATTAGTTCATCATTCTTTACTAATAGGCATAGTAGAAAACTACTAGTTATTCTCTAAAAGCAGCAACAAATATTTTAAGTGGAAGTAAATAGTTGAATTAAAATCAGTAATTAGAGATTTCCACTGGTACCATTATTGTTTAACATACTATTAGAAAATACGACGTATGAAATAAGATGAAAAATGCAAGTATTGATACAAACATTGGAAACAATTAAGAATAGATTTTAGTGGCAGGAGGGTTTTAAAACAGCAGACGTGGCATTTAATTCTATGAGAAAATGTGATTCACTTTTTATTATTGATAATATATGCACCAGCCTGAAATATTTAAAACATTACAAAAGAAAGTGCAGGTAAATGCTACCTCCACTATTTCATGGTCCGCACATTCCTCTGCCGATTATAATCTTTGAAAATGTAAGCAGAAAGTAGGCATGGCTTGTTAATTAGTCTAGATATTAGAACCCGTATATCTGTATCACTTATTTTTAAAATTTTACTTGTATATATCCTATATATACATTAATAGTTGGTGTACCATTATTATTTACCCCATCACATTCTGATGGGCATTTGTTTGTATCTAGTATTTTTATATGTCAGAAAGTGTATAGTTTTTAATGAAGAGAATTTCCAGGTTGGGGATATTTTAAACTTATACATCATAGAAGTTAAAAGATTGTCAAATTTTACTGACAGTTTGATAAGTGAAAAAGGTAACTATATATTTTTAAATTATATTTTCATATGAATGTGGTAGAATTTTGTGTGTTTAGAAGCCATTTTTTTTTCTTTTACTATGAACTGCCTACTTATTTTCTTTGCCCATTGTTTTACTGTCTTATTGTTTCTTTGTTGGCTCCATATACTTAGGAAATGATGCCTTTGTCATATACCATGCATATGGTTCTTACTAATCTGTCATTTCTCTATTGATTTTGCTTGTGATACATTCAGCTATGCATCAAATTTTATTTTGATATAATTTCACATTTAAAGAAAATTTGAAAAAACATTACAAAATTCTCATATATGCTTTACCCAGATTCACCGAATGTTAATATTTAACTACATTTACTTCAACCCTTTCCCCATTAAAATATGCATACGTCCACAAACACACACAGACACACATCATGTTTTGAAACTTTGAGAGTATATTGAAGATATCATTCCTCTTTATCCCAAATTCTCAATTTTTATTTTCTAAAAACAAGGACATTCTCTTATATAACCACAGCACAATTACCAAAACAGGAATTAATACGGATTCAATGCTATTAGCTAATGAACAGACTTTATTCAGATTTTACTACTTCATCAGATAACATACTTAATTGCTAAAGCAAATCCTAGATTATGTTTTACATTGTTATCATGTCTTTTAGTCTCCTTAAACCTACAACAGCTCCTCAGTCTTTTTGTGCTCTTCATGACATTTTTTTTAACATCTTTATTGGAGTATAATTGCTTTACAATGGTGTGTTAATTTCTGCTTTATAACAAAATGAATCAGTTACACATATATCCCCATATCTCTTCCCTCTTGCGTCTCCCTCCCTCCCACCCTCCCTATCCCACCCCTCTAGGTGGTCACAAAGCACCGAGCTGATCTCTCTGTGCTATGTGGCTG
This sequence comes from Monodon monoceros, assembly GCF_005190385.1. Taxonomy (NCBI): domain Eukaryota; kingdom Metazoa; phylum Chordata; class Mammalia; order Artiodactyla; family Monodontidae; genus Monodon; species Monodon monoceros. Next base: position 23,755,785 of record NW_021703782.1, on the reverse strand, counting down.
CTTGCCACTAGCTATCTATTTTATATTTGGTAGTGTATATATGTCCATGCCTCTCTCTCGCTTTGTCCCAGCTTACCCTTCCCCCTCCCCATATCCTCAAGTCCATTCTCTTGAAGGTCTGCGTCTTTATTCCCGTCTTGCCCCTAGGTTCTTAATGACCATTTTTTTTTAAGATTCCATATATATATGTGTTAGCATACGGTATTTGTTTTTCTCTTTCTGACTTACTTCACTCTGTATGACAGACTCTAGGTCCATCCACCTCACTACAAATAACTCAATTTCGTTTCTTCTTGTGGCTGAGTAATATTCCATTGTATATATGTGCCACACCTTCTTTATCCATTCATCTGTCGATGGACACTTAGATTGCTTCCATGTCCTGGCTATTGTAAATATAGCTGCAATGAACATTGTGGTACATGACTCTTATTAAATTATGGTTTTCTCAGGGTATATGCCCATTAGTGGGATTGCTCGGTTGTATAGTAGTTCTATTCTTAGTTTTTTAAGGAACTTCCATACTGTTCACCATAGTAGCTGTATCAATTTACATTCCCACCAACAGTGCAAGAAGGTTCCCTTTTTTCCACACCCTCTCCAGCATTTACTGTTTCTAGATTTTTTATGATGGCCATTCTGACTGGTGTGAGATGATATCTCATTGTAGTTTTGATTTGCATTTCTCTAATGATTAATGATGCTGAGCATTCCTTCATACATTTGTTGGCAAGCTGTATATCTTTTTGGAGAAATGTCTATTTAGGTCTTCTGCCCATTTTTGGATTGGGTTGTTTTTTTGATATTGAGCTGCATGAGCTGCTTGTAAACTTTGGAGATTAATCCTCTGTGAGTTGCTTTGCTTGCAAATATTTTCTCCCATTCTGAGGGTTGTCTTTTCGTCTTGTTTATGGTTTCCTTTGCTGTGCAAAAGCTTTTAAGTTTCATTAGGTCACATTTGTTTATTTTTGTTTTTATTTCCATTTCTCTAGGAGGTGGGTGAAAAAAGGATCTTGCTGTGATTTATGTCATGGAGTGTTCTGCCTATGTTTTCCTCTAAGAGTTTAATAGTGTCTGGTCTTAATTTAGGTCTTTAATCCATTTTGAGTTTATTTTTGTGTATGTTGTTAAAGAATGTTCTAATTTCATTCTTTTACATGTAGCTGTCGAGTTTTCCCAGCACCGCTTATTGACGAGGCTGTCTTTTCTCCACTGTATATTCTTGCCTCCTTTATCAAAGATAAGGTGACCATATGTGCATGGGTTTATCTCTGGGCTTTCTATCCTGTTCCATTGATCTATCTTTCTGGTTTTGTGCCAGTACCATACTGTCTTGATTACTGTAGCTTTGTAGTATTGTCTGACGTCAGGGAGCCTGATTCCTCCAGCTCCGTTTTTCTTGCTCAAGATTGCTTTGGCTATTCAGGGTCTTTTGTGTTTCCATACAAATTGTGAGATTTTTTGTTCTAGTTGTGTGAAAAATGCCAGTGGTAGTCTGATAGGGATTGCATTGAATCTGTAGATTGCTTTGGGTAGTAGAGTCATTTTCACAATGTTGATTCTTCCAATCCAAGAACATGGTATATCTCTCCATCTATTTGTGTCATCTTTAATTTCTTTCATCAGTGTCTTATAATTTTGTGCATACAGGTCTTTTGTCTCCCTAGGTAGGTTTATTCCTAGATATTTTATTCTTTTTGTTGCAGTGGTAAATGGGAGTCTTTTCTTAATTTCACTTTCAGATTTTTCATCATTAGTATAGAGGAATGCAAGAGATTTCAGTGCACAAATTTTATATCCTGCTACGTTACCAGATTCATTGATTAGCTCTAGTAGTCTTCTGGTAGCATCTTTGGGATTCTCTATGTATAGTGTCATGTCATCTGCAAACAGAGACAGCTTTACTTCTTTTCTGATTTAGATTCATTTTATTTCTTTTTCTTCTCTCATTGCTGTGGCTAAAACTTCCAAAACTATGTTGAATAAGAGTGGTGAGAGTGGGCAACCTTGTCTTGTTCCTGATCTTAGTGGAAATGCTTTCAGTTTTTCACCATTGAGGATGATGTTGGCTGTGGGTTTGTCATATATGGCCTTTATTATGTTGAGGTAAGTTCTTTCTATACTTACTGTATGCAGAGTTTTTGTCATAAATGGGTGGTGAATTTTTTCGAAAGCTTTCTCTGCATTGATTGAGATGATCATATGTTTTTTCTCTTTCAATTTTTTCATATGGTGTCTCACATTGATTGATTTGTGTATACTGAAGAATCCATGCAATCCTGGAATAAACCCCACTTGATCATGGTGTATGATCCTTTTAATGTGCTGTTGGATTCTGTTTGCCAGTATTTTTTAGAGGATTTTTGCATCTATGTTCATCAGTGATATTGGCCTGTAGTTTTCTTTCTTTGTGACATCCTTGTCTGGTTTTGGTATCAGGGTGATGGTGGCCTCATAGAATGAGTTTGGGAGTATTCCTCCCTCTGCTTTATTTTGGAAGAGTTTGAGAAGGATAGGTGTTAGCTCTTCTCTAAATGTTTGATAGAATTCGCCTGTGAAGCCATCTGATCCTGGGCTTTTGTTTGTTGGAAGATTTTTAATCACAGTTTCAATTTCAGTGCTTGTGATTGGTCTGTTCATATTTTCTATTTCTTCTTGATTCAGTCTTGGAATGTTGTGCATTTCTAAGAATTTGTGCATTTCTTCAGGTTGTCCATTTTATTGGCATAGAGTTGCTTGCTGTAGCCTCTCATGATCCTTTGTATTTCTGCAGTGTCAGTTGTTATTTCTCCTTTTTCATTTCTAATTCTATAGATTTGAGTCTTCTCCCTTTTTTTTTGATGAGTCTGGCTAATGGTTTATCAATTTTGTTTATCTTTTCAAAGAACCAGCTTTTAGTTTTATTGATCTCTGCTATCGTTTCCTTCATTTCTTTTTCATTTATTTCTGATGTGATCTTATGATTTCTTACCTCCTGCTAATTTTGGTTTTTTTGTTCTTCTTCCTCTAATTGCTTTAGGTGTAATGTTAGGTTGTTTATTTGAGATGTTTCCTGTTTCTTAAGGTAGGATTGTATTGCTATAAACTTCCCTCTTAGAACTGCTTTTGCTGCATCCCATAGGTTTTGGGTTGTTGTGTTTTCATTGTCATTTGTTTCTAGGTTTTTTTTTGATTTCCTCAGCGATCTCTTGGTTATTAAGTAGCGTATTGTTTAGCCTCCATGTATTTGTATTTTTTACAGGTTTTTTCCTGTAATTGATATCTAGTCTCATAGTGTTGTGGTAGGAAAAGATACTTGATACGATTTTAGTTTTTGTAAATTTACCAAGGCTTGGTTTGTGACCCAAAATATGATCTATCCTGGAGACTGTTCCATGAGCTGTTGAGAAGAAAGTGTATTCTGTTGTCTTTGGATGGAATGTCCTATAAATATCAATTAAGTCCGTCTTGTTTAATATATCATTTAAAGCTTGTGTTTCCTTATTTATTTCCATTTTGGATGATTTGTCCATTGGTGAAAGTGGGGTGTTAAAGTCCCCTGCTCTGATTGTGTTACTGTCAATTTCCCCTTTTATGGCTGTTAGTATTTGCCTTATGTATTGAGGTACTCCTATGTCGGGTGCATAAATATTTACAATTGTTATCTTCTTCTTGCATTGATCCCTTGATCATTATGTAGTGTCCTTCTTTGTCTCTTGTTATAGTCTTTGTTTTAAAGTCTATTTTGTCTGATATGAAAATTGCTACCCCAGCTTTCTTTTGATTTCCATTTGCATGGAATATCTTTTTCCATCCCCTCACTTTCAGTCTGTATGTGTCTCTAGGTCTGAAGTGGGTCTCTTGTAGACCGCATATATATGGGTTTTATTTTTGTATCCATTCAGCCAGTCTATTTCTCTTGGTTGGAGCATTTAATCCATTTACATTTAAGGTAATTATCAATATGTATGTTCCTATTACCATTTTCTTAATTGTTTGGGGTTTGTTATTGTAGGTCTTTTCCTTCTCTTGTGTGTCCTGCTTAGAGAAGTTCCATTAGTATTTGTTGTAAAGGTGGTTTCGTGGTGCTGAATTCTCTTAGCTTTTGCCTGTCTGTAAAGGTTTTAGTTTCCGTGTCAAATCTGAATGAGATCCTTTCTGGGTAGAGTAATCTTGGTTGTAGCTTTTTCCCCTTTAAATATGTCCTGCCACTCCCTTCTGGCTTGCACAGTTTCTGCTTAAAGCACAACTGTTCACCTTAAGGGGATTCCCTTGTATGTTATTTTTTGTTTTTCCCTTGCTGCTTTTAATATTTTTTTGTATTTAATTTTTGATGGTTTGATTAATATGTGTTTTGCAGTGTTTCTCTTTGGATTTAACCTACGTGGGACTCTTTGTGCTTCCTGGACTTAACTATTTCCTTGCCCATATTAGGGAAGTTTTCAACTGTAACCTCTTCAAATATTTTCTCAGTCCCTTTCTTTTTCTCTTCTTCTTCTGGCACCCCTATAATTCGAATGTTGGTGCCTTTAATGTTGTCCCAGAGGCCTCTGAGAGTGTCCTTAATTCTTTTCATTGTTTTTATTCTGCTCTGCAGTAGTTATTTCCACTATTTTATCTTGCAGGTCACTTATCTGTTCTTCTGCCTCAGTTATTCTGCTATTGATCCCTTCTAGAGAATTTTTAATTTCATTTATTGTGTTGTTCATCACTGTTTGTTTGCTCTTTAATTGTTTTAAGTCCATGTTAAACGTTTCTTGTATTTTCTCCATCTTATTTCCAAGAGTTTGGATCATCTTTATTATCATTAGTGTGAATTCTTTTTCAGGTAGACTGCCTATTTCCTCTTCATTTGTTAGGTCTGGTGGGTTTTATCTTGCTCCTTCATCTGCTGTGTGTTTATCTGTCTTCTCATTTTGCTTAACTTACTGTGTTTGGGGTCTCCTTTTCTCAGGCTCCAGGTTCGTAGTTCCTGTTGTTTTTGGTGTCTGCCCCCAGTGAGTAAAATTGATTCAGTGGGTTATGTAGGCTTCCTGGTGGAGGGGACTGTTGCCTGTGTTCTGGTGGATGAGGCTGGATCTTGTCTTTCTGGTGGGCAGGTCCACGACTGGTGGTGTGTTTTGGTGTGTCTGTGACCTTATTATGATTTTAGGCAGCCTCTCTGCTAATGGGTGTGGTCTTGTTTCTGTATTGCTAGTTGTTTGGCATAGTGTGTCCAGCACTGGAGCTTGATGGTCATCAAGTGGAGTTGGGTCTTGGCATTGAGATGGAGATCTCTGGGAGATTTTCATTGTTTGATATTACCTGGAGCTGGGAGGTCTCTTGTGGACCAATGTCCTGAACTTGGCTCTCCCACCTCATAGTCACAGCCCTGATGCCTGGCTGGAGCACCAAGAGCCTGTCATCCACATGGCTCAGAATAAAATGGAGAAAAAAATTAAGAAAGAAAGAAGATAAAATAAAATAAAGTTATTAAAAGAAAAATTATTAAAAAGAAAAATTTGAAAATAGAAAGAAAAAGAAAGAAAGAAGAGAGCAACCAAACCAAAACAGAAATCCACCAATGATAACCAGCGCTAAAATCTATACTAAAAAACCCCCCAAAACGGACAGACAGAACCCTAGGACAAATGGTAAAAGCAAAGCTATACAGACAAAATCACAGAGAGAAGCGGACACGTACACACAAAAAAAGAAAAAGGCAAAAATAATGTATATCGTTGCTCCCAAAGTCCACCTCCTCAGTTTGGGATGATTCGTTTTCTATTCAGGTATTCCACAAATGCAGGGTACGTCAAGTTGATTGTGGAGATTTTATCTGCTGCTCCTGAGGCTGCTGGGAGAGATTTCCCTTTATCTTCTTTGTTCACACAGCTCCTGGCGTTCAGCTTTGGATTTGGCCGTGTCTCTGTGTGTTGGTCGCCTGAAGGCGTCTGTTCTTCGCTCAGACAGGATGGGGTTAAAGGAGCATCTGATGCGGGGGCTCTGGCTCACTCAGGCCACGGGGAGGGAGGGGTACGGAGTTCAGAGTGAGCCTGTGGCGGCAGAGGCTGGCGTGACGTTGCACCAGCCTGAGGTGCACCATGTGTTCTCCCAGGGAAATTGTCCCTGGATCATGGGATCCTGTCAGTGGCAGGCTGCACTGACTCCCAGGAGGGAAGGTGTGGATAGTGACCTTTGCTTGCATGCAGCCTTCTTGATGGCTGCAGCAGCAGCCTTAGCATCTCATGCCCGTCTCTGGGGTACGCGCTGATAGCCGCGCCTCACGCCCGTCTCTGGAGCTCCTTTAAGCTGCGCTGTTAATCCCCTCTCCTCACGCACCATGAAACAGAGGCAAGAAAAAGTCTCTTGCCTCTTCGGCAGGTCCAGTCTTTTTCCCGGACTCCCTCCTGGCTAGCTGTGGTGAACTAACCCCCTTCAGGCTGTGTTCACGCATCCAATCCCAGTCCTCTCCCTGGGATCCTACCAAAGCTGGAGCCTCAGCTCCCAGTCCCTGCCTGCCCTGGCTGGTGAGCAGACAAGCCTCTCCGGCTGGTGAGTGCTGGTCGGCACCAATCCTCTGTGCGGGAATCTCTCCGCTTTGCCCCCCGCACCCGTGTTGCTAAGCTCTCCTCCATGGCTCCAAAGTTTCCCCCCTCCACCACCAGCAGTCTCTGCCCACAAAGGGGTTTCCTAGTGTGTGGAAACCTTTCCTCCTTCACAGCTCCCTCCCACTGTTGCAGGTCCCGTTCCTATTCTTTTATCTCTGTTTTTTTCTTTTTTCTTTTGCCCTACCCAGGTACGTGGGGGAACTTCTTGCCTTTTGGGAGGTCTGAGGTCTTTTGCCTGTGTTCAGTACGTGTTCTGTAGGGGTTGTTCCACATGTAGATGTATTTCTGATGTATTTGTGGGGAGGAAGGTGATCTCTGCGTCTTACTCTTCTGCCATCTTGAAGCTTCTCCTCTTCATGACATTTTAAATGAAGAGTATGGACCAGTTATTTTGTAGACTGTCTCTGTCTGATGTTTCCTTGTAATTAGATTCTGATCATTTTCGTTCAGAAAACCATAGAAATGACTTTGTATTGTAAGTTCATCATATCAGAACTCATATGATATTGATTTACTTCATTACCAGTTATATTAACTTTGGTCATTTAAGGTTGCTGTCTACCAGATTTCTCCCCTGTCAAGTTTCTGTTTTCCATTAATATTAATAAGTTCCCTGGAGGGGGGAATCTTTGAGACTATGTAAATATCTTTTAACTCCTCATCGATTCATCCACTACACTTAGCATTTACTGATGCTTCTTGCATGAATCTATTATTCTGATGGCTGCAAAATGATAACTTTTTAATTCCATACTTTTTATATGTGTATTAGAAGACTTTCTATTTTAAAAAATTCATATTTTTATTTTTACAGCTTCATTGAGACATAATTGATATATAATGTGTAAATTTAAGGTGTACAACGTGATGACTGTATACACATTTATTGTAAAATGATTAATAAAATAAGGTCAGTTAACACTTCAATTGTCTCACATAATTACCTTTTTGTGTGTGATGAGAACATTTAAGATCTACTCTCTTAGCAACTTTCAAGTATATAATACAGTATTGTTAACTATAGTTACCATGAGGTACATTAGATCCCAAGAACTTATTCAATATTAAACTAGAAGTGTGTATCCTTTGACAAAGTCGCACTTCCCCTGGCCCCCAGCCCCGGCAACAACCACCACTATACTCTCTCTGTTTCTATGAGATTGGTTTTATTAGATTCCACATATAAGTGAGATCATACAGCATTTGCCTTTGTCTGGCTTATTTCACTTAGGATAATACCCTAAAGAGCCATCCACGTTGCCTCAAATGGCAGGATTTCCTTCTTTCTTATGTGTGAATAATATTCTATTGTGTGTGCATTTGTGTGTGTGTATGTATGTATGTGTGTATAATGTTTTCTTTATCATTGATGGACACTTAGGTTGTTTCCATACTTTGGCTATTGAGAATAATGCTGCAATGAACATGAGAGTGCAAATATCTCTTTGAGATACTCATTTCATTACCTTTGGATACAGACACAGGAGTGGAATTGCTGGGTCATATCTTAGTTCTATTTTTAATTTTTTGAGAAATCTCCATATGGTTTTCCATAGTGGCTGTACCAATTTACATTCCTACCAACAGTGCACAAGAGTTCCCTTTTCTTCCCATCCTTAAAAACACTTATCTCTTGTTTCTTTTTGTTTTTGTTTTTTGTAATAGCCATTCTAACAGGTGTGAGGTAATATCTTGTGGTTTTGATTTGCATTTCCCTTATGATAAGTGATGTTGAGCATCTTTTCATGTACATGTTGGCCATTTGGATATCTTCTTTGGGAAAATGTCTATTCAGGTTCTCTGCCCATTTTTTAAAATGGATTGTTTCTTTTTTCTGCTACTGAGTTGTATGAGTTCTTTCTATATTTTGAATATTAACTCCTTATCCTAGGTATGATTAGCAGATATTTTCTCCCATTCTTTAGGTTTCCTTTTCATTTTGTTAATTGTTTATTTTGTTATGTAGAAGTTTTTAGTTTTATGTAGTGCCACTTACTGACTTTTGCTTTTGTTGCTTGTGATTTTAGTGTCATAAAAAAAATGATTGCCAACATCTATGTCAAGAGCTTCTTCCCTCTGTTATTTTCTAGAAGTTTTATGATATAAGGTCTTATCTTTAGTCTTTACTTCCATTTTGAGTTAATTTTTGTGAGTGGTGTGAGGGAGGGGTCCAATTTTATTTTTCTGCATGTGGTTATATAGTTTTCCCAACACTATGTGTTGAAGACTGTTCTCTCCCCATTGAGTATTCTTGCCTCCCTTGTCAAATATTATTTGGCTTAATATGCATGGGTTAATTTCCATGTTTTCTATTTTGTTCCATTGATCAATGTGTCTTCTTTATGCTAATACTATACTGTTTTGATTACTGTGGATTTGAAATACACTTTGAAATCAGGGAGCATTATGCCTCCAGCTTTGTTCTTTCCTAAGATTGCTTTGGCTACTTGGGGTCTTTTGTGGTTCCATGCAAATTTTAGAATTGTTTTATCTATTTCTGTGAAAAATACCACTGGAAGTTTTATAGGGATTGCATTGAATCTATAGATGGCATTGGGCAGTATGGATATTTAAACAATATTAATCCTTCTGATCCATGGATATGGGACGTCTTTCTGTTTATTTGTGTGTTCTCCAATTTCTTTCATCAATGTCTTACAGTTTGTTTGGTTTTGTTTTTTTGGCTGCACTGTATGACTTGTGGGATCTTAGTTCCCTGACCAGGGACCAAACCTGGGTCCATAGCAGTGAAAGCACAGAGTCCTAACCACTGGACCACCAGGGAATTCCCTGTCTTACAGTTTTTATTGTACAGATCTTTCACCTTCTTGGTTAAATTTATTCCTAAGTATTATATTGTTTTTGATACTATTGTAAATAGGATTCATTTTTTAATTTTTTTTCAGATTGATCATTTGTTAGTGTATAGAAGTGCAACTGATTTTTGTATGTTGATTTTACATTATCCTGAAACTTTACTGAATTCATTTATTAGTTCTAATAGTTTTTAGCAGAGTCTTTAGGATTATTTTTACATAAGGTCATCTGAAAACAGAGACAGTTTTACTTCTTTATTTCTGATTTAGATGCCTATTATTTCTTTTTCTTGACTAATTGCTCTGGCTAGGACATGTAGTACTCTCTTGAATAAGAGTGGTGAGAGTGGGCATGCCTGTCTTATTTCTAATCTTAGAGGAAAAGCTTTCAACCTTTCACCACTGGGTAAGATGTTAGCTGTGTGCTCATCATATATGGCCTTTATTATGTTGAGGTACATTCTTTCTATACTCAATTTGTTGAGAATCTTTATCATTAAAGGATATTGAATTTTTCAAATGCTTTTTCTACATCTATTGAGAGGATTGTGTTATTTTTATCTTTAATTCTATTAATGTGATGTATCACATTTATTGATTGTGTATGTTGAATCATCCTTGTATCCCAGGGATATAGCCCTCTTCATCATGGTGTATGATCCTTTTAATGTGTAAATTGAATTTGGTTTGCTAATATTTCATGAGTTTTTTCCCATCTATATTCACCAGGGATGTAGTTTTCTTTTCTTGTAGTGGCTTTGGTATCAGATTAATGCTGGTTTTGTAAAATGAGTTTGGGAGTGTTCTCTGCATCTGTACTGCTTCAATGTTATTGATATTGATTTGTGCAGATTTTCTTTCTTGATAATCCAGTCTTGATATGTTGCATGTTCCTAGGAATTTTCCGTTTCCTCTAGGTCATCCAATTTGTTGATGTATAATTGTTAGAGTAACCTCTTGTGATTCTTTGTATTTCTGTGTTGTCAGTTGTAATGTCTCTTTCAGTTGGAATGTCTCCTCTTTTATTTCTGATATTATTTATTTAGTCTTCTTTTTCCTTTGTTAAAAGGTTTATCAATTTTCTGTATCTTTTCAAAAATTAGCTCTTAGATTTGTTGATATTTTCTATTGTTTTTCTGGTATCTACTTCATTTATGTCTGCTCTGATGTTTCTTTCCTTCTGCTAAAGTTGGGCTTTGTTCTTCTTTTTCTAGTTCTTTGAGGTGTAAAGTTAGGTTATTTATTTGAGTTATTTCTTTTCTCTTAATGTAGGCTAAAACTTTCCTCTTAGAACTTCTTTTGCTTCATCTCAGAAGTTTTGGTATGTTGCATTTTTGGTTTTGTTTGTTTCAAGATATTTTCTGATTCCTTTTGATGTCTTCTTTGACTCATTGCTTGTTCAGGAGCAGGCTGTTTAATTCCCACATCTTTGTGAATTTTACAGATTTCCTCATGTTAGTAATTTCTAGCTTTGTATCACTGTGGTCAGAAAAGATACTTGGTATGATTTCAATCATCTTAAGTTTGCTAAGACTTCTTTTGTCATCTAACATATCATCTCTTCTGGAGAATGTTCTTTGTATGCTTGAGTAGAATGTGTATTCTGGTTTTATAATATGGAATGTTCTGTTATATGTGTGTTAGGCCCATTTGGTCTAAAGTGTAATTCAAGTTCACTGCTTCCACTCTCTGGATAATCTATCCATTGTTAAAAGTGGGGTATTTAAATCTGCAACTATTATTGTATTGTCTATTTCTCCCTTCAGATCTGTTAGTATTTGCTTAATATATTTAGGTACTGTGTTGTTGGGCGCATTTAAATTTACAATTTGTTTATCCTCTTGATAAATTTACCCCTTTATCATTATACAATAACGTTCTTTGTCTCTTGTTACAGTTTTTGGCTTAAAGTCTCTTTTGTCTGATGTAAGTGTTGCAATCCCTGCTTCCTTTTGGTTTCCATTTGCACAGAATATCTTTTTCTATCCCTTTACTTTGAGCCTATTTATGTCCCTAAAACGGAAATGAGTTGTAGGCAGCATATCCTTGGTTCTTGTTGTTTAAATCCATTCAGCCACTATATGCTTTTGAATTGGAGAATTGAAGCCATTTACATTTAAAGTACTTATTCATAGGGAAGCACCTATTAATGCAATCTTACTGTTTCTGGCTTTTTTTATTGTTTGCTTTTTCTTTTTTTCCTTTCTATTGTCTTCCTTTGTGTATTGATGATTTTCTATAGTGATATACTTTGATTCCCTTCTCTTTATCTTTTGTGTATCTACTATATGTTTTTGCTTTGTGGTTACCATGAGGCTTACATAAAACATAGTATACGTGTAACCATCTATTTAACACTGATAACAACTTATCTTCAGTCATATGCAAAAACTCTGCTCTTTTACTCCCCTTCACATTTTTTGCTTTTGATGTCACAATTTACCTCTTTTTTTTTTACCTCTTTTTATATTGTGTATCCATTAACAAATTGTTGTAGCTATAGCTAGTTTTAATACTTTTGTCCTTTAACCTTAACACTAGCACCAAGAGGTTAGCACACCACCATATTATAGTATTAGAATATTCTGAATTTGAAGTATACTTACCTTTGGCAGTGTGGCTTTTATTTTAATATGGTTTCGTGTTACTAATTAGGGCCCTTCATTTCACATTGAAGAACGCTCCAACACTTCCTATAAGGCAGGTCTAGTGGTGATGAGCTGCCACAGCTTTGGTTTGTTTGGGAGAGTCTTTATCTCTACTTCATTTCTGAAGGACAGCTTTTCCAAGTAAAGTATAATTCTTTGACAGTTTTTTTTTTTCCCTTTCAGCATGTTGAATATATTATTCCACTGTACTGGCCTGCAAGGTTTCTCCTGAAAAATCAGTTGATAGCTTAACTGAAGTTTCCTTGTATGTAAAAAAAAATTTCTCTCTTCTTTTAAAATTCTCTCTTCGTCTTTGATTTTAGACAGTTTTGTTATAATGTGTCTTGGAGAAGATCATTTGGGGTTTAAATTTTGAAGAGACCTATGAACTTAGATGTCTAAATCTCTCCCCAGATTTGGGTAGTTCTCGGCTATTGCTTTTTTTAAAAAATAAATTTATTTATTCACTTTTGACTGCATTGGGTCTACATTGCTGCATGCTTTCTCTAGTTGTGTCGAAGGGTGCTACTCTTGTTGTGGTGTGTGGGCTTCTCATTGCAGTGGCTTCTCTTGTTACAGAGCACAGGCTCTAGGCATGCAGGCTTCAGTAGTTGTGGCACACGGGCTCAGTAGTTGTAGCTTGTGGGCTCTAGAGTGCAGGTTCAGTAGTTGTGGTCATTGTCAGTTTCCCTGTGGCATGTGGGATCTTCCCGGACCAGGGCTCAAACCCATGTCCCCTGCATTGGCAGGTGGATTCTTAACCACTGTGCCACCAGGGAGGCCCTCAGCTATTACTTCTTTAAATAAGCTTTCTACCCCTCACTCCCTGTCTCCTCCTTCTGGGACTCCAATAGTGCATAGATTGCTTCTCTTAATTTTATCCCATAGTTCACACAGGCTTTCTTCATTCTTTTTCATTCTTTTTTCTTTGTTTTCTGACTGGATAATTTCAAGAAACCTGTCTTCTACTATACAGATTCTTCTGTTTGATCCTCTCTCTCATTGATTTTCTCTATTTTTTGTTTGTTTTATGCATTATGCTCTTTGGCCCGATATGTTCTTTTTTATTATTTCTATCTCTCTGTTAAACTGAAAAGTTTTTGTTTGTGTGTTGTTTTCCTAATTTTGTTGAATAGTTTTTCTGTGTTTTCTTGTAGCTCCCTGAGTTTCCTTAAAACAACTATTTTGAATTCTTTCTCAGGCAAATTTCAGATCTCCATTTCTTTTGGTTTGATTATTGGAAAATTATTGTGTTCCTTCAGTGACATCCTGTTTCCTTGATTTTTCATGTTCCTTGAAGTCTTGCATTGCTATCTTTGTATTGAAGAGGATGTGACATCTTCCCATCTTTACTGACTAACTTTGGGACAGAAATACCTTCCATCAGCCCTGTTAGGGATTCTGAGGTTTTCTCAGACCTTTTCTATGGATATGCTGGTGCCACACTTCTTGTTGCCTCTTGTGGGAGAAACAATAAGATTGTATGCCTTCTATCAATACTGCAAAGCCAGGTTGGGTGTGGACAACCTCCCGTTTGCTTTCCCTAAGGTGATGCTGAATGCCTACGTTTATGAGGTTTCTCCTGATTCTGCAGTTGTGCCAGCTTCCTATGCAAGCTCACTAGGCCTCCACACAGGCTCACTCTCACCATTCTGTGGGGGGGGCATGCACAGGGAGATGGTCACAATGTGTGAGGGTATGTGTGAGTGAGGCATGTGAGGCATTGGGTCAGTTGGGGGGATCTGTAGGCAAGGCATTACCAGCAGTCATGGGTGGGCTCCCTGATGGAACCTGTAATGCAGTTAATAGGATCCACATCTCTTTGATGCCCTCTGAGAGACGTAGCTACTCTTCTCCCAGTCATTCCCTGTCCTCATCTCACTGCACACCTCAGTATTCTGGGTGGGGTGAAAAAGAAGTAGGTCTGTTTTTTAGCATCCTGCAGAGCTGAAGAAGCTGGGTGCTCATTCATATGCTTGCTTTTCCCCATGGGAGAAAACATGGCCAAGAAATTCCCTCTTGGTACTGAGATAAACTGCCTTGGGGGAGGGTTGATACAGGTAATGTTAAACTGTTCATCTTCCCTATTTAATGCATCCACTCTCAGATTTTTCTTTTTTTGTTCCAATGCTGTGCTAGAACTGTCCTCCTGGACATCCACAAATGTCTCTTATCCATTGTTAATTGTCTAAATATGTTTTCTTTTGGGGGGAAGATGGTAGAAACTCTTATCCTGCCATGTTGGTGATGTCACTTCTTCTAGACGATTTCTAGTATAAGAAAGATATTTCCTTTCTCTGTCTTTAATTTTTTAAATTAACCCATGCTTTCCTTTACTCTTTTGTTATATGCATAAGGAATCCTGGATTCTTATTTTATTCACCTTAATGTCATTTATTATTTTTTACATCTTTATGAGAGTATAATGGCTTTACAATGATGTGTTAGTTTCTGCTTTATAACAAAGTGAATCAGTTATACATATACATATGACCCATATCTCTTCCCTTTTGCGTTTCCCTCCCTCCAACCCTCCCTATCCCAACCCTCCAGGTGGTCACAAAGCACAGAGCTGATCTCCCTGTGCTATGTGGCTGCTTCCCACTAGCTATCTACCTTACATTTGGTAGTGTATATATGTCCATGCCTCTCTCTAAGCTTTGTCACAGCTTACCCTTTCCCCTCCCCATATCCTCAAGTCCATTCTCTAGTAGGTCTGTGTCTTTATTCTTGTCTTACCCCTAGGTTCTTCATGACACTTTTTTTTCCTTAAGTTCCATATATATGTGTTAGCATACGGTATTTGTCTTTCTCTTTCTGACTTACTTCACTCTGTATGACTTACTCTAGGTCTATCCACCTCACTACAAATAGCTCAATTTCGTTTCTTTTTATGGCTGAGTAATATTCCATTGTATATATGGGCCACATCTTCTTTATCCTTTCATCTGATGATGGACATTTAGGTTGTTTCCATCTCTGGGCTATTGTAAATAGAGCTGCAATGAATATTTTGGTACATGACTCTTTTTGAATTATGGTTTTCTCAGGGTATATGTCGAGTAGTGGGATTTCTGTGTTGTATGATAGTTCTATTTTTAGTTTTTTAAGGAACCTCCATACTGTTCTCCATAGTGGCTGTATCAATTTACATTCCCACCAACAGTGCAAGAGGGTTCGCTTTTCTCCACAACCTCTACAGCATTTATTTTTTGTAGATTTTTTGATGATGGCCATTCTGACCAGTGTGAGATGATATCTCATTGTAGTTTTGATTTGCATTTCTCTAATGATTAATGATGTTGAGCATTCTTTCATGTGTTTGTTGGCAGTCTGTATATCTTCTTTGGAGAAATGTCTATTTAGGTCTTCTGCCCATTTTTGGATTGGGTTGTTTTTTTGTTATTGAGCTGCATGAACTGCTTGTAAATTTTGGAGATGAATCCTTTGTCAGTTGCTTCATTTGCAAATACTTTCTCCCATTCGGGGGTTGTCTTTTGTTCTTGTTTATGGTTTCCTTTGCTGTGCAAAAGCTTTGAAGTTTCATTAGGTCCCCTTTGTTTATTTTTGTTTTTATTTCCATTTCTCTGGGAGGTGGGTCAAAAAGGATCTTGCTGTGATTTATGTCATAGAGTGTTCTGCCTATGTTTTCCTCTAAGAGTTTGATAGTTTCTGGCCTTACATTTAGGTCTTTAACCCATTTTAGGTTTATTTTTGTGTATGGTGTTAGGAAGTGATCTAATCTCATACTTTAACATGTACCTCTCCAGTTTTCCCAGCACCACTTATTGAAGAGGCTCTCCTTTCTCCACTGTACATTCCTGCCTCCTTTATCAAAGATAAGGTGACCATATGTGCGTGGGTTTATCTCTGGGCTTTCTATCCTGTTCCACTGATCTTTCTGTTTTTGTGTCAGTACCATATTGTCTTGATTACTGTAGCTTTGTAGTATAGTCTGAAGTCAGGGAGCCTGATTCCTCCAGCTCCGTTTTTCTTGCTCAAGATTGCTTTGGCTATTCGGGGTCTTTTGTGTTTCCATACAAATTGTGTAATTTTTTGTTCTAGTTGTGTGAAAAATGCCAGTGGTAGTTTGATAGGGATTGCATTGAATCTGTAGATTGCTTTGGGTAGTAGAGTCATTTTCACAATGTTGATTCTTCCAATCCAAGAACATGGTATATCTTTCCATCTATCTGTATCATCTTTAATTTCTTTCATCAGTGTCTTATAATTTTCTGCATACAGGTCTTTTGTCTCCTTAGGTAGGTTTATTCCTAGATATTTTATTCTTTTTGTTGCAATGGTAAATGGGAGTGTTTTCTTGATTTCACTTTCAGATTTTTCATCATTAGTGTATAGGGATGCCAGAGATTACTGTGCATTAATTTTGTATCCTGCAACTTTACCAAATTCATTGATTAGCTCTAGTAGTTTTCTGGTAGCATCTTTAGGATTCTCTATGTATAGTATCATCTCATCTGCAAACAGTGACAACTTTACTTTTTCTTTTCCAATTTGGATTCCTGTTATTTCCTTTTCTTCTCTGATTGCTGTAGCTAAAACTTCCAAAACTCTGTTGAATAAGAGCGGTGAGAGAGGGCAACCTTGTCTTGTTCCTGATCTTAGTGGAAATGCTTTCAGTTTTTCACCATTGAGAATGATGTTGGCTGTGGGTTTGTCATATATGGCCTCTATTATGTTGAGGTAGGTTCCTATGTCTACTGTGCCTACTATGCCTACTTTCTGGAGAGTTTTTATCATAAATGGGTGTTGAATTTAGTTGAAAGCTTTCTCTGCATCTATTGAGATGATCATATGTTTTTTCCCTTTCAATTTGTTCATATGCTATATTACATTGATTGATTTGCATATATTGGAGAATCCTGCATTCCTGGAATAAACCCCACTTGATCATGGTGTATGATCCTTTTAATGTGCAGTTGGATTCTGTTTGCTAGTATTTTGTTGAGGAATTTTGCATGTTTGTTCATCAGTGATATTGGCCTGTAGTTTTCTTTCTTTGTGACATCCTTGTCTGGTTTTGGTATCAAGGTGATGGTGGCCTCGTAGAATGAGTTTGGGAGTGTTCCTCCCTCTGCTTTATTTTGGAAGAGTTTGAGAAGGATAGGTGTTAGCTCTTCTCTAAATGTTTGATAGAATTCGCCTGTGAAGCCATCTGGTCTTGGGCTTTTGTTTGTTGGAAGATTTTTAATCACAGTTTCAATTTCAGTGCTTGTGATTGGTCTGTTCATATTTTCTATTTCTTCCTGATTCAGTCTTGGCAGGTTGTGCCTTTTTAAGAATTTAGAAATTTTTGCTGCATCCCATAGGTTTTGGGTCGTCGTGTCTCCATTGTCATTTGTTTCTAGGTATTTTTTTATTTCCTCTTTGATTTCTTCAGTGATCACTTCATTATTAATAGTGTATTGTTTAGCCTCCATGTGTTTGTATTTTTTTACAGATCTTTTCCTGTAATTGATATCTAGTCTCATAGCATTGTGGTCGGAAAAGATACTTGATACAATTTCCATTTTCTTAAATTTACCAAGGCTTGATTTGTGACCCAAGATATGATCTATCCTGGAGAATGTTCCATGAGCACTTGAGAAAAATGTGCATTCTGTTGTTTTTGGATGAAATGTCGTATAAATATCAATTAAGTCCATCTTCTTTAATGTATCATTTAAAGCTTGTGTTTCCTTATTTATTTTCATTTTGGATGATCTGTCCATGGGTGAAAGTGGGGTGTTAAAGTCCCCTACTATGAATGTGTTACTGTCGATTTCCCCTTTTATGGCTGTTAGTATTTGCCTTATGTATTGAGGTGCTCCTATGTTGGGTGCATAAATATTTACAATTGTTATATCTTCTTCTTGGATCAATCCCTTGATCATTAGATAGTGTCCTTTGTCTCTTCTAATAGTCTTTATTTTAAAGTCTATTTTGTCTGATATGAGAATTGCTACTCCAGCTTTCTTTTGTTTTCCATTTGCATGGAATATCTTTTTCCATCCCCTTACTTTCAGTCTGTATGTGTCTCTAGGTCAGAAGTGGGTCTCTTGGAGACAGCATATATATGGGTCTTGTTTCTGTATCCATTCAGCCAATCTGTGTCTTTTGGTGGGAGCATTTAGTCCATTTACATTTAAGGTAATTTTGATATGTATGTTCGTATTCCCATTTTCTTAATTGTTTTGGGTTCGTTTTTGTAGGTCTTTTCCTTGTCTTGTGTATCTTGCCTAGAGAAGTTCCTTTAGCATTTATTGTAAAGCTGGTTTGGTGGTGCTGAACTCTCTCAGCTTTTGCTTATCTATAAAGGTTTTAATTTCTCCATCAAATCTGAATGAGATCCTTGCTGGGTAGAGTAATCTTTGTTGCAGGTTTTTCTCCTTCATCACTTTAAATATGTCCTGCCAGTCCCTTCTGGCTTGCAGACTATCTCCTGAAAGATCAGCTGTTAACCTTATGGGGATTCCCTTGTGTATTATTTGTTGTTTTTCCCTTGCTGCTTTTAATATGTTTTCTTTGTATTTAATTTTTGACAGTTTGCTTAATATGTGTCATGGCGTATTTCTCCTTGGATTTATCCTGTATGGGACTCTCTGTGCTTCCTGGACTTGATTAACGATTTCCTTTCCCATATTAGGGAAGTTTTCAACTATAATCTCTTCAAATATTTTCTCAGTCCCTTTCTTTTTCTCTTCTTCTTCTGGACCCCCTATAATTCGAATGTTGGTGCATTTAATGTTGTCCCAGAGGTCTCTGAGAGTGTCCTCAGTTCTTTTCATTCTTTTTTCTTTATTCTGCTCTGCAGTAGTTATTTCCATTATTTTATCTTGCAGGTCACTTATCCATTCTTCTGCCTCAGTTATTCTGCTATTGATTCCATCCAGAGTATTTTTAATTTCACTTATTGTGTTGTTCATCATTGTTTGTTTCATCTTTAGTTCTTCTAGGTCCTTGCTAAATGTTTCTTGCATTTCGTCTATTCTATTTCCAATATTTTGGATCATCTTTCCTATCATTATTCTGAATTCTTTTTCAGGTAGACTGCCCATTTCCTCTTCATTTGTTAGGTCTGGTGGGTTTTTATCTTGCTCCTTCATCTGCTGTGTGTTCTTCTGTCTTCTCATTTTGCTTATCTTACTGTGTTTGGGGTCTCCTTTTTGCAGGCTGCAGGTTCGTAGTTCCCATTGTTTTTGGTGTCTGTCCCCAGTGGCTAAGGTTGGTTGAGTGGGTTGTGTAGGCTTCCTGGTGGAGGGGACTAGTGCCTGTGTTCTGGTGGTTGAGGCTGGATCTTGTCTTTCTGGTGGGCAGGTCCACGTCTGGTGGTGTGTTTTGGGGTGTCTGTGGACTTATTAAGATTTTAGGCAGACTCTGTTAATGGGTGGTTTTGTGTTGCTGTCTTGCTAGTTGTTTGGCATAGGATGTCCAGCACTGTAGCTTGCTGGTCGTTGAGTGAAGCTGGGTGCTGGTGTTGAGATGGAGATCTCTGGGAGATTTTTGCCATTTGATATTATGTGGAGCTGGGAGGTCTCTTGTGGACCAGCGTCCTGAAGGTGGCTCTCCCACCTTAGGGGCACAGCACTGACTCCTGGCTGCAGCACCAAGAGACTTTCATTCACATGGCTAAGAATAAAAGGGAGAAAAAGTAGAAAGAATTAGTAGAAGTAGAAAGAAAAGTGAAAGAAAGAAAGAAAGGAGGGAGGGAGGGAGGGAAGGAGGGAGGGGGGAGGAAGGAAGGAAGGAATGAGGGAAGGAAGGAAAAAAAGAAAGAAGATGAAGTAAAATAAAATATAATAACGTTATTAAAATAGAAAATAATTATTAAGAAAAAAATTAAAAAAAAACAAACAAAAACACCCCGGACTGATAGAACCCTAGGACAAATGGTGAAAGCAAAGCTATACAGGCAAAATCTCATGCAGAAGCATACACATACACACTCATAAAAAGTGGAAAAGGGGAAAAAATAATAAATCTTGCTCTCGAAGTCCATCTCCTCAATTTGGGATGATTTGTTGTCTAAAGGAGGGAAGGAAGGAAAGAAAATGAAAGAAAGAAAGAAAGAAAGAAAGAAGATAAAGTAAAATAAAGTTATTAAAATAAAAAATAATTATTAAGAAAAAAATTTTAAAAACTGGACGAATAGAACCCTAGGACAAATGGTGGAAGCAAAGTTATACAGACAAAATCTCACACAGAAGCATACACATACACACTCACAAAAAGAAGAAAAGGGGAAAAAATCATAAATCTTGCTCTTAAAGTCCACCTCCTCAATTTGGGATGATTGGTTGTCTATTCATGTATTCCACAGATGCAGGGTACATCAAGTTGATTGTGGAGGTTTAATGCGCTGCTTCTGAGGCTGCTGGGAGAGATTTCCCTCTCTCTTCTTTGTTCTCACAGCTCCTGGGGCTCACCTTTGGATTTGGCCCCACCTCTGCGTGTAGGTCGCCGGAGGGAGTCTGTTCTTCGCTCAGACAGGACGGGGTTAAAGGAGCAGCTGCTTTGGGGACTCTGGCTCACTCAGGCCGGGGGGAGGGAGGGGCACGGAGTGCGGGGCGGGCCTGCGGCGGTAGAGGCCGGCATAACGTTGCACCAGCCTGAGGCGTGCCATGTGTTCTCCCGGGAAAGTTGTCCCTGGATCCCGGGACCCTGGCAGTGGCGGGCTGCACAGGCTCCCCGGAAGGGAGTTGTGGATAGTGACCTGTGCTTGCACACAGGCTTCTTGTTTGTGGTAGCAGCAGCCTTAGCGTCTCATGCATGTCTCTGCGGTCTGCGCTTTTAGCCGTGGCTCGCGCCCATCTCTGGAGCTCCTTTAAGCAGCGCTCTTAATCCCCTCTCGTCGCGCACCAGGAAGCAAAGAGGGAAGAAAATGTCTCTTGCCTCTTCGGCAGGTCCAGACTTTCCCCCGGAATCCCTCCCGGCTAGACATGATGCACTAACCCCCTGCAGGCTGTGTTCACGCCACCAACACCAGTCCTCTCCCTGCGCTCTGACCGAAGCCCTAGCCTCAGCTCCCAGCCCCACCCACCCCGGCGGGTGAGCAGACAAGCCTTTTAGGCTGGTGAGTGACGGTCGGCACCGATCCTCTGTGCGGGAATCTCTCCGCTTTGCCCTCCGCACCCCTGTGGCTGCACTCTCCTCCACGGCTCCGAAGCTTCCCCCTCTGCCACCTGCAGTCTCCACCCGCAAAGGGGCTTCCTAGTGTGTGGAAACTTTTCCTCCTTCACATCTCCCTCCCACTGGTGCAGGTCCCGTCCCTATCCTTTTGTCTCTGTTTATTCTTTTTTCTTTTGCCCTACCCAGGTACGTGGGGAGTTTCTTGTCTTTTGGGAGGTCTGAGGTCTTCTGCCAGCGTTCAGTAGGTGTTCTGTAGGAGTTGTTCCACGTGTAGATGTATTTCTGGTGTATCTGTGGGGAGGAAGGTGATCTCCACGTCTTACTCTTCCGCTATCTTCCCTTCATCCCCCGTTATTTATTTTGATGCTCAAATTATCTCATATTAGACAAGTGGGCATCCCTTCAGGCTAACTCCTATGTCCTTTGGATGTATTCCCATTTTTTTTTGAGTACTTCTTATTTTCTGCCACAAGGTGTTCCAGGTTCATTTTTCTTTTCCTAGCCCCAAGTTAGCAATGTCATAAAGGATACATGAAGATGAGGATAATATAATATCATATTTATTTATAGAAGAAGATAATATTAGAAACCAAGATCTGGGTGCTGTGTATACATTGCTATTGAAATATTATAATTTCTTGTCTGTATCAGGGAAAGAACTAATAAATAAATGAATAACTATACATACATTCCCATAAACATTCAAAATATCATGTACATGCTCATGTGATCTGTTTCAGTATCTATATATTTAAAAGCATGAGTTCATTTTAATACCCCCAATTCGTATCCAAAATGAAAATGTTTATGCTCACTTCCCTTTCCATATTTGTAACTCCCTTTTCTGACAGTGAGAAACACAGCTCCCATTATCCACAATATATTTCCATATTCTCTCTCTAGAATACATAGGAAGTACAGAATGGCTAATCTACTCTTCTGCAAAATAAGAAACTATAGTTCAGTATTTGTTTATAGCTCTTCCTGTCTCTAAACAGAGGACGAACAGCACAAAATGGTGTTCTAAGTTACTTGGGGACTCAGCCATATGATCAAGGTTAACATTAACAATGATAAATCATGTTGATGATATGTACTAAAGATTTGATGTAATGAGTAGCACGTTCCTCTATGGCCTTCCTCCTCAAAACACATAACACCAGTCTAATCATGAGAAAACCATTAGAAAAAGCTCAATTCAGGGATATCCTGCAAAATACCTCTCTAGTACTCCTTAAACCTGTCAAGGTCATCAAAAATGAAGTGTGTCACAGCCAGAAGGAAACATGATGACCAAATGTAATCCTGGATGGGCTCCTGGAACACAAAAAAGAACATACAAAAAAGTAGATTCTGAATGAGGTTAGTAATAATGTGTCAGTATTGATACATTACTTGTGACAAACACCATACTAATGTAAGATGTAAATAGTAGAGAGTACTAGGTGTGGGGTACATGGAAACTCTGTACTATTTTTCATACGTTTTTGCTAAATCTAAAATGTTTACTTAAAAAATTGCATGGGGAGATGAGCTGAGGGAGGTCAAAATGACTAGCATTCCAGGACACAGAACCAGGCAGGAGAGAGCTGCACACACACACACACACACACACACACACACACACACACACACCACACTCACACTGCACAGGGATGGAAATTGTTCCTGTTCTGGACACCCACAGTGGAAAGTCTCATAATTTGTGGGGCACTGGGTAAGGTACTCAGATAGATACGTTTTGCCCCACTAGTGGGGCAATTTAGCCCTATACCAAATGCTGCTCTGATCCTGTCTAACAAACTTTAGAAGAAAGACCCAATGGATCAAATGTTTCCAAGTAACTAAACTGCATTTAAGAACAAATCTCAAAAATATTAGTGGAAATATGAAAATATTCAGCATACAACAATTCACAGTGTCTGGCATACAATTATAAATTATCAGGCATGAAAATAAAGAGCTAAATATAACCCAGAAAGAGGAGAAAAATGAATTAGAAATAAACCCAGAAATGACATGATTGAATTAGTAGACAAGAACATTAAAGTACACTTATAACTGTATTAAAAATGATCAAGGAGATAGAGGGAAGATTAAATGAATTAAATAGATATGGAAGGTATAAAAAAGACATGATTCAAACTTCATAATAAGAAAACCACTATGCTTGAGATTAAAAGTACACTGTATTGTATTAATATTAGGTTACATTGAGGAAGAAATACTGAACTAAAAATCATAGCAATGGAAACTGTCCAAAAGTAATCTCAGAAAATGGACACAAAAAATAGACACCAGAGCATCAGTGAGCAGCAAGACAGTTTCAGGCATCCTAACATACAAATATTTAGCATCCCCAAAGGGGGGGACAAGCAAAAATATTTAAAGAAATAATGGTCAAATTTCCCCCAATTTGATGAACTCTATATACCCATAGATTCAAGAACCTCACAAACCTGAAGAAGAAGAAAATATGCCAAAACATATCATAACTACATTTCTTAAAACTAGTGACAACAGAAACTCTGAAAAGTTGACTAAGGAAAAAAGACACCTTATGTACATAGGAACAAACAAAAAACAACAGCAGAGGCTTTCTGTTTTTGATCTGGCATGTAAAGAGTTTGGAAGTCGTCACTTTGTCCTAACAATAAATAAAAAGCTGAACATACTGAATAATAAAAACTATTATTGGATCTTCCAGAGAAATGAGGTCACAGGGCAAACCATTATCCCCCAAATTGAAGAGACAGACAGGCAATTGGAGAAACAAATTATCACAACTTACCAGAGCAGAAACCCACAAGGAGAAACTTCTATGGGAACCAGTACACATGTAGGAAAACCTAAACTATAATCGATGAATTGCTGGAAATGCAGTGTGGACAAGTTTGAGAGTTAAAAAATCCAGTGGGACTCAGTCAAAAGGAGACTCTCACAAATTTGTGAGTTTATCTCCAGAAACCTAACCAAATTCTCACAGTACATATCAGAGAAAAAGCCCCTCATACTTCTAGTAGGAGAAGGGAAAAGGAACAATTTTGAAACTTGCCAGAGCATTTTGTTCTTCTTAACAAGGCCTGCCCTCCAGAGAAACTCTTACCACAGCCTAAGTGGTATTTTTTCAGAGCTTAACCACATCAGGGGATAGCAAATACCAACCTCAGCCCTCTCTACCCCGCCACATGAGGAAAGAAAATACCCAACTCCTGTCCACACTAGCCATCCTTTCCCATCTAAGGGAGGAAAAACTGAGAAACATTTGTAAAGTTAACAGTCAAAGGACACAGGGTCACTAAAAGACTGAGACCTAATTATAACACTACAGAATGCTTTCCATTCCCCACATGTTGCCACCACATTATTAACGGTTTATTTACCACACTTCCTTTTACTAAGTACATGATGTTCAGCTATCAAGAAAAAGGTACAAATTATACTAAAAGGGAGAAAACAGTTTAAAGAGAAAAAGCGAGCATGAGAACCAGACTCAGATGTGGCAGGGATGTTGGCACTATCAGACCTGAAATTTAAAATGACTATGATCAGGGGGGACCTTCAAGATGGTGGAGGGGCTTCCCTGGTGGTGCAGTGGTTGAGAGTCCACCTGCCGATGCAGGGGACACGGGTTCATGCCCCGGTCTGGGAAGATCCCACATGCCGTGGAGCGGCTGGGCCTGTGAGCCATGGCCACTGAGCCTACACATCCGGAGCCTGTGCTCTGCAATGGGAGAGGCCACAACAGTGAGAGGCCCGTGTACCAAAAAAAAAAAATAATAAGATGGTGGAGGAGTAAGATGTGGAGATCACCTTCCTCCCTACAAATACATCAAAAATACATCTACATGTGGAATGCAACTCCTGAAACAACTACTGAATGCTGGCAGAAAACCTCAGACTTCCCCAAAGGCAAGAAACTCCCCCACATACTGGGGTAAGCCAAAAGAAAAAAGAAAAAACAGAGACAAAAGAATAGGGATGGGACCTGCATCTCTGGGAGGGAGAGGTGAAGGAGGAAATGTTTCCACATACTAGGAAGCCCCTTCACTGGTGGAGACAGGGGGTGGGCCTGGGGGAAGCTTCAGAGCCATGGATGACAGCATAGCAACAGGGGTGCAGAGGGAAAAGTGGAGAGATTCCCACACAGAGGATCGGTGCTGACCAGCAATCACCAGCCTGAGAGTCTCCTCCCCTGCCAGGGTGGGTGGAGGCTGGGAGCTGAGGCTCGGGCTTCAGAGGTCAGATCCCAGGGAGAGGACTGGGGTTGGCTGTGTGAACACAGCCTGAAGAGGGCTAGTGCACCACAGCTAGCCAGGAGGGAGTGGGGCGGGGGAAGTCTGGACCTGCTAGAGAGGCAAGAGATCATTGTTTCAGGGTGCGTGAGGAGAGGAGATTCAGAGCACCGCCTAAATTAGCTTCAGAGACAGACATGAGCCACAGCTATCAGCGTGGACACTGGAGACTGGCATGAAACACTAAGGCTGCTGCTGCAGACACCAAGAAGCCTGTGTGCAAGTGCAGGTCACTATCCACACTTCCCCTCCCAGGAACCTGTGTAGCCTGCCATGGCCAGGGTCCTGGGTCCAGGGACAAATTCCCCAGGAGAAAACACAGTGCACCTCAGACTGTTGCAACGTCACGCTGGCCTCTGCTGCTGCAGGATTGCCCTGCATTCCATACCCCTTCCTCCCCCCGGCCTGAGTGACCCAGAGCCCCCTAATCAGCTGCTACTTTAACCCTGTCCTGTCTGGGAGGGGAACAGACGCCCTCATGTGACCTACATACAGAGGCAAGGCCAAATCCAAAGCTGAAACACAGGAGCTGTGCAAACAAAGAAGAGAAAGGGAAATTTCTCCTAGCAGCCTCAGGAGCAGTGGATTAAATCTCCACAATCAACTTGATGTACCCTGCATCTATGGAATACCTGAATAGAAAATGAATCATCCCAAAATTGAGATGGTGGACTTTGGGAGCAACTATATACTTGGGGTTTGCTTTCTGCATCTAATTTGTTTCTGGTTTTATGTTTATCTTAGTATTTAGAGCTTATTATCATTGTTAGGTTTGTTTATTGATTTGGTTGCTCTCTTCCTTTATATATATATATATATATATATATATATATATATATACATACATATACACACACACACACACACACACACATATTTTTCCTTTTCTCTTTTTGTGAGTGTGTGTGTGTATATGCTTCTCTGAGAGATTCTGTCTGTACAGCTTTGCTTTTACCATTTCTCCTAGGGTTCTGTCTGTCTGGTTTTTCTTCTATTTTAAGTACAGATTTTAGCACTTGTTATACTTAGTGGATTTTTTTTTGGTTTGGCTGCTCTCTTTCTTCTTACTTTCTTTTTTTATTACTTTCTAATTTTTAAATTTTTAATAATTTTTAATTTTAATAACTTTATTGTATTTTATTTATTTATTTCTTCTTTCTTTCTTTTGTTTTCCCTCTCTTTTCTTATAAGCTGTGTGGCTGACAGAGTCTTGGTGCTCCAGCCAGGTGTCAGGCCTGAGCCTGATAGGTGGAAGGACATTGGTCCACCACAGACCTCCCGGCCCCCCATAATATCAAATGGCAAAAGCTCTCCCAGAGATCTCCATCTCAACACTAAGACCCAGCTCCACTCAATGACCAGCAAGCTACAGTGCTGGACACCCCATGCCAAACAACTAGCAACATAGGAACACAACACCACCCATTAGAAGAGATGCTGCCTAAAATCATATTAAGTTCACAGACACCCCAAAACACACCACCAGATGTGGTCCTGCCCACCAGAAGGAAAAGATACAGCCTCATCCACCAGAAGACAGGCACCAGTCCCCTCCACCAGGAAGCTTACACAACCCACTGAACCAGTTTTACTCACTGGGGGCAGACACCAAAAACAGTGGGAACTACAAACCTGCAGCCTGCAAAAAGGAGACCCCAAACGCAGTAAGTTAAACAAATTTAACCAGGCTTCCCTGGTGGCGCAGTGCTTGAGAGTCCGCCTGCTGATGCAGGGGACACAGGTTCGTGCCCCGGTCTGGGAAGATCCCACATGCCGCGGAGCGGCTGGGCCCATGAGACATGGCCGCTGAGCCTGTGCATCCGGAGCCTGTGCTCCACAATGGGAGAGGCCATAACAGTGAGAGGCCCGCATCCTGCAAAAAAACAAAAAACAAAAAAAAAAACACACATAAAAAACAAATTGAGAAGACATAAATACACAGCAGATGAAGGAGCAAAGTATAAACCCAACAGACCAAACAAATGAAGAGGAAATAGGCAGTCTACCTGAAAAAGAATTCAGAGTAATGATAGTAAAGATGATCCAAAATCTTGGATATAGAATGCAGAAAATACAAGAAATGTTTAACAAGGACCTAGAAGAAATAAAGAGCAAACAAACAATGAAGAACAATACAATAAATGAAATTTAAAATTCTCTAGATGAATCAATAGCAGAATACCTGATGCAGAAGAATGGATAAGTGACCTGGAAGATACAATTGTGGAAATAAGTACCACAGAGCAGAATAAAGAAAAAAGAATGAAAATAATTGAGGACAGTCTCAGAGACCTCTGGGACAACATTAAACACACCAACATTCGATTTATAGAGGTGCCAGAGAAGAAGAGAAAAAGAAAGGGACTGAGAAAATATTTGAAGAGATTGTAGTTGAAAACTTCCCTAATATGGGAAAGGAAATAGTCAATCAAGTCCAGGAAGTGCAGAGAGTCCCATACAGGATAAATCCAAGGAGAAACATGCCAAGACACATATTAATCAAACTATCAAATCAAATACAAAGAAAAAATATTAAAAGCAGCAAGGGAAAAGCAATAAACAACATACAAGGGAATCCCCATAAGGTTAACAGCTGATCTTTCAGCAGAAACTCTGCAAGCCAGAAGAGAGTGGCAGGACATATTTAAAGTGATGAAAGGGAAGAACCTACAACCAAGATTACTCTACCAGGCAAGGATCTCATTCAGATTCAATGGAGAAATTAAAACCTTTAAATACAAGCAAAAGGTAAGAGAATTCAGCACCAACCAACCAGCTTTACAACAAATTCTAAAGGAACTTCTCTAGGCAGGAAAAACAAGAGAAGGAAAAGACAAACCCAAAACAATTAAGAAAATGGTAATAGCAACATGCATATTGATAATTACCTTAAATGAAGTGGATTAAATGCTCCAAACAAAAGAAATAGACTGGCTGAATGGATACAAAAACAAGACCCAAGAAACCCACTTCAGACCTAAGGACACATACAGACTGAAAGTGAGGGGATCAAAAAAGATATTCCATGCAAGTGGAAATCAAAAGAAAGATGGAGTAGCAGTTCTCATATCAGACAAAATAGACTTTAAAATAAAGACTATTACAAGAGACAAAGAAGGACACTAAATAATGATCAAGGCATTAATCCAAGAAGAAGACATGACAATTGTAAATATTTATGAACCCAACATAAGAGCACCTCAATACAAAGGCAAATGCTAATAGCCATAAAAGGGGAAGCCAACAGTAACAAAATAATAGTAGGAGAACTTAACACCCCACTTTCACCAAATAGATCATCCAAAATGAAAATAAATAAGGAAACATAAGCTTTAAATGATACATTAAACAAGATGGACTTAATTGATATTTATAGGACATTCCATCCAAAAACAACAGAATACACTTTCTTCTCAAGTGCTCAGGGAACATTCTCCAGGATAGATCATATCTTGGGTCACAAATCAAGCCTGGATAAATATAAGAAAATTGAAATTGCATCAAGTATTTTTCCAACCTCAATGCTATGAGACTAGATATCAATAACAGGAAAAAATCTGTAAAAAATACAAACATATGGAGGCTAAACAATACATTACTATATAACCAAGAAATCACTGAAGAAATCAAAAAGGAAATAAAAAAATACCTAGAAACAAATGTCAATGAAAACATGATGACCCAAAACCTGTGAGATGCAGCAAAAGCAGTTCTAAGAGGGAAGTTTATAGCAATACAATCCTACCTCAAGAAACAAGAAACATCTCAAATAAACAACCTAACCTTACACCTAAAGAAATTAGAGAAAGAAGAACCAAAAAACTGCAAAGTTAGCGGAAGGAAAGAAATCATAAAGATCAGTTCAGAAATAAATGAAAAAGAAATGAAGGAAATGAGAGCAAAGATCAATAAAACTAAAAGCTGGTACTTTGAGAAGATAAACAAAATTGATAAACCATTAGCCAGACTCATCAAGAGTCCATATATAAGGAATCTAATTTAAAAAATGGTCCTGAAGAACTTAGGGGCGGGAATAAAGATGGAGCCATAGAGAATGGACTTGAGAACATATGGAGGGGGAAGGCTAAGCTGGGACGAAGTGAGAGTGGCATGGACATATATACACTACCAAATGTAAAATAGATTGCTAGTGGGAAGCAGCTGCATAGCACAGGGAGATCAGCTCGGTGCTTTGTGTCCAATTAGAGGGGTGGCATAGGGAGGTGGGAGGGAGTCGAAAGAGGGACGAGATATGGGGATATATGTATATGTATAGCTGATTCATTTTGTTATACAGCAGAACCACACCATTGTAAAGCAATTATACTCCAATAAAGATGTTAAAAAATTTTTAAATTAAAATATAATGACTATGATCTTATGCCATGGCTCTAATGGAAAAAGTAGACTGCATGAAAGAACAGATGGGCCATGTAAGTAGAGATATAGAAATTCTATGAATGAAAAAGTATGCTAAAGATTAAAAAACCACAGTAACAGAAATGAAAAATGCTTTTGATGGCCTCATTAGTAGGCTGGGCATGACTGAGGAAAGAATCTCTGAGCTAGAGGATATCTTATTAGAAACTTCCAAAATGCAAAAGCATAGAGAAAAGAGACAAAGAAGAGCAGAGTATCTATGGACTGTGTGACTACTGCTAAAAAGGAACATATATGTAATGGGAATACCAGAAAAAGAAGAAAGAGAGAAAAGAACAGAAGCTATATGTGAAGCAATAATGACCAAGAATTTTCCCAAGTTAATGTCAGACATCATACCACAGATCCACGAATCTCAGAGAACCTCAAGCAGGAAAATGCCAAAAAACTACCCCTAAACATTTCATATTAAAACTACAGAAAATCAAATATGAAGGAAAATCTTCTAAAAAGTCACAGGAAGACAACTTATCTATAGAGAAGGAAAGAAGAGAATTTCATCTGAATTCTCTTCAGTAATCATACAAGAAGAGAGTGGAGTGAAATATTTAAATGTTGAGAGAACCCACTAACCTAGAATTCTGTACCCTGTGAAATGATCCTTGAAAAGTGAAGGAGAAATCATTTTCAGAAAAGCAAAAATTGAGGTAATTTGTCACAAGTAGACCTACCTTGCAAGAAATGTTTTAGAAGGAAAAAAAATGAAATTCAGAACTAATAAAGAAAAGAGAGTGTTAGAGAAAGGAAAAATAAAAGTAAAATAAAATCTTGTACTTTTTATCCATAATTAACCTAACAGTTTGTTTAATATAATAATAGCTTAAGTATGCTTATATGTGTTTAAGTGTATGTATGTCATACATAATTTTGTATGTGTAAGTGAAATAAATAACAGCAATAAAACAAGGGGCAGGAAGGGAGAATAAGATACGTTTGTTATAAAGTATTTGTACTACTTGTGAAGCAGTATAGTGTTATTTGAAGGTAGACTCTTGTTAGTTGTAAATGTATATTGAAAGCTCTAAGGAAACCACTCAAAAAAGTTTTAAAAAATATATAATACATATCCTAAGAAAGGAGAGAAAATGGAAAAATATACAATGCTCAATTAAAACCACAAAGTGAAGAAAAACGTGAAGGACAATAAGAAGACCAAAGAAGAAGAGCAATGAATAGAAAATGTAAAAATAAAAAGTTAGATATTAATCCAAATATATCAATAATCACTTTAAATATCAATGGTATAGATACACCAATTAAAAATAGACATTGTCAGAGTGGATAAAAAACCAAGACCCATGTTTTCTAAAATAAACCTACTTTAAATATTGACACATATTAAAAATAAAAAGAATGGAGAAAGATAAATCATTGTAACAGTAATCAACAAAAGGCAGAGAAGATTGGGAAGATGGGAGAGTAGAAAATATCAGAAATCTGTCTCCCCACATAGACATTTACAATGGCAGAATCTGTCAGATGTAATTATACTGGAGTCTACTGAAGGTTTGCAACTTCCAATGGAAGATTTGTATGGTAAATTGCAATTAACTTCCATCAATTTCACCTCTGAACACAGTAGCAGTTACCCATTTCTCATTCCCAGCCCTAGGGCAGGCAAGGTGTGCACATGTTTTTGGGTTGCCTTGAACATAGCTTGTGGGAACCAGATTAGGCAAAGAGGATGCTGTCCTCCAAATATTGGGATCTGTGCTCTGATCACTTATTGTTGCTTCTGATAACAGAGATGCAGAAAATGAGGTGGTGCCATTATCATCGAACCTCCCCCCATTGTTATAAGCATCTATTTCTCTAGCTGGAGTGGCTTCCTGGAGACTTAAGGAGCTAGCGCCCTTTTTTTCCTCTTCATTTCCCTCCTCCTTTTGGGAGCCAGACATCAAAGACCAGGACATTAAAAACTAACTGCATATATAGGGGAGTTTGCCCAAGGGAAAGTACAGCTCAGAAAAGGCCCAAGAAGATCAATTTTCACCTCAGACTTATCCTCAGCACAGAGACAGTCTACAACAATGAAAACAATAACAACAGAACCAAAATAAAACAGCAAACTCTTGGGAAAGGGGAAAATTGAATCTCCAGAATTAACAAATTTTTATATCCAAATGTCCAGTTTTCAGAAACAACAAAGAAATCACAAGGCATAAAAAGAAAGAAAAGTATGGTGCATTCAAAGGAAAAAATAAACCAAGAAACTGGTTTATTATTCAGATTCTGCTATTGATCCAGACCTGAGGGTGGACGACTAGAAAAAAAATGAAAACAACTATCTTAATGATGATCAAAGAAATAAATAATGACATGGAGAAAATCAAGAAAAAGATATGTGAAGAAAATGAAAATATCAGTAAAAAGACAGAAAACCTAAAAAGTATCCAAAATGAAATTCTGGAGCTGAAAAGTATAATAACTGAAATTAGAAATATGCTACAGGGATTCAAAGGCATATTTGAGCTGGCAGAAAAAAGAATCAGTGAATTTAAAATTATCAAGTCTGAGGAACAGAAAGATGAAAGAATGAAGCAAGTTGAACAGAGTTGAGGGACGTATGGGACACCATCAAGAAGATAAACATACCATTGTGGGACTTCAGAAGAAGAGAGAGAGAACAGGGCAGAGAGAATATTTGAAGAAATAATGGCCAAAACCTTCCCAAATTTGATAAAAGATATGAATATAACCATCCAACAAGCTCCAAGTAAAATGAACTCAAAGA
Source organism: Monodon monoceros (assembly GCF_005190385.1). NCBI lineage: Eukaryota > Metazoa > Chordata > Mammalia > Artiodactyla > Monodontidae > Monodon > Monodon monoceros. The sequence goes on along the minus strand of NW_021703782.1, from coordinate 23,723,154 downwards.
GACCCACCCTAGACACATTATAGCAGCATTATTTACAATAGCTAAAATGTGGTAGTAATGCAAGTGTCCACTGACAGATGAATGGATAAGCAAAATGTTTTATCTATATATACATATAGATAAGCAAAATGTATATATATATATATATATATATATATATATATATATATAAAACAATATTATTCAGCCTTAAAATGGAAGGAAATCCTGACATACACTACAACATAGGTAAACCTTGAGGACATTATGCTAAGTTAAGTAAACCAGTCACAAAAAGACAAATACTTCAGAGATTGGTTCAAGATGGTGGAGTAGAAGGACATGCGCTCACTCCCTCTTGAGAGAGCACCAGAATCACAACTAACTGCTGAACGTTCATCAAGACGAAGACACTGGAACTCACCAAAAAGGATACCCCACATCCAAAACAAAGGAGAAGCCAGAGTGAGATGGTAGGAGGGGGTGCAATCACAATAAAATCAAATCCCATAACTGCTGAGTGGGAGACTCACAAACTGGAGAACACTTATACCACAGAAGTCCAACCACTGGAGTGAAGGTTCTGAGCCCCCCATCAGGCTTCCCAAACTGGGGGTCTGGCAACAGAAGGAGGAATTCCCAGAGAATCAGACTTTGAAGGTTGGCAGGATTTGATTTCAGGACTTCGACAGGACTCGGGAAGACAGAGACTCCATTCTTGGAGAGCGCACACAGAGTAGTGTGTGAACCAGGACCCAGGAGGAAGGAGCAGTGACCCCACAGAAGACTGAACCAGAACTACCTGCTAGTTTTGGAGGGTCTCCTGCAGAGGTGAGGGGTAGCTGTGGCTCACTGCGGGGACAAGGACACTGGCAGCAGAAGTTCAGGGAGTACTCCTTGGCATGAGCCCTCACGGAGTCCGCTATTAGTCCCACCAAAGACACTGAAGGCTCCAGTGCTGTGTCACCTCAGGCCAAACAACCAACAGGGAGGGAACTCAGACCATGCATCAGCAGACAAGTGTATTAACGTTTTACTGAGCTCTGCCCACCAGAGCAATACCCAGCTCTACCCACCACCAGTCCCTCCCATCAGGATGCTTGCACAAGCCTCTTAGATAGCCTCATCCACCAGGGGGAAGACAGCAGAAGCAAAATAAACTACAATCCTGCATCTTGTGGAATGAAAACCACATTCAAAAAAGACAGACAAACTGAAAAGACAGAGGACTATATACCAGATGAAGGAGCAAGATAAAACACCAGAAGAACAACTAAATGAAGTAGAGAGAGACAATCTTCCAGAAAAAGAATTCAGAATAATGGTAGTGAAGACGATCCAGGACCTCGGATAAAGAATGGAGGCAAAGATGGAGAAAATGTAAGAAATGTTTAACAAAGACCTAGAAGAATTAAAGAACAAACACCTAGAAGAATTCAAGAACAAACAAACAATGAGATAACAATACAATAACTAGAATGAAAAATACACTAGAGGGAATTAATAGCAGAATAACTGAGGCAGAAGAACGGATAAGTGACCTGGAAGACAGAATGGTGGAAAACACTGCCACAGAACAGAATAAAGAAAAAAGAATGAGAAGAAATGAAGACAGACTAAGAGACCTCTGGAACAACAATAAACACACCAATATTCGCATTACAGTGGTTCCAGAAGGAGAAGAGACAGAGAAGAGACCCGAGAAAATATTTGAAGAGATTATAGTCAAGAACTTCCCTAAAATGGGAAAGGAAATAGCCACCAAGTCCAGGAATTGCAGAGAGTCCCAGGCAGGATAAACCCAAGGATAAATATGCCTAGAAACATAGTAATCAAATTGACAAGAATTGAAAGCAAAGAAAATTATTAAAAGTAACAAGGGAAAACCGACAAATAACAGGGAACTCCCATAAGGGAACTCCCATAAAGTTAACAGCTGATTTCTCAGTAGCAACTCTACAAGCCAGAAGGGAGTGGCACAATATATTTAAAGTGATGAAAGGGAAGAACCCCAAAACCAAGATTACTCTACCTGGCAAGTATCTCATTCAGCTTTGACAGAGAAATCAAAAACTTTACAGACAAGCAAAAGCTAAGAGAATTCAGCAACACCAAAGCAGCTCTAGAACAAATGCTAAAGGAACTTCTCTTAGTGGGAAACACAACAGAAGAAAAGGGTCTACAAAAACAAACCCAAAACAATTAAGAAAATGGTAATAGGAACATACATATTGATAATTACGTTAAATGCAAATGGATTAAATGCTCCAAACAAAAGACACAGGCTTGCTGAAAGGATACAAAACAAGACCCATATATATGCCATCTACAAGAGAAAGTGAGGGGATGGAAAAAGATATTCCATGAAAATGGAAATCTAAAGAAAGCTGGAGTAGCAATACTCATATCAGATAAAATAGACTAAAATAATGTTACAAGAGACTAGGAAGGACACTACATAATGATCAAGGAATCAATCCAAAAGGAAGATGTAACAATTATATATATTTGCACCCAAATATATATATGCACCCAACATAGGAGCACCACAATACATAAGGCAAAGGCTAACAGCTATAAAAGAGGAAATTGACTGTAATGCAATAATAGTGGGGGAATTTAACACCTCACTTACACCAATGGACAGATCATCCAGACAGAAAATTAATAAGGAAACACAAGCTTTAAATGACACAATAGACCAGGTATATTTAATTAATATTTATAGGACATTCCATCCCAAAACAGCAGGTTACACTTTCTTCTCAAGTGCATGCGGAACATTCTCCAGGATAGATCACATCTTGGGTCACAAATCAAGCCTGAGTAAATTTAAGGAAAATTGAAATCATATCAAGTATCTTTTCCAACCACAACACCATGAGATTAGGGAAAACAACGTAAAAAACACAAACACATGGAGGCTAAACAATACGTTACTAAATAACCAAGAGATCACTGAAGAAATCAAAGAGGAAATCAAAAAGTACCTAGAGGCAAATGACAATGAAAACCCGACGATCCAAAACCTATGGAATGCAGCAAGAGCAGTTCTAAGAGGGAAGTTTATAGCTATACAAGCCTACCTCAAGAAACAAGACAAATCTCAAATAAAAAATCTAACCTTACACCTAAAGGAACTAGAGAAAGAAGAGCAAACAAAACCCAAAGTTAGCAGAAGGAAAGAAATCATAAAGATCAGAGAAGAAATAAATGAAATAGAAACAAAGAAAACAATAGCAAAGATCAATAAAACTAAAAGCTGGTTCTTTGAGAAGATAAACAAAAATTGATAAACCATTAGCCAGACTTATCAAGAAAAAGAGGGAGAGGACTCAAATCAATAAAATTAGAAATGAAAAAGGAGAAGTTAAAACAGACACCACAGAAATACAAAGCATCCTCAGAGACTACTACAAGCAACTCTATGCCAATAAAATGAACAACCTGGAAGAAATGGACAAATTCTTAGAAAGGTATAGCCTTCCAAGACTGAATCAGGAAGAAATAGAAAACATGAACAGACCAATCACAAGTAATGAAATTGAAACTGTGATTTAAAATCTTCCAACAAACAGAAGTCCAGGACCAGATGGCTTCACAGGTGAATTCTATCAAACATTTAGAGGAGAGCGAACACCCATCCTTTTCAACTCTTCCAAAAAATTGCAGAGGAAGGAACACTCCCAAACTCATTCTATGAGGCCACCATCAACTTGATACCAAAACCAGACAAAGACACTACAAAAAAAGAAAATTACAGAACAATATCACTGATGAATATAGATGCAAAAATTCTCAACAGAATACTAGCAAACAGAATCGAACAACACATTAAAAGGATCATACACCATGATCAAGTGGGATTTATCCCAGAGATGCAAGGATTCTTCAATATACGTAAATCAATCAATGTGATACACCATATTAACAAATTGAAGAATAAAAACCATATGATCATCTCAATAGATGCAGAAAAAGCTTCTGACAAAATTCAACACCCATTTATGATAAAAACTCTCCAGAAAGTGGGCATAGAGGGAACATACCTCAACATAATAAAGGCCATATACGACAAACCCACAGCAAACATCATTCTCAATGGTGAAAAACTGAAAGTATTTCCTCTAAGATCAGGAACGAGACAAGGATGTCCACTCTCACCACTATTATTCAACATAGTTTTAGAAGTCCTAGCCATGGCAATCAGAGAAGAAAAAGAAATAAAAGGAATACAAACTGGAAAAGAAGAAGTAAAACTCACTGCTTGCAGATGACATGATACTATACATAGAGAATCCTAAAAATGCCACCAGAAAACTACTAGAGCTAATCAATGAATGCGGTAAAATTGCAGGATACAAAATTAATGCACAGAAATCTCTTGCATTCCTATACAGTAATGATGAAAAATATGAAAGAGAAATTAAGGAAACACTCCCCTTTACCATTGCAACAAAAAAATAAAATACCTAGGAATAAATATACCTAGGGAGACAAAAAAAAAAAGTAAAGGGATGGAGAAAACTACACTAAAACTAATCAAAAGAAATCTAGTGTAGTGATATTAATTTGGTTTAAAGCAGACTCCAGAACAAGGAAAATTAACAGGGATAATTACATAATGATAAAGGGGTCATTTCTCCAAGAAGGCATAACAATCCTTAATGTGTAAGAATCTAAAAACAGGATCAGAAGACTTGAAGCAAAAATCGATAGAACTTGAAGAAAAAAATAAAGAAATCTGATACTATAGTTGGAGACTTCAATACCTCTATAATCAGTAAGGACATACTTCATCTGAATAACACCATCAATCAACTGGATCTAGTTGACATTATAAAATACTTCTTCCAAGAACAGCAGAAGTCTATTGCTTTCCTACGTACCAGCACTGAATAATTGGAATCTGGAACGAAAATACAACGCCATTTACATTAGAACAGGGGTCCCCAACCCCCTGGCTGTGGACCATTAGCAGTTCACAGCCTATTAGGACCTGGGCTGCACAGCAGGAGGTGAGCAGCAGGCGAGGGAGTGAAGCTTCATCTGCCATTCCCCATCGCTCCCCATCGCTCGCATTACCGCCTGAACCATCACTCACAGTACCACCTGAATCATCCCCCACCATCGTCCATGTAAAAAGTGTCTTCCATGAAACCAGTCTCTTGTGCCAAAAAGGTCAGGGACCACTACATTAGAATCAACAAAATGAAGCCCTTAATAATCTAAGAAATATGTTCAAAATTTGTATAAGGAAAACTACAAAACTCTGATAAAAAACTCAAGGAATATCTGAATAAATGTAAGATATTCAACATTCATGAATAGGAAGACTCAAGATTGACAAGATGTCAGTTCTTCACAATTTGATCTACAGATTCAGTCCAATCCCAACCAAAATACCAGCCAGCTATTTTGTGAATACTGAAAAATTGATTCTAAAGTATATATGGAAAGCAAAAGACTGGAAGAGCCAACACAATATTGAAGCAGAAGAACAAAGGCAGAAGACTGTCTGACTTCAGGACTTACTATAAATCTACAATAATCAAGACATTGTGGAAGTGGGATTTATCCCAGGGATGCAAGGATCTTTCAATACCCACAAATCAAACAATGTGATACACCACATTAACAAATTGAAAAATAAAAACCGTATGATCATCTCAATAGATGCAGTAAAAGCTTTTGATGAAATTCCACATTGATTTATGATAAAAAAAAACAACTCTTCAGCAAGTGGGCATAGAGGGAAAATACCTCAACATAATAAAGGCCATATAAGACAAACCCACAGATAGCATCATACCCAATGGTGAAAAGCTTAAAGTATTTCCTCTAAGATCAGGAACAAGACAAGGATGCCTACTCTTGCCACTTTTATGCAACATAGTTTTGGAAGTCATAGGCACAGCAGTAAGAGAAGAAAAATAATAAAAGGAATCTAAATTTGAAAAGAAGAAATAAAACTGTCTTTTTTTGCAGATGACATGATGCTATACATAGAAAATCCTAAAGATGCTACCAGACAACTACTAGAGCTCATTAATGATTTTGGTAAAGTTGAAGGATACAAAATTAATATACAGAAATCTGTTGCATTGTTATACACTAACAATGAAATATCACAAAGAGAAATTAAGGAAACAATCCCATTTACCATTACATCAAAAACAATAAATTACATAGGAGTAAACCTACCTAAGGAGTCAAAAACTCTATACTCCAAAATCTATAAGATGCTTATGAAAAAAACTGGAGTTGACACAAACAGATGGAAAGATATACCATGCACTTGGATTGGAGGAATCTGTCTATCTATCTATCTATCTATCTATCTATCTATCTATCTATCTATCTATCTATAGTTTTTTGGCTGTGCCACGTGGCTTGTGGGATCTTAGTTCCCCAACCAGAGATCGAACCTGGGCCTTTGGCAGTGAAAGTGCAGAGTCCCAACAACTGGACCACTGAGGAATTCCTGAATCAATATTGTCAAAATGACCATACTACCCAAGGCAATCTACAGATTCAAAGCAATCCCTATCAAATTACAAATGGCATTTTTCACAGAACTAGAACAAAATTTTTAAAAATTTGTATGGAAACACAAAAGACCCAGAATTGCCAAAATAATCTTAAGAAAGAAGAACAGAGCTGGAAGAATCACACTCCCTGACTTCAGACTACACTACAAAGCAGTAGTATGGTACTGGCACAAAACAGTATGGTACTGGCACAAAAACAGACATATAGATCAATAGAACAGGATAGAAATCCCAGAAATAAACCCATGCACCTATGGTCAATTAATCTACAACAAAGGAGGCAAGACTATACAAGGCAGGAAAGACAGCATCTTCAATAAATGGTGCTGGGAAATATGGACAGCTACATATAAAAGAAATGAATTTAGAACATTCTTTAACACCATACACAAAAATAAACTCAAAATGGATTAAAGACCTAAATATAAGACTAGATACTCTAAAATTCCTAGAGTAAAATATAGGCAGAACATTCTTTGACATAAATTGTAGCAATATTTTTTTGAATCCGTCACCTAGAGTAATGGAAATAGAAACAAATATAAACCAATGGGACTTAATTAAACTTAAAAGATTTTGCACAGCAAAGGAAACCTGAAACCAAATGAAAAGACAACTAAGGACTGGGATAAAATATTTGCAAATGATGCTGCTGACAAAGGATTAATTTCCAAAGTATACTAACAGCTCATACAGCTTAATATCGAAAAACAACCCAATCAGAAGATGGGCAGAAGACCTAAACAGACATTTCTCCAAAGAAGAAATACAGATCACCAACAGGCACAAAAAAAGATGCGCAATATTGTTAATTGCTAGAGGAATGCAAATCAAAACTGCAATGAGGGCTTCCCTGGTGGCGCAGTGGTTGAGAGTCCGCCTGCCGATGCAGGGGACATGGGTTCGTGCCTCGGTCCGGGAAGATCCCACATGCCGCGGAGTGGCTGGGCCATGATATATATATATACAATGGAAAATTACTCAGCCATAAAAAATAATGAAATAATGCCATTTGCATCAACATGGATGAATCTAAAGGTTATCTTTTTGAATGAAGTAAGTCAAAGACAAATATCATGATACCACTTATATGTGGAATCTAAAATTAAAATGATACAAATGAACTTATTTACAGAACAGAAATAGACTCACAGACGTAGAAAACAAACTTATGCTTACCAAGGCATAGCGTGTGTGTGGGATAAATTAGGAGATGGGGATTAACATACACACACTGCTGTATATAAAATAGGTAAACAAAAAGGACATACTGTATAGCACAGGGATTTACATTCAGTATTTTGTAATAACCCATAATGGAAAAGAATCTGAAAAAGAATATATATACGTATATGCATAACTGAATCACTTTGCTGTACACTTGAAACTAACACAACATTGTAAATTAACTACAATTTTTTAAAAAGACATTGTATTAACACAACATTGTAAATCTACTATACTTCAATAAAATTTTTGAAAAGGACATGATATCGTTGAAAGAATAGATAGATTAATGAAACGGGATGCAGAGCCCAGAAATAGGCCCACATGGATATAATCAACTGATCTTTGACAAAGGATAGGCAATTCAATGGAGAAAGCATAGACTTTTAAAGAAATGGTGTTTGTACAACTGGACATATACATGCCAAATAATGAATCTAGAAACTGTTCTTATACCTTCCACAAGAATTAACTCAAAATATATCATAGATTAAAATATTAGATGCTATAAGGTATTAAACTCCTGGAAGATAACAAAAGAAAATCTAACAGCCTTTGGTTTGGCGAGAAGTTTTTAGTTACAACAACAAAAGCACAATCCTTGGGGAAAAACATTGATAACTTAGACTTCATTAAAATTTAAAACTTCTGATTTGTGACAATACTAATAAGAGAATGAAAGACAAGGTATACACTGGAAGAAAATATCTGCAAGACATATATATGATAAAAGACTCGTATCCAGAATATATGAAGAACTCTTAAAATTCAACCATAAGAAAACAAACAATTCAATTTTAAAATGGGCAAAATATCTGGAGAGACACCTCCACAAAGAAGATAAACAGATGGCAATAGCATGTGAAAAAAATGCTTAACATCAAGTCTTTAGAGGACTGCTTAATGACAATGTTAAAATAATGAGATATCACTATACATCTATCAAAATGGGTAAAATTTATCATGTGACAGTACAAAAACGCTGGTGAGGATGTGGAGCATCAAGAACTTACTCATTGCTGGTGGGAATGCAAAAGGATGAAGACATTTTGGAATACAGTTTGGCAGTTTCATACAAAGCTAAACATAGTTGCACCATATGATCCAATGGTTGTTATTCTTAGTAATTATCCAAATGAGTTTTCAACTATGTTCACATGAAAACCTATGCATGAATGTTTATGAACAAATTCATTAACAATTGCCCAAACTGGAAACAACCCAAATGTCCATCAAAAGATGAATGTACAAACAAACTGTGGAATATTATTCTGCAAGAAAAAGAAATGAGCAATCAAACAATAAAAAGACATGGAGGAACATAAATGCTATTGCTTACTGAAAGAAGCCAGTCTGAAATGTCTATGTATAGTTTCATTGTGGTTTTAATTTGCATTTCTCCAATAAGTGATGACGTTAAGCATCTTTTCATGTGCCTGTAGGCCATCTGTATGTCTTCTTTAGAAAAATGTCTATTCAGGTCTTCTGCCCATTTTAAAATTGGTTTCTTTTTTTATGTTGAATTGAATGATCTGTTTATATATTTTGGATATTAACCCTTTATCAATCATAACAGTTGTAAATATTTTCTCCCATTCAGTAAGTTGTCTTTTTGTTTTGTCAATGGTTTCCTTTGCTATACAAAAGCTTTTAAGTTTATTTAGGTCCCATTTGTTTATTTTTGCTTTTGTTTCCTTTGCTTTAGGAGAGAAATCAAAAAAAATTTACTATTTATATCAAAGAGTGCTCTGCCTATGTTTTCTTCTCAGAGTTTTATGGTTTCAGATCTTACATTTAGATCTTTAATCCATTTTGAGTTTTTTTTGCATATGTTATTATAAAATGTTTTAATCTCATTGTTTTACAAGTAGTTATCCAGTTTTCCCAGCACCACTTATTGAAGAGAGTGTCTTTTCTTGTTTGTATATCCTTGACTCCTTTGTCATAGGTTAATTGACCATAAGTGCATGGGTTTATTTCTGGGCTGTCTATTCTGTGCCACTGATCTATGTGTCTGTTTTTGTGCCAGTGCCATACAGTTTTGATTACTGTGGCTTTGTAGTATAGTGTTAAGTCAGGGAGCATGATTCCTCCAGCTCTGCTCTTCTTTCTTAAAATTATTTTGGCAATTCTGGGTCTTTTGTGTTTCCATACAAATTTTAAAAATTTATTTATTTTTGGCTGCATTGGGTCTTCATTGCTGTGTGCAGGCTTTCTCTAGTTACTGTGAGCAGGGGTTACTCTTCGTTGCAGTGCATGGGCTTCTCCTTGTGGTGGCTTAGCTTTTTGTGGAGCACTGGCTCTAGCTGCATGTGGGCTTCAATAATTGTGGTGCATGGGCTCTAGAGCACAGGCTCAGTAATTGTGGTGCATGGGCTTAGTTGCTCTGCAGGATGTGTGATTTTCCTGAACCAGGCCTTGAACCCTTGTCCCCTGTATTGGCAGGAGGATTCTTTTTTGTTTTTTTTAATAATTTATTTGTTGAAGAAACTGGTTGGTTTTTTAAAATAAGGATTGTTATATACATATAAATTTATTTATTTATTTTTGGCTGCACTGGGTCTTCATAGCTGCACAGTCTTTCTCTAGCTGCGGTGTGTGGGGCAACTCTTCGCTGCAGTGCATGGTCTTCTCATTGCGGTGGTTTCTCTTTTTGCAGAGCATGTGCTCTAGGCATGTGGGCTTCAATAGTTGTGGCATGCAGGCTCAGTAGCTGTGGATCACAGGCTCTAGAGCGCAGGCTCGGTAGTTGTGGTGCACAGGCTTAGCTGCTCTGCAGCATGTGGGATCTTCCCAGACCAGGGTTTGAAACCATGTCCCCTGCATTGGCAGGCAGATTCTTAACAACTGTGCCACCAGGGAAGTCCCATCCATACAAATTTTAAAATTATTTCTTCTAGTTCTGTGAAAAATGCCATTGGTATTTCAATAGGAATTGCATTGAATCTATAGATTGCCTTGGGTACTATGTGCATTTTTAAACAATATTAATTCTTCTGATCCAGAAACATGGTATGTCTTTCCATCTGTTTGTGTTGTCTTTAGTTTATTTCATCAGTGACTTATAGTTTTCTGAGTACAGGTCTTTTACCTACTTAGGTTGGTTTATCCCTAGGTATTTTATTATTTTTGATGTGATGGTAAATGGGATTGTTTCCTTAGTTTCTCTTTCTGATACTGCATTGTTAGTGTACAGAAATGCAACAGATTGCTGTATATTAATTTGGTATCCTGAAACTTTACCAAATTCATTGATGAGCTGCAGTAGTTTTCTCACAGCATCTTTAGGATTTTCTATGTATAGCACCATGTCATCTGCAAACAGTTACAGTTTTATGTTTTCCTTTCCAATTTGGATTCATTTTATTTCTTTTTATTCTCTGATTGCTGTGGCTAGGACTTCCAATATTATAAATAAAAGAGGCAAGAGTGGGCATCCTTGTCTTGTTCTTGATCTTAGAGGAAATGCTTTAATGTTTTCACCACTGAGCATCATGTTAGCTGTGGACTATCATATATGGCTTTATTATGTTGAGGTGTGCTTCCATTATACCCACTTGGTGGAGAGGTTTTATCATAAATGGATGTTGAATTTTTTCAAAAGCTTTTCCTGCATCTATTGAGATGGTCGTATGGTTTTTATTCTTCAATTCGTTAATGTGGCATATCATATTGATTTGTGGACATTGGACCATCCTCGCATCCCTGGGAGAATTCCCACTTTATCATGGCTTATGATCCTCATGTATTGTTGGATTATTTTGCTAATATTTTGTTGAAGAGTTTTTCATCTATGTTCACCAGTGATATTGACCTGTAATTTTCTTTTTTTGGTGATATCTTTGTCTGGGTTTCATATCAGGGGAAAGCTGGCCTCATCCAATGAGTTCAAAAGTGTTCCTTCACCTGTAATTTTTTGGACATAGTTTGAGAAGGATAAGTGTTAACTCTTCTGTAAATGTTTGGTAGAATTCACCAGTGAAACCATGTGGTCCTGGACTTATGTTTGGTGGGAGTTTTTTTTTAAATTTTAATTATGATTCAATTTTTTACAGGTAATTGGTCTGTTCATATTTTCTAATTCTTCCTGGTTCAGTCTTGGGAAATTGTACATTTCTAGGAATTTGTCGATTTCTTCTAGGTTGTCCATTTTATTGGCATATAGTTGTTTGTAGTAGTCTCTCATGGTCCTTTGTATTTCTGTGGTGTCTGTTGTAACTTCTCCTTTTTCATTCATGACTTTGATGTGGAACCTCTCTCTTTTTTTCTTGATGAGTCTGGCTAAAGGTTTATCAATTTTCTTTATCTTTTCAAAACACCAGTTCTTAGTTTCATTAATCTTTTCTATTGCTTTTTTTAGTCTCTATTTTATTTATTTCTGCTCTGATTTTTTTGATTTCTTTCTTTTATTAACTTTGGGTTATGTTTGTTCTTTTTCTAGTTCCTTTAGGTGTAAGGTTAGGTTGTTTATGTGAGATTTTTCTTGTTTCCTGAAGTAAGCTTGTGTCACTATAAACTTCCCTCTTAGAACTGCTTTTGCTCCATCCCATAGATTTTGGATCATTGTACTTTTCTTTTCAGTTGTCTTGAGGTATTTTTTTGATTTCTTCAGTGATCCAGTGGTTGTCTAATAGCATACTGTTTAGCCTCCACATGTTGGTGTTTTTTGCAGCTTTATTCTTGTATGTGATTTCCAGTCTCATAGTGTTATGTTCAGAAAAGATGCTTGGTATGATTTCAATTGTGTTAAATTTACTGAGGCTTGTTTTCTGATCTAGCATGTGATCTATCCTGGAGAATGTTCCATGTGCATTTGAAAAGAATGTGTATTCTTCTGCTTTTGGATGGGATATTCTATCTATTAATCTCATCTGGTATAATGTGTCAAGGCCAGTGTTTCCTTATTGATTTTCTGTCTGGATTATACGTCCATTGATATAACTGGGGTGTTGAAGTCCCCTACTATTATTATGTTACTGTCAATTTCTCCCTTTATATCTGTTAATATTTGCTTTTGTATATTTAGGTGTTCCTATGTTGGGTGTGTATATATTTACCATTTTTATATATTCATCTTGGATTGATCCTTTGGTCTTTATACAATGTCCTTCTTTCTCTCTTGTAACAGTCATTTTAAAGTCTATTTTGTCTGATATAAGTATTGCTACCCAGGCTTTCTTTTGATTTTTATTTGTATGGAATACCTTTTTCCATCCCCTCACCTTCAGTCTGTGTGTGACTTTAAATCTCATGTGAGTTTCTTGTAGAAAGCATATACATAGGTCTTGTTTTAGTATCCATTCTGCCACTCTATGTCCTTTTTTTTTTCACTCTATGTCTTTTGATTGAAGCATTTAGACCAAATACATTTAAAGTGATTATTGATATTTATGTTTCTATTGCCATTTTGTTAATTGCTCTTGGGTTGTTTTTGTAGGTCTTATTCATTTATTTCTTCTTTTTTTCTAGTCTCTTGCGATTTGATGAATATCTTTAGTGTTATGTTTGGATTTCTTTTTCTTTTTGTGTGTATCTGTTTTAATATTGTACATTTGTGGCTACCATGATACACACACACACACACACACACACGTATGTAATTGTTTTAAGTTGTTGATCTCTTAATTTCAAATACATTTTAACAACCCTACATTTGTACTCTCTTCCCCTCATGATTACTATTATTTACATCATATTTTACATCTGATTGTTTTGTGTATTCCTTAACTGCTTACTTATTGTGCATATAGATAATTTTAATACTTTTGTCTTTTAACCTTCCTACTAGCTTTGTGAATGGGTGATTTCCTACTTTTACTATATCTTTGCCTTTACTGATGTGACTTTTCCTTTTGCAACTTTCATGTTTCTAGTTTTGACCTTTTCTTTTTCACTTGGAGTAGTTCCTTTAACATTTCTTGTAAAGTTGGTTCAGTGCTGCTGAACTCTTAGCCTGTGTTTGTCTGTAAAATCTTTGACCTCTCCATCAAATCTGAACAAGTGCCTTGATGAGTAGATTGTTCTTGGTTGTAGGTTTTTCCCTCTTGTCACTTTAAATATATCATGCCACTCCTTTCTGGCCAGCAGAGTTTCTACTGAAAAGCCAGCTGATAGCCTTATGGAAATTCTACCAAACATTTGAAGAAGGATTAATTTTATACAGTCTCTTCCAGAAGACAGAAGAGGGAACATTTCCTAATTTATTTTATGAGGCCATTGTAGCTTGATGCCAAAAGCAGACAAACTACAAAACTGTAAAAGTACATACCAGTATCTCTCATGAAGATACATGCAAGAATTCTCAAAAAATTAGCAAATAAAATCAAATCATGTATAAATAGCATGATACCTTATGACCCAGTAGAGTTAATTCCACATATGCAAGGCTGGTTCAATATTAGGAACTCAGCAATGAAAAAGAGCAATCTATTGATAAAAGCAGCAACCTGGACGAATTTCCAGAAAATTACATTGAGTGTAAAAAGCCAATCCCAGTAGGTTACATACTATATGATTCCATTTCTATAATATTTCTTAAAGTGAGAAAACTATGAGGAAAATAGTAATGGTTAACATGGGTTAAAGGTGAAGTTAGGGGGACAAGTGAGAGGTGGGTGTGACTAAAAGGGCAACATGAGGGATCTTTGTGGTAATGAAACTCTCTTGTGTATTAAGTGGTGAATATATGGACATATGCATGTGGGAAAACTACATGGGGTAAATATACACATGCACAAATACAAATTCATATATGTGAAACGTGGAAACCTGAATATGATTGGATTGTATCAACATGAGTATTTTTGTTAAATTCCTGTACTATAGTTTTGCAACATGTTGCCACTGGAGAAAATCAGGAAGGGTACACGGGATCTCTAGTTTATTTCTTACAGTTGTATGTGAATGTACAATTATCTCAAAATTAAAAGTTTATTTTTAAAAAAGAACCAAGGTAAATTTTAAGCCATAAAAGCCCTGTAGAGACTCCTGCCCTAATCTTGGAGGTACTCGATCCCATTTGGGTTAGAGAAGAATTTTTAGGACACAATTTAGGCCTGTTTCCTTTATGAATTTTACATTATTTGGGTTAGTTGGAATTCATGTATTCCCACTACACTGAAGAAATGCATGATGGGGTAGCCTCATCCAACAGAGGACAGACAGCAGAATCAAGAAGAACTACAATCCTGCAGCCTGTGGAACAAAACTCACATTCACAGAACGATAGACAAGATGAAAGGGCACAGGGCTATGTACCAGATGAAGGAACAAGATAAAACCCCAGAAAAACAACTAAATGAAGTGGAGATAGGCAACCGTCCAGAAAAAGAATCAATAATGAGTGTGAAGATGAGACAGGACCTCGGAAAAAGAATGGAGGCAAAGATCGAGAAGATGCAAGAAATGTTTGACAAAAACCTAGAAGAATTAAAGAAAAAACAAACAGAGATGAACAATACAATAACTGAAATGAAAAATACACTAGAAGGAATCAATTGCAGAATAACTGAGGCAGAAGAACGGAAAAGTGACCTGGAAGACAGAATGGTGGAATTCACTGCTGCATAACAGAATAAAGAAAAAAGAATGAAAAGAAATGAAGACAGCCTAAGAGACCCCTGGGACAACATTAAACACAACAACATTCACATTACAGGAGTCCCAGAAGGAGAAAAGTGAGAGAAAGGACCCAAGAAAATATTTGGAGAGATTATAGATGAAAACTTCCCTAACTTGGGAAAGGAAAGAGCCACCCAAGTCCAGGAAGTGCAGAGTCCCATACAGGATAAACCCAAGGAGAAACACGCCAAGACACATAGAAATCAAATTGACAAGAATTAAAGACAAAGAAAAAATTTTGAAAGCAGTAAGGGAAAAATGACAAATAACATACAAGGGAACTCCCATAAGGTTAACAGCTGATTTCTCAGCAGAAACTCTACAAGCCAGAAGGGAATGGCATGACATATTTAAAGTGATGCAAGGGAAGAACCTGCAACCAAGATTCCTCTACCTGGCAAGGATCTCATTCAGATTCGATGGAGAAATCAAAAGCTTTACAGACAAGCAAAAGCTAAGAGAATTCAGCACCACAAAACCAGCTCTACAACAAATGCTAAAGGAACTTCTCTAAGTGGGAAACACAAGAGAAGAAAAGGACCTACAAAACAAACCCAAAACAATCAAGAAAATGGTAATAGGAACATGCACATCGATAATTACCTTAAATGTGAATAGATTAAATGCTCCAACCAGAAGACACAGGTTCGCTGAATGGATACAAAAACAAGACCCATGTATTTGCTGTCTACAAGAGACCCACTTCAGACCGAGGGATACATTCAGACTGAAAGTGAGGGGATGGAAAAAGATATTCCATGCAAATCAAAAGAAAGCTGGAGTAGCAATACTCATATCAGATAAAATAGACTTTAAAATAAAGAATGTTACAAGAGACAAGGAAGGACACTACATAATGATCAAGCGATCAATCCAAGAAGAAGATATAAGACTTATAAATATATATGCACCCAACATAGGAACACCTCAATACATAAGGCAACTGCTAACAGTTCTAAAAGAGGAAATCAACAGTAACAAAATAATAGTGGGGGACTTTAAAACCTCACTTACACCAATGGACAGATCATCCAAACAGAAAATTAATAAGAAGACACAAGCTTTAAAATGACACAATAGACCAGAGAGAGTTAATTGATATTTATGTGACATTCCATCCAAAAACCACAGATTACACTTTCTTCTCAAGTACGCATGGAACATTCCCCAGGATAGACCACATCTTGGGTCTCAAATCAACCCTCAGTAAATTTAAGGAAATTGAAATCATATCAAGCATCTTTTCTGACCACAATGCTATAAGATTAGAAATGAATTACAGGGAAAAACCCATAAAAAGCACAAACACATGGAGGCTAAACAATACGTTACCAAATAACCAAGAGATCGATGAAGAAATCAAAGAGGAAATCAAAAAATACCTAGAGACAAATGACAATGAAAACACAATGATCCAAAACCTATGGGATGCAGCAAAGGCAGTTCTAAGAGGAAAGTTTATAGCTATACAAGCCTACCTCAAGAAACAAGAAAAATCTGAAATACAAAACCCAACATTACACCTAAAGGAACTAGAGAAAGAAGAACCAAAAAAACCCCAAAGTTAGCAGGTGGAAAGAAATCATAAAGATCAGAGCAGAAATAAATGAAATAGAAACAAAGAAAACAGTAGCAAAGATAATAAAACTAAAAGCAGGTTCTTTGAGAAGATAAACAAAATTGATAAACCATTAGCCAGACTCATCACAAAAAAGAGGGAGAGGACTCAAATCAATAAAATTAGAAATGAAAAAGGAGAAATAACAACTGACACTGCAGAAATACAAAGGATTATAAGAGATTACTACAAGCAACTATATGCCAATTAAATGGACAACCTGGAAGAAATGGACAAATTGTTAGAAAGGTATAACCTTCCAAGAGTGAATCAGGAAGAAATAGAAAATATGAACAGACCAATCACAAGTAATGAAATTGAAACTGTCATTAAAAATCCTGCAACAAACAAAAGTCCAGGACCAGAAGGCTTCACAGGTGAATTGTATCAAACATTTAGAGAAGAGCTAACACCCATCCTTCTCAAATTCTTCCAAAAAATTGCAGAGGAAGGAAAACTCCCTCACTCATTCTGTGAGGCCACCATAACCCTGATACCAAAACCAGACAAAGATACTACAAAAAAAAATTATAGACCAGTATCACTGATGAATATTGATGCAAAAATGCTCAACAGAACACCAGCAAACAGAATCCAACAATACGTTAAAAGGATCACACATCATGATCAAGTGGGATTTATACCAGAAATGCAAGGATTCTTCAATATACCCGAATCAATGTGATACACCATATTAACAAACTGAAGAAGAAAAAGCATATGATCATCTCAATAGATGCAGAAAATGATTTTGAACAAAATTCAACACCTATTTATGATAAAAACTCTTTAGAAAGTGGGCATAGAGGGAATCTACCTCAACATAATAAAGGCCATATATGACAAAACCACAGCAAACATCATTCTCAATGGTGAAAAACTGAAAGCATTTCCTGTAAGATCAGGAACAAGACAAAGATGTCCATTCTCACTGCTATTATTCAACATAGTTTTGGAAGTCCTAGCCACGGCAATCAGGGACAAAAAAGAAATAAAAGGAATACAATTGTAAAAGAAGAAGTAAAACTGTCACTCTTTGCAGGTGACATGATACTATATATAGAAAATCCTAAAGATGCCATGAGAAAACTATTAGAGCTAATCAATGAATTTGGTAAAGTTGCAGGATACAAAATTGATGCAGAGAAATCTCTTGCAGTCCTATACAATAATGATGAAAAATCTGAAGGAGAAATTAAGGAAACACTGCCATTTACCATTGCAACAAAAAGAACAAAATACCTAGGAATAAAGCTACCTAGGGAGACAAAAGACCTGTATGCAGAAAACTATAAGACACTGATGAAAGAAATTAAAGATGATACCAACAGATGAAGAGATATTCCATGTTCTTAGATTGGAAGAGTCGATATTGTGAAAATGACTATATTACACAAAGCAATCTACATAGTCAATGCAATCCCTATCAAATTACCAATGGCATTTTTTTACAGAACTAGAACAAAAAATCTTAAAATTTGTATGGAGACACAAAAGACCCCGAATAGGAAAAGTAGTCTTGAGGGGAAAAAACGGAGCTGGAGGAATCAGACTCCCTGACTTCAGACTATACTACAAAGGTACAGAAATCAAGACAATATGGTACTGGCACAAAAACAGATATATAGATCAGCGAAACAGGATAGAAAGCCCAGAGATAAACCTATGCACCTATGGTCAACTAATCTATGACAAAGGAGGCAAGGATATACAATGGAGAAAAGACAGTCTCTTCAATAAGTGGTGCTGGGAAAACTGGACAACTACATGTAAAAGAATCTAATTAGAACACTCCCTAACACCATACACAAAAACAAACTCAAAATGGATTAGAGACCTAAATGTAAGACGGGACACTATAAAACTCTTAGAGGAAAACATAGGAAGAACACTCTTTGACATAAATCACAGCAAGATCTTGTTTGATCCACCTCCAAGAGTAATGGAAATAAAAACAGAAATAAACAAATGGGACCTAATAAAACTTAAAAGCTTTTGCAAAGCAAAGGAAACTACAAACAAGACGATAAAACAGCCTTCAGAATGGGAAAAAAATATTTGCCAACGAAACAACAGACAAAGGATTAATCTCCAACATATATAAACAGCTCATGCAGCTCAATATTAAAAAAACAAACAACCCAATCAAAAAATGGGCAGAAGACTTCAATAGACATTTCTCCAAAGAGGACATACAGATGGCCAAGAAGCACATGAAAAGCTGCTCAACATCACTAATTATTAGAGAAATGCAAATCAAAACTTCAATGAGGTATCATCTTATACCAGTTGGAATGGGCATCATCAGAAAATCTACAAACAACAAATGCTGGAGAGGGTGTGGAGAAAAGGGAACACTCTTGCACTGTTGGTGGGAATGTAAATTGATACAGCAACTACAGAGAACAGTATGGAGGTTCCTTACAAAACTAAAAATAGAATCACCATATGACCCAGCACTCCCCCTACTGGGCATATACCCAGAGAAAACCATAATTCAAAAAGACACATGCACCCTAATGTTCATTGCTGTGCTATTTATAATAGCCAGGTCATGGAAGCAACCTAAATGCCCATCGACAGATGAATGGATAAAGAAGATGTGGTACATATATCCAATGGAATATTACTCAGCCATAAAAAGGAATGAAATTGGGTCATTTGTAGAGACGTGGATGAATCTAGAGACTGTCATACAGAGTGAAGTAAGTCAGAAAAAGAAAATGAAATATTGTATATTAATGCATGTATGTGGAACGTAGAAAAATGGTACAGTTGAACTGGTTTGCAGGACAGGAATAGAGACACAGATGTAGAGAACAAATGTATGGACATCAAGAGGGGAAAGCAGTGGTGGGGGGTGTGTGATGAATTGGGAGATTGGGATTGACATGTATACACTGATGTGTATAAAACGGATGACTAATTAGAACCTGCTGTATAAAAAAACAAATTGCAAAAGAAAACAAAATAGAAACTCAAAACAATTAAGAAAATGGTAACAGGAACAGACATATCGATAATTACCTTAAAAAAAAAAGGAAGAAATGCACGATGGTATAGAGTAATCAGAAAAAAAGAGAAGATTCTTCCTATCTCCCAATGCACAGGTCTTTCTCCTCACCACTAATGGTAAATTTTATGTATCACTTTTGCTGGGGCACAGTGCCCACATATGTGATTAAACATTTTGGATGTTTCTGTGAAGGTATGTTTTGTAGGAGATTAACATTTACATTGTTGAACTTTGAGTAAAGCAGATTATCCTCTAGGATATGGGTGGGCTTCATCAAGTCAGTTGAATGCATACTAGAACAAGACTGATCTTCCCCAAGCAACAAGGGATTTTGCCAGCAGACTGCCTTTGGACTCAAACCACAACTCTTTCCTGAGCTTCCAGGCTTCCTGGGCTCTCCCGTCAGATTTTGAATTCACCGTGCCTCCAAAACTGAGTGAAGTTCCTTAAAATGAATCAATGCTTCTCCATATACACATCCTGTTGTTGCATTTCTCTGGAGAACACTGACTACTACACTTTATATTTGTACCCTTTCCCTCTTTTTCCCCTCCTTTCTCTTCTGGAAGCCCTCATTACTTTATCTCCCTCTGCATATGGATGCACTATGGCCGGCTTTAGCTTCAAGGTAATATTCTAAGGCCTTATGAGTTTGCTGCCCCTCTCCCTCCCTCTCTCTCTCTCTCTCTCTCTCTCTCTCTCTCTCTCGCCCCCTCTTCCCTTACCTTCTTCAGTCCCATGTTCTTTTATTTGTGGGAAAGAGCAGGAAAAGAAATGGGTGGTGGTGGTGATATTTTTTTACGTTTTTAAATTATCCTTAAGGGAAATTTCAAGGATGTAGATAGATGATAGGAAATGAAATTCTCTCTCCACGAGTGAGCTGTCTCCACCATCCATGGGCTACAGATTGTAATCTTATAGCTGGTATGCTTGTGCAAATCTAAGGAGAGTTTGAAGCTAGGATAGGAGCATATAGACTTCAGCTAGCAGGAAGCAGAGAGGTCATCACCCTGAGAGGTTTTGAAGACACATGGAGACCCTCTGTAACTAAACAGTTGTGTGCCAGAATGTTCTGACCATTGCCCCCTGCCCCAGCAGGTGGTGGCTTACTTACCATTTCACGACAACATACATCAGTTGCCTTTCTTGAACATGGGTATGATGAGAAGACCCTCCAATAAACTTCAGTTAATTTGATGTTTTCCATAATTTCGACATTGTGTCTCCTGTTCTTCAACCTTCAAAACTAGGCCGGTAGCAGTATATCGCTGCAATTGCACTTCATAGTTTGGGAACACAACCATTACAAAGTAGAATATAATAAAACCTAAAAAAAAAAAAGCCTGAGGAGTATGGTTATAGGAAGAATCAAAGCACAAAAGGACTCTTGGAAATTGAAAGTATTCTTGTAACTGAGGCAAAATTAAGCTTGTTTTTCCTGAGTGTACAAAAGCCAACAGTATTTATTTCTTCATAGGATGAGCAGCTAGTGTACATAAAGTCATAGTTTTCATGTCCTCCCTTTTTCCATATTTAACCTTTTTTTCTTCTTAGCATCATCATTCCAGTGTATGTATATATGTAGACATTATATAATCATGCATATATAATGTAAGATAGTTAAAGCTTTAATTTTCAATCATGAATAAAATTACACTTATATTAAGATAATGTAAATTCTACCTTGATACTGTAAATTTTAGAATTTAAGGATTTAAAGATCAGAGATTATGCATATAGGCGTTGGCATGTGCCTGCCTGTGGGTCCAGTGTGGCCCACTACGTGTTTTTGTAAACACAGTTTTGTTTTTACAAGGTCTCACCTGTTTGTTTGTTTGTTGTCTATGGCTGCTTTCATACTACAGCACTAAAGTTGATTATTTGCAGCAGAAATGGTATAGTCTTTAAAGGCTAAAATATTTACTGTGTGGTCTTCTACAGAACAGGTTTGCTGACCCCTGATATTTGTAGGAAAGAATAGAAGTAAAATTATTGCATGGCAAAGAAGTATGTTTGTTTACTCAATGTTAAAATTCTGATTTCCATAGGAAACTTTAGCCAAAACATATTCATTAGTGATTTTCAAGGTTTCAGTCAAAGATCATGGATGTTAAATTCAAAAAAAATTTTAAAGACCAATGTGTCAATTTTGATGTTAAAAACTTCAAGGCACACATTTTCAAAATTTACATAGACTTTTTGCAAAGTAGCTCTATAGGTTCAGATGATTTGTTGCAATGTGTACAAATCACTAAACCACTGGTTTTCTGACTAGTTTGAATGCATGTTTATATTTTTATCTTAAACTTGTTTTTTTGTTTTACTTGACCAAAACAACATACGTAGGAATTTGAAGATATTTCGATTAATTAGGCTTTTTGTGAGAAACTATGTCAGATTGAATATAAAGTATATTATGCTAACATTACTTGTATATTGTGATGAAATCATGGAGACAATATATATGAAAGTTGTCTAATATTAAAAATGTCTTCCCTTTTACATTTATGGACCAAGTCTTCAAATTCTTTAAATTGCTTTAAAGAATGCATAGCATTCTTTGTTCTGTTGTAATCCAGTGTCTATGGTCATATTCATTTAACTCACTGCTATACATTTTATTCCTCACAACTGCAGATGTAGAAGGAAAAATTTTTTAAGGAGCCATTAGACATGGATTTTTTTCTTTTTCCTTTGGAATATTTGAGGTCATGTACAATTATTGAAGTACTTATTGGTCTGAAAAATCAATTGGCACAAGAGCAGCTGCAGATTATAAAAGAATTTATAAACTGATTAATTCTTCTTTATGTCCTGAAAATTTTTATGATTAACTGAAAAGCATTAATGTGGTAACATGTTATTTTTTATTTTTCCTATCATTGAGGAATTCTGGGTGTTTAAAACCTTGTTAAGGTTTAGGGTTTCCCAAAGTGGACTTTGTAATTCTTAATCACTTTTAGTTATTCATTTATTTAATTAATTAATTTATTTATTTTTTATAGCAACAGCATAGTTTTATTTTTAAAATTTATTTATTTATTTTTGGCTGTGTTGGGTCTTTGTTGCTGTGCACGGGCTTTCTCTGGTTGTGGCGAGCAGGGGCTACTCTTCGTTGCGGTGCATGGGTGTCTCACTGCAGTGCCTTCTCTTGCTGAGGAGCATGGGCTCTAGGCATGCAGGCTTCAGCAGTTGTAGCATGCGGGCTCAGTAGTTTTGGCACATGGGCTTAGTTGCTCCTCAGCATGTGGGATCTTCCCAGACCACAGATCGAGCCCATGTCCCCTGCACTGGCAGGTGATTCTTAACCACCGCGTCACCAGGGAAGTCCCCTTAATCACTTTCAGTTAAAATTTGCCACATTACTGGATAGCCACAAAAATGATGAAGAGTGAACAGTCTTATTAGAGGCTATGGTTCGCATAAGGGCAGTGTTACCTGTATTTAAATCAGTCACCATATTTTATACAGCAGACACTGAACGGCACACGTGTAATGATGTGCCGTTTACCAGTGGCCTTAGAATTTATGGCTAGGTGGGAGTATAAACAGGCCAAGGAGAAGGAAGGGGCTGCTTTTCTCTTCCCATCACAGACAAGTAGACAGTTGTGCAATACTGAAAGCTAAGCTGTCAGAACTTAGAATTACAACAAAGTATTTCTTGGAAACTGCAGGCCAGAAATGTGCATACCTGCCACGAGTTTTGAAAATGTGGACAGCCTAGCTTAAAAAAATAAACTGACTGATAGTTCAATGAGCTGAACTAGAGACCAACCACGGTGGGACCTCTGAGGGCCCGTGGGACCTCTGACTGAAAGGATGTTCACTTTCACAGTGAAAGTCCAGCAGGGTCAGCACTTGTGATTATCAAGGCCATTTCACAGGAGCCTCTAGGTCTAGTGCACACACACACAGACACACATGCACACACAGAACAAACCAAATTTACTGAATAGTTAGCAGAGGAGCTTTTAAGTGTTAGGAAGGGGTTTCATGGTAGCTCTTCTTGTTAGTATTGAAAGCTAGCCTCTTAGACCAGATGGAATGAGTAATTTTCTGTAAAAGGGTCACATAGTAAATATTTTAGTCTTTGTAGCCTTTATGTTCTTTGTTGCAATGACTCACTTTTGTTGTTGTATGTGAAAGATGCCATAGACATAACATAAAGATGGAGTGTGGCTGTGGTCTAATAGACCTTTATTTACAAAACACCTGGTTGGCTGTAGTTTGCTGCCCAGTGTTATAGATGGTTCATAAAATACATCTAACTTTTGATTGATGAAGAAAGAGTCAGGTAGGTCTGCAAAGGCCTGGTATACTGAGTTTATTTAAGGTTCATGGTATTTTTCATCAGCTTCAGGTGGACAGAAGGAAATGGAATAAAGCATACAAATTTGATGCCTGCTAGAGCTATTTTAGATGGAAATATTTCCATGTACAACAGTTAAAAAAATAACACTGTGAAAAGCAGGTCTTGGATTGATTGGGGTCACCAGGTGTCAAAATCCTTTAAGGGGTTGCAGGCCTAGACCATGTCTTTGTGTTTTACTGCCAAGTCCACACATCATGATAGAGAAGCCAGAGCATAATTCTCTAGGAAATACTTGTCTAGGATGGGGGAAACACCTTCCATTTCATTTCCCACATGGATCTCTCTCCACTTCTTTCGACAGCTCTACCTCATTCACTCAAATGTTGAGAACCCCATGGTATTCAGCCTCTTGGGAGACATGGGAGGAGTCAGTGTGTGTTTGTTCTGGACTCTGGTTCTGTGGGAAGGGAGAGCAATATTATAATAGCCTTCATTCTCAAGCCTTCCTAAGTCCTCCAACAGCTGAACGAGAGCCCCGAGCCACACACTCAGCTTCCCACAATGCCAGTGAATGCCCACACCCCCAAGCCCTGCAACCCTTGGCCCCGTCCTGTTCGCTAGGCTTATGTGCCAGTGATCTAGCCCCAGGATTCAGGGCCTTCAGCCACACCCTCCCCAGTCCTCTAGTCATGGACTGAAGATCTGGAGCACCCAGCTTTATATCCATCCAGGGCTCTGTCTCTTTAGCCCTGCTCCCTCACGCTAATCCCCAGTGCCCCAATGTCCCACATCTTGACAATGCTCTGCCCAGGACTGGCCACATCCCTTTGCCTCAGGCACTGAGTGATCATGCAGGGTCAATCTCCCTAGGCCCGAAGGCTTCGTTGGCTCAGGGGGATTTCCATGGAAAAAAGGAAAGAGTTTTCAGTTTTAGGAAATTAGAAAATCTTGACTGGATAGATGGAAGAAGAATAGATAGGTCACTGGCTCCAACAGCTCGACTGGCAGTGTCTAGACCTTGAGATGACCCTGGGCCAGCTTTGGTGGGGATAGCTTGGGACTACCTGGAGATGGGGACCAGGGCCTTATAAGCACCATGTTTCCAATAAAGCGTCTTGGCCTTAGTTGCATCTCCCAGAGCCAGAGCAAAAGCCACAGGGAAGTTGTGTATGTGCACACATGCATGTGTGTACTAGTGTGTGTGGGGTGTGCTGTGTCCTGGGGTCAAAACAGAGAAAATGGCACCTCCTTATTCTAAGTAACTGTGGTGCTGATTCTCTTCTGTATGGAAACAAACAAACAAAACACCAGTCAACTACTTTTTTCAAATGGTAGAAAGAAAGGAAAAAATTGTTTTCTACTAAGTCCACACAATCTCTTAGAGGCACTGTAAGGCCTGGCCTATGGTTGGGCCCAGCCAAGCACAGGATAAAGGGTCTGTCTTTTCAGCCTACTTAGGAAGCTTCTGGGTTTCCTCACCAAGCCACTGTTTATTCCTTCCTGGGTCTCCCAGGAGGGTAGGGGTTTGGAATCAGCACTCACCCTTCCCTGTATCCCTGTTCCTCCCAGAAGGAACCAGACTGAAGTGTGCAAAGGCCTCTCAGAAGAAATGGTCCAGGAGGAGAAGAGGTGGCACAAAGGGACATGTGGCTCCAGGATATAGGGTTTCCCACATAGGGTGTTATATGAGTCTTTGGAAAAAGAATTGGGTACTCATTTATGCTTTTAGACCATGAATCTCTTACTTCAATGGCTGCAGGGCCTGGACCTTCCCTGTTCATGTGAGGCCCAGGTCCACAGTGGGGACTGAGAACGGGGAGCTTAGGCTAACTTTGAGATAGTGCTTGCCCCTTGGCCCTACCCCTAAAGTTCTTTGAGCTCCACTGGTTTTTGTCCTTCCTTTTAAATCTCTGTAGTGGAGGCTCTTGGAGGCCCGTAGGTGCCTTCACTGGGGTGGGGCACCTCTTCCCTGGTGGCTGTGAGTGTTGGTACTAATGGTTCACAGCTGCCGCCTTCTCAGGGAATTGCCCCTAACTAGGCACATACTGCCTCACTCAGTAACTCACACATCTGTGGTATCAGCCAGAAACTAGTGACTGGTGGTGCGGCTGGGGGTGTCAAATTCAGCCCTCTTGTCTCCAGCAGGAACAACTCTTTCCCATTCATGTTCCAGAGGTCCCTTGGGGACCAAGCTGATGTTACTTTCCAGATCACATCTTTGCTTTGTTTTCTCCCCCTGCCCTATCCTGTCTTCCCCACTCCCCTGTTGATGAGAGCATTCTCTCAATCATTGTCCCATGTGTCCCCATTGACGTTTTGCTTCTGGTGAGCCTGACCTAATGCAGTTGGTACTGGCAGTAGTCCTAAGGAGAAGATGAGACTGTAGAGATGAATCACCTTTTAGCTAGAGGCAAGGATGACCCCACGTGTAGTGTTAGATGGAGTATTCCTAATCCCTGGTATGCTTCAACAGTGACTGCTGATGAGGAAGTGGAGGCACTGGACAGTGCAACCTCTAGCATTGCACAAGTCCTGAAAAAAGAGTAACCAAGAACTATGGCACTAGGCAGCTGTAGCTTAGCGCCACTGCTGCTGTAGAGGAGATGATGAACCCCAATCTCCCTTACAGGAGAATTCAGAGTGTGTGGTCTCTGTAGGGGCATGGGGTAAACTTTTCTCCCTCACAAGGCTCTCAGCATCCTCACGTCAAGCCAGATATGACCTGAGTTAAACTCATGTGGCAGATCCCAGTTGTATTTCTGGTGCATCCCACATGGAACAGTCATCAACTGTTTTTTTCTAAACATTTTTAAGCCTGTTAAGATTTTGCATTCATCAGCTGGCCTCTATGATTTATCCCCTCTTCCCTTAACTGAATTGCCTTGAGGTAATTATGAACAGTCCCAGGTGTTCGTTTAAGAATGGCTGGGCATTCTCTTCTTATACCCTGTAAATATGGGTAGTAGCCACTCTGTTATATTTTCAGTTTGGGGAAGAGAAGTGCTATAGGGTAGGTTTGGAGATCATGGAATTTGCAGCCAAATAACCAGAGTTCAAATCATTGTTTATATGTGTGACCTTAGGGGCAATGTAGTTAACCTCTCTGGGCCTCCATTTAGAAATCTGTCAATACGGGAAGGATGTTGCAGATAATGGCACCCATCACAGGGCTGTTGTGAGGATTAAATATGTTAATAAATGTAAAGGGCTTACAACAGTGTTTAGCATGTAGGGAGTATCATATAAATGTTAGTTGTTATTATTTCAACTCACAGAACTCCAAATCATGACTCTTTGACTCAATATACATTACAGCCTGCAGTTAGAGAATGTTCCCTTAGCAAAGCTATATTTCATTCTTCCATGTCTTGAGCAGAATGGTTGGCTGAAGTCCGAAATCATCTCTGCCTTTGAGGACTGCATAGAAAGTAGCAAAATATAACACACCCAAGTTAAAATTCTCGATTTTTTTTCTTTTATCATTTCTCCTTACCCTATATTTTGTGTCCCAGGATAATATGTACCTGTTTGATCACACATTTTCATCACCATGTAATAAAGATGTCTAATTTTATTGTCTGGAATAACTGAATATTCTCTTCTACCCCCATTCAGCCAATTTTAAATATTGAGGTCTGCACCTCAAAATGCCATTTCCAGGTGGGTTATTCTTTACCAAGAATACAGGAAATTATACAGCAGTGGCTTAAATATATTGCAGTTTATCCTTCTCACCTAATAAGAAATCCAGGGTTGGAGACACAGCTCAATGATGTGATGAAGGACCCAGGTAAGTTTTATCACCCTGCCACATCATCTTTGGAAAGTGTTCTTTTGCTTTCAAGTGTGCATGATTGACCTATAAAGGACAACAGAAGTTGGAAGGAGCCATGCTGGATCAGGAAAACAAGTAAGTTCTCAGAATCTCTCAGGTGGCATTTCATTGGCAAGTATTGTGTCAAACTATAACTATTTTGTGGCCAGTGTTCAGAACAGAAACAAAGGGGGGGGCGGTGTCAAACTCTGAGTAATTCAAGGGAAACACCTGTTCTTCTGTTCCTTTGCATTGTAGCTTAAAGAGAAAGAAGAGACAAGTGCACCCCAATGTTTACAGCAGCCCTATTCACAATAGCCAGGACACAGAAACAACCTAAATGTCCATCAGCAGAGGAACGGATAAAGAAGATATGGTACATATATACAGTGGAATATTACCCATAAAAAGCAACAAAATTGGGTCATTTGTAGAGATGTGGATGGACCTGGAGACTGTCATACATAGTGAAGTAAGTCAGAAAGAAAAAAAACGAATATCGTATATTAACGCATATATTTGGAATCTGAAAAAATTGGTATAGACGATCTTACTTACAAAGCAGAAATAGAGGCACAGATGTAGAGAAAAAACACATGGATACCAAGGGGGAAAGGGGGTGTGGGATGAATTGGGAGACTGGGATTGACATATATACACTGTTGATACTATATATATAATAGATAACTAATGAGAGCCTACTGTATAGCACAGGGAACTCTACTCAGGGCTCTGTGGTGACCTAAATGGGAAGGAAATCCAATAAAGAGGGGATATATGTATATGTATAGCTGATTCACTTTGCTGTACAACAGAAACTAACACAGCACTGTAAAGCAAATATACTCCAATTAAAAAAAAAAAAAAGACTCCACATTCCCAATGCAGGGGGACTGGGTTTGAACCCTGATCAAGGAGCTAGATCCCACATGCAGCAACAAAGATCCCACATGCCACAACTGAGACCTGGCACAAATAAATAAATATTAAAAAAAAAATAAAACAGAAACAAAAGGGGGGACTGTCATTCTGTCTCTTTGCATTGTGCCTTAAAGAAAAAGAATGCCTGCAGGAAATACTATTTTTAGCTTCACTGTGGGCCAGCATGGAGTCAATGAGAAATCCCTGATACGAATTTTTGAAGTGTCACAGAACATTTTCAATAATGGATAGAACATAGAGACGTAAAATCAATAAAGGAACAGCTAACTTTCAACAACATTATAAACCAAATGGACCTAAGAGCCATATATAGAAAATTCCACCCAACAGTTAGATATTATTCTCAACTATACATGGAACTTTCTCCTAGATCACATATTAGGTCACAAAACAAGTCTTAATAAAATTAGCAAGACTGAATTATACTAAGTATTTTTTCTGTCCACCATGGAATGTAAATAAAAAGCAACAAAAAAAAACTGGAAAATTCACAAATGTGTGGAAATTAAATAATATAATCTTGAGAAAGATTATTTTGTTTTCAAAAATGAAAACAAAAGAGAAATTAGAAAATATCTTGAGAAAAATTAAAATGAAAACAGTATACCAAAATATATGGGATACATCAAAAGCAGTTCTATAAGGGAAGTTTATAGTCATAAATCCCTAGATTAAGATAAAAGAAAAATCTCAAATAAACAACCTAACATCATACCTCAAGAAACTAGAAAAAAGAAGAACAAAGTAAGCCCAAATTTAGCAGAGGGAAGGAAATAAAGAGCAGAGCAAAATAAATGAAATAGAGACTAGAAAAATAATACAAAAGATTAATGAAACCAAGAGCTGAGTTTTTTAAAAAGAAAAACAAAAATTGACAAACCCTTAGCTAGTCTAACAAAGAGGGAGAGAGAGAGAGAGAGAGAGAGAGAAGATCCCAATAAAATCAAACAGGTATGAAAGGAAACATAAAATGGATTCCACAGAGATAAAAAGGATTATAAGGGACTGTTATGATTAATTGTATGCCATGAAACTGGATAACCTAGAAGAAATGGATAATTCCTAGAAACACACAATGTGCAAAGATTAAGTAAAAAAGAAATAGAAAACCTAAAGAGATCTAAAACTAGTAAGGAGATTGAATCAGTAATCAAAAATATCTCAGCAGAGAAAAGCCCAAGATCAGATGTCTTCACAGATGAATTCTGTCACCATTTGAAGAAGATTAATGCCAATCTTTCTGAAACTCTTGCTTACTCCATTTGGGATACTCTAACAAAATACCACTGACTGAGTAGCTTATAAATAACAGCTCACCATTCTGGAGGCCGGAAGTCTGACATTATGGCATCATCACCCTTGGATGAGACTATTCTTTCTGACTCATAGTCGGTAACTTCTCCCTGTGTTCTCACATCATGGAAGGGGCTAGATGTATCTTTGGAGCCTTTTATTAAAAAATAATAATAAGGAGGCTTCCCTGGTGGCACAGTGGTTGAGAGTCCGCCTGCCGATACAGGGGACACAAGTTTGTGCCCTGGTCTGGGAAGATCCCACATGCCGCAGAGTGGCTGGGCCCATGAGCCATGGCTGCTGAGCCTGCGCGCGCGGAGCTTGTGCTCTGCAACGGGAGAGGCCACAGCAGTGAGAGGCCCATGTACCACAAAAAAAAAAAAAAATATATATATATATATATATATGGGCACTAATCCCATTTATGAGTGCTCTGCCCTCATGACCTAAGCAACTCTCAAAGACCCCACCTACTCTTACTATCACATCAGGCATTAGGTTTTTAACATATGAAATTTGGAAGGACATATTCAAACCACAGCAAACTCTTGCTAAATACTGAAAAACTGCGAACTCTTCCAAACTAATTTTACAAGGCCAGCATTACCCTGATACCAAAACCAGACAAAGACACTACAAGAAAAGATAAAATATCCCTGAGGCACATAGATGTTAAAAACCTCATCAAAATACTAGCAAACCAAATTAAACAGCACATTAAATGGACTATACATATGACCAAGTGGATTATACATATGACACTGGGATTCAAGGATGGTTCAACATACATAAATCAATCAATGTCATGATACATGACATTACCAGAATGAAAAAAACAAAACAAAACAAAAACCCCCACATGATCATCTCAACAGATGCAGAAAAAGGATTTGGAAAAAACTCAACATTCTTTCAGATAAAAATCCTCCATAAACTAGGAATAGAACGAAATGAACATAAAGAAGGCCAAATATGAAAAGGACACAGCTAATATCAAACTCAATAGTGAAAAAGTGACAGCTTTTCCTTTGTGAACAGGAAGGCAAGGATGTCCAATCTTGCCACTTTTATTCAGCATAGTTCTGGAAATCCTAGACGGATAAATTAAGTAAGGAGAAGAAATAAAAGACATTCACATTAGAAAGGAAGAAGTAAAATTATCTTTGCAGATGACACAATTTTTTTGGTAGCAAGTCTTACCAACTCCACAGAAAATGAATTCACTAAAGTGGAAATACAGAAAAATCAACATAAAGAAGTCAATTACATTTCCACTCACTAGCAATGAAAAATCTGAAAAGTAAATTAAGAAAACAATCCCATTATCAACTTCAATACAAAGAATAAAATACTTAGAAATAAACTTAACCAGAGGTGAAAGACCTGTACACTCAAAAGTATAAAAAAATAATGAGGATAATTAAAGAAGACACTGATAATATGGAAAGACATCCCATGTTCATGATTACTATTTTTAGAATGTACATACTACCATAGTGGTCCACAGATTCAATGAAGTCCCTATTAAAATCCCAATGGTGTTCAATACAGAAATAGAGAAAGCAATCCAAAAATTCATAGGGCACCACAAAAGACCCCAAATAGCCAAAACAATCTTTCAAAGAATAAAGCTCAAGGGATCACACTTCCTGCTTTCAAAACATATTACCAGGCTTCCCTGGTGGCACAGTCATTGAGAGTCTGCCTGCCGATGCAGGGGACATGGGTTCGTGCCCCAGTCTGGGAAGATCCCACATGCCGTGGAGCGGCTGGGCCCGTGAGCCATGGCTGCTGAGTCTGTGCGTCTGGAGCCTGAGCTCCCCAACAGGAGAGGCCACAACAGTGAGAGGCTTGCGTACCACAAAAAAAACAAACAAAAAAACATATTACCAAGCTACAGTAATTAAAACGGAATAGTACTGGGTTAAATACAAACATATAGACCAATGGAACAAACTAGAGAGCCCATAAAGAGACCCATGTATATACAATAAACAAAATATCACCACTGAATACTCTCAATCAAATACTTATGAAAAGTCCTAAATACACTTTTGTCAAATGTTTGAATCTTAAACGTTAGTAGCATGGAACATAAAAATATATCCAATAAAACCAACACCATTTTATATTAATTTAAAATAAAGTCACAAAAAATGGTATGTGCTTCTCATATCGTAAAGCTTCCTTCCAACCTATAACAACCATTACATCTTCCCAAATGCAAGCTAGATTTCAACAAACAGGAGCAATACCGCCACCACCACCACCAACAGCAACAAACAGTTGTAACAGAAAATCCTAATGGGAAGGGAGAATCTGATTTCCAGAATTTCTACTTTATATTATTTAACATGTAAAATTTCAACACAGAGTTATGAGGTATGAAAACAAACAACAAAGTATGATCCATGAATGAGGAAAAAAATGTATATATATATATATATATATATATATATATACACGTGTGTGTGTATATATATACATATACATTGTCCACACAATGTGGACATACACATATACACATTGTCCAGGCATTAAAAAGACTTTAAATCACTCTCTTAAATATTCCCATAGAACTAAATGAAATTTTGGACAAAGAACTAAAGGAAAGCAGGAAAATGGTGCCTCACCAAGTGACGAATACTAATAAAGAGAAAGAAATTACAAAAAGGAATCAAATATATATTCTAGAGTTGAAAAGTGCCACAACTGAAATAAGAAAGTCATTAGGGGGATTCATTAGCAGATTTAAGCAGGCAGAATAAAGAATTGGCACATTTGAAGAACTGATTGAGACTATCAACCCTGAGAGGTGGAAAGAGGAAAGAGTGAAGAATAACGAGCAGAACGTAAAAGACCTACAAGACATCATCAAGTATGACAACATATCCATAATAGGAATCCTGCATGGAGAGAAAGGGATAGAAAGTCAGGGAAAATATTTGAAGAGATAATTGTTCCAAACTCCTCAAATATGATAAAATACATGAAAGTACATATCCAAGAAACTCAATGAACTCCAACAGGAGATCTACACAAAAACACTATTTTAAAAACGCAAAAACTAACAACAAAGAGAATTTTGAAGGCGTCAAGGGAGAAGGCTGGTGGATTTCATATTCACGTGTTGAAAGAAAAACACTGTTAACCAAGAATTCTATATCTGGTAAAACCATCTTCCAAAAATGAAGGACTGCAGTGATATAGGTAAGATGGCAGAATAGGAAGCTCCAGGTCTGTAACCCCATGAAAACACTGAACTAAACAATAGAATACAATTAGCTTTGTGGGAGCTCTAGAAACCAGTCAGTAATCTGAAGCAAAAAAGTGAATGCCCAGTCAAGAAAGAGTCACTCTCAAAATGATAGCAAATTTCGTGACATTTTTGCTCACTCTTATCCTAACCCATTCCTGACTCAATATGGTACAGTAGAGTGAAAGCTGCCCAATTACTGGTCCTCCATTGGGAGAAAAGTAAAAGAGTGCAACTTGATTGCAATGTGTGGCATGCCAGGCAATGTCTGAGAGTCTGATTTCTGTCTCACATGACTCACAGCTGAGATAGGAATAGTGGAATATTATGTATATCAGATTGGTGGCTGTGAAAGCAATGATGGATTCAATGGCCCATGAAAACTTCATGGCAACTGTAGACCTGTACACACCTGGAGGGCAGAGATTACTGACAGAGGAATAAAACAGAACATTTAAGGGCCAAGAAGACAGGGGTGAGGCTCTTGGGGAAATGAAACACTTAAAAGCAGCTCTGTGTGTGGCAGAATTAGGGGGCTGTGGCTGGGCTTCATACACAGGACCAGTGAAGGCACATCCTCAGAAAAGATCTGAGAAGACCTTAAGTCATTACACCAGGCTGAGTAGTGAAGGCCTTCCTCTGCAAGTATCCAGTCTACAAGGCTGGGAGAGGTGGCTGTTTTATTCAATATGCAATTTTTGACAAAAGCTCACAAAACACAGAAAAAAACAGGGAAATGTTGCCCACTCAAAGGAACATAATAAATATCTAGAAAGTGACACTAAAGAAACACAGGCTTCAGAGTTGCTAGATGAACTCTTGAAAACAACTGCCTAGGAAATCAGGAAGATGATATATCAACAAAGTGAGAAAATCAACAAAGACAGAATTTATTTTAAAAAAGCAAATGTGGAGTTAAAAGTGTAACTAAATTGAAAATTTCACAAGAGGGGTTCAAAAGCAGACTGAAACAGGCAGAGGAAGGTATCAGCAAACTTGAGACAAATCATGTGAAATTATTAGTTCTCAGAGCAAAAAGGAAAATGAATGAAGAAACGTGAACAGATCCTAATGGAATTATGGGAATCCAAAAAAGAAGACATTATGGGAATCCAGGAAGAAAAAAGAGTGAGAAAACAGCAGAAACCTTGTCTGAAGGAATAATGGACAAAAACTTCCCAAACTGTGAAATACTTGGATAGAAAAATACAAGTTAAACGAACTGTAGGGTAAAATCAAATAGACCCACACTAAAACACATTATAATCAAACTGACAAAAGTAAAAAACAAAGAATCTTGAAAGAATCAATAGACAACTGAGTCATCATGTATTAATGATGCCAAATAAAATTTTTAGCAGATTTTTCAGCAGAAACCTTGCAGTCCAGAAGGCACTGGGATGATGTATTTTAAGTACTGAAAGAAAAAAAAAAGCCTTATAAACTGAAAATCCTGTATCGGCAAAACTGTACTTCAAAATAAAGGAGAAATTAAGGCATTCCAACGTAAACAAAACTTGGAGGGAATTACTATCATTAGACCTTCCCTACCAGAAATACTAAAGGGAGTCCTTCAAGTTGAAATGATAAAATGCTGGACAAGTAGCTCAAAGCTAGAAGAAAATATATAGTTCTCTGGTTAAGGTAAATAAGTGGGGAAATATAAAAAACATGAGTATTGCAACGTGGGTTGGTAATCACACTTTTTATATATTTTAGGATTAAAAGTAAGAAAATTAAAAATTAACATAATTTCTATGTTAATGGATACACAATATATAAGGATGTATTTTTTAACATTAATAACAGACTGGAGGAGTGGTGCTGTGAAGGAGTAGAATTTTTGTATGTTATTGAAGTTAAGTTGTTGACAGTTTAAAACAGATTGTTATGAATTTAGGATATTGTATGTAATCTCTGTGATAACCAAAAAGAAAATATTTACAAAGTATATAGAAAGGAAGTGAGAAGGGAATCAAAATGTGTCACTCCCAAAAACTAAAATAAACACAAAAGAAGGCAATAAGGAAGGGACAAAAATTTAATGAAGCATACAGAAAACAAATGTCACAAATGGCAAAAAAGTCCTTCTCTATCAGTAATTACTTTAAGTATAATGGATTAAACTCACCAATTAAGATGCATAAGCTGGCAGAATGGATAAAAAACAGAATCCAACTATAAGCTGTCTATGCTGTCTACAAGGGATTCAGTTTAAATTCATGGACATACACAGGTTGAAAGTGAAGAATGGAAAAATATCCCATGCAAATAGTAAGCAAAAGGGAACAAGGTGCCTATACTAATATCAGACAAACTAGACTTTAAGTCAAACCTTTTACAAGGAACAAAGAAGGAATTTATATAATAAGAAAAGGATCAATTCTCTAAGAAAAAATAAAAGTTATAAACATTTGCACCAGAGCTCCTTAACAGATGAAGCAAACCTTGACGGAAGGGAGAAACAGTAAGAGTTGGAGACTTTGATAGCCTTCATTCAGAAATGGGAGAGAACAACCACACAGAAGACGAGTAAGGAAACAGAAGACTTAAACAACAGTATAAACCAAATGGACTTAACAGACACATATATACACAGCTCTCTACCCAAAGATAGTAAATTACAGATTTTTCTCAAGTGTACATGTAACATTTCCAGAATAGGCCATATTTTAGGCCACAAAACAATTCTTAATAAAAATTAAAACTCCTGAAATTACACAGTGAATCTTTTTCCATCACAAGGGGATAAAAGTGGAAATCAGTAACAGAAGGGAAACAAAAATTCACAAATATGTGGAAATTAAACAGCATGCTTTTAAACAACCAATGGGTCGAGGAAGAAATTACAAGAGAAACTACAAAATACCTTGAAACCAAAGAAAAAAAATACATAATAGCAAACCTTACGGGATGGAGCACAAGCAGTGATGAGAGGGAAATTTATAGCTGTAAAGGCTTACATTAAAAAAGAATAAAGATCTCATATCCACAATCTGACATTTTCCTTAAGGAAGTAGAAAAAACTTAACCCAAGGCCAGCAGATGGGAAAAATAATAAATATTACAGCATACATAAACAAAACAAAAACAATATAGAAAGTCAATGAAACCAGGAGTCGCTTATTAGAAAAGATCAACACGTACCTCAAGATGGACACAGAAGAGACTCCTGAATTTCCCTCCTTCCATGGATGCACTGAATATACAGCTACACACAGATCAATTCCCTCTGAAAGATATCAAGAAACTAACTTTAGTGACTCCTACACATTGGGAAACTGAGAAAATACCCACTCAGAAATGTGTAGGAAAGGATGAGACACACTCTTACTATAAACCCCACCCAAGAACAGCGCCTTATAATCTTTCTGAAACCACCAACTCCCAGCCTCTTCCCAATTAGTGCAGTGTTTGCACCACATTTCTAATGTCCCAAATTTTAAGGCTGCCGCCTGAGGGATGGACCCCCAAATCATCTAGCTCTGAGAGCCAAAAGGGCTTCCCTTCAGAAGTCCCATGATATTATAGCAAACAAATAAGCAGTTTTTACAAGGTGCTTGAGCACTTCCTCTGGCTATCTCCCCAAGCTCAGAGCAGAGGGAACACACACAAATGCTTATCTCCCAATTTCTTCCTGGAGGGTGTTGGACTACATACTTTCCCAGCTACTGTCTGAGGGTCCAGCTTCTAATCAGCTTGCATTTCAGCAGACTGGAATCCTGCCCAGAGCCCAAAAGAGCCAGTGGGTACTTATTCTGCCCTCTCCCCCCAGCTTCCTTCAACAATAAAGCCAAATCTCCTGCATGTCCCTGGAGGGAGCTTGTCTACACATTTAGAACCCTGACTTTTAAAACTGTCACCTGAGGGATGGACCCCAAAATAACCTACTTCTGAAAGTCAATTGGGCTTGCATTCCTGAGCACCACAGTATTACAGCAAACAAAGAAGCAGTTTTTAAATGGATGCATGAGGATTCCCCATATCTATACACCCAGACCCAGCATGGAGGGAGACGACAAAAAAAAATGCCCATCTCCCAGCAAGAATGTTTCTCCCTGGAAGGAAGTTGTACATTTTCCTACCTGCTGCCTGTGGTTCTGGCTTCCAGTTAGCCTGCATGTGGAAGCTCACGGGGATCCATTTGGGAGCCTGGTAAATCTGGTGGGCATGTCCCCTGCTATCTCCCCAAGCTCCAAGTCAGACCAAATTTTTATCTTCTCTCCTGGAAGGAGCTTGTCCACACATCTAGCACACCAGTTTT
This sequence comes from Monodon monoceros, assembly GCF_005190385.1. Classification (NCBI taxonomy): domain Eukaryota; kingdom Metazoa; phylum Chordata; class Mammalia; order Artiodactyla; family Monodontidae; genus Monodon; species Monodon monoceros. The sequence continues at coordinate 23,685,262 of NW_021703782.1, read as the reverse complement.
CAACTGCCACCTAAGTGACTAGCCCCCAATTCACCTAGCTCTGGGAGCTGAAAGGGCTCAACCTTCATGTGTCCCTGGGACCACTAAAAACAAAGGCTGTTTTACTTGGACAGAGAAGCATTCAGAGCAATTATTTCCCTTGGCTCAGCACAGAGTGAGGAAGAAGAAACTCTTCCAGCTCTGGATTCTTCTTCATAGGGGCTAGACTACATATGTCATATTCTGACTTTTCCAGCTCCTGCCTGATAATTGGGTTTCCAATTAACCTGCATCAGGGAGTTAAAGCAGCAGGCAACTGGCAGTTGTCCATAAGCCTAAACAGGCATATGAGCGTAAACCACATTGTTGAGGACACTGATGGGTCTTGGAACACCCTCAACTGCTGGAAGTCACCAAAAACAAAGACAATGATTTCAACAACCAGGCCAGGCTGATTAAGGAGGTTCATATCCTACACAAGGCCAATCTGTCAAAACTGGGAAAAGGGGTTGTTTTATACAGAAACCAACACAGAGAGTCAAGGAAAGTAAAGAAAAGGGGATGTTTCAAACAAATAAACTGATCTCTAGGAGCTGACCTTAATGAAGTGGATATAAGTAATTACCCAGCAGAGTTCAAAATAATGGTAATAAAGATGCTTACTGATATCATGAGAATAAAGCATGAGCAAAGTGTGAGTTTCAACAAAGAGACAGAAAATATTAAGAAGAGCCAAACTGAGGACAAGGGGAAGATGGTGGAAGAGTAAGACTTGGAGAGAAACTTCCTCCCCACAGATACACCAGAAATACATCTACACGTGGAACAACTCCTACAGAGCACCTACTGAACAACACAATAAATGAAATGAAAAATACTCTAGATGGGATCAATAGCAGAATAACTGAGTCAGAAGAAAGGATAAGTGACCTGGAATATAAAATAATGGAAATAACTACTGCAGAACAGAATAAAGAAAAAAAAATGAAAAGAACTGAGGACAGTCTCAGAGACCTCTGGGACAACATTAAACGCACCAACATTCGAATTATAGGGGTGCCAGAAGAAGAAGAGAAAAAGAAAGGGACTGAGAAAATATTTGAAGAGATTATAGTTGAAAACTTCCCTAATATGGGAAAGGAAATAGTTAATCAAGTCCAGGAAGCACAGAGAGTCCCATACAGGATAAATCCAAGGAGAAATACGTCAAGACACATATTAATCAAACTGTCAAAAATTAAATACAAAGAAAACATATTAAAAGCAGCAAGGGAAAAACAACAAATAATACACAAGGGAATCCCCATAAGGTTAACAGCTGACCTTTCAGCAGAAAGTCTGCAAGCCAGAAGGGACTGGCAGGACATATTTAAAGTGGTGAAGGAGAAAAACCTGCAACAAAGATTACTCTACCCAACAAGGATCTCATTCAGATTTGATGGAGAAATTAAAACCTTTATAGATAAGCAAAAGCTGAGAGAGTTCAGCACCACCAAACCAGCTTTACAATAAATGCTAAAGGAACTTCTCTAGGCAAGATACACAAGACAAGGAAAAGACCTACAAAAACGAACCCAAAACAATTAAGAAAATGGGAATACGAACATACATATCAAAATTACCTTAAATGTAAATGGACTAAATGCTCCCACCAAAAGACACAGATTGGCTGAATGGATACAGAAACAAGACCCATATATATGCTGTCTCCAAGAGACCCACTTCTGACCTAGAGACACATACAGACTGAAAGTAAGGGGATGGAAAAAGATATTCCATGCAAATGGAAAACAAAAGAAAGCTGGAGTAGCAATTCTCATATCAGACAAAATAGACTTTAAAATAAAGACTATTAGAAGAGACAAAGGACACTATCTAATGATCAAGGGATTGATCCAAGAAGAAGATATAACAATTGTAAATATTTATGCACCCAACACAGGAGCACGTCAATACATAAGGCAAATACAGCCATAAAAGGGGAAATCGACAGTAACACATTCATAGTAGGGGACTTTAACACCCCACTTTCAACAATGGACAGATCATCCAAAATGAAAATAAATAAGGAAACACAAGCTTTAAATGATACATTAAACAAGATGGACTTAATTGATATTTATAGGATATTCCATCCAAAAACAACAGAATGCACATTTTTCTCAAGTGCTCATGGAACACTCTCCAGGATAGATCATATCTTGGGTCACAAATCAAGCCTTGGTAAAGTTAAGAAAATTGAAATTGTATCAAGTATCTTTTCCGACCACAACGCTATGAGACTAGATATCAATTACAGGAAAAGATCTGTAAAAAATACAAACACATGGAGGCTAAACAATACACTACTTAATAACCAAGTGATCACTGAAGAAATCAAACAGGAAATCAAAAAATACCTAGAAACAAATGACAATGGAGACACGATGACCTAATATCTATGGGATGCAGCAAAAGCAGTTCTAAGAGGGAAGTTTATAGCAATACAATCCTACCTTAAGAAACAGGAAACATCTCGAATAAACAACTTAACCTTGCACCTATAGAAATTAGAGAAAAAAGAAAAAAAAACCCGCAAAGTTAGCAGAAGGAAAGAAATCATAAAAATCAGATCAGAAATAAATGAAAAAGAAATGAAAGAAACGATAGCAATGATCAATAAAACTAAAAGCTGGTTCTTTGAGGAGATAAACAAAATTGATAAACCATCAGCCAGACTCATCAAGAAAAAAAGGTAGAAGACTCAAATCAATAGAATTAGAAATGAAAAAGGAGAAGTAACAACTGACACTGCAGAAATAAAAAAGATCATGAGAGATTACTACAAGCAACTCTATGCCAAAAAAATGGACAACCTGGAAGAAATGGACAAATTCTTAGAAATGCAGAACCTGCCAAGACTGAATCAGGAAGAAATAGAAAATATGAACAGACCAAACACAAGCACTGAAATTGAAACTGTGATTAAAAATCTTCCAACAAACAAAAGCCCAGGACCAGATGGCTTCACACGCGAATTCTATCAAATATTTAGAGAAGAGCTAACACCTATCCTTCTCAAACTCTTCCAAAATAAAGCAGAGGGAGGAACACTCCCAAACTCATTCTACGAGGCCACCATCACCTTGATACCAAAACCAGACAAGGATGTCACAAAGAAAGAAAACTACAGGCCAATATCACTGATGAACATAGATGCAAAAATCCTCAACAAAATACTAGCAAACAGAATCCAACAGCACATTAAACGGATCATACACCATGATCAAGTGGGGTTTATTCCAGGAATGCAAGGATTCTTCAATATACGCAAATCAATCAACGTGATGCACCATATTAACAAATGGAAGGAGAAAAACCATATGATCATCTCAGTAGATGCAGAGAAAGCTTTTGACAAAATTCAACACCCATTTATGATAAAAACCCTGCAGAAAGTAGGCATAGAGGGAACTTTCCTCAACATAATAAAGGCCATATATGACAAACCCACAGCCAGCATCGTCTTCAATGGTGAAAAACTGAAATCATTTCCACTAAGATCAGGAACAAGACAAGGTTGCCCACTCTCACCACTCTTATTCAACATAGTTTTGGAAGTTTTAGCCACAGCAATCAGAGAAGAAAAGGAAATAAAAGGAATCCAAATTGGAAAAGAAAAAGTAAAGCTGTCTCTGTTTGCAGATGACATGATACTATACATAGAGAATCCTAAAGATGCTACCAGAAAACTACTAGAGCTAATCAATGAATTTGGTAAAGTTGCAGGATACAAAATTAATGCACAGAAATCTCTGGCATTCCTATACACTAATGATGAAAAATCTGAAAGTGAAATCAAGAAAACACTCCCATTTACCATTGCAACAAAAAGAATAAAATATCTAGGAATAAACCTACCTAAGGAGACAAAAGACCTGTATGCAGAAAATTATAAGACACTGATGAAAGAAATTAAAGATGATACAGATAGATGGAAAGATATACCATGTTCTTGGATTGGAAGAATCAACATTGTGAAAATGACTCTACTACCCAAAGCAATCTACAGATTCAATGCAATCCCTATCAAACTACCACTGGCATTTTTCACACAACTAGAACAAAAAATTACACAATTTGTATGGAAACACAAAAGACCCCGAATAGCCAAAGCAATCTTGAGCAAGAAAAACGGAGCTGGAGGAATCAGGCTCCCTGACTTCAGACTATACTACAAAGCTACAGTAATCAAGACAGTATGGTACTGACACAAAAACAGAAATATAGATCAATGGAACAGGATAGAAAGCCCAGAGATAAACCCACGCACATATGGTCACCTTATCTTTGATAAAGGAGGCAGGAATGTACAGTGGAGAAAGGGCAGCCTCTTCAATAAGTAGTGCTGGGAAAACTGGAGAGGTACATGTTAAAGTATGAGATTAGATCACTCCCTAAAACCATACACAAAAATAAGCTCAAAATTGATTAAAGACTGAAATGTAAGGCCAGAAACTATCAAACTCTTAGAGGAAAACATAGGCAGGACACTCTATGACATAAATCACAGCAAGATCCTTTTTGACCCACCTCATAGAGAAATGGAAATAAAAACAAAAATAAACAAATGGGACCTAATGAAACTTCAAAGCTTTTGCACCACAAAGGAAACCATAAACAAGACCAAAAGACAACCCTCAGAATGGGAGTAAATATTTGCAAATGAAGCAACTGACAAAGGATTAATCTCCAAAATTTATAAGCAGCTCATGCAGGTCAATAACAAAAAAACAAACAACCCAATCCAAAAATGGACAGAAGACCTCAATAGACATTTCTCCAAAGAAGATATACAGACTGCCAACAAACACATGAAAGGATGCTCAACATCATTAATCATTAGGGAAATGCAAATCAAAGCTACAATGAGATATCATCTCACACACACCTAAAAAAAAAGTTCTGAAATGCAAATCAAAGCTACAATGAGATATCATCTCACACCAGTCAGAATGGCCATCATCAAAAAATCTAGAAACAATAAATGCTGGAGAGGGTGTGGAGAAAATGGAACACTCTTGCACTGCTGGTGGGAATGTGACTTGGTACAGCCACTATGGAGAACAGTATGGAGGTTCCTTAAAAACTACAAATAGAACTACCATGTGACCCAGCAATCCCACTACTGGGCATATACCCTGAGAAAACCATAATTCAAAAAGAGTCATGTACCAAAATGTTCATTGCAGCTCTATTTACTATAGCTCTGAGATGAAAACAACCTAAGTGCCCATTATCAGATGAATGGATAAAGAAGATGTGGCACATATATAAAATGGAATATTACTCAGCCATAAAAAGAAACGAAATTGAGCTATTTGTAATGAGGTGGATAGACCTAGAGTCTGTCATACAGAGTGAAGTAAGTCAGAAAGAGAAAGACAAATACCGTATGCTAACACATATATATGGAATTTAAGAAAAAAATGTCATGAAGAACCTAGGGGTAAGACAGGAATAAAGACACAGACATACTGGAGAATGGACTTGAGGATATGGGGAGGGGGAAGGGTGAGCTGTGACAAAGCGAGAGAGAGGCACGGACATATATACACTACCAAACGTAAGGTAGATAGCTAGTGGGAAATGGAGGGAAGCTGTCAAAGGGCAACAAAATTCCCCACAGCTGAAAGTAGACATCAGGCCTCTGATTGAAAATAGTTACTCAAGTTTTGAGCAAGATGAACAAGAATAGACTCATACCTAGGCACCCTTCATTATGAAACTTTAAAATACTGAAAAAAATTAATTAACATAGAATAAAATACTGACAGGATACATCCATTCCAGAGAGAAAAATACTGGTCACCTAAAAAAAAAAGTTAAAATCTGACTTTATCATACTTGTCATCAGCACCATGGATCCTGGAAGGCATTAGAAAGATACCTCCAAAGTTTTTCAGGCACATAATTTTCACCCTAGGTGTTTGTATCCAGCCAAACTATCAGTCATAAGTGGAGGCTGAAGAAGATATTTTGTACACAAAGAAATTTGAACTCCTGTGCTACGCCTTAAGCTATTTATAGAAATAATCCAGCAAAATGAGGCAATAAACCAAGAAGGAAGGTAATAGGGGATTCAATGCAGAGAGCACCTAGTCTAGATTGGAGAGGCTTCTATTGATTGTGTGACTGAGAGCTTAGGAACACCTTGAGGCATATCGTACTTACTAGGTATTAGGCACTGTTGGAAGGGAGGAGGGAGAGGAAGAGGAGAAGGAACTTGAACTCCAGAGGAAAAAAGGCTATACTGACATAAACCTGAAGCAAACTAAGCTATGGTTGATTTTTAACCTACTATTGGTGAGGAAGAGAAGAATCCACTTAAATTTGACACTATAAATGTCCCCCTTTTCAGCGACACACGGGGGTAATGACCACCTATCTAATTTGTTGTCCAAACCAGAACTTGTCCAAACTCCTTACACTTCAATAGTGTAAGGAGGCTCTCTAATGCTGAAACATCAGGACAACAGGTATAAACTGGAACAGCCCAAGGCGGCTTGGGGTATGTTGTCACCCTGCACAAGGGCAGTGACACTGACACAGTATGGAATGAGGTGTAGTCTATACACAGAGACAGTACATCTGCAGTGGGCAATATTAATTTCATTGTAATAATGGCAATACTGTCTTGGTTTGCAGCTTTTATTGTCAACTTGCATGTAATAACAAATAACTAACCTAAACTATACTTAGTATGTATTTGCATTAACTCGGTATGTACTGAAATGTACTAGTATGTACTTAGTATATATTAGGCTATAAGTGTTTTTGCATACATTAACTCATTTAATCCTCTGAATAGCCTTATGAGGTTGGTGCTAATATCATTCCCACTTTTGTGAAAAGGAAGCTAAGGCAGGGTAGGAACTTGCCCAGGCTGTACCTAATTTAGGGTTGGATCGAGGCTTTGAGTTTAGGTTCTCTGCCTGTTGTCTTAAACCTTACTCCCTACTGACTCTCAAATAACAGAAGACTTAACTGCACATAGAACAGAATATAAATTTCAACTTTGACAATGTAAAAGCTAGGTTTGGAAGGTAGACAGGAGGTAGAAAAAAGGGAAGATGGTATGAATGTCCTCATTTTACAAAGCGTGACATTGAGAGAGTTTATAGTTGATCAACAATGTAGGTTTTTAAGTATATCACTACAAGTCAAAGAGATCATGAGCAGTGGAATAACTAATGATGACATAACTTTACTGAGCAGTGTGGACATAGGAAGAGTGTAAAGGAACTAAACTCTTACTTAGTAAAATAGAAAGTGAACAGATAATGCCTCCAGTTTAGTCAGAAAATGGTCATGTAAGAGTATTACGTGGAAATGGAGAAGAATTCAAAATAACAATAATTAGACCTCCCTGGTGTCGCAGTGGTTAATAATCTGCCTGCCAAGGCAGGGGACACGGGTTCGAGCCCTGGTCCAGGAAGATCCCACATGCCGCGAAGCAACGAAGCCTGTGCGCCACAACTACGGAGCCTGCACTCCAGAGCCTGTGAGCCACAACTACTGAGCCCACGTGCCACAACTACTGAAGCCCCCCCGCCTAGATCCTGTGCTCCACGACAAGAGAAGCCACTGCAATGAAGAATAGCCCCCGCTCACTGCAACTAGAGAAAGCCTGCACGCAGCAACGAAGACCCAACTCAGCTATGGGTAGTGCCAGGCCCATTTGCCTCAGAGAATCTGAATTTTTACAATATAATCTAAAAGAGAAATATAATTGCTAATTATAAGAAAAAAATTGCACATTAAAGAAGATGACAAGCTTTCATCTATCCAGTTAGAGAAAAACACACAGTCTGTCTTTCACACACGTACATCTTGTATTGGCAGGGATTTTCCTTATTAAGCAATTATTTATTGACCGCCTACGTTGTGCTAGGCACAGGTGCTGGGGATAAACACTTAATAAAATACACCCCCTATCTTCAAATAACTTCAATTCCTCTACATGAGGAAATAAGCCAACAGCTGTAGTAGAAGTTATATACCAAGTGATACATCGCTGATGGCAGTATAAAATCTCAGAAATCTTTTGGAAAGAAGTTTGGAGATAGGTACCTCAGAGCCTTAAAAATGTTCATTTGCTTTGACCTCAAACTCATTTTTATGGATTTATCACAAGAACGTTATTCTCAATACAGAAAAAAGCCTTCATGCATAAAAACGGTTATTTTGTCTTATAATATTGAAAAGTTGGAAAGAATTTAAATGTGTAAAGTGGTTAACCAGTAAACCCACTCAGTGGAATATTTTGTAGCCCACACAAAAAAATCAAGGTTATGAATCCCCTGATTATATGAGAAATGATTAATTTCAATGTTAAATGGAGAAAAGGTGAACATAAAATTTGATATGCAATATGATGGGAGCTTTGTCCCAGAAAAATCACCCTAGCCAGTGTACAGAAGGGAGGAAGGGAGAGCAGATGACAGGAAGGAAAATTATTCCAACGCCTTATCATTAGTCTTACTTATTTAATAGAATATCAAGCAATTTTACTTTCTAACTTTTTTGGTTCCATATTTCCATGTAAGGGACATGAATTATTAATACTTTGTGGGAGGAGGGTACACTTTTTCACAAAAATTTAACACTGTGTTCTAATTCCCTCCACTAGAGGGAGAAACTATTTCATGTAATTGCACTTTGATGTGCTATTTAAAACCAGTCAGGAAGTTTTACTCTACTTTCCTCTGACTGTGGTGAGGGTTTTTTTGTTTGTTTGATTATTTGTTTAGAATTTCTTTAAAATCGGTTTTAGAAGATTTATTGAACCATTATATTGAAAGTAGAGGAATTTTGCAATTTTTTCCCCTTTTTCCCCATTGAAAACTTGGCTGGCTTTAGTAATGAAACATTAAAGAATTTGAAGTTCTTAGACTGTCAGTTTTTTAAACATGATCTGAATATAAAAATATATGTTCATTGAGTAAATTTTTGAAAACAATGGACAACTCATTGAAGGAAATAAAAGCCACCTCTGCATGTACACACATCTAATCTGCTCTTTTGTCTGAAAAAAGTATGAAAAATATTTTGCCACGTCACTAAATACTCTTCTACATCAGAGAATTTGATTAAGCTTATGCACCATCTCCCAGGAAAAACGCACAGATATATTTTGAATGTAGAACTCCTGAAGCCCATTCATTAACTCTGGTTGAGACCTGTTGTCATTATTTTCTGAGTGGCTTCATAGCGCACTCCTTCATACGGTGAGCTGCTTTTGTTTAAACCAATCCCAATTTGGAGGCTCTTAGCTTTCTTCTAGGGTTTGGTTATAAACAATCTTATGACATCATGTTGGTAGATAAATCTTTGCCCACATCTTTGATTTCCTTAGGGTAAACCCCTGATGTAGGATTGTTGTTAGGTACCAAAAGCTACTCTCCAGAAAGTGATACCAGCTCCTCTCCCAATGATGGCATATAATAGAGTTCCTCATTCTTTAAGTGATTGTTCAAGGCAGCTAAAATGTATAAATATACCTTACTGTTTTCATAAGTGTAGGTATTCTGATTGTTTATCGCTGCATAGGAAACCATCCTGAAACAGTGGCTTAAAACAATGAAAATCGTTTATTTTGTTCACGAACCTGGAGGTTGAGTAGAATATTAATTCTTTTACTGCATTCTTACTGACTGAAAACAATACCTATTTGACTAGCTCACAGTTCTGCAGGTCAGAAGTCCAGGCACAGCGTGACTGGGTTTCCTGCTCAGATACACACTGGAACATGTGGGTTCCCTCCCGAGAGTGTTAAAGCACGTGAAATTTAAGTGTAAGACATTGAACCCCAAACGTTGGATGTTCACCATAGTTTGTGTGGGTCACAGAGCTGAAATCAAGATGTCAGTCAGGCTGTGTTAGCATCCAGAGGCTCTGGGAAAGAATGTCTCCAAGCTTCTTCGGCTTGTTGGCATAATTCAGATTCTGCAGTTGCAGGAGAGAGGTCCCCATTTCCTTGCTGGCTGTCAGTCGGGGGACAGTCTCAGGTCCTAGAGGCCTCTCACTTGCCTTCCCTGCCACAGCATTGGACTTCTTCAGAGCCAGCAATGGAGAGTCTCCCTCTTGTCCCTTTTGTACTTCAATTCAGGAAGAGTTCAGGTCCTTTTCATAGGGTGCCTGAGTAGGTCACATTCACCTAGAATAATCTCCCTATCTTAAAAAATCAACTGATTTTGAACCTTAAGTCCATCTGCAAAATCCCTTCATTGCAGCACCTAGATTTAGAGTTTAATTGGATAAGTGGAAGGTTTGTGTACTTCAGTAAGTAGGAATCTTGGGGGCTCTATTAGAATTCTGCCTATTGCAAGCAGTGTCCCCACTTCAAGGACCAAAGTGTCTTAGTTCCTAAAACTCCTAAGAGATTTTATCAGTGTTCATTTTATTTCAGTGACCTTGGTGAGTGGGAAGACTACCACCTCTGTGAACAGGAATGGCACCCAGCTTCCTGAGTCCACAGTGTGGCTCTGCTACTTAGTGGTGTGACCTTGGCTGTGCTGCTCTACTTATTCTACTTCTCTGCCTCTGTTTCCCTCATCTGTAAAATAGGGCTTCCCTGGTGGCGCAGTGGTTGAGAGTCTGCCTGCCGATGCAGGCGACACGGGTTCGTGCCCCGGTCCGGGAGGATCCCACATGCCGTGGAGCGGCTAGGCCTGAGAGCCATGGCCGCTGAGCCTGCTTGTCTGGAGCCTGTGCTCCGCAATGGGAGAGGCCACAACAGTGAAAGGCCCGCGTAACGCAAAAAAACAAAAACATGGAGTTAGTGATCGTTCTTTGCTCATAGGGTTTTTTGTTTTATACATTTATTTTATTTATTTATTTTTGGCTGCGTTGGTTCTTCGTTGCTGCTCACGGGCTTTCTCCAGTTCCGTTGAGCAGGGGGCTACTCTTCGTTGCAGTGCGGTGGCGTCTCTTATTGCGGAGCACAGGCTCTAGGCGCGCAGGCTTCAGTAGTTGTGACACGTGGGTTCTAGAGCGTAGGCTCAGTAGTCGTGGTGCACGGGCTTAGCTGCTCCGCAGCATGTGGGTTCTTCCCGGACTAGGACTCGAACCCGTGTCCCCTGCACTGGCAGGCGGATTCTTAACCACTGTGCCAGCAGGGAAGCCCCCTTTTAGGGTTTTGATGATTAGATTATTTCATACCCAGGGAATTCCAGGAACAGTGCTTGACTGTGAATTGCTTTAAAAGTGATTACTTTTTAAAAACATGCTTTTGAATCTGCAATTAGGCAATTCAGGTGTGTTAAGCATGTTCATTAATAGGACTTCCTGCTATAAAGAGAGCCACAAATAAAAATAGAATTTTTCTTTCTTGGTCTTAACTTCTTATTTCTGACTTACTATGTTATACGCATATGCCTTTTATGGGGGGCTGCCACAAATTTATGTTGGAAAGAGTGGAATTTAAATAAATCTTACCTATGCTAATTTGATAGATTTTGATAATTCATTTCACTAGCATGGTATAATATTACCAGTAGCAGACTAAAATCTGAGTTCACTTCTGGCTCTGCCCCTAAATCCTGATGAAACCAATAGCTGGAAAGGCTTTGGGATATTATACTATGAATTAGTTATAATATTGATTCTGTTTAGGAAAAACTGGAGGAGTGCCTAAAGCAGTTAAAGGAGGAAAGAGTAATAAGACTGAAGGCTGATAAACGAGTCAGTGAGGTAAACAAGTTTCTTCTGCTGCTTTAGAGAGTGTTTTGGTTTTATTTTGATTTGATTTTAAGCCATATACACATAATTTGTAAGCTTTAAAACTGTAATATGTTGCAAATTGGTTGTGTCATATAGACTTTTGCATTTACTGGTATTTAGTGATCATATGATCTAATATTCCAGAAAGCATGTTTTTAAAAATGTGAAAATCTGGTTTTGTGTATGTGTGTGTGTGCACGCGCGCGTGCGCTTTTATATGACATTAGCTTATTTCCTGTTCATGATTCTTTGATTCAAGAAGGCACTTTTTGTGCATATACTGTATATACAGTAACATAAAAGACACGATGAGACTCTCCTGGCAATGAATTAGGAAAGTGAATCATTTAAATAAATTTAAGATATTGGAAAACTTCTAAGAATGCAATGAAAGATAAAAATATATACTATGAGAATTACATTAGGGAATGTGCATGAAAGCAGGGCATAATCTAAAAAGTTCTATCTAAATATAATTTATCACAGGGTGAGTGTAGGGAGGAATTTTTGAAAGTGCATCCTTGGATTGGTGGACACTCATTCAGTAAATGTTTAGCACCTGCTCACGTAAGGCAAAAGGGGCATCATGCACATTAACGGCCTTTCTGAGAAATACTAGAGTTGAGCTTACAGGGGGTTTTAAGTGCATAGATGATGAGCGGAAGGGGAAGAGTGCACGGGGGGAATATTTTCAAGAAGCCAAAGAAAATATTGGTGATTGTACATTTAATAAATTGGGTTGGGTATGATTTAGGACTTTTAAACGTAAGCATTAGATATTTTGCTCACTAAAGTTAATTCTTAACATTCAGCAGAGTTGTAATATGTTTTATTCAAATCAGATTCTATATTTCATTTTCTAATTTAAGAGAAACTTAAAGCAGGTAATTTTCTAATGTGGAATGAGGCTCCATTATGAATTGAACTAGTTAGAAATGTGATCTTTTGTGAAAGATCATTAATAAAACAATAACTTTGGTTTATTTATATACCACCTAAGTGTTATATAGGAAACTTTGTTGGGTGCCTGTGGGTTTTGGTTACTATGTGATATGGTCTCTGTCCTTACTGGTGGAGAGTTAGGTTAATTACAAATTAATTACATTTTGAGTGTTTTAGTTTTGTTCCTTGGAAATAGGCAAGACTACTTCTAATGACAATGAGAAAAAATCATGTCAGTCATTTTTAGTCTTCTTTTATAGCTGGAACATGAAAATGCCCACTTAAGAAATATGAATTTCTCTTTGTCTGAAGCCCTTCATGCCCACTCATTGACAAGCATGATCCTGGATGATGCAGGTGTTTTGGGCAGCACTGAGAATTCTTTTCAGAAGTTCCATGCTTTCTTGCATCTCCTTAAAGATGCTGGGTTAGTTCATTTCTCTTCATGGCGTTCTTCTCTTTGCGACTATAATGGTAGTTTGCTGAGGAACTGGAGCAATTTTCATCACTTCTGTGGCCATATTTAGTGTAATTATAGGTAATATAGTTGACTTTTTAAAATGAGGAATTAAATTTAAGAAATGCAAATAGGGAAGCCTGCTTTGGTAGAGTGGGGAGCTCATTATAAAAGAGTAACCTGTAGATAGAGTAATTAGTAGGTGTAGTTTTTTGTAAAGACTAAATTGAAGGCAGTTTTCATTGAAAATATTCGGGAATGCATAAGAATTTTCCTATCTTCCATTTACTTTGCTTGTTTGATAAGTCTGAATTAAAGTTATTTTTGCCTTAGACATAAAAATTATTGTTAATCTGCGGGGGAGATATAGGTCCGTGGTTCTCAACTGGGAGCAATTTTGCTGGAAGAGGGAAGTGGAGATGGATAGTTGATGCAGTGGTGTTCTGTCAGTGAATGAATTGGTGTTGGTGTTGGGAAGGAAGGAACAAACACATTCTTGGAAACTGGAGGAAAGGTGGTAAAGAAGTGTGGGAATAGAGGTGTGACAGGCAGTGGACGACATGCACGGTACATGTTGAAGCTGCTAGTGAGACAGTGGGATGTGTCTTAGAGGATGAATCTGGAAAGGGCTGAGATTTTGTGGGAGAGAGAGGCTTGTAGTCTGGAGTAGGATGTTGGCTTTTAAGAGTTTAGAAGTATTTCATGATTGTAGGTCTGGGGAAATCTAAACTGCTTTTATGTGATTATAATAACCTTTGTCTTTTCTCCTTTTCTCCTCTGGTCCAGGCTTGGGCAGCTGGCCACAATGGCTGGTATAGATCAGTCAGATTTTCATTTACTAGGTCATCCCCAGATGAATTCTACTGTTAGTAGTCCACGTAAAGGAGAAAAGAAGGGACCTGAAGAAGAAAAATCAGAATCAAAACAGGGTGCCCCAGAACAAATGCAAAATATCCAAGTAAGTGGACAGAACAGCACTTAATGATTCTAAGAGTGATTAGCAAAAAGGAAATGACCAAGTCAGGGAGAAAACAATAACGATCAGTCTCTAATAGTTCACATGCTCAGGAGCTAGAAGACTCTGGAATCCTTTCCAAATCTGAGATTAGTAAATGTTTGCCCATTTCATGATACTGTATTGTTGTAAATAAGGAGACTGGAAGTTCTTTCGAAAATTTATGAGTTAAAGCAAACTATCCTTAATGAAGAAAGAAAACATTAGAGAAAATATTCCAGATTTTAAATTATATAAATGTCTATTCTATTCATATTTTATTTAGGTTTCTATTTGTATGCAATCAGCTTACAATGAAGGAACACTAATGAAGGTACACATACTGATATAATTTTTAAAATAAGTAATCCAGACATAGCTAATAGGTAACATATGACAGTAAATCACCTGGTTATGGGAATGGGAGGGGAAAACCTGTCAGCCTTTCCTCTAGCCTTACTTGGAGCCCCCATCAACCAATCTCAGACTGGTCTTGGGAACTGACAGCTTGAGAACACAGTCTGGTCACAAACTATATACTATTTGCATGTGCCTGGAGGATAGAAAAGAAATTAATTATCTTACAGAATAAGGCTTTATTTTTAGTGAGGGAAAGGAAATGGGTAATAACTACCCCAGTCACCATAGTCTGAAAATGTAGCGGACGTAGTCTTGGATATAGCTAGGTTAAGCTGAGAATCACTTGGCAAGATATCATTAGAAAAAAACTGGCTCTGAAATCTTCTGAATATTGACTGTGTTAATAATAAGATCACAGAGTAACACTGAAGTTTTGAACTCTACTTTTTAATGGTTGGCTTTGTTCATCACTGAATTTTTGTCTTGTCTTTTGTTTTTCCGTCCAGTTTCAGAAAATTACAAGTGACGCTAGGATTCCTTTGCCTCTCGACTCCTTCCATGTCCCAGTGTCTACTCAGGAGGCCTTAGAAACTTCCAAAGACAGCCTGGGGGTCCCAGTCACAGAGCAGCGGCAGGAGTCTTTTGAAGATTTCATTGCTAGAACATGTTCGCCCTTCAGCAGACGTCATTTCTGGAATTGGAAGTCAAAGAAAAGAAGAGGAATTATCTAGAAATAGCAGATCTTCTTCAGAGAAAATGAGCAAAGCAGGTGAATATACCAAAAAATACTCTGCTAGGAAACAACCTGGGAAGGACCTGCATTCCTGCTCTGACTCACCTGTAAAGCGGAAAAGCAAAGGAATTGGGCAAAATAATTCTTTGGTTAATAAACCAATTAAAAGTGAGTCTTTAAAAAAACATTTCTGTTAAGAAAGAGAGTAGAATAGTGACTTTCATCAAAGACAACTAAAAGTAAACTCAATCTACTAGAACATTCTGAAAGTGATACTCCTCGATCTGATTGTGAATTTCAAGAAAGCATCCATACGCTATCACACCTAACATAGGTCTAAATCTTTTAAAATTATGTTTTTGCCTTCAAATTTTAATAAATTACATATGTTTTTATTATAGCATATGGTGGTTTCAGTTACTTGACTGGAAGCCATTAAAGATTTATCTATACTTTTTTATTATAATGAAAGTTTTGGTGTACTTTTCCTTGTGACACTTTGCACCATTCATTCAGCTAGTGCTTACTGAGGGCTTCATATGTACAGTACTTTTCTGGGTGCTATTGCTTTCAGCAGTGAACAAAATAAAGCCTTTACTCTCCTGGAACTAGCACTCTGTGTTGGGAGAAAACATAAACAACAAAGCAGGGTAAGGGTTAAAAAGAGATGGGAATAATAAATGGAATAGTTTTACCATTTGTTTAAACATCAAACTATTATAAATCACATGGCCAGAAGCCATTGAGTTATTTTAATTCACAATAACCAGAGAGCCTCAAACATTTACCAAGGCACTTAACCATGTTTATGGATTACAGCAACGCTCTGAAGTAGGGAACTGTTACCATCCCCATTTATAGATGAGGAGTCTGAGGAGACATTATGTGAGTTGCCCAGAATTACACAGCTGTAAGTAAGTGGGAAGCTGCGATGTGACCCGAACCCATGCTCTTTTTTTTTTTAATGTATGGACTTTATTATGTTTCATTTGTTTCTGATTTATGTGAATTTTTCTTTAAAGATTTTTTCTGATGTCGACCATTTTTAAAGTGTTTATTGCATTTGGTATAGTATTGCTTCTGTTTTATATTTTGGTTTTTTGGCCGCAAGGCATGTGGGATCTTAGCTCCCCCACCAGGGATCGAACCCTCACCCCTTCCATTAGAAGGCGAAGTCTTAACCACTGGACCACCAGGGAAGTCCCCCTTATGTGACTATTTTTATGGCAATTTTTTTAAATTTTATTTTTTTATTGACATATAGTTGAATTACAGTGTTGTGTTAATTACTGCTGTACAGGAAAGTGACTCAGTTACACATTTATATACATTCTTTTTCATATTCTTTTCCATTACGGTTTATCACAGGATATATAGTTCCCTGTGCTCTACAGTAGGACCTTTTTGGTTTTTTTAAAATACATCCACTTTTTTTAAAATAAATGTATTTATTTATTTATTTATTTTTGGCTGCGTTGGGCCTTCGTTGCTGTGTTGGGCCTTCTAGTTGCGGTGTGCAGGCTTCTCACTGTGGTGGCTTTTCTTGTTGCAGAGCACGGGCTCTAGGTGCATGGACTTAAGTAGTTGTGGCATTGGGCTTAGTTGCTCTCTGGCATGTGGGATCTTCCCAGACCAGGGCTCGAACCCATGTCCCCTGCACTGGCAGGTGTATTCTTAACCACTGCGCCACCAGGGAAGTCCCACGTAGAACCTTTTTTTTATCCATCCTGTATATACACCAGTTTGCATCTGCTAATCCCAAACTCCCAATCCAACCCTCTCCCACCCCCTCCCCCTTGGTAACCACCAGTCTATTCTCTATGTCCTTGGTTATGTTTCTGTTTCACAGATAGGCAGAACCCAGGCTCTTAATTACTTTGTTATCCTGTTTCCTTGTTAAGAGAAGAAGGGTTTAAGGAAGGCACCGAGAGAGAAGGCAGTGAGCACTAGAAGTGCAAAATAGTGGGGCTGTCAGAAAGCACACCTGTCTCCTTCCCCCATCGTAAGCAGAATTTTTAAACGGCAGAGTATGTAAGAGTATGTGATGACA